>NC_091708.1:34199166-34876250 GCF_041296265.1 Equus caballus
CTGGGCACGTGTGAATGACGGGCGGACGCCAGCTGCTGCCGGGCCAGCGCTGGGGCACCCCCGCCCCTGCCGGGCCCTGGGTCTGCCCCGAGGCCCCTCCCCGGCCCCTGCCGTCTCCCGGGGGGCGCGACCCGGTGTACCCGCGCGGCCGGCGGGGCTCCGGCCCATTTCCCGGCGGCCGCAGGGCGGGGAGCGCGAGCGGGGCCGCGGGCGGCCGGGCGGCAGGAAGCGGCGCATTGTTCGCGGGCCGCGGCCGGGCCGGGGAGTGCCGGGCCCCCACGGACATAAAAGGAGGCAGCAGCGCCCGCCGAGCGGCCGGCCGGCCCGCGCCCCGCTCCGCTGACCCCGGCATCCGCTCGGCCGGCAGCCCGGGGAGCTGGAAGGCGCCCGCCCCTGCGCCCGCCAGCCCGGGTTCGAGTCCCGGCTCGCCGCCTGCCGCGCCTGCGTTTCCTCGCGTGTCAAATTAAACAGGCCGCTGGACGCCGAGCGCAGGGCACAGCCCCGCCGCCCCCTTCATCCTGCACCCTCTCCAGTTTGCTGGTCCCATTAAAAACCTAACCCCGCGCGCCGTAGTCCCTAGAGAAGAAAAGGGACCCAGTGACATGCAGGCTGCAGGGGGAGTGTTTTACCTACTGCTGGAAACGCGCCAGTGTACCTGGAGCGACACCCCTGTGGGCCAACGGGGCTGCCCGTGGCCCCAAAAGACCCTTTTCAGGGTGGACCTATGTTGGCAGGCTCCATTCTGGATGGGGAAACTGAGGCCTGGAGAGGGAACCACTTGCTCAATGTCGTCAATCACAGAAACCGTATCATGCAGACTTTTTACAAATTCAGGTTTTTTTCTTCCTGTGCTTAGAAGTACCGCCATTTTTGTGCTTCTTGACCATAAAATTGATCAAATGAACACGGTGACTGGTGTGTATCTTTTCAAGCTGGCCTTACACTTGTTGCTCATTTGATCTTCGCATCCTCTCTGGAAGTGGGCATGGGTAAACTGAGGCCCAGAGAGGTAAAGTGTCTTATTCAAGCAGGTTGGGGAAGGTCAGGGGTTTGTCCCTGGTCTGTTTTAGGAGATGTTAAGCCTGACAACTCGGCACCATAATCTTGGGTGGGGATGTATTTGCGGGAGGATCCCAATCTAATCAAGGCAGGAAAAGTAAAGGATTAGCAACACCACCTGGTTCTGCCCAGCCCACCCCAGCCCACAGCACTGAGTTTAGCCCTGTAGGCCAGGAGGATGCTCTTGTCTCCATTGAAAGGAAAAGGAAAATCTTCACCATTTCCATAGGGGCCCAGAGAGGTTAAGTGACTTACAGCAGTTCACACAGCAAAGTATCTATGAGGCAGAGGCCCTCCACCCACAGCCAGACGTCTCCTTCTGGAGAGAACCCCCTCCCTGAGTCCTGAAATTTTGGGGACCTGTCCTGGGGTGGCTTCACCCACTGGGCCAGGAGATTCTGATTATGGAGAAATGGCCTTCCCTCCACCCCTGCCCCTGCCCAGCCTGGGAACCCTACACCGGGGGTAATTGAGATCAGATGCGGCTGTGACCCACGGAATGCTCCCCTGGAACCTGGAAGCATTTATTGTCTGGAAGAGAATCCAGGGCCCGTTCTAGGCCCCCTCCCTCCCCGGCTGTCTCCTCCCCGGGCGGCTGAAGGTGGATAGGGGCCCTGAGGAGCCTCTGGTGCTGGCCGGGGTTGGGCAGCCGGCCTTGATGAATCCGCTGCTGAAAGCACCTTCCTGGCTTCCTCCTTCCTGGGGATACGGTTACAGGGGGCCAGACTTCCTGTCAAGCCCGCCCAGCTCTGCAGGGTGGGTCTGCAGCTCTCCAGGCCCGCAGCTCTGCCACCACTACACCCCCCTGAGCTGGGACTTCAGCAGCCCCATCTCATTCAGGGATCAGCTCAAATGTCACCTCCTCAGGGAGGCCCTCCCTGACCACCCTATATGAGCTAGCCCACCTACAGGCAGTCTCTCCCTCTCCCTCTGTGTAATGTTCTTCATATCACTTATCGCTAGTTGGTTGGTTCTTTATTTTTGTTATAAGAATGTTTATTTCCTGACTGTCCTGTACCCCCAGGAATGTGAGCCCTGTGAGGGCAGGGACTTTGTTTTGTCACTGCTGTATCCTGGAGCCTGCAACTGTGCCTGGCACTCAGTAGGTGCTCAGTAAATACCAACTGGACGAACAAAGCAATGGGTGGGGCCCCACCTTTGGCCTCTGACGTCAGAGCTGCTCTGAACTGGGATTTACCATCTCTGATCTCCGCCCTCTGGTTAATCCCGCCTCCTCTGCCTTGATTTCACGTGTCTGGTGTAAAACTCTGGTCTGATGCTCACTCTTCAGCCTGCATTTTACTGCCTCAGGCTCTCAACTGGGAGCTCCTCTGACCTCACATCTCTGATCCCTCTTCTTTGCCCTCATTTCTCCAGCCTCTGCTGTGTGACTTTAGGCAGGTCTCTTGCCCTTCCTGAGCCAGCAGAGTTCTTCTTCAAACAAAAGCTTACATGGGAAGCCCAGTGTATGACAGATAAAAGGGCGCAAGGCAGGAAGAGGGCCTGACCCTTGAGTGCCTGGCTTTTCCTGTGTCCCCTAGTGTTGTCCCCAAAACACCTTTGAAGATCCCTACAGCTGGAGAGCATAGTTTGAAAACCCTGGATTCGATGATTTCTCAGTCTCTTTTAGCTCCGTAATTCCACAATGCCATTACTTAGAGGTCTGGTCTTAAGCGTTCACTTGGCCATCATTCACTCTTTTATCAAACATTATTAATGGGTCACAGTCGTGTGCCAGGCTTCCATCGAATCCCTGTTTTCCAGTTTCCTGTGTCCGATTTCTGGTCCCCTTTCCTCATTCGACAAGCAGTCCAGGAGCGTGTTTCACATGCCAGGGCTATGAAATCTCAGAGAACCTGGGCAGGGCAGCTGCTGGCCAATACCCCCTTTGCGTGACTTAGGAAGAGGCACTCTCTTCTGGGCGGATACAGCCTTGCTTCTGGACCCGAGCTTGACCATCAGGAAGTGCCCTTGAGTGAAGAAAAAGGTCACTATCTTCTTGGCAGACAAAGCCCCACACCTGGGTGCAGGCTGGCTGGATTTCAGACCCCTGGTGTAGTGCACAGACTTCACGGGTGCCTCCATGGGTGTGCGACCTCCACTGGGGGCTTCGGAGAAAGCTTCTCGGAGTTGGTGAGAAAGGACCTGACATTAAGGGATGAGGAGAGTTTGAATCAGGAGGGGAGGGGAAAGGCGCTCCCAAGGGTAAGTTCAGCATGGGCAAAGACAGAGAAACTAGAAGTGTGGTCTGGATGGGAGAATGGGGGTGGGGGCGTAGTGTGGAAGGTACTGGAAAGGTAGGGAGTGAGGGCCTTGAATGCCAGGGTGAGGAGTCTGTGTTTTATCCTCTCTGTGGGCTTGGGAGGGTCCCCAACCTGCATGCCAGCTAGAGCAGATCCATGTAAATCTGATCTTTGTTTCATTCATGGGGTTGGGGGGGGGGGGAGCACTTAGGATTTTGTTTGTAAAAAAACATGTTTCCTCTCCAAAAATGTTTGAAAGCCACAGCTATTAGGGGTGGAAAGCCAGAAAAGGGGTTAAAAGTCCCCCTGCCAGCTTCTGGCCCCCCGGCAGGGCCTGCACTCTCTACAGGGGAGAAATCTGAGTCTCCAAGAGAGGGGTGGGCTCGGCTCTGGCTCTGGGTCTCAGGCGGTATCTGGGGCCCAGGACTCCTGCATCCTACATCGGGCTCTTTTGATGCGGTACCTGAAGGTACTTGCATTCTCAGGCCCCTGCGTGAGACCCCGGCTCGCTTTCTGAGGTCTCCCCAGCTCTTGCCCTTCTTCCTCGGCCAGCCAACCTTCCTGGAAAAAGGCGGCCTATGCTGCCACCTGGTGGCAAGGCTGAGGTAGTGAGGGTGCCACTTCCTGGCTCTGGAGCTGCCTGCACTCTCCTGGTCCAGAAGAGGGACCTTGCGGCCTTGGGTAAGGGCGGCCCTGATCTGAGATACTGACCACTTTGAGACTCTGGGACCATTAATGGTGGTATAACCCACCCCGAGTCTATTCTTGCTCTGTCTTCCCCTGTCCCAAGGACTTAGCACCCTAATTGTCTAACACCCTCAGCTCCTCCTACTCCATTATGTCCTAAATCCAGTCTGTCCCCAGGTCCTGTCAAATCTCCCTTTTAGGTACTGGAACTTGTTCATTGCTCTCCATCCCCAAGACCACGGCTCAGGTCCAGCTCCCACTATCCTCATGTGGTCTGCTGCAGTAGCCTCACAAATTTGGTCTTTTCTCTTCTCGGGCCCATTTGCAATCCACTCTCTGTCCTGCATTCGGAGGGACCTTGCTACAAGCCACAGCTACTCACATCACTCCCTGCTTAAAACCATCAATGGCTCCCCATTGACCCCAGGACAAAGCTCAGCCTTTTACCTGGGAACCCCTTGGGGACTGTCCCTGCAAACCCCCAAGCTCCACCTCTTTTGGTCGCCTCCCTACCTCTCCTGGTTGGGAGGGCAGCCTAGCACAGTGGTTACAGGCACCGACGCTAGTGCCTGCCCACCTGGTTTCAAATTTCACTTCTGTCATTTGCCAAATGTGCGACCCCAGTCAGGTTATTTAACTCAGTTTCCCAATCTCTAAAACAGGATGGTTGGTAATAGTACCTACTTCAGAGGGTTATTGTGAAGATAAAATGAAGGATCATGGATGAAGCTGCTATAAGTTGAGGTCAACTACAAGGTTAGAGGGCACAGCCTGCACACGAGACCGCCCTTGCTTCTGACACCACCTGCAAGTTCCGGAGGTGCCCCAAACTGCCTTCAGGTTTGATAATTCACTGGAAAGACTCACAAAACTCACTGAAAGCTCTTATACTCCCCTTATGGTTTATTATTGGGAAAGGATACAGATGAGGATCTGACAAAGGAAGGGCAGAGTTACACAGGTCACACAGCGAGCGAGGGCTGAGGTGGGACTGGCGCCCACTGGAGGAACTTGCACGCATAGCCGCTTGAAGCAATCGTGCTGCCAGGAAGCGTGCTTGCAGTCAGCCCATCTCAGAGGGGTCATGGGGCAGACGAAGTGACCTTTGTGTGCGGCCCTGGAGGCAGCAGCAGGGCCAGCGGGGAAGCCAGGGGATCAGATTTCAGTTTGATGTGTCCAAAGACCTTCCAAGAATGAAGATGCTTGTGGGATGGGTGTGAATGAGCTCCAGCCCTGCAAGGTCTGCCACAGCCATGGGGACCTGGCCCGTCTGGAGGTCCAGGCGGGGCTGGAGAGGGGGTGGAAGCAGGGGCTCAGATCCCCTCTCCCTGTCTGCCTCCAGCTCTGCTGGGCCCAGGGTGGGGTCGGGAGAGGGGTGCTGGGGAAAGGGGAAGGAAGAGCCAGCTCAGGTGGAGGTCAGCAGAGGAGGAGCAGGAGGGCTCTGCCTTCCCAAGGCCTCTGGGAAGGAGCTGGGCTTCAGGCCAAGCTGTGGGTTCTAAGGAACAGATCCATTCCAGGGTGGGGACAATTCATGCAAGGAGTGAACTGCTTGAATCTGGCCTCTCGGGCAGATGGGGCAGGCTCAGGGCCCCGAAAGAACTACAACCAGAGAGACTGCTGGGGAAGGACCCATGTCAAGGGCTAGAAGCCCTGGATTCCAGCAGCTTCTCTACTGTGTGTTCTTGGGCAAATTCCTTCCCTATCTGGGCCGTAGTCTCCTGATCTGTTACATGGAGATTTGGGCCCAATAACTTGAGGCCCTTCTCCAGAGAGGCAGGAAGCAGGGGCTGGAGAAGGGGTGGGCGGTACTGGAGGTCAGGACAGGACTGGTCTCGGGCATCTGTCCATGGGCCTAGAAACTAGTTCCTCCCCCACCCCACCCCCTCCCAGCTTCTCCTCTGTCCACCACACAGACCACAGCCTTCTCTTCTCCTTTCTATTTTCAGACATCCTAGAGTTCTGAGGAAGGCCCAGGCTGGCGCCTGCCCAGGAACTCTGGGCTGCTGAGGGAGGCATCTCCAGAGCAGTTAGTCAGTTTGATGGGCTTAGGAGCAGACAGCTGGGGCCTCACTCTGGGCTGGAGAAGGGCCTGGCCCTGGCCCAGCCCAGACTGACCAGGAGGCTGGTGGTGGGTAGAGAAAGAGGGAATGCAGTCCTGGCCCTTGGCCGAAGGCTCACCCTGACCAAGACCAGGACAGTCTTGGGGGCCGTGCCTGGCTGGGCAGAGAGCCTGCAGCCAAGGGCTCCATGGCTGGATTCTGGATTCAGTCTGGCTAAAATGCCAGCCCTGTCCCGCACAGGCAGGCGGCTCTATTGCAGGAGGCCAAACCCTGGCTTTCTCCTGTCCCCTGGGCCTGCAAGGGCTTCCCTCTTGTGCTCTCAGAATTGTGCTTCCATGACATGTTGGGTCCTGACCTCAAGAGGTGGGAAGGGTCAGGGTCAGTGGTGAATAACCCTCACCAGAGGGGTACCCAGAATGCTTCTTGTCTCCCCCCCTCCCTGCCCCACAGAGAATACATTTTACTGTGAGAGAGCAGACAGACGGAGACAGGGAGGCCCTGCTCTGAGATGCTGGGGCCAGGCAGGTATTTCTCTTGGTAATGGACTTGGCTTCTGGAGGCAGGTGTTCTTCCAGCCACCTCCCAGACACCCAGACCTTCCTGCTCCAGGTTCAGAGTCTGGAGCCTCCACCTCAGGAAGGCCTCCTCCTCACTGCACGAACTCTGACCTTGGGCAAGCTCCCTACAGTCTGTGGGGCTCAGTTTCCCCATCCATAAAATGAGAAAATTGGCCTAAATTCCCTCCCAGCTCTGGTGTGTATCGTTCCGATTTCCTGATGGGGGAAACATTTTTAACTCCCGGGCTCAGGAGGCCTCAGGCCTGGTTTATCAGCCTCAGGGTGGTTCTCAGGCGGTGACTGTTGTTCTCCTGGGAGGGAAGAGGTGGAAGGGATGAAGCGATGGAGGCATCTCTGTTCAGCAGAGATAACTCCCCAGCCAGAGGTTGGAACATGAAGCAGATTGTGCCAGAAATAGAGACAGAGATGGAGAGGGACAGAGTCAGCAGGAGGGAGATAGCAACTCAGAGATACTGAAAGAGGAAGAGAGCATCCAAGACAGAGATGAAGAGACAGGGCCACCACAGACAGAGGAAGAGATAACAGACTGCCAGGGAGAGAGAAAGAGAGAAACAGAGAGATGAGACCCAGACTGAGCGATAAAGGCAGGAAAAGGAGGGCGGGACCAGAATACAGTAGAATGAGACTAGTTGGATGGGGCAGAAAAGCCAGCAACTGAGCCTTCTGCTCTCTGGGGGTCAAGCTAGATCCTGCTTTTGCCTGCAAGGTGCCTGGATCTGGTGGTCCTTCTTCTGCTCATCAAATTTCCTCTGGGACTGGGACCCTCCTGCTCCACAACCTAAATGTCCTCCAGACCTCACCTCCCTGGGGGTAGTGTGTGCAGAGATGAGAGGCCTCACAGGCTTCCTGGCCTTGGGGTTTTGTTAAAGGGTAGGGGTAAATGGTGAGGAGTGAGAGATGAATGAAGGTTATTACCTTTAGGGGGATGTGGTTAGGGTTGGCAGAAAAGCAAGGAGGTGGAAAGTTCAAAGAAAAATTTCCCCATCTTTCTTTAGCTCAGGCATTAACTCTGTGTCTCACTATTTAGGGAATGATAGGGAATCTGGCAGTGGGGGGAGGGTTCCAGGTACTTAGTGTTGGATGGAAGGAGGAGATACAAAAGGAGAAGAACTGAGCTGGGCAAGGATGGGTTTAGTTGAGTTGAAATATGTTGAACGTAGTTGGTTTGGTTGGGGTGGAGTGGAGTTGTGTTACGTCATGTTGGGGTGGGTTGGGTTGAATAAAATTTAGTTTTGTTGGATTGACTGGAGTTGGATTTGGGAGCGGAGCTGAGTTGAACTGATTTGACTTGAATTTAGTAGAGTTAAGCTGAGTTGGGTTGTGTTGAGAAAGGTTGGGTTGGGTTGAATGAAGTGGAGTTGAGTTTGATTGAATTGAGTTAGGTTGGATTTAAGTAGGTTGAGTGGAAATAAGCTGGGTTGACTTGAGTTGGATTTAGGAAGATTGAGGTGGGTTGAGTTGAGTTAATTAGGTTGAGTTGCTCTGGAGTAAGAAAGCTATAAGACTCCAAGAAGACAGGAGTAAGGAGGAGCCCAGATCCAGCATAATCCAAATTATGCTGCCAGGGAAGGAAGATGGAGTGAGATACCAACAAGGAGAGACCTGCTGAGGGGAGATGTCCAAGGCTGAGATCTAAACAGATCTTTGAGTCGGAGATGGTTTGGCAAACAAATGATCTGTTTCAGTGTTTCTCCGTCTTTTTACCACTCTACACTTCCACTGGTATGGAGGTTCAGTATGGCTGTGATTCGCATCTTGTGATGGGAAGAAGTGAATATTAGAATCTCATTTGCTCATTTGCATGTGCTCACGTGTGTGTGTGTGTGTGTGTGTGTGTGGAAGGGGAGTGTAATTCGAAAAAATACCTAAAGGAGATTCTTAGATGCCTCCCAAGCTAGAGCATGCTCCAGGTGAGAATCAATATCCCACAGAATCTTTTTTATTCCCCAAATTTATTAAAATGTATTTGACATGTTACAGTGTGTAAGTTTAAGGTGTACAACGTGATGATTTGATACACATACATATTGCAAAATGATTACCACAACGTTAGTTAACACATCCCTTACCTCACAGTTACCGTTTATGTGTGTGTTGAGAACATTTAAGATCTGCTCTCTTAGCAACTTTCAAGTATACGATATGGTACTATTAACAATAGTCCCCGTGCTGTATATTTGATCCTCAGAACTTTCTCATCTCAGAGTTGGAAGTTTGTCCACTTTGACCACCATCACCCATTTTCTTTAACCCCCAGCCCCTGGCAACCACCAATCTACCCTTTCTATGTGTTCAGTGTTTTTAGATTCCACATATAAGTGAAATCGTATAGTATTTGTCCTTCTGTGTCTGACTTATTTCACTTAGTGTAATGCTCTCAGTTGGACATTATAATATATATGTATATATATCATACGATGTATAATATATAATGCCCAATGTTATCACAAATGGCAGGATTTCCTTCTTTTTTTATGGCTGAATAATGCTCCGTTGTGTATATGTAAACCCATAGAATCTTAAATCCTGCAGCAAAGGAGTTCTGTTTGGGCAAACCCCTGGGATGAAGATCTTTTAAGGAGAATGAAAGAGGTGAGCAAAGGTCAGAGGTTTCCTCTTGTAGTCTCTTAGCCCAATTCTTGGAAGGCAGCCTTTGAGGAAAAGGAAATGTAGTATTTATTGAGTACCTACTATATGCTAAGTATTTTCACATCCATCAGTCTATTAAACACTCACGAAATCCCTCCATTATATAATGGA
Organism: Equus caballus; assembly: GCF_041296265.1. Lineage (NCBI taxonomy): Eukaryota > Metazoa > Chordata > Mammalia > Perissodactyla > Equidae > Equus > Equus caballus. The sequence goes on from NC_091708.1 coordinate 34,208,554, forward strand.
GAAACTGTGGCCCAAGGAATTTAAGCAACATGGCAAAGGTGACACAGCTAGTGTGATGTAAGCCCAGGTCAGTATGTCTCTAAAGTCCATATGTTTTCCTTTATGTCAAGAGAGCGAGGGAACTTCTAAAGGGCTTGGATGAGCAAAGGAGGTGAGAGGGAGTGAGGAACAAGAGCAGAGGTGCGGGATATACTGGGACTGAGAGTGAGGGTCAGAGGAGGTTGGGCTGGGAGAGACAAGGTGGATTGAAGGGTCGGAGAAAAGGTGAGAAGCTAAGGGAGTGGGCAGCCCAGAGATGAACATGTTACTCAAAGCCTGGTCATGGAACCTGTAGGCTCAGCTAGGCAGCAGGGACAGGCGCTGGCCTGTGGGCCTCCAGCATTTGGGAATTGGGATCCTCCTAAGGATCTGGGCAGGTGGGAGCTTGCAAGGAGGTTCCCAGCACTCCTTCTCCATCCTTTGTGTTCTTTTCCTCTGAGGCTCACCGCATGGTCTGAGAGCTCCTTGAGAGCAGAGGTCTCCAGCAGCCTGTCTGGAGGTTGGCCAAGATGCCATCTCACAAGTATTTGCAGGATGGGTGGGGTGGAATTGAAAGGAATCACAGAGCAGTGAGGTCACTCCTGTGTGTTGGGTGCTGCATGCCCCAAGGAGACACCCAGTTCCTATCCTGAGGGTGACCTCGGGCAGGGATTCAGGTTTGGCAGTTCTGGGGTGCCCACAGAGCCAGCGCTCCTCTTCTCAGAGAGTGGGAAGCTGTGGGCAGGCAGCTGACCAGTCCTCATTCACCACTCAGTTAATTCTTGTGGTTCTGTGGTCCTGGCTGCATGGCTGCGCCTCCTCCCTCCCCAGTCCCTTGGTGACTGACACATACGTCCCACATAGCACTGGGTGGCTCCAGGAGAGAGCCCTGGGTTGGATGGAGGGGAGATTGGTTCTTTACCAGCTGTGGGATCAGGGCAGTCCCTCCCTTACCAGGTTGTGAGAGGTCAGAATCCCTGCAGATCCTTCATTCATTAATTCTTGGCTTAAAAATGTTTATTTGCAGGAGATGGAAAATGCAGAGAAGGCAGAGTCTGAAATTCTGGAGCTGCAGTTGAATAACCAGAAGACCCTAGCCAAGTCACTTCACCTCTCTGAGCCTCAGTTTCCTCATCTGTAAAATGGGCGTGAGGTTCTCTTACAGGGTAATGGAGATGGTCAAATGAGAAAAGAAACATGAAAGTGTTAGTAAACTGTAAACTCCTGATTATGTATGTGTGTGTGTATAAACGATAGTCATTCATTTATTGGCTCATTTATTTAAGCAACACTGATACAGTGTTTATTAAGCATCAGTCAATGTCCTCAGTACCAACCCTAGGAGGATTGTACCAGTATTGTCCCATTTTACAGATAAGGAAACTGAGGCACAGAGGGTTAAATAACTTGCTCAATGCCATCCAGTGAGTAATACGTAGAGCTGGGATTTGCGTCTAGTCCTGTTTGACTCTAGAGTATTTCACTCATTCATTCATTTGTCAAACATTTGCTAAGTGCTTTCTCTATGTCAGGCCCTGGACCCACAGAAAGGAATCAGACTTGATCAGCGTGGTGTTGTGGTTCTCATCCAGGGGCAGAGGTAGCCTCCTGCAGCGGGTAGCTGGGAAGTGCATGGGGCAATTTTGGGTTGTTGCCAGGATTGAGCTTACTATTAGTCGGCTAAACTTCCTGCTCTGTGTGGGGTAATCCCACACAAAATGTCAATAGCGCCCCATTGAGAAACCATTCAAAAAAATTGCACAGGGTTTGGAGTCATTCCAGACCTGGATTGAATCCCAGCCCTGCCGCTCTAAGACTGCTTGACTTGGACAAGCAGCTTCACCACTCTGAGCCTCAGCTTCCACCTCCGAGAAACATGGTTGCAGAGACTGTCTGTGAAGTGCCCAGCAGTATCTGGCATGTGCCTTGGTTGTTCGACAGACACGAGCATCCTTTCCTGCTCAGGCAAATACCAGGAAGCACGGGGGGCAGCAGTTTCGGATTCAAGCATCCTTCCAGACCCTTCTTCTTCCTTCTTGGGGAGGCTCTGGATGCCTGTGAGGCTCCAGACAGTCAGGAGCCCTCTCATCCCTCTTCTCTCCATCCAGGAGCACAGCCAGAGGCAAGAGAGCATCTCTTCCCACCAGCCCCGAGGCTTGAGGCAACAGCCACTTCACCTCTCTGAGCCGTGGCTTCCCTGTCTGCCAAATGGAGAAACGCAGCGCTGGGTGATATCAATTGTTTCTGCCTGCCCTGTGTCCCTTCCATCTTCTTTTGAAAACAGCACCCAGTTTTCTTTAGGGGAACATTCCTCTCCCACTCTCAGTTCACCTGGGCACACGGTCTGGGACTGGTCAGTCAGAATCAGGACATTCCATCCTCCTGGTCACAGCATTTGGTTCAGGAATGGGCACACGAGCTAAGCCAGAGCAATCAGAAGTGTCCAGGAGAGAGGCATGCTCTTTTCCTATGGGATTGGGGCACCAGGACGCTGTAAGCCTGGAGCTGCCCCTCCACCTGCCTCAGAGTGAAGCCAGCAAGAGGAAAAAACATCAGAGAGAGAGAGAACTTGACACCTGGATGCTGCCATACCTGTTCCCAGTTTTCAGCTTGGCAGCCAACACTTCGCCTTCTTTTGCCAAAATCAGTTGGAATTGGTTGTCTGTCATTTGTAATGGAAGTAATCCTAATTTATTCAGGGGTTAAAAACACCTACGTTAAAAGATTGCTGTATGGATCAAAAGAGAAGATGATGTAAGGGAAAATGTTTTTCTAAACTGTATGTGGCTGAATGACGGTGAGTTATTAATCAGACCCTAAAGCAGGAACACACATTCCACGAGTGATGAGTCAGTCCAGTTCTATCTGAGAGGCTCGAGAAAGCAGACTTTGAAGGTGCTTGCCTGAGCACTGAAGAGCTGTTTGGAAATGCGAATTCTTGCCCCCTAAATTTTCAGTTCACTGGGTGCATGTTTTCGAAGGAGGAGATGTCCTTGCGTTGGGGCACAACTCTTTCCTATGTGACTTGTTCCAAGGTTGGTCATTTTACAAGAGGCCATGGGACACAGAGGAAAGATCCTGGCCTGTTTGGGCAAGTCTCTGCCTCACTCTGAGTCTGTCACCTGAGGGACTGGATTGGACCTTCCAGTAGGGAGCTCCCAGCTCTGACCCGCTGTGGTCTTGAAATTCTCAGACCCTATCCTGGGACAAGGAAAGTCTGCTCACCTCTGGAGTCTGTAGCATATACTTGTTCCTGGATTCTCCCGAGAAGCCACACATCAAAACCACAGCCCACACCACAAAGAGACTCTGCGGAGTCTGGCAGACAATGGAGGTCGGCTGGCCCAATCTCCATTTCCAGTTCCCTGTTCTTTTCTGCTTAATCCCAAACTCAATCTCCCAATCTGCTTTGTAGCCAAGCGAGGTCACGTGACACAGTGCTGGTGAAAGAGATGTAGTGGAACTCTGCTGAGGCTGCCTCTTCGCTTCCTATCCTTTTCCTGCCTGAAACAATGGCCCGAGGATGCCGCACATCTGAGGGTGATCGAGCAGAAAGATGGAGAGAGCCTGGTCTCCTGATGGCATTGTTGAGCAGCCGCAGAGGCCTGGGCTGCTGACCTCTGGACTTGTCATTTGAGAAGAATTCCCCCTCATTTTCTTGCATTTAGGCTTCCATGTTTGGGACTTGATATATGGAGCCAACTGCATTCCTGGTGCACTAGGCTAGCATTTGTCTGCAACCATTCTCTTTTGGTGTCTAGTACAAGTGTTTTCACCTCTAGGACCACACTGACAGAATTGGATTAATTATATAATTATTAATTATGATAATTCCAGCAGTAATAATCATTTTCCAAGTGCCTCCTGGATGCCAGGAATTGAGCTGAGTGGTAGTCTTATCCCCACAATGGTCCCAGGAAATAGATATTATTATTACCCTTATTTTCAGATGAGGAAACTGAGACTCAGAGATGACATATGACTGGCTCCAAGTCATACAGTTAGACTATTGAAGCTGGGCTCCAAATCCAGATCTGCCTGACTCCAAAACCCTGCTCCCTACTGCCGGCACACCTAATTCAACAGACTTATTTAACAAGTAGGGAAACTGAGGTCCAAGAGGGAGAGTGACTTGTTCAAGGTCACACAGTGAGTTCAAAGGGTTGTGTTACTAAAAGATCTTCTGGGCCGGCATTCCAGGGCTCTTTCTATGACATCCTGCTGCTCAGTGGATGAGGAGATTTGAAGGTCAGGCTCAGGTCAGGGGGCAGTGGGAGCTACTGAAGGTTCCGAGCAGAGTTAGGAGGGTATTTCACATACCAGAGGAGGGTCATGGAAACAGTTCCTCCTCCTTCAACTGTGGTAGAGGAGGAGGGGGACGCGGGGACTGACATTTTACAGCCCCAGCAACCTCTAGAGCAACTATTGTCCCTTAGCAAGACAGTGGTTCTTTCCCTGGCTTCGCCTCCTCTGTCAGAGGCAGCTGGGCCCCCAGATCCCAGAAGCCCATGTCTCATGCTCTGCAGATTACGCTGCTGGTGGGGGTAGGCGGGGGAGGATGCCAGTGGCATGACCACTAGGCCATTCTGTGCCAATCAGATGGTGTCAACTGCCTAGTGGTGAGGTCTGTAGGTCAGGAGACCCTGCAGAGGAAACTCTCCAGATGAGCCTGGGGACTCTCTTCTTGCCAATGTCCTGCTTGTTTATCTGCCTTCTTGACCTGCCTCTGGCAGAATTTGGGTGTTTGTTTTCAAGATTCAGAGTTTGGGATCCAAGAGAGCCAGGGATGGAGTGTAGCAAGAAGTTAAGCTTGTAGATGTTGACATGAAACAGACCAGGGCTCAGATTCCAGCTCTACCACCTACTAGCCCATGGCCTTTACCAGGTCAGTTTTCCTGTTTACAAAAATGGGGACAAGAAGAGAATCTATCTCATGAAACTGTTATGAGTAATAAAAGAGATGATGCACCAAAACCCCTTAGTATAATGTCTGCCACATAGCCAGTGTTCCAGCGGTGGTCATAACTCCTTCTCCTCTTCCTCCTCACTGCACGGTCTAGGGAAATCTTTGAGCCTCAGTTTCCTGTTTTGCATAATAGAGATAATGATACCTTCCTTCCTCTTGGAACCGTTGTGAGGATTTCGATGAGAAAGAGATGTAAAAACATTTTGTGAGTCTCAGTTCTTAGCTTGTCAGCTGAACTATGTGGCTTACATTGGCCCCCCACCCCACCCCTAGCTGACCACAGTTCGTTTCTGTTTCCTCTTAACTAACTCCAAACACTGGCTGGCTATTCTGGGGCTCTGTACGTGGCATATCAGAACAAAGGGATTGGACCTTGAAATCTTGTCCATCTTAGTTGTGCAACCTTAGGTAAGTCACTTCAGCTCTGCAGACCTTGGTTTCTTTCTCTGTAAAATGGAGGTGGCAATACTTTATAGGGCTGTTGAGAAAATTACATGTGATAGTGCATATAAAATGCACAGCACTTTGCCTGGCACATAGTAGATACTTGAAATTTTAGCAATTATTGTTATTACCACCAATGCCTAACTCTAGCCTGGTACTGAGTAGGGAAAGAGGAAGAGGAAGAGAACTTTGTATGAAACCGTTCTGCTTGGGTAGTGAACGGAAGGGAGAGCAGGTGGAGAATTAACACTGAGCTCCTACTGGAGGCTGGGCATGCTTGTATAGACCTTATTTTGTCCTCCCAATAACTCTTACAAGAATGGAATTGTGAACCTCATTTTACAGATGGGGAAACTGAGGCCCAAGAGGGGCAGTTGGCTGCCTAAGGTCACACCAAGAGCTGGTCAGGAGTGGCGGGGGCTGGGATTTGAAGAGATGTTGGGTTAACTTCAGAGCTTTCCTGCCTGGCTGTGAAGCTGCCTCCAGAGGTGGGACTGGGTGGGGCTGGGTCCCTGAGTGATTCAGGTGAGAGTCAGCTCTGGATTTCCAAATAGTGGGTGAGACCCAGCAAGGCTGAGACCTTTTGAGGGGCATTAAATTCCAGGCCCTAACTAGGGCCTCTGGTAGGATTGCCAGGAGGGCATGTGATTGGTGTGGAGCCAGGGGTGGGAGTATGCAGAGAGAGAAAACCCACCCCATGTCAGCCATCGAGTATAGGGAAGAAGGTCCTTGCTGCCTTGGCTGGGAGGGGCTCAGGCCCTAGGGTGGAGCTGGACCTGTGAGAGTGTTGGGGGTGCTGGCCGATGGGCCCAGCTAGGGGAGACAGGGAAACTGAGGCAGGGCACTGATACACTTCTGATGGTTGTCACATCAGCTGGATGGTGTGGCATTCACCTTAATGAGGCTGGCCCTGGACCCTCACTCACTAATAGAAGGTCTATATTTTTCATTCATTCAATCACTCATACAGACATTCATTTCTTCAATCAACCAGCATTTGCCGGACATCTATATGTCAGATCTTGCACTTGGCCCTAGGAATACAAGAGTGATCAAGATGCTCAAAACCTAATAAGAGAGAAAGAGGGACAACACAATCCACTGTGCTGCCTGTGGTGACCAGGGATGGCGCAGGAGTTTCCTCAGAGGACAGAAAGACCAGGAGGTGTTTCAGAGGAGGCTTCCCAGGGGACACTGGGGCTGGGCATTGCCCAACGAGTGGCAGGTTACCATCCTGAGGATTAGGAAAACCCCTTGATGTTGAGGCTGCAGGCTTGGAGTAGAGGGGCAGGGAAAGGTGTGCTGGGGCCCTTTCCCAGGGCTGGGGTGAGGGCTAGCCCGGACCTCTCCTCTGTGTATCCAGCTGCAGGCTGGACCCTACCGCCGAGATGAACCAAACACAATGAGTCCAGATTCGAGTGCCATCTACCCCAGCCTGCTCCCCATCCCTGGTTCCTTCCCTGGGTATTATCAGCAGCATCAAGCCAGAAACCTAGGTGTCCTCCTCAGCACCTCTCTTTCCCTAAAGCTCCAGGGCCCATTAGCCCCCAAGCCCTGGCACTTTGTCAACCACCATTTCTCTTGTCTTCCTCTCCTCTACTCCACCCTCCTGATGCGGTCCTAACCCTGGAGGATGGCACTAGCACCTGTCTGCCGTCTTGCTTCTGGCCTCTCCTTCATGGCATCCATCTCGGGATCTCCAGCACCAGTCACAGAGCCTGGCCACAGAGAGGGCTCAATCACTCCACGCTGGACCTGTTCTCGGAGACCATCTGGTTTGACCTCTGTATTGTTCAAATGGGGAGCCAGAGGCCTGGAGAGGTGCAGAGACTTGTCTCAGGTCACCTATGGAAGAACTGAGACTTGAACTCAGTTCTCATGACTCCTAGCCTAAGGCTCTTTCTCCCATTGCCAGGGCCACACAAGTGCTTGCTCCTTTGAGTACAGGTGGGTGGCTTGGGAGAAGGAGTCAGCAGGAGGGACAGGTATGCTAACTTTGGGGCCCAAAGGCAGGGAGAACCCGGGAATGGAAGATGGGGCCCCATCCAAGCCCTTTTCTCCTTTGTTCATCACCAGAAAGTCCCCTTTTCTTTGGGTAACTGGATGTTCAAATCTCCACCCTGATCCCATCTCTTTTGCTGATAATCCATGACTATGTCTTCTCGCCCTGTCTGGGGATTTACTAGGAGGCCCTGGATCTGGGGCTGCGGGGGGGGAAGGCGGAAGCTTGTCCTAGCACCCCAGGGCCCCAGGCCCTCTGTCTGCCCCACGCCCTCCCCAGGTCTGCCCTGGCTTGCTCTGACTCCATGGGGCAGCTGGCTTTTGTCCTAGTGGAGCATGGGAACAGCTCAGGTGGGGATGTAGGAGGGGCTCCCAGCAGGCCTCACCTTTCCCACCTGGCATGGTTCCCACTCCACACCCAAGGATACCTGGGAGCTGGCACAAGGACCTCTGAGCCCTCCTGCCCTGCCTTCCCCACTCTGGGGCCCACTGGATGGTTGGGTGTGCTGGGGAAACTGAGGGAGAAAACCTGAGGGTGTGGGGACCAGAAGACTCTGTGTGAGTGTCCTAGGACCCATCCCCCTTCTGAGATAAGTTTCTCCAGCTATCAAAAAAGGAGCTGGATGCTGGGATTCTGTAAAGTCAGCAGGTGGATGTGAGTCCAGCTAGAGCATCGATCCTGGCCAGCCCTGGAATCTGAGTTAGGAGATCTTTAAAAAAAAATGCCTCCTCATACCTGAGCGCCTACTATGTGCTAGGCGCTGCATCAGGAGATTTGTGTGCATTATCTCATTGAATCTTACATCAATCCTCTGGGGTGGTTCTTATTATTACGTCCATTTTATAGATGAAAATACTGAGGACCAGAGAGGGCAAGTACCCGGTGCACAGTGACACAGCTAGTAAGCTGTAGAGTCTGGATTTGAATTCAGGTCTCCTGGACTTGGAGCCTGTGCTCTTCTTTTCTGGCAGTAGAGGCTCCTGCAGAGATGTGTGGCCTCGGGGGGGCAGAGCCCAGCCCCCAGGGGGAAACTAGTCTTCCCTGTTGGATCTGTCTGAGGGTGGTGGGTTTCCCATTCAGGAAAGGATATGCAAGCCAGCCTGGAAGCCTCCTTTTTGAGCCCCCTTTCTCTCTGGGGGGACAGGATGTGTGGTTCAGACCATCCCTTCTAACCTGAGATGCTACTCTCAGTTCTACTCCCAAGCCCTGAGTAACTTCAGCATTGCACATCCTTTCTAGGCTTCAGTTTCCTATCCACCAAACGGACACAGTTCCGGTGCCACTGGGCTTTAAAAGCTCAGTGCGTCAGGATCTCGGGTGAAAAACTGTCTTAGAGGCAATCGTCGAATAATTAATAAAATGCCTTGGCTGGGGCCGGAGCAGAGGAAGTAAGTGGGCGGCGGCCGAGGTGACAGCTGGCTGGAGAGGTGGAGCCAGGGAATGGGTGGGGAGGGGGTGGGCCAGGCGGGCCAGAGCTGCGGGTAGAGTTAGAGACGCGCTCAAGGAGCCGGCTGTCCGTATTCCGCACCCATCAGCCGTCCCCGCACCATGAGCCGTGAGTCCGACCCCAGTGCCCCCAGGAATGCTCTTTGCCTCCCAGTGGAGCCTTGAATGCCAGGCTTACCCCTTAATCGCTCTCCCTCTGCAGGGCAGAGTCTCTGGCTCCGGTTCCCGCTGTTCCTGCTGCTGCTGCCGTCCCTAGTCCTGCCCGCGGACCCCAGGGCGCCGGCGCTAGGTAGGCGGCCCCGTCCCTGTCCCAGGGAAGCCCCTGGTCCTGCAGCCCCTGACTGGCCCCTCTCCCTCCTCTCCTCTCCAGCAGCCCTGCTTCCCCTTTCTGCATACAGTGCCTGGGAAGGGGGAGGGGGTTGAGTCTGCTGATGGGACAGGGGCTTTCTGATGGTTCTCGGGGCGGGGCGGGGGCGGGGGTGGGGTGTGTGGCCTCGGCGAGGTTGCTATAGGGTTCTTTTTTGGGGAAAGGGCAGACTGACATGTTGTGCAGCCTTTGGGAGAAAGGACAGCCCCTCTCTAACCTCCTCACCTGATCTGGGCCCCCAGCTGTCCAAGCCCCCTTCATTCCCAACACCCCTGCTTCCTGTGGGGGCCCCTACCGAAGGCAAAATCGGCTGGCGAATGAGTTCCCTTTCTCCAGCCTCTAACTTGCTGGGGACCCATCCGGATTCCTAGTCCCAGCAGAGAAGATCTGCGGTGAGGACCCCCTGTGCACTAGCCTGGGAAGACTGGGAGTGGAAATATATTTACAGAGCCAGGTTGCTTCCTCTGGGGTTTAAATCCTTACCGATGAGGTCCCCATGGGGCAGATGCGGAAACTGAGGCTCAGATAGATGCCATAACTCCCTCAAGCTCACGCAATACATGGTGGGCTCAGGTTTTGAACTTGGATCTATCAGACTTTAGGCACTTTGCAAAGTCTTTCCACAGAGAGTGCCCTTGTCCCCCTCCCCAACCCCCCAATGGACCCTGGTTTCATCACCCCAAAGGTGATGGAGAAAGTCAGATCCTGTAAAATTCCACCCCCCCCACCCCCCACCATGCATGTACCAGGTTCCAGGTGAAGGAATTCAGCTCCTCCCTCAACCAACCTCCCTCCCCCAGCTTACTGCTTCTCTGTGAGTGTGTGTGTGTGCGCGTGCGCGCGCATGTGCACGTGCTCAAGGCCTGGACATAGCTTCCTCCACCACCTAGCTGTGGGATCCATCCCTCTCTGGGTCTCCATTTCTCTTGTGTAAAATGGGGGCAAGAGAGGAAGGGAGGGGGCTGAGCTTCCCTGATGCTCTAGGGCTTGATTCAAGGAGGAGAGAGGAAAGGTATCTATGTGGACTGTGAATTGGACCAGGCTGCCTGGAGAAGAGAGTTTGAGTGGGTGGCATTTGGGGAAGCCAGGGAGAGGAGGGAGGGTGCTCCAGGCAGGAGTTTGGGTGTGAGCAGAGGCCTAGTTTGTGAGAAGAAAAGGAGGAAGACTCATGTGGCCAGCACTTTACAGTTTGCAAAGCCCGGCTGTGGGCATCCACTTTATTGGTGCTCACAACAGCCCTGCCAGGGAGATGTGATGGACCCATTCTACAGACCTCTGAGGCCCAGAGGGGTGAGCTCATTTGTCTGAGACCCCAATAGCAGAGTTGGGGCTGCCCGGGCTGCCCCGGTGACCAGCCGCACCAGCCCTTGGCTCAGTCCAGCAGTCCCTCTGAGGCCCCAGTTGGCCCCCTCCAGCCCCCTGGGGTACCCAGGCCTCACCCATCTGTCTTCCTGTGTCTGTTCACTAATGCCCAGTGAGGCATGGTCTGTGCCATTTTGTTTTTTTGCCTTTTCTACTTATCTTTATATCATTAAGTGTTTCAATGGAATTGTTTCTCTCACGGCACAAACGTTCCCAAGGGCTGCTTTATGCTAGTTTTTGGCTGGAGCCTGGAGACACAGAGCTGAGAGGAGCTCACAGTCTGATGGGGTAGACAGAATGCTAACAGACCGTCATCCGAGGGGGTCAGGGCTGGACTGAGGGCAGTACAGGGGTGTGCGGGGCTTGGGGGAAGCAGTTACCTGTCAAGTGTGAGGAACTGAGGAGGCTTCTTGGAGGTGGTGATATTTGATGTGGACCCTGAGGAGGTGGTGAGTGAGGGGAAATACTGTGAGACTTTACTGTGAAACTCTGTAAGGGTCTTTCTGGTAGAAGCTGAAGCCTAGTCTGAACCGCAGGCGGCATACGGGAGCCTTGGGAGCAGTCGGCCGAGGGGCAGGTGCTGGTTAGCAAGGGCCTTTGAATGCAGAATGATGAGCCTGGACCTGGGCCTGAGGGTAATTGGGAGCAGGAGAGTGGGTTGGAGGGATGACTTGGGGGTGAGACTGGAGATGAGAAACCGTTAGGGAGGCTGCTGTAAGGGTCAAGGGAAGAAAGGATGACAAGTTGGGTGCAGGGGCTGTACTTCCAAGTCTGTGAGTGAACTGAGGTCCAAGATACCTGAGCATCTGCCCTGGGAAGCCAAAGCTTGTGTTTTGACCTCAGAGGGGCAGCAAAGGCCAATCTTCTAGGAGATGATGGCTGCAGACTTATCTGAGGGCAGGTGGCTGGGGAGAATGTAGCTTCTGCGTCTTGTGTCGGAGAAGAGGTTAAGTCTAGCTTGGAGGGCAAGGCTGTACCAAGGGCTCCTTAATGCTCAAGTTCATCCCCTCCAGCTCCTGGACTTGGCTTCATGCTCTCTCCTTGGCTAGGGATAGGGGCATGATCTGGCAGTCAGAGCTCCATATGAGGTGGAGGGCCCAAGGCCAACGAACCCTGGCACATGGGATGGGAACCCAGCCTGGGCCAAGGCCTCCCTGCCACTCGCCTCCTGCTACCTCCTATCTGCAGCACTAGCTGGGTCTGTGGGCCGAGAGGGAGCTTCCTCTCCAGCTGAGCTCTTCCAGCTTTGGGCCCAGCTGTCAGGACCTGGTCTGGTGGTGCCTGGCATCTGGCTGCTGCCCTGGCTTGCTGTAGGGGCTGGGGCCCAGGTCTGCTACTAAGGTTCCTTTTTCTCTCTTTGACTGCCAAGGCCCTGAAGCTTGTCTAAATATTATTCTTATGAGACTTCAGTCCAACCTCTTTAACGAGCCCTCTTGCTGCCTGGCGCCTGTGCATCCTAGAGGATTTGATGTTCGCCCACTGCGCCTGGAGCCCTGACTTCTGGGCTTGGGGACATTCCTTGCCTGAATACTCAGAAAATTGTGGAGCCAGGCAGTCCTGGACAGTCGTCTGTGGGAATGTGTGCAGTATGGGCATGCCGATCCACCCCACCTCTGAGGTGGCTTGAAGGCTGAGTGAAAGCAAGTTGCGAGGTTTTCTGTTGCTAGTGCTGGGGAATCATATTGATATAACTAATGGATAGATGATCTCCATCCAGAGGGAGGGGAAGGGGAGGCAGAGAGGGTCTCCTTAGAGCCCGTCTGCTCCATCCTCTTCCTGGGATACACACAAAAAAATGAGGCCCAGAGGGTGCAAGGGACTTGCTCGAGGACACAGAGCCAGTAAAGAGCAGCCACTCTCTGATACATCTTTTCCCAGCACCTATTTGCTGCCTGGCCTCGTGCTTGGGCATGGGAAGTCAAGAGGCGTTAGACTCAGTGCCTGCTTCTCCCCGGTTTTCTTTCTTGGTGGTGTCTTATACAGGGTGTCCACTGAGCACAGAACTGGGCTGGCAGGAAAGCATGTGGTATTTCAGTTAGACGGAAGGAAGGCCTTCCTTTGTGAATAGTTCCCAGAACTCTGGTTGTGACATGGGATGGTGATCCCTCTGCGGTCCTGGTTTCATTTGTTCAAGATTTTCAGGTCCACCTCGAAAGAAGGGTGACAAACCTACCTCACCTGGGGTCATTCCCAGCCTATGGGTCAAAGTGACTCCCCTCCCCATCCCTTCTCCAATTTCACGCCTGGGCACCTCCAGGAGGAGCAAAGGAGGGGAAGCAAAGGGGGTTCAAGTCTTGGCTCTGCAGCTTCGAAGCTGTGGGGCTTGGGCGAGTCTCCTGCCTTCTGAGCCTCACCTTCCTCATCCGTGCCCTGGGGAGTTTCACTCGCTGCTCCTAGGAGTGCGGAGAAGATAAATGAGTGGTGGATATGCAAGGCTGTGGAGTGGTCAGCTGGAGCCCTGGCTTCCTGGCCGACAGAGACAGTCCACCCATGGGCAGGCTTGCCCCTGGGGAAGCAGCATGCAGTTCCTTCTCTGCCCACCCTGACACCCTGGGGCCCCAGCCGCAGCTGTTGTCCTTGCTGGGGAGAACTTTTCTTGCCCTGGGGCAGCTGGTGTTTATGGAAAGATTGGGAGGAAGAGGGAGGGAAAGTTGGACAGCTGGTTTGGGAGGGAGGATCCTTGCTCCGCCCTGCATGCAGCTTCTTGGCAGGAGAGGGTTGCGGGCTCTCTGCTGCCTGCTGGGGCAGAGCCCTAGGCTTCAGCAGGAAGCCTCCCGGCTAGACTGAGCCCTTGGAGCCAGCTGCCAAGGGCTGGGAAGATGAGGGATCATTTTGGCCAAGCTTGGGGTGGCCAGTGTCCTCACTTCAGTTTATTAATCCCACTAACATTTGTTGCGCTCTGGCCACTATATCTGGCCCCCTGGGCGGCTGGATTTCTCCAGGACCTGGGTTGAGCCCCAGCTGTGTGCATGGCCTGTGTTAGGGAGGAGAAAGTGGGGGAAAGCTTCACCCCTGCTCTTGGGGGCTTGTGTTTGAGTTGGAACACAGAGCTGGGGTGAGGGAGAGCGAGAGGAGTTAGAGTGTGGACATTTGGGGGAGGCTTTCTGGTGGACGCTAGGCATGGGCTCAGGCCAGAGGGTCACGTGAATTTGGAGGGAATTTATTAGGGAGAAGCGGCAGCAGTTTGGGTGAAAGATGGGGAAGGTCCTGAGGCTGTTTGGCATTTCTGGGCCACAGCCTGGGTCCTGCCTGCCTGTGTCAGTCCGATAAGGCCTTTTTGTCTAGCCTTCTTCCCGTTGGCCCCTCCTTCTTACATCCCTTCAGGGGCCACAAAGACTCCATTGTGGGGCTGTTGGGAGTCACCAGGCTTAAGCAAAACTATTTGCATGACTTTTGTGATTCTGCTTTCTTGCTCCCTGTGTATGTGTGAGTGTGGGTGTGGTGGTGCTGGGGGCCCCCTCCAAAGTGGGGGCCCAGAGGACCCTCCTGCCCAGGCCCAATGCTGTGAAGTGAGGAGATGAAACAAGAGGGATCGGGCCTTGCCCAGGGTCGTGCCCTCTGATCACAGTACCCTGTGATGACTTCCCACGCTTCTTGCTACCCTCTCGACCTCCTATAATAGGAGTTCACTGTAATGTTGGCTCTAAGCCCAGATAAGGGAGTCTGTCCCCAGAGGGGAGCCTGGTGCTTTCTTTCTAAGGCTGGGGAAAGAGCCCCTGCCAGGAGCCAGGAGTCCTGGTCTGCAGGAGGCCCTCCTCTGCTCTGCGTCCTCGGCCAAGCCTCCACCTCTCCCTGAACCTTGGTCGCCCTTGCTGAGCAGTGAATGAGTGCTGAGTGAACTCTAAGCAGTCTCTGACTTTGCTGTTGAAGTCACTGAAGCAGTGAGATCTGGGTTAGACACAGGGAGGGACTTCCTCATGGGGGTTTCTCTAGGAGGCTTGGGAGCTGGTGCCAGAGTTCCATTCACCCTCAGGAGATTTTTCCAGCTGCATCTCCCCTGTTCCCTTGGTCCCTGACTTTTCTCAAGATCCTAGAGCCCAGACTCCACCGAAACACGTGCCAAGGCTGGGCCAATTAGGAGTGGGAGCTGAGACAGCTGAGAGTCCCCTCAAACCCTACTCTTTCTGCAGGGTTCTGGGAACCTTCTTTCCTTGGACTTATTTAGGGATGGGGCGGAGGTGAAGGGATGAACAGTTGGTCTGGTGTGATTTGCTGGATGGCCCGTCTGGGTTTTCCCTTATCTGGCCTCAGTTTCCCCATCTGCAAGTGTCTGTTAGGATACCTGCTCAAGGAAGAGCAGAAGGGATGGGCAATCTCATCTTCCTAGTGTCCAGGTACCCAGAGGTTGGGGGCTGGTCTGAGAGCATCCCCCATCCTGGTCCCTTTCCTGAACCCCACAAACCCTGCCCCTGGTGCTGGGCTTTGTCTTGGCAGGAAGTGAACGCTCAAGAAGCCTGTGGCTGCAGTGCCTTATCAGCTGTTTCCTAGCCTTCAATGTCACAGCCTGGGGCCTGTGCTCTTCCCTTGCCCCTCTTTGGTGGTATCAGGGAGGGAGTGGGAACTTCCTCTGGGGGCCCCATGTGGGCAAGGCTGGAGTTCCAGAGCAAGCCTGGAAACAGAAGGACGGGGGTGCTTTCTGTTCTCAGTTGTGGGAACGGAGAGGCCCTTAGGGGAACACTGAAGTCCAGTGGGTTAGGTCAGAGCTGCGACTTGAGTTCATGCCTCTGCCCCCAACGAGTGGACAGCCTAGGGTGGTCTGTGATCTCTGTTTCTCACCCACAGTGAACCCCTGTTGTTACTACCCATGCCAGCACAAGGGTATCTGTGTCCGCTTCGGCCTTGACCACTACCAGTGTGACTGCACCCGCACGGGCTACTCCGGCCCCAACTGCACCATCCGTGAGCTGGGCCTCCAGCCCCACTCCTTCTGTCCTGGGCCCCTCCTGCTCCCTTGGGCTTGTCCTCCAAGACACCCCCCCCCCCCCCCCCCCCCACTTCCTGCCCTTGTCTCTGGTCATAGCCCTATTCTTTTCTTGCCTGGCTCTGACCTCTGACTCTCTCCCTGACCTGGCTCCAGCACAAGCGGTCACTCCTGGCACACCTCACTCTCTGCTTCTGGGCTCTGCGGCGAGTCACTGCCCGACCTGACCTCATTCTGTCCCTGTCCTCACCTGGTTCTGTCTCTGTCATGTGTTATCACCCCCACGGTTCTGCCCTCATCCCAACCCCATGGGTTCTACCCTGTTCCATCCTGGCCCTTGTCCCGATCCCCATCTTCCACTCTGGCTACTTTTGGTCCTGCCAAGAGGCACTGACTGAGTGGCCCCACTGTCCCCACAGCTGAGCTATGGACCTGGCTCCGGAATTCATTGCGGCCCAGCCCCTCCTTCCTCCACTTCCTGCTGACACATGGGCGCTGGTTCTGGGAATTTGTCAACGCCACCTTCATCCGTGACATGCTCATGCGCCTAGTACTCACAGGTGAGTGGAGGAAAGGGCTCCCCTAATCTGGGGGATCAAGAAATGCTGCCAGCTCTTACAATTCTTGGTATCTGATAAGGGCAGTGGGTGGGGAGACTATGATGCCAGATAAAACAAGTCTAACCCAAGAGGAGGTGGGGAAGGGGGTGTATCTGTGGGTGGGGATCCACTTGTCTCCGTTATTTTCGCCCTTTGCAGTGCGTTCCAACCTTATCCCCAGCCCCCCCACCTACAATGTAGCACATGACTACATCAGCTGGGAGTCCTTCTCCAATGTGAGTTATTACACTCGTGTGCTGCCCTCTGTGCCCCAAGACTGTCCCACGCCCATGGGGACCAAAGGTAATGGAGATGGGGTGAGGGGGCTGGGCCTGGGGATCACAGGAGATGCTCAGTTCTCCTCTTTGGGAAAAAGCAGGCAGAAAAGCAATTATTGACCCATTTCACAGACAGAGGGACCAAGGCAGGACATATGGACATTCCAGAACCAGGGATGAAGTCAGGGCTGGAGAATGAGGACAGGAAAGGGTGGTGGAGGGTCTTGCCTGAGGTCACCTAGAAAGTCAGTCGCAGAGTCAAATTAGTGTCTCCATATCTCTATGCCTCTGTGCCTTAACCTTGTCTACTGAATGGGTGGGATCCTGCTGGGATGGGGTGGCTTAAAAGTTGAAATGTAGGGGGGTGATAATGTGCTATTTATTGGGTGCTGATTCTGTGTTTGGTTCTTTACTAATGTAAATAGTTTTACATGCTTCATCAATGTGCATTACACAAAAAGTCAGATTTTTTTCTTTAGTTGCCTAAGACCCCACTTGGTCTCATTGGCAAAGGTCTTCCTCCTGAGGCTTTCTTCCCACTGCATTCCTGACTGTCCAAAAATCCGGGGGTTCGCTCAGTCCAGAGCCATCCATTCAGCTTCAAGTTCAGAGAGGACAAGAGAGGCATCAGTCCTCCACTGCCACCATTGTTCCTGCCACGGAACACTGGTCCTGTGCAGCCCTGTGGTTGTGCGCTCTTACAGCTTCAGAACCTTGCATATGTATTGATGTCCTTAGTTGGGCCTGAAGGACACTGACAGTTCGCATGCACGTGTGTAGCTACTATTCCCAAAGCATAACTATGCTGTCAGGATAGCTGGGTCTCATAGAGCTTCTGGACTCTGCCAACACTTTGTGGAACCCGTCCTTGCTCAGTGTGCCTCTGAGTGATGATTCCAAGTCATGGGGTACAGATCACTCTCTCCAACTTTCCTTTTGGTGAGTTCTCTTTGGGGTACTTGATGACCCTTCCTGCTAGAGGAAACCAGTCAGCCATTTCAATCCATAATGCTATTCTATTCATCTTAAACCTTCAACACTGGGCCTCACACGAGCTAGTGTGAAAGGATACCTTCACCAGAACACAAAAATTCAATTATGTCTTTCTTTTTTTTTATTTTACTTTTTTTAAAGATTGGCACCTGAGCTAGCAACTGTTGCCAATCTTTTTTTTTTTCCCTGCTTTTATCTCCCCAAACCCCCCGGTACATAGTTGTATATCTTAGTTGCAGGTCCCTCTAGTAGTGGGATGTGGGATGCCACCTCAATGTGGCCTGATGAGTGGTGCCATGTCCGAGCCCAGGATCTGAACCCTGGGCTGCCGCAGCAGAGCGCGCGAACTTAACCACTCAGCCACGGAGCCAGCCCCCTCAATTATTTCTTTCTGTGAGACCATTGGGTACCATTCATCTGACATTGACATAATGAGGAAAGGCCTCTTAATACTTATTCTCATAATGACGGACACATGCTTCAAGATGACTTCTTGTCTTTAACCCAGGCAGACAAACACTGGCATCATTTAAAATAGGTTGGCAAACTCCAGCCCACAGGCCAAATTCAGCCCACCTGTTGTTTTGTAAATAAAGTTTTATTGGAACACAGTCACATTCTTCCTTATCATCCATGGCTGCTTTCTTGCGATAACAGCAACAGAGATCATATGTTGGCAAAGCCAAAAATATTGACTCTCTAGCTTTTTACAGGAAAATTTTGCTGACCTTTGATTTAAAAGATTCCACCTCACCAGTTCTCTGTGATGCTTACATTATCTCATTCACTCCTTAAATCCACTGCATGAAATAGATATCATTTGCCCTATTTTATAGATGAAGAAGTTGAGGCTCAGAGAGATGAAGTGACTTTCTGTGTTCACACAGTTAGTAAATGGCATAGCCAGTTTCAAACAGGCTACTTTGCTCCAGGGCTGGGGAGTCCAAATTCATTTTTTTTTCTTTCTTCTTTCTTTTTGGTTAGCTTTTTCAAAGTAGCAAACATACACAAAAGTTGAGAGGAAAGTATAATGATCTCCTATGTATCCATCTCTCAGTTTCAAGACTTGTCCACAATTTTACAATTGTATGTCATCTATCTCCTCTCACCTTATTTTTTTATGGAGTATTTTAAAGCAAATTCCAAATATCATGCCATTTCACCCATAAGGACTTCTAGGGTCTTTTGGTAAAGAAGGCACAAGGGGCCATCTGATGGGAGGGAGGTGGCCCTGCTGAGGCCGTTCTGGGCTTCCTGTGTGGACCAGTTTGGTCTGGTGAGCCCAGAAGGCCCTTGGGTAGGAAGATTCAGACAGGAGGCAGCTACTGCTCTTTCCCACCTCCCCAACCAGGGAAGAAGCAGCTGCCAGATGCCCAGCTCCTGAGCGATCGCTTCCTGCTCAGGAGGAAGTTCATACCTGACCCCCAAGGCACCAACCTCATGTTTGCCTTCTTTGCACAACACTTCACCCACCAGTTCTTCAAAACTTCTGGCAAGATGGGTCCTGGCTTCACCAAGGCCTTGGGCCATGGGGTGAGTAACTCGGAGAGGCTCAGGGTGTCTTTAATCTAACTTGGCAGGACCTAACTTGGCACATGTAGGTTGTTCCCAGTGGGGCAGGATCCGGTGATTTGAGTGGCCCCTCTCTCTGTCCTCAGGTAGACCTCGGCCACATTTATGGAGACAATCTGGAACGTCAGTATCACCTGCGGCTCTTTAAGGATGGGAAACTCAAGTACCAGGTAGCACTGGGCATGGGGATGGGGCTTTGCGAAGGGCCTTCCTCGGTCTTCCCTGGCAGAGGCTGTTGGGGGAGGCTGGGTGGTTTCCTGAGGGCCAGCTACAGGAGCTGGAGGTGCGTGCAAGGAGGAGAGACAATAAACTCTGGGAGAAGGTGCCGGGCAAGAGAAGCAGACATGACCTCTCATGTCTTCCTGGGAGGCAGATTTTGGGACTCGACAGGAGATGGGCATTTCCAATTTGCATTTCCTCATTTAATTATTCCTCCATGTTATTTGGTCACTACGATGTGTCTGGCACAGTTGGTTGAGCATGACCCTCATAATTAGGGGCCCAGCCCTCAAGGAACTCATAGCCTGGGAGGCCACAGATATAAACACTAGAATGCTAGTTCCATGAGGACTTTATGTCTGAGCTAGCACTGTCTAAGAGAAATACAATGCAAACCACATATGTAATTAAAATTTTTCTAGTGACCACATTAAAAAAGGTAAAAAGAGGGGCCAGCCTGGTGGCGCAGCGGTTAAGTTTTCATGTTCCGCTTCTCGGCGGCCTGGGGTTCGCCAGTTTGCATCCTGGGTGCGGACATGGCACTGCTTGGCAAAAAGCCATGCTGTGGTAGGCATCCCACGTATAAAGTAGAGGAAGATGGGCATGGATGTTAGCTCAGGGCCAGTTTTCCTCAGCAAAAAGAGGAGGATTGGCAGTAGTTAGCTCAGGGCTAATCTTCCTCAAAAAAAAAAAAAAAAAGGTAAAAAGAAACAGGTAAAATTGATTTGAATAATATGTTTTGTTTAACCCAATATTTCCAGAATATTATCATTTCAACATGTAATCAGTACAAAAATCATTAATAAAATATCTCACATTCTTTTTTTCATGCTAAATCTTCAAAATCTGTTCTACCTTTTAAATGTATAGCACATCTCAATTTGGATGCCAAATTTTCATTGAAGATATCTGATCTATATTTAGATTTCATAAAATTTAGCTGAAAAAATAGATTTACATGCCCAAGTTGTTCTAAGTGTACTTAAAGATTTTCCAATAGCTGAAATATCAGTTTTAAAATTTACATCTAAATTAAATTAAATTAAAAATTCAGTTCTTCCTTCACACTAGCCACATCCCTAGGGCTCAGTACTGCACATTATTACTGGCTACCATATCGGACCCTGAAAATCTGAACAAGCAAAAACCAAAACAAAAAGTTCGCTGCTAACTCTTTAGGGCTAAACACAGTACTTGGCGTATAGTATGTCCTTGGTGTATATTTATTGAATGATGAAGAAACTGCCATGCAATTAGTTATGCTCACAACAACTATCACCAGGGAGAAGCCATGAGAGTGTTCAGAGTGTGGGAAGGCTTCATCAGGAAGTATGAATAAACCAAGAGTTGCATGAAGGATGAGGAAGAATTGGGGGGCCAAGAAGGGGAAAGGGCTCTCTAGATTAGCATGTGCCAGGGCTTGGAGAGGGGAAGCAGCCTGAGGGACATGAAGGGAAGATAGAAGGGAGATGCTGCTGGACACCTGCATGTCCCAGGTGAGGGTGGAGACTCTGCGGGGCCATGTTAAGGATTTCTGATTTCTGCCAAAAGGAGAGAGAGTACTTGGAAGGGTTTTTTTTTTTTTTTGAGGAAGATTAGCCCTGAGCTAACATCTGCCAATCCTCCTCTTTTTGCTGGGGAAGACTGGCCCTGAGCTAACATCCGTGCCCATCTTCCTCTACTTTATATGTGAGATGCCTACCACAGCATGGCCTGCCAAGCAGTGCCATGTCCGCAACCAGGATCCGAACCAGTGAATCCCGGGCCGCCGAAGCAGAATGTGCACACTTAACCGCTGCACCACCGGGCCGGCCCCTTGGAAGGGTTTTGAGCCAGAGTGTGATGCTAGATTTGGGTTTCTTAAAGGATTGCTCTGGCTGCAGAGCCGAGAATGGACTGTCTGGGGGCAGGAGTAGATGCAGGGAGCCGCTTACAAGAGGAGTCAGGGTGGAAGATGAGGGTGGGTTGGAAATGGGTGGTGGTAGTGGGGATAGAGAAAGGGACTCATTTTAAGAGAGATTTAGGAGGTAGAATCAACAGGCCATAGTTAAGAAGGGTGGGCAGTTGCCCTGCCTGATATGGGCAGCTGTAAGTAGGAGTAAGAGGGTGTCAGCTGTGGCAGGTATCCCCAGGTTGCCAGGTGGCCCCATCCCACAGATGCTGAATGGAGAGATGTACCCGCCAACGGTGGAACAGGCGCCTGTGTTGATGCACTACCCACGGGGTATTCCACCCCAGAACCAGATGGCCGTGGGCCAGGAGGTGTTTGGGCTGCTTCCTGGGCTCATGCTCTATGCTACGCTCTGGCTACGCGAGCACAACCGTGTGTGCGACCTGCTGAAGACTGAGCACCCCACCTGGGATGATGAGCAGCTCTTCCAGACGGCCCGCCTCATCCTCATCGGTGAGGACTCCAAACCAGCCCTGTCCTGGAAGCTCATGCCCTCCATCCTGAGAAGCAGAGGGTGGAGTGCTTGGGGACAGAGGGCTGGGATTAGAATCCTAGCTCTTCTGCTTACTAGCTATGAGAACTTGAGCAGGCCCCTTCCCCTATATGAGCCTCACTTTCCACATGCGGACGTGGAGGATAATGATGGTTGTAAGCATTTGTTAAGATGGCGAATGAGAAAGCACTTAGCACATAGTAGGCCCTCAGAAAATGGATGGCTGTGATGGTTGGTGATTAGTTGGGTGACTCACAGAAAATTTGATTAGCCACCCCAAGTCTCAGTTTCCCCATTGTACTGCACCCAGATGCACACAGTGATATCCTCCACATGTGCAGGTCAAACCCGGCTTGCCCAGCCTTCGGGAATCCTCGTGTTTCCTACCTTGCATGTATCTGCCTTCCTGGAGTTTGGTAGCTTCTGGGTGACTCAGGGCTAGGATATTTTTGTGTCCCCTACGGGGGCGAATCTGCAGCCTAAAATGTCAGATGGTTTCCTGCCTGGGAGCTTGGCCCCTGATACCCCTGTCCAGACTGTATTCACTCTGAGTCACCAGTAACCCCCTCCCCTTGCCTCTGGGCATCACTGGGCATGGCTGGTCTCAATTATAGTGTCTGATTCCCTGGAGTCTGGAAGAGCCATGCATGAGGGACAGGAACAGTCTAAAGGAGAAGGAGCCAGTTCTGAAGTCCCAGCACTGCAGAGACCTTGGCCAGAGAGGGCAGGTCTGTGGCTGCAGGCTGTCCAGCACTGGCTGGTGATGAAGCTGTGACCAAGGCAGAACTCACAGGGTGCTGCGCATCCAGTGCCTCCTTTCACACTCCCCAACAACCTCATGAAACAGATATGAAAACTCTTGTGAAAATTGAGATTAAGAGAGGTTAAATGAAATCTCCAAGGCCACTCAGCTGAGGAACACTTGAATGAGGTCTGGCTGCCACCAAAGTTCATGCTACTTCCTCCACATCACGAGGGGGCTGTTTCCTGAGTGGGGAGAGGTTGTAAGCCTTAGTCTGACCTTTCGTAATGTGCGAGTGTGGGGAAGGGTTTCTCCCTCATGCCTACACTTAATACTCCTGCTTCTCCCCTACATGTATCCACCCTCACTATTATCCCAGGAGCCAGCCCAGGTGGTCTAGTGGTTAAGAGTCGGCACTCTCCCTGTGGCGGTCCAGGTTCATTCATTTCTCGGTCAAGGAACCACACCACCCATCTGTTTGTTGTCATGCTGTGGCGGCTGCTTGTTGCTGTGCTGCTGAAAGCTATGCCACCGGTATTTCAAATACCAGCAGGGTCAGCCATGGTGGACAGGTTTCAGCGGAACTTCCAGACTAAGACAGACTAGGAAGCTCACCCACTTCTGAAAAAATTGGCCATGAAAACCCTATGAATAGCAGCAGAGCTTTGTCTGATTCAGCACTGCACGGTGAGAGGATGGCGCAGAAAGATTGGGCAGGGTTTCGCTTTGCTGTACACTAACAACAAAATTCTGCCAAGTGGTTTAGATGCATTCATCATCTATTTCTCCCATCGACCCTGTGGATACTATTATACTAATATTATTATAGTATAATTTTACAGATAAGGAAAGTGAGGTTCAGAGAGATTAAGTAACACAGCCTGAGCTTAGGGGACCAGAAATGGTGAAGCCAGGATTTAGACTCAGGTCTGCTGATTGCAAATCCAGTGGCTCCAGATCAATTTGCTAAAAGCTAATTTGTCTAATGGTTGTTGGCCAAAATATCAGTTTATTTTAATATCTGGTTGACTAGTTTTCATTTTTCAGTGGCGTGTTCAGTGTGTTTCTTCCTGGCTCTTTGCTTTGTAGCTGGTTACTGAGGGACAGAGCGAAAATCTAGTGTTAAGCATTCTGATGTATGAGAACAAATAAGAAATATATTTGGGACTAGATTCACTTTCTGTCCTCAGTGCCCCTCCTTTGCTGCTGCAACAGTTCTCAGAGTGGTTTCTTTGAAGCCCGCCTCACACACTGAGGGTGTCAGCACACCGAGAGCCTCTGCTGTCAGTCTCCACTTTTCCATCTTCTGTGGCCTCTCCAACCTCTTTTAGTGGGCTAGGAGATGGGGGTCACCCAAGGGTCACAGAACCAATTCCCGGATACTTCCTTTGCATGACCTGCTTATCTGCCTACCGCCTTCCTTTGGAATGTTGGGGTAGCTGGTGGCTCCTGTCTCGGGACGTCAGTCCGACTTGAGACAGAAAGTTCCGTTTTCACACCCCGTTACAAACAAAGTGAAAGTGGCCAAATAAAATGAAACAATAACAACAATAAAGAAGCAAAAAGCAAATACTTTTCATGAACTGGCCTGCTTCCCGAGCCCTGTGCTGTGCTGACCCTCCTGCCAATCCTCCCTCCCAGGGGAGACCATCAAGATCGTGATTGAGGAGTACGTGCAGCAGCTGAGCGGCTACTTCCTGCAGCTGAAGTTTGACCCGGAGCTGCTCTTCGGCGTCCACTTCCAGTATCGCAACCGCATTGCCATGGAGTTCAACCACCTCTACCACTGGCACCCACTCATGCCTGACTCCTTCAGAGTGGGCTCCCAGGAGTACAGCTATAAGCAGTTCCTGTTCAACACCTCCATGCTGGTGGACTACGGGGTCGAGGCCCTGGTTGACGCCTTTTCTCGCCAGATCGCTGGCCGGGTAAGTCTCAGAGGAACATGGCTGAGGGCAGGTGGGATCTGGGATCCAACAGACCTGGGTCCACATCCCAGTTTTCTTTTCTGTAAAGTGGGGATAGTGTCACTGCTCTAGGGTGATTGTGAGCATTCCTTCATTCATCCTCTTGTTCTTTTGTTCATTCAACAATACCAGGCATTACTCCAGGCCCTTGGAATATAGTGGTGAATGAGATCAATGAGGTTCTTGGGTCCTTCTCCGTTTGGCACTTACACCCTAGCAAGGAACAATAGTCACATAACAGCTAAAATCATCTGAGCACTTACCAGATGTTAGGCACCCTGCCAAGTGTTTTTCTGATGTTATCAGAATTGTGAAACCATGTTAAGAACCACAATATGGAAAGTCCACAATTCCCTGGGGACTCAGAGAGAGGCTTCTGACCCAGAGTTGGGGGCTGTGGATAAGGAAGTGATGTCTGAACAGTGATCTGAAAGATGGGTAGGGATTTCCCAGGGAAAGAGGTAGCGTTAATGGCAAGGGATGATTGTGTTCCAGATGGAGGGGACAGCATGGCAAAGGCCTGGAGGTCAGAGAGCATGGCAATTTGAGGACCAGGAGGACATTGAGGGTATGGTAATATATTGAAAGTGCCTGCATATAATAGCTCTTTACTAAATCATAGGCCTCTGTTATGGGCTGAATTGTACCCGCTCCCCAAATTCATAACCTCCAGTACCTTAGAATATGACTGTATTTGGAGACAGGGTCTTTAAAGAGGTCATTAAGGTCAAGTGTGGTCATTGGGTGGTCCCTACTCTGACTGGTGTCCTTATAAGAAGAGGACATTAGGCTAGAGACATGGAGAGGGAAGACATGGGAGAGAGGCCTCAGAATGAACCAACCCTGCTGACACCTTGACCTTGGATTTCCAGCCTCCAGAACTGTGAGGACATAAATTCCTGTTGTTTAAGCCCTCCGCTCTGTGGTACTTTGTTATGGCCACCCTAGCAAATGAGTACAGCCTCTTTCCCTGGAATTCCTGACCAACTGCCTCCTGAATCTCCCTTTCCCCCCATTTGGAAGCTCCCATCTCCTTCTTCCCAGCTCTCTGACTCCCTAGTCCCCCACTTCTCTCTAATCCTTGTCCCTAAGCTCTATCATGAAGATGTGGCACCAGATGGATTTAGGTTTCCTCCTGGTAATTTGACTGAAATTAGTGTATGCTGCCACCAATGGGCAGCTGCTGGCTGGTTTATGGCCTCTCTTCTCTGTGAGGACACAGACATGAATAGAGACAATAGCTTTCAGATGGGGCTATATGGTTTCCAAAGCATTTTCAAGGAGTGACCATGATGATGTGCGTGAAAAGCCCTGGTGTTTATGCTACAAGGCAGGAGGGCAACCGAAGTGTATTGACTCTTAGGGTATTAAAAAGAATGTGAGAAGTGATAAAATGGGGCTCTCCCTGATAATCACCACACATGGCTGCCATCTTAGGGTCACCATGTGACTAACACTACAGTAACTGCTTTGCATGCTTTATCTCACTTATTTCCCCACAAAGATATCTGGTGAATCCTCTTATCTTCTCCATTTTTGCATATGAGGAAACTGAGACTTAGCTTGAGTAACTTGCCCAAAGTCCCTGTATTAGTTGCCTAGGGCTGCTGTAACAAAGGCCACAAATGGGGTGGCTTTAAACAGAGGAAATTGATTCTTTCACATTTCTCAAGGATAGAAGTCTGAAATCAAGGTTTCAGCAGGGTGGTGCTCTCTCTGAAGGCTCCGGGGGAGAATCTGTTCCATGCCTTGTCTTAGCTTCTAGCTGTTACTGACAATCCTTGGTGTTCCCTGGCTTGTAGAACCATCACTCCAACATGGTCTTCTTTTTTCTCTTTTGATTAGGACACTAGTCATTGGATTAGGACCCACCCTGATGGGATATGACCTCATCTTAACTCAATTACCTCTATTTCCCAATAAGTTCACGTTCACAGGTGCTGGGGATTAGGACTTCCACATCCTTCTTTGGGGAACACAAGTCAACTCACAACAGCCCCACAGCTTGTAAAAGGCTGAGCTGAGATTGGCACCAGCCTGTGCTCGCTTTGCTCCAAGGGGTATGATTTCACCCACCTATGCTTTTCCCTTTTTCCCACCCAATTATATTTGTTCTAAACACACAGAATTCTTTCTTAAGCATTAACATTATCAATTCATCCCAAGCAATAAAGTTTTCTTTAGACTAATACTCCTTAACTGTTATGAATCAGAATTTTTTTTCTGGAGTCTTCTTTCATCTCACCAGGTTACCTGGGCTTTGAACCCTATTTTCCCTCTCTTCAGAGGATATTACGCCACCCTTTGGTCTTGGAGTTAAACTCCCGGTTAGTTAAGCTAAATTTGTGTATATATTATAGTTTTCATGGCAAGATTTTAGCTTCCTCCCTGCTAGCTTATGACCATTCCCCTCCCAGGAGGTTTGGCAGAAGGAAGGAGAAAGAACAGACACAGTCACCTGTGCTTTTGTGAGGGGTTTTATCTGATCTGAATGGGGTGACTTGATACCCTGTGTTCCTACTTTCTAGCTCTAAGTTCCTCTTTCCTAATGGTGGCTGGTTACTAGAGGTTCACTTTTTAATATTAGATGCTCAGTAAATTTTGTTGAATCTCAACTAAGATACAGGGAATGAAAAGCAGTAAAAGTAGGTTCCGTAACAGGATCCCTTAAAAGATTAAACGTCTCTGTTCTATAAGAAGTGATTTCGAGAGTGACAGGTACATGTCAGTTCTTCTAGGTATAATTTAAAAAATATCTTAAGAAAGCCATAAAGTTTTGGTCCCCCAAACTAATATTCCTCCATCCTTCTGTTTCTATCACTTTCCGGCTCAGAAACCCTTCTGCCCCTCCAAATTTCATTTCCAGAGCTGGGATGCCCTTTCTCTCTGCTGGAGGTCTTGACTGTGGCCATGCTGGCTGTCTCCTCTGCAGAGTCCTAGTTGCTGAACCTAATAGTTCTAGAACCTTCCTTAATAGGATGTTGGGAGTTCTCACCTAAATTCAAAGGGTTGGGGAACAGTGTAAGCTTGCGAGCCATTAGAAAGGTCCTCCTGGCCCACTCCTCACTTTAAAGATGAGGAAGCTGAGACTCAGAGGGGGTCCCCGAGAGAGCATGAAGTGGCAGACCTAGGGCCAGGTTCCCAGCATGGTGGCTGCTAGGCTGAGCCATGCTCTTTGTCCTAGCTGAGGAAGGACTCCTGACCTGAAGTTCACTTCCAGGACAAGGTGGCCTGGCTCTCAGACCACAGCTGTGTTTCTCTCTTGGCAGATCGGTGGAGGTAGGAACCTGGACCACCATGTCCTGCACGTGGCTGTCGACGTCATCAAGGAATCCCGAGAGCTGCGGCTGCAGCCCTTCAATGAGTACCGCAAGAGGTTTGGCATGAAGCCCTACGCCTCTTTCCAGGAGCTCACTGGTGAGCAGTTGTTTCCTGCTCTCCAGGGACTCATGATCAAGTGAGGAAGACATCGAGGAAACAGAATGGGGCCATACACGTGGCCAGCACAGTGACTGTGGGATTATAACGGGTGTGGGAGCACCGTGCTGGATAACCCCTGTTGTGGGGAGAAGGTGGCTTCTCAGCTGAGTTTGAAGGATAAATAGGAATTTTCCAGGTGAAGAAAAGAGAGAAGAGCATTCTAGGTAGAGAATCAGAAAGTACAAAGGCACAGAGGTTGTGCAGAATGAGCCTATTCGGGAAAACAGTCACTGGTGTGGCTAGAACAAGGAGCTTATCTGGAGAGGGTAGTGATGGGAGGTTGGGACCAAATTGTGTAGAATCTTGGATTCTAGATTTGGGTTTTATTCTGTCTAGTGGTTCCTAAATACCCATTTATGTGCCAGCTACCTAAGGATCACTTAGAAAACTGATTAAAAATAGCAAATCCTGGATGTCTCTCCCAGAGATTCTGATTGAGTAGGCCTGGGTGGTGCCCAGGAATCTGCATGTGTGTGTATGTATATATATATATACACACACACATGTGTATATGCACGTACATATGTACATAAGCATATATACATATATATTTATATATATTTATGTGTGTGTCTGTGTATATATGTATTTGTTGTTGTTGTTCAAGATCCCCAGCTGTTGGGCAGTCAAGTTTGGGAACCCTTGTCACAGACAGTGGGGAACCACTGAAGTGTTTTGACCAGGGTGAGACATGACCCATGACTGTGTACTGGTGGCCTGTGGAGGTGGATTTGAGGAAGCTGGTAGGGAAGCTCAATGTCTGTCTCCCGTGACAGCCTAGAGGGCCAGAAAGAGCATTGTTGCTAAACCTCTGTGTGAGCTTGAACAAGCTACATACATGTCTGAGTTCCAGAAGAATGCAGGGGCCTGGACCAGGATAAGGCCTTGAAACCTGCCTGTGAAGGAAGCCAGATGAGTAATGTTGTTGTAATGATCAGGTAATTAGGGCACAGAAAAAGTGAGATGAGTTGCTCAAGGTCACACACTGTTTGGTGGTAGATCCAGGCCTTGACACCCTCTTCAGTAGCAAATTCCTTTCCTAGATGCAGCCCTGAAGAAGGGTCAGTCAGCTAGGCTAGATTTTAGGCATGTGCTCTGTGCTCAGATTGCTCTTCTGAGGTCCCTTATTCTCTCCAGAAAAAGGTAGACCTAGAAGATTCCCTCCCCAGATTAACCCTAATAGACGGCATCCCGATTCTGACTCTAGCTTCTCCCCCTTGTAGGAGAGAAGGAGATGGCAGCTGAGTTGGAGGAGCTGTATGGAGACATCGATGCCTTGGAGTTCTACCCTGGGCTGCTTCTCGAGAAGTGCCATCCAAACTCCATCTTTGGGGAGAGTATGATAGAAATTGGAGCTCCCTTCTCCCTTAAGGGCCTCCTAGGCAATCCCATCTGTTCTCCGGAGTACTGGAAACCGAGTACATTTGGTGGTGAAATGGGCTTCAACATTGTCAAGACGGCTACGCTGAAGAAGCTGGTCTGCCTCAACACCAACACTTGTCCCTATGTTTCCTTCCGTGTTCCCAAGCGCCCCCAGGATGATGGGCCTGGTGTGGAGCGGCCTTCCACAGAGCTCTGAGGCAGCTGGGCCACAGTATTCTGGAGGGTAGAACTTTGCACTTGTCATTCCAGAATGCCGAGGCCAGGGTTGACGGTCTTAAATGTTGGGTTCCTGGTTTGGCGTTGAGAGTATCAGGGTTGACACTTAAAACTTCGCATCTCTCACCCATTATCTGGAATATTGTAGCCTTGTTTGTCATTCTAGAATGCTGAATTCTTGGTTAACCATCCAGAATGTTAGGAATGGGTCTCATTTGGCATGCCAGAACACTGGGTTCCTGGTTGACAAGGTAGAATGTTCAATTTCTGGTTGATTTGGAATATAGACATTCTAAAATGTGAAGCTCCTGAGGAAATCATCTAGAAAGTTCGGGGGTTCTCATTTTGCATTTGGAATTCTGGGAGGCTCTCTATAATGTTGACTTTCTGATTGGAAATTCAGAATGTTGTATTCCTGGTCGCTGATCCAGAACAGTGGCTGGTATGCCAGATCGGTCCTGATCTGAATGTCTAGAATGTTGATTTGATTCATTTTCCTGTTCAGTGAGTTATGCATGGAACAGGAGAACCTAATAATCTAACAAAAATGCATTGCCTGAATCTGTGCCAGCTCTGAGGTGGCAAGGAGGTGAGATGTTCTTCGTGGGACCCCAACTTAGACCTTGTTCCAAGGATCTAGAGGGAACAGGTGGGCTTTTACCAGGCCATTGGTTGGAAGCCACCAGAGCTTTGTGCCCATCCAGGTCTTGACTCATGGCAGCTGTTTCTCATAAAGCTAATAAAATTCTTTTTGCAAATTGCTTGCTATGTATGTCTTTTGATCCCATCCCCAGAAGCAGTGGCAACACTGAGGGGACCTTTCTCCCAGCCACAAGCAAATATGCTAGAGACTGCAGCATGAGACTTTCCACTGGGATCCCTGGGGCTTGTCCTTGTCTGGATCTTCCTCCACTGATGCTTCACGGCCCCTGTGGGTGAGACCTTGCCTTTTCCAGCCTACTCTCCTAAAACACATGACTCCCCAGGCTCAGGAGATGTAGCATTCAGTTCCCACCGTTTAAAACAAATTCCTCCATTGCAGGGTGTACAACAGAGATGAAGGGCATCTGGGGACGAGAGCGCTTACTATGTGCCAATTTTACGTATGTAATTCTCATTTGTTCTCACCTCAACAGTGTGAAGTAGGTGGTATGATTTGTGTTTCAAAACCAAGGAAATTGAGACTTAGGGTGGCCGAGTGACATCCCCAGAGGCAGATTGGGACCCAAGTCAGGCTGAGTCTAGAGCTGTGCCCTTTCCTCTTGCTTCCGGATTTGACTCAGTTCCAGGCCTGATTTTGTGTATCTGGCTCAGAGTCAAAGGCAGCAGATGGGGTGCAGTCTCCACCGTACGTGCATGCTATTCCCTCAGTCACAAATATTTATTTTCCTAACTCCTTACTATATACCAGTTACTGTCCCAGGCTTGGGGTTACCGCAGTGAGTGATCAAGACAGACAAGGCTTCTGCCTATAAGGAGCTCACATTCCAGTGGGGACAGAGCAGACGATAAATAAGAAAACAGTGGAATCAGAGAAATGCAAGGTGAATTGTGATGTCCCTTCTAACTTCCTCTGCTCTGTCCTCCCCTGCTTGACTCCTGAGCCTTGAGACCTTTTTTTCCAGCCACATAGACCCTCATACCTAGCAAAGAGAGAGGAGTGGTCAGAGGGTAAAGTATGGGGCTGTTAAGGATCCTTCATGCTCCCCTCTGTGGGCATAGAGTTCCTTGGGAGAATGATGGCCCAGAAACACTGGGGGAAATTGGCGTCCAGGCTGAAAAGTCCCTGGGCCTGGGTGTCTTGTCTTACGGTCCAGAAAGTGCTTGTTTCTCCTTAGCTGGTTGAGGACTGCTTCCACCACTCCTGACCCTGCTGAATGCAGAGAATGCAGTGCTTCCCTGCTCCCCAAGTTGTTCTGATGTGGAGGGAGCCTTCAGGTGCCGGAAGTGGGCCTGGCATGGCTGTGTCTTGTCTGTGCTTGTCTAATATCTATTTCCCCTCTGCCGCTAATCCCCCTACTTTGCCTGAGAATCTTTCCCTCTCTGGTTAATTTCAGTCATGGTGTTTCATCAGGGGCCCTATTGTGGCCAAGGGGTGGGCCTGTGAGTCATTCTCAGCCAATCAGACACCATCTCCTTATAAATTGGCCCCTGAGGGGAGTTGCATGGAGATTGAGAAAACTGACTGATCCATCCCCACAGCTGAGCTCTGAAAAGACTGTTCATTAGTTCCCGCTTCTCAGATCACTAGGGAAGCCTGGATTTCTGACTTTCTCAAGACCTTAGCTTTTCCTTCCATCCTGGGGGCTGCTCCATGAATTTCTCTTTCACATAAATCAGTCAAAGTTGGATTTGTTCCTTGCAACCGAACCTTAATGGCTGCTGACCTGAGGTGACAGAAGCACTGTAGTGGCTCTGGAGCGGATTTTAATCAGTGGAGACACACTCAGACTAGTGCTTTAGAAAGAGTACCCTTGGGTACGATGGACAGCAGACTAGAGCAGGAAGGACTGGAGACTGGCAGAAGGATGAGGAGGCTGTGGCCGTGGTCCAGCTGAGACATGATGGCAGCTGGGGCCAGATGAAGGGCCCTCGGGGTGGGAGACTGGCGTGGATTCTAAGGATAGTCTCCTCTCGAATGCAGGTGCCTGGATTAGGTGGACTTTGTTTTGTATGAGCAGCTGTACATGAGATT
The DNA here is from genome assembly GCF_041296265.1 of Equus caballus. Classification (NCBI taxonomy): domain Eukaryota; kingdom Metazoa; phylum Chordata; class Mammalia; order Perissodactyla; family Equidae; genus Equus; species Equus caballus. The sequence continues at coordinate 34,240,668 of NC_091708.1, forward strand.
TTTGCAAATGGAAATTTATGTCAAATGCACCAAGAAGTCTCCTTCGGAGTGAAGGATCTTAATGCTCACAATGTGAATGCTCGTTCCAGGAAGTTTGATTTAGTTAGATGTGATGGTTAGTTTTATGTGTCAACTTGGCTGGGCTACAGTACCCAGTTATCTAATCAACACTAATCTAGGTGTGGCTGTGAAGGTATTTTGCAGACATTGTTAACGTCTACAATCAGTTGGCTTGAAGAAAAAGAGATTACTGTTGATAATGTGGGTGGTCCTATCTAATCACTTAGAGGCCTTAAGAGTAAAAACAGTTTTCTCAGAGAAGAAGAAATTCTGCTTCAAGACCACAGCATCAACTCCTGCCTGAGTTTCCAGCCTACCAGCCCTATGGATTTCAGACTTGCCAACCCTGTCGATAGTGTGAGCCAGTTCCTAAAAATAAAGCTATATATATATGTATGTATACATATATCTCCTATGTGCGTACCTATGTACAGATACATGTATCCTATTGGTTCTGTTTCGCTGGAGAACGTGAGATGATACAGTGGATAATTCATTCAGGGCTCTTAGTGCAAACAACAGAACTCCCTCTAGCCCATTTAAGCAGGAAGGAATCTATTTTAGGATATTGCGTAGCTCATGGAAACATTGGCAGAACCAGGGAATTAGGCTTGGGGGCTTCACGCCCAGGCACAGTGGCTGCTGCCGCCGCCGTGAAGACGCCTCTGCTACTGAGACTGGACACAGGCATCTCAGATTACACCTCTGCTGCTCAAACCCCACTACTGCTGCCCCTGAAAGCTGGCTGCTTCCACAGCCACCTTTGCCAGAAAATGGATTCATTCTGCATGGTGCCTGCTTCTCCACTTTTCTCTACTTAGAATTAAAGTCATATTTATTTCACGTCTGATTGGTGGAGCCTAGCTCACGTGCCCGCACTCCAGCTCCAAGAGAAAGTGGGAAAGTGAGTTTTCTGGCTTGCACCTTGGGGAGGAGGGACCCATAACAGGGAAATTCTCCATACATGGGAAGGATGTTCAAAGGGCTGGGAAACATGGGTGGTCTACCTCAGTGGATCTGAGTTTTTAGTTCTGTTTTGCCTCTGTGGGCCCCAGCCCTGGAACACTGCAGAGAATGTCACCACGGCACCACAGTTGACCTGGCAGCAGCTCAATATAATTGCGAGCAAAGAACTTAAGAAGTAAAGTTAAGAAATACAGAATAGCAGAGATGCAAAGACTGTAGAGTCCACATAGTCCACTCTTCTAAGAATGTGTGAGTAAAACTGTCAAAAATGTTAGAGCATTATTAAGAAAATTACAGTGAAACACTTTCCGCACTGTCCTACCTGTTATTCTTGTTTGATTTCCTTCCAGGCTAGGTCTAAATACTTTTTTGCTCCCAATCTCTATACTTTTGGTCAAAAGGAATTTGAATCATTTGCACAACTTCAGGTGTGGTATTTTGGGTTTCAGGACAATATGGCAGGACATTCTTGCAGACTTCTGTGGCAGCCCCCCGCCCACCACTGGAGCATAACATACGTACAACAAAGTGTGCAATCTTAAGTGCATACCTGGATGAATTTTACATGTGTATAAACCCAAGTAACCACCCAAGAAATGAAGATGAAGAACGTCTCCAGCACTCTAGAAGGCTCTTTTGTGCCCCTTCCCGGTCAAAACCCTCCGAAATATAACCACACTTCTGATTTCTGTAACCATTGATTAGTTTATCTGCACATGAATTTCATTTGAAAAGAGTCATACAGTGTGTACTTTTTTGTATCTGGCTTCTTTGCTCAATATGTCTGTTGTGATCTCAGTTCTTTTCTTTTTGAGGAAGATTAGTCCTGAGCTAACTACTGCCAGTCCTCCTCTTTTTTGCTGAGGAAGCCTGGCCCTGAGCTAACATCCGTGCCCATCTTCCTCTACTTTATGTGTGGGACACCTACCCCAGCATGGTGTGCCAAGTGGTGCCATGTCTGCACCCGGGATCTGAACCAGAGAGCTCTGGGCCGCGGAGAAGCAGAATGTGTGAACTTAACCGCTGCGCCACCGGGCCAGCCCCAGTGATCTCACTTCTTATGTTCTTTGCTTGCAATTATGTTGAGCTGCTGCCAGGTCAACAGTGGTGCCATGGTGACTTTCTCTGCAGTCTTCTAGGGCTGGGGCCCACAGAGGCAAAACAGAACTAAAAACTCAGATCCGCCGAGGTAGACCATCCATGTTTCCCAGCCCTTTGATCCGTGTTGCTGTGTGTATCAGCAGTTTGATGTTCTTATTGCTGTATACATACTTAATGTATATCAGAATTGATTTAAGTCAAGTGTCAATGGATGTTTGGGTTGTTTCAATTTTTTTGGCTGAGTATGGCTGCCTCTATGGCAGATTTTAACCCTTATAACCAGGGCTCTATTGAAAATGTCACCTTTTACATGCATTTATTATGAAATGGTTTTTGTTTTCTGTTGAAAATCCCCTGCTATGTCCTCTCTTGCATTATGGCCTGATGGAGAGAGAAAATGGATTCACGAGTGTGACACGCACCATTAGAGAACGGGAAAGCGAACGTGTATCAGTTAGAGCCTCCTCTGTGGCATGTACTTTACCTGCCTGCTTCATTAACTCTTACTAACTTATGAGTAGGTTTTCCTGTTTCACAAAGGAGTAAATTGAGTTGCAGAAAAATTAGGTGACTTGTCCAGAGTCATATAGCCACAAAGTGGTAGGAGGCAGCAGTGAAATTCCAAAGTGTGGCCTGTGTCCACCATGTGCCCCATCAAGACCTGCAGAGGCAGAATCACAGTGGGGGTGGGGGAGTGGCGGGTGGAGGATGCAGTGAGGTGTGGGCATTGGTGATGTTAATACACTTCCGGAGGATTCTGTTGATAAGCCTCAGATGGAGACTTCTGCATCATTGTGCTGCCTCTTGATCATTCTTTTCTTCTTTAGATGAGTGACATTTTCTTTCCTCTCCTCATGACTCACTTTCCCCCGGCTTGTCATCTCTTTTCTGATCTATGATTTGTACTCTGTACACCACGATGATGTTCACTGAAAACTAGTTTTCTGAGGTCTGAAAAGCTGTGTCCATTTATCTCCCCATCTGCTGCTGCCTTCCTCCCCTCCCTCCCTTCTAGCCACATTCAGTGAAGCTCCAACCCCGAGCTCCACCCTCCGCCACCATGGAGATACTCAAGTGCCTGTTCTTGTCTTGGTTTTCAGTTCTTGCCTCCATGGGAGGAACTCAAGACAGTTCCTAGTTTATTCCTCCTCCCTGTTCACCCTATGGGGTGGAAAAGGGGTCTGGTAGTTTTTTTATTGTGGTAAAATCCATGTAACATAAAGTCGACCACTTTAGCCATTTTTAAGCCTACTGTTGAGTGACATTCGGTGCATGCACAATGTTGTACAACCATCACCGATATCTAGTTCCAGAACATTTTCATCATTCCAAAAGGAAGTCCCACACCCATTAAACAGTCATTCCCCATTCCCTAATTCCCCCAGCCCCTGGCAACCATTCACCTACTCTTTATTTGACGGTGTTTTGAGAGCTCACTACATGCCAGGCATTGTGATAATCCTATTATACACAATATCTTATTAATCATCATGAAAGCAGCTCTGTGAAATCGGGGTTCTTCCTTGCATTTCCAGATGAGATGACTGAGGCTCAGAGAGAAAAACCTTCTGTGAGCTCATAAAGCCTATAAATGGCAAAACTTGGACCAGAACGTATAGCCAAGCGCTGTGTCCAACCTGTGCTAACTGACGACCAAGGTCTAAGAGCCTTTCCTGTGATGAAGATGGCATTCTGAAAGAATACAGTTAGCACATGTTCAAATGACTTACGCTTTAGGAATTTTCTGGGATCTGGGATGCTGGCTTGAGGGAAGTAGCTTGATGGCAAGAGCCCAGCTAATGTGACCCGAGGCACCAATGGTTGCCTTCACAAATCTTGGGATAGCATGCAGGGCAGCAGAATCAGAAGAAATGGAGTGACTCCAGATGTACCCCAGGCTGAGAGGTCTCACGAAAGGAAAGGCTCTAATAAGAGGCAGATGCCTGGTTCTTGTCCATTGGTCATGTAGGAGTCTGTCTTCAAGAGCTTGGGCTCCTGGTTCCCAGGACCATGTAGACTGACTTCCCTTGTGGTTCTGGAAATGAAAGAAGCAATTGCAATCTCCTTGTACACAAAAAGAAAGGGAGGATTATTAGACTTAACAGAAAACTTACAGCACGACATGTAATTAAGACATTATTTTCTTGGCCTTCATGCTGTTAAGGCACATCTTTTTTGTGCCTTATCATACATCATAACAAACATATTAAAACGCATCCATATACCACATTTAATATAATTTGCATATGTCTAATTTACATATACGTTGAGCTGGGTTTTAGTTGACTAAGTAGCATATTACATTTTGTAGATATTTAGTTAAACATTTGTAATTATAATTTTATCATTTCATTTTAGCACTTTGGAGAATACATTATTTCTTCCACGTCTTAAATAATTCCATAAGCCCTTGAAAAGCTCAGTGACCATCAAGCACTGTGCCTAAGGGTTTATTGAATAACCTGGCTTTGTGGGCCTCTCTGGATTATTCTGCAGCTCGTTGTTGGGTGGCATTCTTCTCATTGGTCTGAATCTGACCATTTTTATCACACAAGCGGACAGATCAGAGGTGAGTCCTCTGCTCATTTGGAAAAATATGGACATAAGTTACCCACCTAAGTGTCTCCAATGAAATGCATTTACATATTCTGCTCTATAAATATAGCTGAACTGGTAGCTTCCATTCAAAATGGCAGCTGTATCTTACTCATTAGCTGGTCTGGACACTTCTCACTGCTGTCAAATGAGGGAGAAAGTAGGGAATCTCATCACTGAATGGACTTTGAGCAGTATAAAAGTTGGCAAAATAGAGGGGTACCTGTGGGCATAACCTTGCTAGCGGAGAAGCAGGGACAGATAAATCATCAAAGACATTATAGTTTGGTGGTTTAGAAATTATTTTACAGTATGTAATTGAGGTATATTTTACATAAATTAAAATGGACCAATCTTCAGTGTACAACTTGAATTTTTTTTAACCTTAAGAGGTAAGTACTATTCTGACTTCTAGCATCATAGATTAATTTAGCCTGTTATTGAACTTCATATAAATGTCATCATATTATATGTACTCTTTTGTTTCTTGCTTCTTTTGCTCAATGTAATGTCTCATAAGATTATCCATGTTGTTACGTTTATCAGTATTTTGTTCTTTTTTTAATCTTGGGTAGCATTCTATTCCACATTGTGTAAATACACAGCAATTTGTTTGTTCTTTTACTTGTTGATGGACCTTTGGCTTGTTTCTAGTTTTGGCTATTATGAATACAACTATCATGAACGTTTGATACAAGTCTCTTGTGGATATATGTTTTCATTTCTCTTGGATAAATATTTGGAGTAGAATTTCTGGATCATACGGTAAGTGTATATTTAACTTTATAAGTAACTGCTAAATAGATTTACAAAGTGATTTACACTTGTTGCATTCCCATCAGCAATGTGTGAGCGTTCTAGTTGTTCTGCATCTTTGACCACACTTAGTTATCATGTCTTCTTAACTTTAGCCATTCTCCCGGTGGGTATTAACTAAAATTACAGTTCTAATTTTCATTTTCTGATAACTAATGATGTTGAAGATTGTTGGTCTTTGGTCATTTGCATATCTTCTTTTATGATGTGTCTGTTCAAATCTTTTGCTCATTTTTTATTAGGTTGTTTGTCTTCTTATTAACATTCTAAATTAGAGGTTTTGCAAATATTTTCCCCTCATCTGTGGCTTACCCTTTTATTTTCTTAATATAATTTTGAAGAACATAGTTTAAAACATTTTGAGAAAGTCTAACTTACCGTTTTTCCCCTTACGGTTAATGTTTTTTTCTATCCAAGAAATTCTGCTTACAGCAAAGTAATGAAGCTATTCTCCTATTTTTTCTGGAAACTTTACAGATTTTAGATCTAAAATCCATTTTAAATTGTTTGGTGTATCATGTGAGATAACGTCAAGGGTTATTTTTTGCATTTAGACATCTAGCTCTTCTAGCATTCTTTGTTGAATAGACTATTCTTTCCCCCATTGAATTGCACTGGCACCTTTGTAAAGAATTAAGTGACTGCATACGTGTGGGTCTATTTTTGGATTCTCCATTGGATTTCACTGATTTATTTATCCTTCTGACAACATTGTACTGGATTGCAGCTCTATAGTAAGTCTTGAAATTGTTTACTGCAAGTTCTCCTACTTTGTTTTTCTTTTTAAGATTGTTTTTGCTTCTCTAGGTCCTTTGAATTTCCATTCATATCTTAGAGTTGCCTTGTTAATTTCTATAGATCCATTTGGGATTTTAAATGGGATAGTGCTGAATCTATAGATCAGGTTGGGAAGAACTGACGTCTTAATAATGTAGTACCATCCAATTCAGGTGCATGGTATATCTCTTCATTTATTTAGGGCTTTAATTTCTCTGGCATTGTTTTATACCATGCCATGTACAGGTCTTGCACAATTTTGTTAAATTCATCCAAAGTATTTAAAAGATTTGGATGATATTTTAAATGGAATTATTTTTTAGATTTAATTTGGTTGGATTTTTTCCCCGTGCATATGTGCTTTATTCATGACAAAATTGGTACTACAGGTTGGTGGTAATAGGACAGTATTTGTAATAAACGATACTGGGCCAATATACAATTGTACATCCATATGGAATAAACGGAACTTCCCCATACCTTACACCGTATACAAACAATTAAGTCCAGGTAGATTGCAGATCTAAACAGGAAAGGTAAATCTGCACAGCTTTGAATAAGGAAAGCTATCTTGAACAGCATATCAAAAGCATTCACCACCAAACAAAGATTATTGAGTTGGACTGTCTTAAATGACAGAAATGCCTAGAAATGACACATTAAGAGAATAAAAAGGCATGACTTGATTTTCCTTTTGCTAGTGTATAGAAATCCAATTGATTTTTGGATTCTGTAGTCTTGATAAATTCACCTACTGGTTTTAGTAGACATTTTTGCAGATTCTGTAGGCTTTTCTTTGTCGCTAATAGTGTTATATTTGAATAAAAAGAATTTTACTTCTTCCTTTATTTTGCTTCTTTTTCTTGCCATGCTGTATGGCTTGGACCTCTAGTACAATATTTAATAGAATCTGTAAGGACACCATCCTTCCCTTGTCCCCATCTTAGGGTGATTGCAGTTAATCTTTTCCATTAAGTGTGAGGTAAGCTGTTAAGTATTTTGTGGAATGACCTTCATCAGTTTGAAGAAATTCCCTTCTACTTTGAGCTCTCTGAGAGTTCTTTTATTGAATTTATTTTTGTCAAATGCTTTTTCTGCATCTATTGAGATGATCATGTTTTTCTTTTTTTACTCTGATGATATGGGGAAATACATTGGTTGATTTTTGAATGCTAAACCAAATTTGCATTCCTGGGTTAAACCAACCTTGGTCATGAGGTCTTATCCTTTTTACATGGTGTTGGATTCAAGTTGATAATATTTTATATAGATTTTTGTGTGTTTATTAATGAGAGATGTTGGTATGCAGATTTATTTTCTTGTAATATCTTTGGTTTTTGTATCAAGATAATACTGGTCTCATAAAACAGATTGGGAAGTGGTCACATCTTTATTTTCTGAAAGAGTTTATGTAAGATTTGTATTGTTTCCTGTTTAAATGTTTGATAGAATTTATCAATGAAGTCATTTAGTCTTGGAGGTTTTACTTTGGGAGGGTTTTAAATTATGCATTTAACTTTTAAAAGAGATCCAGAGTTATTTAGATTTACTATTTTTTTCTTGAGTTTGTTTTCATAATTTGTGTTTTCAAGGAATTTGTCCGTAGGTTGATGAATTTGTCAGCATAATGTTGCTCCTGATCTTCCTTTACTCTACTTCTAACGTCTGTAGGACACGTAGTGATGTCTCCTCCATCATTCTGGTTATTGTCGTAGTGCTTAGTGCAATCTGGAGAGTGCTCTTAGGAGAAAAAACAATTAAATATGAATCTCACCCAATGTGGTCCCTTCTTGCAAAGTTAATTTCTCTTCATTTTCTACCTGCTTTTGTTCACTTTCCAAAGCCTTTAAACAAATATGTTTTTCCCAGAATTTCCTTCTCAATAATTTATAATTATTAACATAAGAGGGTCAATCTGAGATAAGCTGCTTTGCCACTACCGGGATCAGAATTCTACCATCTTGTTATATATTTTCTATTTGTCCTGACTGTTTTTTGTTCCTTTTTATCTCTTTCCTTGTATTCTTTTAAACTAATAATTTTTTTAATTTAATTTTTGCCCTTCTATTAGCTTATTAATTATAGATTTTAAACTATTCTTTCAGTGATTACCTTAGACTTTACAATATACATCCTTTACTTACTAACGTCCAATGTATATTAGTATTTTTTACCATATCTTTGTAAAGGCAAGAACCCTAGAACACTTGATCTCCTTTCCTTCCCCCTTTTGCCTTTTGAGCTGTAGTTGTAATATATTTTAATTTGACATGCATTTTAAACCTCTTAAGACATCCTTACTATTGCTTTAAACAGACAATATTCACTTAGATTTACCCATATTTTTACCCTTTCTACTGCATTTCACTTCTTCTTGCATTTTGTGCTTTCATCTTGGATCATTTTCCTTCTCCTTTTAATGTTTCTTTTTGGTGTGGGACTTCTGGAAATGTATAATTATGCTCTTCTCCTCACTGATTGCTCACTCTGCTATCAATATCCTGGGCTATTGTGTAGCTAAACCCTCATTGGTATGTTTAAGGGGGAGGGTCTCTCAATTTTTTGTTTTGACTATTCTTATGGGTTCTATTTTTTGTCAACCTATCCTTCCCATATAAATATCTCTATTATTTTTGTTTTCTTTTTCTCACCAGAGTCACTACCAGTCTCCTTTGTGGCCTGTCTTCTCAGCCCATCCACCAAGAACTTTTCTAGAGAAGTTCTTCTTGCACAGCTACTCCAGTTACCCTGATCTGCACAATAATTGCAATGATAAACTGATGTTAAAAGCACAGTGGAGAGAGTTATTAATCCCATTTGGACTCAAGGATAAAGAAGAATGCTCAGAGAAAGATACAGAGAAGTCAGGCCTTGAAGGATGACGATTAGGCATTAACTAAACAGAGAAGACAGGCAAAGATATTACAATCACCTAGGAAGACACGGGTGTATGAAAAAGTGGTAAGTGTTTGGGGAATGCAGCATGGTTCAGGATTTGGTATAGGCGTGGATGGTGAATATATAGCTTGTATGCTACAATCTCCCCCATTCTCTGTCCATGGCAGACATTGCTAGTCTATCACAGAGCATTATTTCTCACTGGGATTGAGCAGAGTCTTTGAATCATTCTCAAGTAGGCACTCTCAACAGCTACTCTTAATTAGATAGTGGTGCCATAAGTCATGAAACCTATTTGTTATTCTGGGAGTAGGGAGAATGATAAGTCATGAAGAGAAATGAGGCTGGGGAGTTAGGCAGGACCCAGGCTGGGAAGATGCTTTTGATAATGGCGACGGCGATCATAACCTCTTGAGGAAGCCAGGAGCCTTCAAGTGTGAAATATCAGAAAAGTTTGAGCACTTTAAGAGCTGCCTCTGTGGGGCCTGGTCTATTCCATGACCTTGTAAATGAGGCCCCAGAGAATCTCCATTGGTGGGTCTCCTGGCTCCCCTGCTTTGGCACTAATTAGCCACTTGGAGAAGTTCTTTGTGGTTTAATTAAGTGACATCTGTGGTTAAAAGTTTGGCTTCTCCTAAGTGAGCAGTGATTATGAATTAGGCCTGGTCACCAACTCAAAGTAGTGTAGGAACAGAGATCCTTTCTCAGGCTCATCGGCCCCACTTCCCAATCAGACGAGCAGGGCCTACCCGGGTCTGGTCTGGAATTACACCTGGAACTGAGGCACCAAGTTCCAGGCTGGGTCTTGTACGGCTATAGTCATCCCTAGTAACGTCCTTTGTGTTGAAGGAGGGATACAATATAAAATGGGATAGGCTAAAGCCCTGAGGCAGGCGTGTACCTGATGTGTTTGAGGCATAAGAACAAGGCGAGTGGACTGGACTGAATGAGCAGAGAGAGGCAGGAAATGAGGCCAGAGAAGTCAGAGGGCCAGTTTGTGAAGGGCCTTGTAGACCATTGCAAAGATTTTGGAATTAATGACGAGCTTTATCAATATTTTTTTGTCAATGTATTTTGATTTTAGTTAATCATTTAGTTAAGAAACAGTTCCTTAATCCTAGGTCTAAAATATAACTACCTCTATTTTCTACAAAGTGTTTTATTTTTTAAGGTCAGATTTTATTGTACAGAAAGTTTAATTTATATATAGTAAAATTTATCTGTTTTAAATATTCTCTTCAACGAGTTTTGACAACTGTTATGTAACAATAACAATCAAGATATAGAACATTTCCATCACCCTGGAAATTTCTCTCTTGCCCTTTTGTAGTCATTTTCCCACTACCCTTTTCCCACTGCCAGTTCCAGGAGAACACTGATTTGATTTCCTCTTCCCTTTTCCTGATTGTTTTATAAATAGAATCATACAATATGTAGCCTTTTTTTTGATCTAATTACTTTCACTTAGCATACTGTTTTTGAAATTCATCTAAGTCATTGCATATATGAGTTGTTCATTTCTTTTTGTTGCCGAATAATGTTCTGTGTATGGATGTACAAAAATTTGTTTATCCATTCATCAGTTGATGGACTGTCTCCAATATTTGGCCACTGTGAACAAAGCTGCAGTAAATGTTGGCGTGCAGTTCTTTGCATAAACGTGTGCTTTCATTTCTCTTGGGTACATACCTAGGACTGGGATTGCTGGGTTGTATGGTAGGTGTATTTCAAATGTTTAAAGAAGCTGTCAAACCATTTTAAGCAACTGCGCAATGGAAAGTGGCCGTTCCAGTTTGCAATGGATAAGATTTCCAGATGCTTCCCTCACCAGGACTTGGTATTGTCAGTCTCTTCAATTTTAGCCATTTTAGCGGATGTGTAGTGCTATCTCATTGTGGTTTTAAATTGCATTTCCCTAATGACTAATGATGTTGAACATATTTTATTGTGCTTATTTGCCATCTGTATGTCTTCTTTGATTAAGTGTCTGTTCAGACCATTTGCCCATTATTTAACTGGGTTGTTTGTCTTATTATTATTATTAATTTTGAGAGTTCTTTATCTGTTACGGATACAAGTCCTTATCAATATGTGTTTTGCAACCATTTTCTCCCAGACTGTGGCATCTTTACATTCTCTAAAGTGTCTTTCAAATAGCAGAAGTTTTAAATTTTGATGAAGCTGAATTTATCAATTTTTTTGATTTTTTATTCTTTTTTATTGCAGTAACAGTGGTTTATAATATTATATAAATCTCAGGCGTACATCATTATATATTTGTGTTTCTGTGTAGATTGCAACATGTTTACCACCCAAAGACTAATACAATCCATCACCACACACGTGCCCAATTACCCCTTTCACCCTCCTCCCTTCCTCTCTGGTAACCACTAATCCAATCTCTGTTTCTATGTGTTTGTCATTGTTTTTATCTTCTACTGATGAACCTAGATTGCTTCCAAGTCTTGGCTGTTGTGAATAATGCTGCAATGAACATAGGGGTGCATATATCTTTATGCATTCGTGTTTTCATATTCTTTGGATAAATACCCAGCAGTGGAATAGCTGGATCATATGGTAGATCTATTTTTAATTTTTTGAGGAGTCTCCATCCTGTTTTCCAAACTAGTGGCTATACAAGTTTGCACTCCCACCAGCAGTGTATGAGGGTTCCCTTCTCTCCACATCCTCTCCAACACTGATTGTTTCCTGTAATGTTAATTATAGCCATTCTGATGGGAGTGAAGTGATATCTCGTAATTTTGATTTGCATTTCCCTGATAGTGAGGTTGAACATCTTTTCATGTATCTATTGGCCATCTGTATATCTTCTTTGGAGAAAAGTCTGTTTAGAGCTTTTATCCATCTTTTAATTGGGTTGTTAGTTTTCTTGTTGTTGAGATGTATGAGTTCTTTGTATATTTTGGATATCAACCCCTTATCTGATATATGGTTTGCAAATATCTTCTCCAAATTTTTAGGTTGTTTTTTCATTTTGTTGATGGTTTCCTTTGCTGTGAAGATGCTTTTTAGTTTGATGTAGTCCCATTTATTTATTTTTTCTATTGTTTTTCTTGCCTGGTCGGACATGGTACTTGAAAATATACTTCTAAGACTGATGTAGAAGAGTGTACTGCCTATGTTTTCTTCTGGAAGTTTAATGGTTTCAAGTCTTAAATTCAAGCCTTTAATTCATTTTGAGTTAATTTTTGTGTGTGGTTTAGGATAGTGAGCTAGTTTCATTCTTTTGCACGTGGCTGTCTGGTTTTCCCAACACCATTTATTGAAGAGACTTTCCTTTCTCCATTGTATGTTCTTGGCTCCCTTGTTAACAATTAGCTGTCCATAGATGTGTGGATTTATTTCTAGGCTCTCAATTTTGTTCCATTGATCTGTGTGACTGTTTTTGTGCCAGTAACATGCTGTTTTGGTTACTATAGGTTTGTAGTATATTTGAAATCAGGGAGCGTGATACCTCCAGCTTTGTTCTTTTTCCTCAGGATTCCTTTGGTTATTTGGGGTCTTTTCGTGTTCCGTGTAAGTTTGAGGGCTTTTTGCTCTATTTCTGTGAGAAATGCTGTTGGAACTTTCATAGGGATTGCATTGAATCTGTAGATTGCTTTAGGAATTATGGACATTTTAATTATGTTAATTCTTCCAATCCAAGAGCACAGAATATCTTTTTTTCTTGGTGAGTCTAGCTAATGGTTTGTCAATTTTGTTTATCTTTTAAAAGAAACAGCTCTTGGTTTCATTGATTTTTTCCTATTTTTTTTCAGTCTCTAGTTCATTTATCTCTGCTCTGATTTATTTTATTTCCTTCTACTGATAGGCAGGCTGGAGACTGAGGGAAGAGTTGCAGTTCTAGTCCAAGGCAGTTAGTCTGCTGGCAGAAATCCTTCTTGCTCTGGGGAGGTCAGTCTTCGTTCTATTAAGATCTTCAAATGATTTGATAAGACCCACCCACATTATGGAGGATAATCTGCTTTACTGAAAGTCCAGAATTTAAATATTAATCTCATCCAAAAAGTACCTTCACAGAAACATCCAGAACAATGTTTGACCAAATATCTGGGCACCATGGCTCAGCCAAGCTGACACATAAAATTAACATCACAATCCCCCTCCCCACAAATATCTCCATCTTCGCCTTCACCCTTCACAAATGATCTACACTTTTACCAATATTCAAAACAAAAAAAAAATAAATAGAATTTTACAGTTTGTAATTAAAAAATATATTTTCATACTTATAAAAAAATAATGTTTATGGTCAGAGAGTTGAGACTCTTCATGAAGAAGCAAATTTTAATAACCTATATTTCTGCTACCCAAAGATAATCATTATTTCCACATTTTGGTAGATTTTCTTCTGTGACTTAAAAATTATTTATATTTATTCTAAGTTTTATTTCTGAAGAGTTTAAGGCAGCTTAGATGAACATATAAAATACAAGATAGGATACACTGAACATGAAGTTAGAGAAGAACATAAAAAGGAATAAACAAGGGTGGGGCCATAAAATTGAGGCAGGGATGACTCTGAAAATGCAGATTGCAGTGACCCTCATTATGGGTGGGCCTCAGACTTGGCTCCAAGCTTTCTGGTCAGTCACAGAGTTCACTATGACCAAAGATAGAATTAAACCATTTGCTTAGGTGAAATACTAACTTCTGTGTTTCGAAGAACAGACACGTTGCATGGGCTTTTTTTAACCAGCCTGAAAATAGGCTTTTGGCAATCACATTGGTGCATAAAAATTTCCATAAGCAATAATTTGGAGGCAAAAACAATGCTGTCCAGGTGCTCAGGTCTCCAGGGACCTGTGTTGACAATATATAGGATTTTAGATTTCTAGGGAAATATGGTCGACATGCATGTCCTCTGGGTAACCTTCTCTAAATAATTTTTCCTTTAGTTAGACTTTTGATAAACATTGGGTATCTGTGAACTCCAAATATTATTCCCTGGTTAGTGTCTCAGCTATGACTGGTGTTTATGGTCAACTGAGTACAGATAACTCCTGTTTAGAGTTGGCAATCAAGTCACACATGGTAGCACTGAGAGCAGGGTTTTGGGTCAGACAGATATTTTAAATCCTAGCTCCATAACTCAACTAAATGTGTGGTCATAATCAAATTATAAAATTTCACCAAGTCTCAGGGTCCTCATATGTAAAATGGGAATAACATTAGTACCTGTATTATAGGGTTCTTGTGGAAATTAAAAAAGATAAAATACATAATATATTTAACACAATAACTAGTGCATAGTAAATGCTCAGTAAATGCTAGTAATTATTATTATCCCTTTATAAAGCCAAAGGGCTTAACAAGGACTTGTGCCAAGAAAAGAATGTTGTCAGACATCTGCTTCGAGGTGAGCTGAGGTAGCACCCATCATACATGCTCCAGGACAAACATAAAATCTTCCCCTTAGACTACATAACTTTTGAACTACCTTCTAGGTTCTGATGTATTCCACACCAATGCTTCTCAAATGTTAGCTTGTAGATCAGTATTGGTCCATGATGAAGCATTCATGGGTCTTTAGTAAAAAGTAAAAAAAGCCCTGCATATTTGCATTGGCTATATTTTTTCTCTATCTTTATGTTTAAAGTGTGTTTCCTGTAAAAAGCATTTAATTGGCTCTCTTTAAAACCAGGTTGGCAATCTCTGTCTTTTAAATCTCTGGGAGGAGATGGTCAGTATAATTACATTTAAAGTAATCGATAATTTTGGGTTTAAAACCACCATTCCATTTTGGTGTTTGTTTTCTATTTGTCCCATATTTGTTCTTTGGTTCTTTCTTTCTTGCCTCCCTTTGGGTGGATTGATTATTTTTTAGTATTCTGGTTTTTTTCCTTCTTTCACTTGTTAGTTATGCCTCTGTGTTTATGGTTACTCTAGAGATTACAATATGCACTTTTACTTACCACAGTTTACCTTCCAAAGACATTCTACCGCTTAACAAATAACATAAAAACCTCATAATAATATACCTCCAATTCCTCCACCTATCCTTTGTAGTCTTGTCGTATATTTTACTCCTACAGATGCTGTAAACCAGATAATCCACTGTTATTAGTTTGACTTTCAACAGTCAACTGTTGTCTAAAGAGAGATTTAAAGACTTTATATATAATTAACATATTTATAATTTACCTCTATATAATTATATCTTTTAAAAAAAGTTCATTATTTATATTTCTACATTTTTTATTCCCTCTAGGGCCCTTCTTTCCTTCCTATATATCCAGGTGTCTGTCTGATGTCATGTCCCTTTGACCTAATAAACTTCTTTTAGCATTTCTTGTAGCACAGGTCTGGTGGAAACAAATAATTTTTGCCTTTGTCCATGTAAAAAATCTCTTCATTTGCCTCAAGTTTGAAGGATATTTTTGCTGGATATAAAATTCTAGGTTGAAAGTTTTTTTTAGCACTTTAAAGTTGACAATCCCTTGTCTTCTGACTCTTGATGTCTGTGATAAAAACTCAGCAATTAGTCTTATCTTCTTATCCTTTTTTCTCCTTGCATGGGACATGTCTTATTTCCTTTGGTTGCTTTCAAGATTATCTCTGTATCTTTGGTTTTCAGCAGTTTATGATATGCCTACATATGGTTTTCTGTATGTTTATCCTACTTGGTTTTCATTGAGCTGTTTGGATCCATTGCGGGGGTTCTCTCTCAGATTTTCAAGCTTTCTTCAGCTGGGACAGAAATATCGGGCATGGACAGATTCTAGGGATGCTTTTCTGTCTTAGTCTATTTAGGCTGCTATACCAAAAATGCAATAGACTGCATGGCTTAAACAACAAACATTCATTTCCCATAGTTCTGGATGCTGACAAGTCCAAGAATGTTGACCTTTTGGTTCATAGATGGCTATCTTCTTGCTGTGTCCTCACATGGTAGAAAGGGGAAGGAAAATCTCTGGGGTTTCTATTATAAGGGCACTAATCCCATTCATGAATGCTCACCTTCATCACCTAATCACATCCCAAAGGCTCCACCTTCAAATGCCATCATGTTATGGGTTGGGATTTCAACATATGAATTTGGGGAGGGGACATAATCATTCAGTTCATTGCATTATCTGAGGCATGAACTTGATAGGGGCCCATGTCTCAGCTAATATCGAGGTGGCTCACTTCTCCTAGTTTTATAAAGCAAGGTCAACTTGTTTTCAATATATTTCTAGCTACTTGCTATATAAGGGCTTAAAACAGTGCCCTACATTGTACAGTGGGTGTGGATTGAAGCTGAAGAAATACATATATCCACTTTTGCTCAGCAATATGAGATTCATTCATGTTTTTACAAATAGCTATAATTTGTTCTTCTTTGCTGCAGAGTATACAGAAGTGTATCTGTATCAAAATTTATTTATCCATTCACCTGTTTGTTAATGAATATTTGGTAGGTCCAGTTTTTGGCTATTATGAATAATCCTGATCTAAACATTCTTGGGCATATCCCTTGGTGAAAAATGTACACATGTACCCACTTTCATTGAGTGTATACCTAAGAGTGGGTTTGCTGCATCAGAGGGTATGACTGTTTTAAACTGTAGTAGGTAATTCCCAAGAGTTTTCCAAAGTGGTTGAATAAATTTATACTCCCTCCAGTAATATGTAAGAGTTTCCATTGTTCTACATCTTCACCGATGCTTGGTAGTGTCAGTGTTTTAAACGAAACCATTCAGTGGTGGTTGCCAGGGACTAGGGGGTGGGAAAAATTGGGAAACGTTGGTCAAAGGGTACAAAGTTTCAAATATACACAATGAATAAGTTCTGGAGAACTAAATGTGCAGCAGGATAACTAAATGTAATAATACTGTGTTATATACTCGAAATTTGCTAAGAGAGTACATATTAATTGTTCTCACATGCACAAAACAAATAACTATTAGGTGATGGATCTTTTAATTAGCCACCACAGGCTCAGGGAAGTGAAAGAGAGCCCTGGGCTCAGGGCATAGTTTCCACTATCTCCTCTGATTCAAGGTGGAGCTTAATGCTCTGATCTGGAAGAGAAATTTAGGATGTGGGAAAAAGACTAGGTGGGACAAATACGTGACACTAGCTGCATAGTGTGTGTGAGAATGACTGCAAATCCTCTACAAAGGGGCTGACCTATCGCCAGACTCAGTAATTATATTGATTTTGGGAGGGAGGGATTCCGAACTTTTTCTACTACCTTTGCTGTGACTTTCACATAAATTTTTCCCCAGCTTTTTTGAGGTATAATTGACAGACAACGAACTGTATATATTATATTAAAGTGTACAATTTGATGAGGTTTGAAATACATCCACATCCATGAAACTATCCCTACTAATCAAGATAATGAACACTTCCATCGCCCCAGTAGTTTCTTCCTGACCAATGTCCTTCTGTAGGCAACCACTGGTTTGCTTTCTGTCACTATACACTTGTTTGCATATTCTAGAATTTTATGTAAATGAAATCCTGGAGTATGTACCCTTCTTTGGGTCTGGCTTCTTTCACTCAGCTTAATTATTTTGAGATTCATCCATGTTGTTCAGTGTATCATTAGTTCATTTCTTTTTACTGTCGAATAGTCTTCTATTGTATAGATATACCACAATTTCTTATCCATTTGCTGATGGACAGTTGGACTGTTTCTAATTTTTGACTATTAAAAGCAAAAGTTTATTGCATGTGAATGTTTACAGAAGCCTTATTCACAATTTCCCCAAACTGGAAACAATAAGAGAATGGATAAACAAACTGTGGTACATCCATACAATGGAATATTACTGAGCAATAAAGAGATGTGAGTTATTAAATCATGAAAAGACATAGAGGAAACTTAAATGCATATTTCTAAGCTAAAGAAGTCAGTCTGAAAAGCCTACATACTCAATGATTACATCTATAGGATATTCTGGAAAAGGCAAAACTATAGAGACAGTTAAAAGATCAGTGGTTGCCAGGGTTCTTTTTTTTTTGCTGGTGGGAGGAGGAGATGAATAGGTAATCATACAGAGCATTTGTTTTTTTTTTTTTTTTTCGCTGAGGAATATTTGCCCTGAGCTAACATCTGTTGCCAATCTCCCTCTTTTTTTTTTTTTTTTATATGTGAGCCTCTGCCATAGCATGGCCACTGACAGACAAGTGGTTTAGGTCCACGCCCAGGAACTGAACCTGGGCTGCTAAAGCAGAGCGCACTGAACTCAACCACTAGGCCACTTGGGCTGGCTCATATAAGGCATTTTTAGGGCAGTAAAACTATTATGTTATACCTAGAGCTCAAATGGTCATTTCACTATGTGAGTACATATTCCATTTTAGTATGGAAAAAACATACCAAGCTGTTGTCCTAAGTGACTAAACCACATTACCCTCCTGTGCCCACTGTTGGAAACTTTCATTGTTCCCCACACTCACTAACACTTGGAAGTCAGAAATATTTGTTTTTCTCATCTATCTGTTGTGTGTGAAATATCATCTCAATATGGTTTTGATTTCTGTTTTCCTAATTACTCCTGAGCACGAGCATAACTATTTTTTGTAAACAATCTTTGTAAAGTGACTTATAGATTTTTTTTTCTTCTGAAAGAGCAGGTATTAAATATAATTTGACTTTTCTGATGAGTCAAGGTCTATGAATGCCCATCCTTCTTCAGGGCATAATAGAATGTAATCTTTGGGCTGTTTGCACTTAAAATGAGTGGCCCCAGTGGAGGATAGGGTAAAAAATGGATCTAAGGAGAAGAAATCATGATGGAGAAGGCAGGTTTGGGAGGGCAAATGGGAGGAGACTGGACATGTCCCCTGGGTGCTGGGAGGTGTATCCAGGTCTAGTTTTACACTGTGACAGCAATTGGGGGGGCTATTGGGGGGTAATTAAGGTGGAGTTAAAGCTACTGAGTTCAGATACCTTCTATTTTCTGTATCTTACAGAGCTCCTTCCCTTGCCCATGTAGCTGTAGATGTCCTGGCACAGAGTTGTCATTCCTAAATGCTGTTCCACAACATGGAATAGAGCCAGTTGCCTCAGATCACCTGAGAAGACTACTAAAATCCCTGAGCCTCTCCCCTGGAGATTTCAATTCAACTAGTCCAGGATGGGATCCAGAAGTCTGCATTTCTCTGTTTTCCAGATCTTTCTGATTATTTCTGCTGGTACTGCCCCATAGATGAGGGACATGCTTCTATGCCGAGGCCTCTGAGTGATGAGACTGATCCTCATGGATTTGCTGTTCTGACACATGTGACCTGGCCAGTGGCTTTTGCTGGTACCTCCCAGTCTGGTCAGGAGGAAGGAAACACTTCTGTATCCCACTCCATTTCATTTCAGGTAAGGGCACAGAACATTTCCCTGATGGCTAGAGTACAGTAAAGAAAAGGCTATAACTGTTAATAATATTTTATTGAAGATTCAGGAATACTGAAAGGGAATTACACCACAGAAACTAACTTACGAGTATAGCTCAGGCCCAAACTTTCCAGAAAACTCTTATCAGGCCAGCTGGTAGCCTGTCTCCACGTAGACAGACATTTGATGCCCCACCCTAGAGACAGAGGCCTTTTCAAGCCTTAGGGTCAGAGCCGAAAAGGCTCTCAAGACCCCTAGAAGGGGAAGGTTTTCCTTTTATCTCTCTCTAGGCCCCACATTCCCATGTGCTCAGCCATCTACACAGTCATGCACCGCATAATGACTTTTCAGTCAATGATGGACCTCATATGAGATGGTGGTACCATAAGATTCGTACCAAATAGCCTAGATGTGTAGTAGGCTGTACCATTTAGGTTTGTGTAAGTACACTCTATGATGTTCACACAATGACAAAATCTCCTAACGATGCATTTCTCAGAACATAGCCCCGTCATTAATTGACACACGCCTGTGATCAGTTTCTTACAGTTCTGAGGGAAGGATTAGAGGCTGACTAGAGGGAAGTCTCTGAAAGGAGTCTGTAAGGCACAGATTTATATGTAGGTAAACAACCAGCTACAAGTTTCACAATTCATCAGTAGAATTTATAAACATCTGAAGACATGACAAGAAATTCAACAAATTATCAGAAACTCATGCCAAAATTTATATTCTAGAATTGAAATATGTTCTAATAAACAGCCTAGAAAGTTCACAGCCTGGCTAGCTGGACTTTGAAAAGCTCCTGGAGACATGTTTGGGCAAGTATGCTTCTGTCTCAAGGAAAAGTTTGCAAGAAGCTCCCTGTAACTAGGAGGGGTTAGTCATGATTATGGGGTTCTCTGAGGAGGCATGCGAACTAGGACAATGTGGTGACAGATGAAGGCCACACTGGTAGAGACAACACTGGAGGACATATCTTAAAGTGAATGTCCAAAGAGCCAAAATTGGGCTGTCTCATCCCCAGGCACAGAGAATCAGAGAAGAGTGAGGACTGAGCCAAGCGGGTGACCAAGACAGCCTTAACATTTCCCTCAGCGTGACTAAACATTAAGCTTCTTCCTGACTCCAGACCCCTGACCTCCCTTTTCTTGGAAAACTTATAATTGTAAATTCCTTTTCTGCCATTTGGAGTCTAAATCTTTTAAAAAATCTGTTACCAGTTTTGCAACCTAAGGATATCTTTATCAAGGACCTGGGAGCCATCTTTTGCAATGTGATCATTAAGGAAGGTAGTTCTTGTGTCTCCCAGGCTCTGTGGGTGCTTTGCTCCAAGTTGCGAAATTACCTCCTGTCATAAATTTATGAGAAGTTTATTTTACCTTTGGATAAAGCCAATTGGAAAACACAGATGTCTTATGACTTCACCCTAATGTCCTCCAGTACTTTTCCACTAGTTCACCCCAGTGCTTAAAAGCCCTCCCACCCTTTTATCTGCCAGACTTGAGTTCAGACTGCATTCTGGCCTCTCTCCTCTATTGCAATAGCTTTGAATAAAGTCTTCTTTGCCTGTTTAACTTCTCCTGGTGCAATTTTTTCTTTGATACATGTCTAATATATGTGCACCAAATTTACCAGTCAGATAAGACGCTCATCTTCCCTGGGGCAGAAATAGTAATAGGGTAAAAAAAAATGAAGGTATTATATTGGCTAGACTCTCTTCATGTGGAAGGAAAGATTGAGACTGAGAAAGAAGCATTACCACTAAACAATTGATGTTTAACTTTCTACTTTTAAATGCTCAATTATAATATCAAATTTTTTCTATTATATTCTGAATTTTCATTTCTTGCCGCATGATCAATACCTTCCCAAGATAATTGAGAGAATGACGTTTATGTTAAGACCTATGGCCCAATAAAATGATAGCAAAATATCTAAAGCTGGTGCCTTTTCTAAGGTCTGTCTTCTTGGACATACACTTTATTGCAAAATATTGCTCTTGTCAGTTTTGAAAATAAGGTATCTGAAGCTCTTTAATATTAAACAATTTCTCTGAATTGGAAGTGACTTCAAATATTATCTAGTTCAATTCCTGCCTCATATATGAACTGTGTTTGCGATACCCTTCTCTAGTGAGGGAGGATGTCACCTTTCAGAAACTCTTGACTTTTGAGTTTCTTCCTTATCCTGCTCCAGGAATTACTTTCCCAATTCATACTCATATTGGGGCTAGTTATGTCTTCAAAAGCCACTCAGAATAAACGTCATTACAGAGAAATGGTCTTCTCTTCTTAGAAAATAGGCAGACTGATGGATGTGAACAATGTTGGAAATATAGATACTTCTAGGGTGAATGACACCAAAAAGGAGCTCAGGAAGAGTGATAGACCAAGAGCTGTCAGAGGGACAAAGGGAAGGAAGTCAGGGCAGAGATACAGAAGTAGACTTTAGTTCCACTGCATATGGCTGGTCACCTGGAGTGTTGGACCTGAACTGCTAAGTCAACTAGCTCCTGAGCGCCAACTCTTGATTATATGCTGTCTTCAGGACCCAGGACACAGTAGTTGAGAGGGATTCCAAAAAAAAGGAGGAAACAACATTTATTCTCTGCCTGGTGGGTAACAAACTGTCCTTGCTATTAGAGAGGTCATAATCTTATGGGGAAGACGCCATGTATATCTACCTGCACACACATGCACACATACATGCACACAGACACACTACCACCTTAAGTAATTGTGGAGACATTGGAACCACTGCAAACTGAATAACTGACTGAAGCTGTTATTTGAAATAAGTAAGGATACTGGGAACTCAAAATTATTGAACAAGGAAAATTTGATCAAGAAAAATTAATGAAAAATATTAGTTTTCAGCTGCACTTGAAAGGAGTTGATAGGAAAAGAGAATGAGAAGGAGGAATGAAGAATGGGTGCAAAGACCCTGGGTCCTAATAAGGGGGCCCTAATAAGGTGAGCTTAATTGGTGGGTATACATATAAGACATTTTTACCATATATATTATAAATATATAAGACTGGGTATCATATTCTGGTCTCATCATCTATACAATTTTCTGTGAACACTTGGCTTAGGTGTACTAACCTCTAGTAGCTTGATATATACACCAGGAATCAGCAGAAACAAAGGCTTACAGGAAAAGACTCATTCCTGAGTATGCCAGTGAAGGTACTGCCTAGGACTTCCTCCTGCTCATCAGCTTCCTCAGGCCCCGCTTCATGTCTCTGTTCCTCAGGCTGTAGATAAAAAGATTCAGCATGGAGGATAAAACGGTGTAGATGACTGTTGCCACCTGGTCCTTGATAGTATAAGTAGACAGGGGTCGGAAATAAATGTAAATAATGCTTCCGTAAAAGAGGGCCACCATGGTGAGGTGGGAGCCACAGGTAGAGAAAGCTTTACTCTTCCCGGCAGCTGAGGGGATCTTAAGAACAGTAATGAGGATTCATAGGTAAGAAATGATAACACATATAAAGGGGGTTACCAAGGTTATCAATCCTTCTGTGTTAATTACAATTTCATTGACAAATGTAGAGGAGCAGGATAATTTCAGCAGAGGATTGATGTCACAGAGGAAGTGGTGGATAACATTAGAGTCACAAAAGAGAAGGCGATTTATCAGGAGAACCAGTAAGAGGGAATGGAGGTGAGAGATGGACCAGGAGAAGGCCAGCAGCAGGACACAGCGGTAGTGGTTCATGGTGGTGACATAGTGGAAGGGATCACATATGGCCACGTAGCGGTCAAAGGCCATGGCTGCCAGGAGGTAGCTTTCTGTGTTGGCAAAAGCCAAGAAGAAATACATCTGGGTCATACACTCAGCATAGGAGATGGACTTCTTCTTTGACAAGAAGTTCACCAGCATCTTGGGAACGATGGTTGTTGTGTAGCAAACATCAACGAAGGATAAGATGCTGAAGAAAAAATACATTGGTGCCTGGAGCTGAGTGTCAGAGTGGATGGCTAGGATGATAAGCAAGTTTCCCACCACGGTGACCACGTATATGATGAAGAACAGGGCAAAGAGAGGCTTCTGGTCCTCAGGGCGGGAGGAGAGTCCCAGGAGGATGAACTCAGAGACACTGCTGGTTTGGTTGACTCTCTCCATGACCCTACATACACTGATGAATATAGAAAATTCTAGAATTTTCAATTCAACAATTTTAAATTTATTCCTGTCTCCCCTAGGATTCCTATAAATGGTCCATGATTCTGTTCCCTTCCACAGTCTATAAAAATAAATTGAACAATAAAAGTTTAACCTGTGTTAAATGTGGGGACATCAGGGAGTGGATTTCCTTTCAGAAAGATCCCCAGGTGTACCTCAGGGATGCATATTTCTCTAGTTCCCCATAAATATTTATTCAAATGTGTCAGGTTGAGGCTCATTTCTCTACTCTCCTTGCAAACAAAACAAAACAAATAAACAAAGAACTCAAACAACTAAGAGGATCAGGTAAATAAGACGAATGCTGACACAGCCACACTGTATTTAGTTGCCGTTTCAGAGCCAACATTTTCATTAAAACATGGAAAAAAGCTGTATTACATAAGAACCTATTTATTAAAACCCTCAGACACTGGAGATTTGTGCTCTCACAATTATTCAATATCTTCCTGTATTAAATACTCACCAGGAACCCAACAGTGACGTTAGGAGGTTGAATGGCTCTCAGTTCTTATTCTGAAGGTGGTTACAGTGTGGTGGGGAAGACAAACTTAAACAAATAAATGCACCCGAACTGCTACAGGTGTGGGGATAGAAGCACTGGAAAGTAACAAGCACAGTGTGGTGTCTTTGCTCAGAGCACACATTTTGAAATCAGCTCCTTCACTTTCGGGCTGTGTGGTCTTGGGCTGACTACCAAGACCTTTGATTCTCGGTGTCCTCGTCTGTAATACAGGGATAGTAAATACCTCCCTGCCCCACCTCTCCTTCTCCTCCTTCACCACCAATGCTGTACTTATTCCTTTACTTCCCACCCAAATCCTTTTCTCTTTCAGGTATTCCTGGATGCTCTTGAAAGCAATAATTCTGTATTTCTTTGCAAAACCTAATAGCCTTCATACTTTTCATTGTTTGGCCACACTTTGCCTGAGTTTGTGATTTTGTAGGAGACGTATTTATTTGGATGATTTGAAAATGAGTATGTAATTAAGGCAAATAATAGTCATGCCTAAGACATATTGAGCCCTTGCTACGTATAAGGCGCTGAGCTGCATACTTTATGAATATTGTGCAAAAAACATCTCTGATCTGGCTCTCAATAGCATTCCCTTTAAACAGATAAGAAAATTGAGGTTAAAGGTGTTAAATGCTTTTCTCAAGATCATGCAGCCTGGAAGAGCCAGATCTTGGATCCAAACCCGGATGGTTTTAAACCAAAAGAGCACCTCTTCACACTTTAATAAAGCTTCAAAAGTTTATGCCAGAATCAAATGTGCAGAGACGTTATTTTTCTCTGTGGAAATTTTCTACCTTAAAATCTTTATTTCAGGACTGACAGGCTTTCAAAATCAATGTTGCGTGTAGTCCCCTACTTTAATTGCTAGAGACAGGATCTGTCTCAAGTCTCGTGTTGACTAAGGGCTGTGTTTTCCTGGAGCTGTTGTGGGCAGGGCAGAGGACAACATTCCAGATATACAGACAGAAGATGTGGCTTCGAATCCTGGCTCCACTATTTACTCACAATGTGTCTTTGGAAAAATCTCTTCACTGCTCTGAGTTTCACTTTCTTCATACATAAGGCCAAATAAAACCTACTCTCAAGAGAAAAGCTAGGGATATATATGTTAAAGAAGTTTGTAAACCACAAACAATATATATCAGAGAGATGACTAAGAAATGTCTGGTAAAGAAGCTAGCAGTGGGGAAGGAGAGGGGAAACCTAAATGCAGACGTAAGGGAAAGAACTTTGGGCTATGAGGATAGAGGGAACCAGGGATAGAAGCATGCAGAGGGTAGTGTTGCTGGAATCGGAATGATTTTTCCATTTTTTTCCCATTCTATCTAGTATCCATCAGCACGGGCTTTGTTTCTTCAAACACCTCCATGGTTTTACCTCCTAAATATCTCTCGAACCTTATAACTCTTCATCTTCCTCACCAGCAGCCTGATGAAAGCCATCATTTCCCACCTAGACTATTACAGGATCGTCCGAATGATGTGTTTGCTTCTCACATCCCCTCTTGAGACCTCCTCCTCCATCCGTCTCCGCACTGCAGTCACAGTGATCTTCAAACAGTAAAAATTTGGTCACCTAACTCTTTAGGTTAAAGTCTGTGTTAGTTTCTTAGGGCTGCCATGGGCAAGTACCACAAACTCGGAGGCTTAAAACAGTAGAAATTTATTTTCTCACAGTTCTGGAGTCTAGAAGTCCACAATCAAGGTGTTGGCAGGGTGGTTTCCTTCTGGAGGCTCTGAGGGAGAATCTGCTCCATGTGTCTCACTTAGCTTCTGGTGCTTGCTGGCGATCCTCAGTGTTCCTTGGATTGTAGACACATCTCTTCAGTCTCTGTCTCTGTCTTCACAAGGCTGTCTTTCTTCTGTCTTCCCTCTGTGTCTGTCTCTGTCTCTTCACATGGTATTCTCCTCTCTCTGTCCTTGTCCAAAGTCCCCTCTTCTTATAAGGACACCAGGCATTGGATTAGGGCCCACTTGAATCCAGTATGACTTCATCTTAACTTGATGACATCTGCAAAGACTCTATTGCCAAAGAAGGGCACTCTGCGTTTCTGGGTGAATATGAATATTGGGGAGACACTGCTCAACCCAGCACAAAGTCCCTCTTCATTTAATATATTGAGTCACTACTCCTCTCTGGCCATTCAAATGTCTACTTTCCCCAGGGGCTTCATCTAGTTCCTCAACTGTGTCAGGCTCCTTCCTGCATTGGCTCATGATGGCCCTCGTCCTGCACACTTTTCTTCCATGTCTATTGTCCTTTGGATATCAGCTCAGCCAATACTTTCTTGGATCAAGTCACTCTCTTTTATGCTCTTATAGATCTCTTCTCCCTTCCTTTATAGCACCTATCACAGTCTGTAATTATTCATTTACTTATGTGATTAATATTTGTCTTCTTCTTGACATAATACACAGGAATCCTGTTTCCTTTACTTCACCATTATATCCCCAGAGCTTAGTACATTGTCCAGCATATCGTGAGTGGTCAATAAATATTTGTGGGGAAAATTAAATCACATCTGGCATTGAAGCTGGGGACACCTCAAGATAAAAGTCAGAACTGGGTGTTAAGCTGGAAGAGGTGACTCCGCAGCATGTCTGTAAGTTGCGTGTAGGTATAGAATTTGTGCCTGTGATTCCCTATCAAATGGTTGACTAAACTTTGCTCTGGCCACATATTCACCTGAGCTACAAACATGGGCCAGACACTGCCCTTGAATCCTCACTTTCTCTCATATCTCACACCTCAACCTATGATCACATTCTGGAGATTTTGCCTCTACCAATCTCTCAGCCTGTTAGCCTCTCTCTGTCGCTGCCATCACTGCCCTCACCAAGACCTATATCAACTCCAGCCTCCAAGATAGCCTCCTTGCACTCATTCTTGTCCCCTTTCAATTTATTCTTTGCACTGTAGGCAGATCAATTTTTCTAAAATGTGAATTTGAAGAAGTCACCATATTAGTTTGTTAGGGTTGCTGTAACAAAGTGCCCCAGAGTGGATGACATAAATAACGAAAAGTTATTCTTTCACGGTTCTGGAGGCTAGAAGTCCACCGTCAGGGTGTTGGCAGGGTTGGTTCTTCTGAGAGCTTTAGGGAACGGTGTGTTCCAAGCTTCTCTCCTTGGCTTGTAAACGGCAGTCTTCTCCCTCTGTCTCATCACATCCTCTTGCATTACGCATGTATGTTTCTGTGTCCAAATTTCCCCTTTTTCTGAGGACACCAGTCATGTTGGATTAGGACCCATCTCTTGCCTCCTTCCCTGCCCTCTTGCATCCCAACATTTCTTGCTCCTTCTTGCCTTATGGACTCACTGTTCCATCTCTCTGAAATGCCCGTTCACCCTGTCTGTTAGCCCTGGTGGTTAGTCCTCACTCTTCAGGCTCACAATAGACATCACATCCTTTTGGAAGACTGACCTGCTGTTCTTCCACAAGTTCTGGATTAGGTGCCTCTCTTGCACACACAGTATGGAAGTGAATCCTAGTACTTACAAAGCTATCTTCCCTACTTGAGCTGCCCAAGTATGAGGACTGCATCTGGTTCTTTGTTACACCATCCCACCTGGCCCAGTGCCTGGAACATAATAGTCCCTTGATAAATATTTGTGGAATGAAAGAATGCCTGAATGGTCACTTAGGATTCTGAACAGATGTAGGGAAGAAATGCGGTGGAAGTCAGGCCGCTGTCTCAAGAGCAGCACTCCATTTAATTCACTGCGTGTGGGGCAGAGACCAGCCAGGAATGGCAGGAGCCTTCTCTCCTGGAAGGTGACTCTTGGTTTCTTATTGGGTCAACTTTAAAATAACCCCTAGGAACTCCGAGCTAGAGAAACTCTCAGAGATTATGTAATCCTATTCCCTTATTTTAAAGAGAAGGGAAATTGAGCCCTGGTGGGAAGAAGGACCTTAATTATCATGACATTTTTATTGTTAGAACCCACGCCTCTTGGCTTTCTCCCTGAAGAAAAGAAATGTTTTGTCCATTACGGAGGTCACTCTGCATGGAGGCTAAGAGCATGGGCTCTGGCCCACTTTCTAGGTATGGAATCTTGTCCCTTATCAGGTAAGTGGTCTAAGGCAAGTTCCTTAACTTCTCTGTGACACAGTTTCTCCATCCATTAAGTGGAGGTAATAGGAGTACCTATCTCACAGATTTGTTGGGAGGACTTAAGGAACTAAAGCATGTGAGAGCACAATGCCTGGCAGGGGGTCAGCACCCCCTCGCCCCCCAAAGTTAGCTATTGATACTATGAAGCAGAGAAAAATATTTTGGTGAAGTAACCACACATGGTTAAATTTTGGAAGTCTGCCCGATATGCACTTAGGTTGACCAAACAAGTGAAAACCGGAGGCTTAGTCATAGTGACCACCCATTCCGTTTTGTAAACATAGATAGCAACTTATTTCATTGTGTTAATTTTGACAATAACATATGGATAACCCTTTCCCGATTCACTGATATGCTATCAAAACGCTCAAAATAATTTTTGACAAGTTTTGATTTATGGACACTCTGGAACTCACTGTTCTCAGACGGCAGGCAGGGAGGAAGCCATACCTGATAGGTGTGGATGGTAAACATGGACTACTGAGTCCTGGTGGCTTCCTACTTCCAGATGTTTTCTCTCCACTGCTGTATCTCCAGATGCAGAAGGCTTGTCTGCATCATGTCTGTAAATTTATTCAGAATCCATACTTCAGCTAAATGCTCCAGCCTCCTTCCATTGCCCCCTCATCTCTGCCAGAGGAAACCAAGAACAAGGAAGGGCAGCACACACGGTCAACAGGGGCAACAGAGTTCCCCAACACTCTTTCAAATTCCTTTCTCGTTCCCCACCTCTGATCTCTAACCCCATCCTAACTTCTCATTTCAGAAAACAGAGCTACCCAGAGTCACTGAGCTGAGGACTTACATGTCCTGAGACCTCTCCCAGCCTGTAATAGTTTAACTTCTCTTTGCCAGGCCCCCTTGGAACCCCTTGTGCTCTGAGGGAACAGGTGGTTCTCTCTCCCTGCTATTCCCTCAAGGAACACTTCTCTGTATTCTCCAAGTTTAGAAAGCAAAGCACAGCCCAAGGGGATAGAGAATGTCAGGTGCGTCATACTTGGTGCTGGGAATATTCCCAGGGTCTCCTCGGACTCATAGTCATGTCCCATATGTGCGACTCAACTTCCCCATTTGTAGGGAACTAAGGGTTGAGGAACAATGGTGGGTATTTTGGAAGAAGGTGGTGTCAATAGCGGTGAATTGTTATTATTATTATTATTATTATTATTTTGGTATGGTTGGGATAGATTAATACGGGGGAACGACAGTTTTGAGGCAATGGCAAGATGTGGTTTGTGGTGTGTGTGTGTTTACGTGCTAGCCCAGGGGCAAGTGATAAAGGTAGATTAGAGTTTTAAGTTGGTTTATGAGGCAGTATCAGGTTCTTTGGGTTTAAGGAATGTTTATGTCAGGGCCTCACTAGTGTTGGATTTTCAGTATAGAGTAAGAATGACGTTTTATATGTTTTATCCATTGAGGAAGCATTTAGAATCGTTCCAGTTTTAGCTGCAATGGTGGCTCAGCAGCTCCTTCTAGTTGCTGGCCTCTGTTAACTGATGTGGAGTCATCTGTCCTCCAGGGAGCACCTCTGGCTCGTAGGTCAAGGAGGAGAATGCAGCTCTTGCACATATGATGATGGGAACCAGCCACAAGAATTTCTGTACATATCAAAGGAAGTGGGTCATATTCAGGAGAGGCTAGACTTTCTGTTAAGCTATATTTAAGATTCCTGAAAGTTGAACTCTG
This sequence comes from Equus caballus, assembly GCF_041296265.1. NCBI lineage: Eukaryota > Metazoa > Chordata > Mammalia > Perissodactyla > Equidae > Equus > Equus caballus. Next base: position 34,270,734 of record NC_091708.1, read on the forward strand.
AGACACCCCAGTTTCACATGAAAAAGAACTAGCCAAGTGCTTGGCTGGCTGGGTTTCTTCCCTCCACTCCTTCTTCCTCTTTCCTTCCTTCCTTGCTCTCTCCTTCTTTTCATCCCTTCCTTCTCTTCTTTTCCTTTTTTCTACCTTATCCTCTTCTAAAAAGAATGGAGTTGTTTAGAAAGATAAATATAACAAAGGAGATAAAATAAATTAAAAATAGCTAAGGGACAAGAAGGAAAAAAGGCAAAGTGTTAGGAAGAAGATGATGGTGAGCTTGAGGTGAGGGCAGAAAATCAGTCGGCAGTTCTGACACATTTGTTAGAAGCTCATTTAACTCTGAGCTCAGTAATAACCAAAGTGGAGGGGTGAGAAGGTCATTTGTATGGTTCTCAGTATCCAAGACATAAAAACAAATAGATTATTTAGGATACATCATCAGTTCTGGCTCTGTGATCTGAGAGAATTATCTCATGTGGGTTTTCATGAAGAGAGTATTGTGCAATACAAAGAAAAGCCTTCTCAACAAGGTCCTTAGAGGAAACATAGCAAATTCTTCTGACCTCAGTGGAGGCCTAGGGGGCATCCTGCCAAGATCCAATTTAGCCCAAGTGATCGTAAAGGAGCCCATAGAACATGCAGGTATGCAGCTCTCTGATGACGTGGATTACCTCAGTGTTAGTCTTTACTTAGGACAGTGGTTCTTACTGTAGCGATGCCCCTGACTTTCCCAGAGGGTTGTCAGATGGGCTACAGGGCACTGTGTACCCTCTGACATGGAATGCACTTTTTGTATACATGTAGAAATGTGCTTTTATCTTCTGGGGATGATAGACAGTGTTTTCAGTAGATTCTCACATGGATCCTAAAATAGATTGAGCCATCTGTGCAGAGGACTGGTGCTTAGGATGTCCTCTATGGGTGTCATTTATCTCCATTAGGTTTTGACAGTTGTGTTGGTGGTGATGAGTTCTGGATTAGCAAGTGCTCAGATGTCACTCCTTGAGTGTTTTCTAAGGGCAGAGCAATTAGTTTTTGCCATCAGCCATACTGGGCTGGGAATGAGATCTGCCTGGGGAGGTTGAGGAGCCTAATGAGAACAGGGGACTTTGCACGTTCTAGTTAATGTGATTGGCATCCTGGAGTAGGACAGTGCACCCCTGCCAACTTAGGAAGTTAGCTCAGCTCTGCTTGGCTGTGAGCCTGGAAAGTTCCCCTGGTAAAACCAAGCCTCCCATAGAAAAGGACTCTGGAATCTGCTCTAACAAATGATCAAGGCCACAAAATTTCTATGCCAAAGAGCAGGGCCACCATAATGTTAGCCTAGAACTTTCCTTTTGTAGCTCTGTTTTTAAATTTCAGAAGTAGTAGACGCTCATTGTAAAATATTCAAATAATTCAGATATTTAATTAGTAAAAGTGAAAGTCTCTCTTCCCAATCCCAATAGAACTTTTCATTTATACACAAATTAGTACATACACAAATGAAACTGTGCTATTTGTATTGTTCTGCAACTTTTTCCGCTTATAGAATATTGTATCAGTGTATATAGACAGCACTGATATTAAAAATATTTAACCACTAGAATACTAATATAAATTAATTTATAAAAACAAAATACATTTCCATTTAGTTTATAACTCAACTAAACTGTATACATCAGGGGTCAGTAAACTATGGCCTGCTGGCCAAATCAGGTCCATTGCCTGTTTTTGTAATAAGGTTTTATCAGAACACAGCACACTCATTCACTCATGTGTTGTCTATACCTGCTTTTGCACTATAACGGCAGAGCTGAATACTTGTGACAGAGACAGTATGACTTGCAAAGCATTTACTATCTGGCCCCTTACAGAATAAGTTTGCTGAACCCTGATAAATATCACAGCACTGCTTAACAAATCATTACAAGCTGGAGGGCACATACTTTGCCAAATTATTTTAATAATTTCCAAATAATTTGTTGATTTAAAAAGATTTTATAGAAGTGTGATACACATAAGGAAAATCATGCGAGTCACAGGAGATTTGAGTTGTCACAAAATGAGCACACCCGTTTAACCCCTACTGAACACTTGCCAGCCCCTCAGAGGCTCCTCCTTCCCATGCCCCCTTCTCATCACTGTCCTTTGCTCTACTCCCTATCCTGACTTCTAACACTACAGATTAGGTTTTCCGATTTTTGACGTTTATATAAATGAAATCATATCACATGCATTTTTTTGTGCCTGGCCTCTTTTGTTCAAGATTATGTTTCAGAGATTTTAGTAGAAAAAAAGTTTTTTCAGATTTTTGGTTTATGTAGCCCTAGCTAGTTCATTTTCATTGTTTTATAGTATTCCCTTGTATTGATATATTTCAATATCATTAATGATGGTATTGTTAATAGACATTTGGATTGTCTTCAGTTTTTGATTCTGCTGAGTAATGCTGCTATAAACATTCTTACAAATGTTTGGAACACATTTCTACACCTTGGTGTTGGGCATATACCATGGTCATAGGATATGCATGTACTCAATTATAGTAGATGGCGCCAAATCATTTTTCCAATGGACTTGTTGCAATTTGCCTCCCATCAGTAGCCTGTGAGTTCTAGTGCTCTTTCTTCATCAACACATGTGATTTTACTTTCCATTTCTCTGAAAACTAATGAGATTGAGTCCCTTTTCGTTTGTTTCTTGGCCATTCACAAATTCTTTTGTGAAGAGCCTGTTCAAGTCCCTTGCCCACTTTCCTATTGGGTGGCCTGTCTTTTTCTTACCGTTGAGTTTTTAAAAAAAAATATGTAGTGGATAAAATATATCCACAACGGTGTTGTAGTTATATGTAATGCAAATAATTTCTTCTACTCTGTGGCTTGACTTTTCATTTTCTCAGTGATGTCTTTTGACGAATAGAATTTCTCAATTTTTTTTTTTTGCTTTTTCTCCCAAAATCCCCCCAGTACATAGTCGTATATTTTAGTTGTGGATCCTTCCAGTTGTGGCATGTGGGACACCGCCTCATCATGGCCTGATGAGTGGTGCCATGTCTGTGCCCAGGATCCGAACCGGTGAAACTCTGGCCCACTGAAGCAGAGCGCGCGAACTTAACCACTAGGCCATGGGGCTGGTCCCTAATTTCTCAATTTTAATGTAGAGTAATTATCATTTTTTTCGCCTTTGTCGTCACTCCATTTTGTATCTTATTTAAGAAAAAATTTCCTATTCCAAGGTCATAAAGATATTCTGATATTTTCTATAAAATTTGTTGTTTTACTTTTTATGCTTAGGTCTACAAGTGTGAATTAATTATTTTATATGGTGTGAGATAGAGATTCTTCCCGACTCCACATGGATATCCAGGTAACCCAGAACCCTTTCTTGGAAAGGTGTCCTCTGACCGTTGCTTTGCAGGGCCACCTTTGTCATGACTGAGCATCTACATATGTGAGGGTCTGTTTTGGGTGTCCCTATTTTATTCCTTTGGTGTATTTGACTACCTTTGAGCCATTATCACCCTAACTTAATGATTGTCATTTTATGATAAGTCTGGATATCTTGTGGAATAAGTTTCCCACTTTGTTCTTCTTTTTCAAGTCAGTTTTGGCTAATCTTGGCTTTTTGCCTTTTCGTGTAAGTTTATGAATTAGCCTACAAATGCTTCCAAACATATCTGCTTGGGTTTTGAATGGGATTTTACTGAGTCTATACTTTAATTTGGAGAGAATGGCATCATTAAAATATTCCATGTTCTAATCTGTGAACTTTTGTGTATATCCCTCCATCCATATATGTCTTATTAAATTTCACTCAATCAAGTTTTATAATTTTCTGTGTAGAAGTCTTCCACATCTTCATTTGATTTATCTTTAGGTATTTGACTTTTAATGCTAATTAAAATGATATATTTAAAAAACTCATCTTTGTAGCTTTAATGGAAATATAATAGGTTTTTGTAGCTTGACCTTGTATCCAGCAACTCTGCAAAACTCACATTAATTATAATGAGTCATGTGCAAAATTTTGGGATTTAATAAATTTATAACAATATCACCTGTGAATAAAGGCAGTTATTTCTTCCATTCAAATATTTATGCCTTTTGTTCTTTTCCTTGCCATGTTGCCTTAACTAGGAATTCCAATGTAGAAGTTGTAATAGTGGGCATTCTTGTCTCATTCCAAATCTCAGGGGGAAAGCATTAAATATTTCATCTAAGTGTGATGTTTGTTATAGTTTTTGTAGGTACTCTTTATCAAATACAGGAAGTTCTCTTTTTTTCCTAGTTTGCTAAGAGTTTTTATTTTTGCTTTCTATTAATTATAAACTGACATTAAATGTCATCAAATGTTATTTCTACATTTGTTAGATAATCTTATTATTTTCTTTATTCTATTAATGCGGTAAATTACATTGATTGATTTAGACTGTTTAAACAACCATGCCTTATTGAAAGAAATCTACATGCCATGATATACTTTAATTTTTATATCTTGCTGTATTTCATTTGCTAATGTTTTGTTTAGGATGTTCATGAGAAACATTGGGCTCTAATTTTCCTTTTTTGTAATGCACTTTTCAGGTTTTAGTATTGCAATGCCTATTCTGCATGACCACCATGGTGGGGTCTTAGATAGAAATCAAATTTGTGACCCACAAGAGGCTTCACCCAGCACCAAATTGACAAAGCTTTACAATAAGATAAATGATGGACAATATATCATGCGCTGCAAGAGAGCTGTAGAAGTCTTGTTTATCCTCTGTGCATCTTCCTATGTCCACAATAATTTCACACTAGAATGTAAATGGTGGTGAAAGATGAGCCGGACTATCTCAGGTCAAGAATTGCACCAGATCTGGGATCTCTTTGGCTTTTATATCTTGGTTATCATGTAGCCCTCTGTGGGATGTATTTCTAGCTCCTATTTTTCTGTGCAGCTGCCTCTTGTCAATCACTGGTTACCCAATAGTCAATCTTAACAAATAGGCACAGCTGCTGGTTTACTACACAGTAGGATCCTAATTTGTTTTGGATCTGGTAGCCTTCTATACATTCTTTGAATTACTGTTGCAAGATGTGGAACCAGGAGTCAAATCCTCAGATTTTCTGGAGGATGAAGAAATGATTATAGTCCACCTGTTAATTCTTCCTTCCGGTTTCCTCAGACAGTTGTCAATACTTCCTTGCCATACATTCCTTAGACATTTAAAAGTAATTAATATAGTAACTTCTACATTATTTTATGTACAAAAATAGACGTTCAGAACTCTGAAACACTAGGACCTCTATCATCCAATTAAGAATTCAAATTCCTTCCCAATAATCACATTGAACTATCACTATATTGCCTCACAAGATTTCTAATACACCTTTTTCAGCTGGGCTTTTCCTTTTCACTATCACTTGCATTTTTTATAGGCTTCAACAGAGGCGTTGAGTTGCATCTGTAACTTTTCCAAAGCTAAATTTACTTCTTTTTCTGGTCGATAAGTCTCCATGGGTATTATATCAATCAGAAACTTTAGTTTGACTTCCCCAAATATCTTTTAATTCTGGCAACCACTTTGTACCTATGTTCCATTTTCATTTATCTTTATAACAGTCTAAAAATTCTTTACTATGCCATATACTGTGGCAGAGAGACTAAATAATGTTTAACACATCCACACGAGTTATAACAATGTCAATTTCCTAACCTTCCCAGCAAAAATACCACTTTCTCGTTTGCCATCTATTTCCCATTATTGGCATAATTACTAAAGGTCATTGCTCCGTAAACTCTAGGTCCCATCTGGTCTGGGGGAATGCTTGTACTTCATGCAACAAAGAACAAGTTTTATATTAACTCAGGATTTCGGTATCATTGTGGAGCATTGCCCATCTGTCTCCATGGGGATGATCCAAGCTTGATCCTTATGCTGTTCAAACTCTACCAATTGTATCACAGAAAGCTAAGTTCCTTTCTACTTTTTGACACTGTGGCTCTAAAGGAGTATCAGTAAATCTCATGCCTACCAGTAAAATCTTTGCATAGTTTAGACTGGCCATGGTGTTCCCACAAATGAATCTCCTCTTCGCTGCACCTGTAGGCAACTGGCCACTGTTATTTAAATATATCAGATGCTACTGCTATCAACATTGCATTTGTTCCTCCCTGGGTGAGGATATACGTTCTCTCCAATAGTTATTGACAAGGAAGATCCTGAGTTAGTTTAGTAAATGCATATTCCATTCAAATATTGCTTCATCATATATCTGGGCCAGGTGCCAAGTTCAGCCAGTTTCCTGGAAGAGGACTCCCTCTAGTGGCCATTTAGACTATAATAGTGAGTCTCCAGGAAAGTAATTTCTACTTAACTCAACACACTTGATCAAGTTCCTAATGGCCTAAGTCCTTCTTAGTCCTCTAGGTCAATGTTATGTGATCAAAATTGTTGCCCTGAGTATTCGTGGCGTGAGACTAATTCAAGCACACCATGTGCACCAAAAATGTGTTGTGTTCCTCAAGAGATTGCCAGGTGAGCATATTCACTAAGCAGGTGCACTTCAGTTCAAGTATCCCAAAGCCTTCCCCAAATCATTATTTCTTGGAAGTTCCAGAGTGAAATCATCATTAATATGCGACAACTCTTTCATGCCAATATTCCCCTCTTGGACATCATTGTGATTCCTTGAATCCTGCTGGTATAGTTTTCCCTCTACATTCATATCTGGTGTAGTTAAAGGAGCAAATTAGATTCGAACATAGTTGGCAGACAACAGCAATGCATCTCCCTCATACTCAGGTACTTGCTTTAACCAGGTGTCATCCTGCTTTACAGAAACATAAGCTGGCAGTTGTTAGCTGACAGTCACAATATATCCAGTGAGGCTCAAAGGCAGGAATTTTCTTAGGGCTACAGAGAATCAGCATGATAAACATAACAACAAAATGTGACTAAAATGATAATCCCAACCTACTATTATCTAGGCAGATCATTAAGAAACTCTGGTGTCTTCTTTCCAAATTGTATTTTTAAGGTCTCAAGAAATTGTTATAGTGTAGCTTTGGTCCAATTCTCCTTCTCAGAGGAAAATGAATCCTGGGGCATCTTCCTGTATTGACCATAACTCAGCACCCTATATGAGAGAAACAGCTAAGAATATTACTCTCGAGGCCGGCTCCGTGCCCGAGTGGTTAAGTTCACGCGCTCCGCTGCGGCTGCCCAGGGTTTGGATCCTGGGCGCGGACATGGCACCGCTCGTCAGGCCACGTTGAGATGGCGTCCCACATCCCACAACTAGAAGGACATGCAACTAAGATATACAACTGTGTACGGGGGGGGGTTGGGGAGATAAAGCAGAAAAAAACAAAACAAAGGAAGATTGGCAGCAGTTGTTAGCCCAGGAGCCAATCTTTAAAAAAAAGAAAAAGAATATTACTCTCTTGCTCTGAAGTAGTTTCTTACAGAAAGAATGACGACTCCCTTTTCTGCCTTTATTTTCCATTATGTGATTCTCTTTTCAACTGCCACAGTTCTCCCGCTTTTTCCAGTTAGTTCCTTCCTCAACCCAGGCTAGGCTTCTCTGGATAGATGTCTCTGCTTTAGCTACACTGCCCTCTGCAGGTATGTAGCGGGATTAGGCTTTATTCATTTCTAGGAAGAAGTAGAAAGGCAAAGGATGGTGGGGGCATCTCTACCAGGAGGGAGTGAGGCATCACCTATGGTCTGTCTTAGTTTAGCCCCATGAGGAAAAGTCACTAGCCAGTCAATTTTTCCTTTAGGAATAGGTACAGTCAAATTTAGAGAAATTTAAATAGAATTCTGAGCAGCAATGTGTTCTGTCTGGATATGCAAGTGTTATCCTAGACTCAAGTCAATTGGATTCACAAGACAAAAAGAAATTCTGTGAGTTGGAGATAATTTTTGTGAGGTGAAAGGTAGCATCATCCCTGTACCTTTCATTCCCACCTCTGCACCTCCTGAAATTACCAACTATGTTCCCCTTATACTAGCCCTTATATTCAGATGGCACATGTTTGCCTGGTGTTAATCTATATTGTGCACCAGTGTTGAATAGCTCCAAAAGCCTTACTCATTATCTCCAGGTCATCCAACTTCTTTTAAACCTGAAGCACAATTTGCTTTTGGTAAAATGACTCAAATCTTAAGTGTATAGCTTTTTACTGATGATTTGTTTATCTATTTCCTGTTGATGAACTTTTGGGTTGTTTTTACTTTCTCCCGTTATGAATAAAGCTGCTATGAATTTTTTGTACAAGTTTTTTTTATACATTTGGGTTAGTTGTATACATAATTTTATTAGGAATTGCCAAACTGTTTTCCAAAGTGATTGCATAATTTTACATTCTTTTTTATTTATTTTTATTTTATTTAATTTTATTTATTTTAATATTTTTATTGCAGTAACATTGGATTCTAGCATTATAAAGCTTTCAGATGTACATTGTAATATATTTTGAATTCTGCATAGATTACATCATGTTCACCACCCAAAAACTAATTATAGACCATCACCACACATGTGCCTAATCACCCCTTTTGCCCTCCCCCCACCCCCTTTCCCTATGGTAACCACCAATCCAGTCTCTGTTGCTGTGTGTTTTTTTGGCTTTGTTTTTATCTTCTACTTATGAGTGAGATCATATGGTATTTGACTTTCTCCCTCTGACTTATTTCACTTAGCATAATACCCTCAAGGTCCATCCATGGTGTCACAAATGGCCAGATTTCATAATTTCTTATGGCTGAGTAGTATTCCATTGTGTATATATACCACATCTTCTTTATCCATTCGTCCCTTGATGGGCACCTAGGTTGCTTCCAAGTCTTGGCTATTGTGAATTATGCTGCAATGAACATAGAGGTGCATGTATCTTTATGCATTTTTGTTTTCAAGTTCTTTGGATAAATACCCAGCAGTGGAATAGCTGGATCATATGGTAGATCTATTCTTAATTTTCAGAAGATTCTCCATACTGCTCTCCGTAGTGGCTGCACCAGTTTGCACTCTCACCAGCAGTGTATGAGGGTTCCCTTCTCTCCACATCCTCTTCAACACTTGTTGTTTCCTGTCTTGTTAATTATAGCCATTCTGACTGGAGTGAGGTGATATCTCATGGTAGTTTTGATTTGCATTTCCCTGATAGCTAATGATTTTGAACATCTTTTCATATGCCTGTTGGTCATCTGTATATCTTCTTTGGAGAAATCTCTGTTCAGATCTTTTGCCCATTTTTCAATTGGGTTGTTGGTTTTTTTGTTGTTGAGCTGTATGAGTTCTTTGCATATTTTGGATATTAACCCCTCATCTGATATGTGGTTTGCAAATATCTTCTCCAAATTGTTAGGTTGTTTTTTCATTTTGTTGATGGTTTCCTTTGCTGTGAAGATGATTTCTAGTTTAATGTAGTACCATTTGTTCATTTTTCCTTTTGTTTCCCTTGCCCAGTCAGACATGGTACTTGAAAATACGCTGCTAAGACGGATGTCAAAGAGAGTACTGCCTATGTTTTCTTCTAGAAGTTTCATGGTTTCTTGTCTTACATTTAAGTCTTTAATCCATTTTGAGTTGATGTTTGTGCATGGTGTAAGATAATGGTTTACTTTCATTCTTTTGCTTGTGACTGTCCAGTTTTCCTAACACCATTTGTTGAAGAGACTCTCCTTTCTCCATTGTACTCTCTTGGCTTCCTTGTTGAATATTAGCTGTCCATAAATATGTGGGTTTATTTCTGGGCTCTCAATTCTGTTCCGTTGATCTGTGTGTCTGTTTTTGTGCCAGTACCATGCTGTTTTGGTTGCTATGGCTTTGTAGTATATTTTGAAATCAGGGAGTGTGATACCTCCAGCTTTGTTCTTTTTTCTCAGGATTCCTTTGGCTATTTGGGGTCTTTTGTTGTTTCATGTAAATTTAGGATTCTTCTATTTCTGTGAAAAATGTTGGAACTTTAATGGGGATTGCATTGAATCTAAGATTCCTTTAGGAAGTATGGTCATTTTTTTTTTTTTTTGAGGAAGATTAGCCCTTAGCTAACATCTGCTGCCAATCCTCCTCTTTTTGCTGAGGAAGACTGGTCCGAAGCTAACATCTGTGCCCATGTTCCTCTACTTTATATGTGGGATGCCTACCACAGCATGGCTTGCCAAGCGGTGCCATGTCCACACCTGGGAAGTATGATTTTTCCCCATTGTGATATTATTAGGTTGCAGTTATAGCCTATTGCCACTAGTTGGGGGTCAAGAGCCACGTATTCTGAGCCCTCTGCCTTCAGCCGAGATGGAGCGGCACAGCACGGGTCCTGGGGGTTGGTGCTTTCTCTTATGTGCAGACCTGGGTTTCCCGATAAGCTCTCGCTATCTGGTCTTCTGGGGTCTTGGCTTGATGAGGTCACCCCATGCAAAAACTTTCGCTCTGTTAGAGGGCTTCCCTCTAGGCTGCAAGGGTGCTAGGGATTCCTGGTGATCCTGCAGATGTGTGACCCCTCCCCACTCCTTCTTTCATGGAGCCTCCCACGGCAATGATCTCAGTCTTTAGGGGAGGGAGCGAAGTTCTCTCTTACCCTGTTCCAGCTCCTCTGAGGGGGGCTCCAGCCTCTCAACCCTCCGTCGTTTGGCTGCTGTGAGTCTCGGAGGATTCCTGTGCCATTAGGATATTTTTTGTTGGAATATGGTTGCTCCTTTTTGTTGTATGTTGGAGGGGAGAGAGTCCCAGGCAAGCTCACTCCACCATGATGCTGATGTCACCCCTATTGAGACTTTTTGTGTGGTCTAATATGTGATCTATCCTGGAGAATATCCCATGTGCATTCAAAAAGAATGTGTATTCTGTGGTTTTTGGATGGAATGTTCTGTATATATCTACTAAGGCCATCTGGTCTAATGTGTCATTTAAGGTCAATGTTTCCTTATTGATCTTCTGTTTGGATGATCCATCTATTGACATAAGTGGAGTGTTAAAGTCCCTACTATTATTGTGCTGTTGTCTATTTCTCCTTTTGTCTGTTAATAACTGCTTTATATATTTAGGTGCTCCTATGTTGGGTGCATAGATATTTACAAGTGTGGTATACTCTTCTTGGATTGTTCCCTTTATCATTATATAGTGCCCTTCTTTGTCTATTGTTACAGTTTTTGTTTTAAAGTCTATTTTTTTCTGATATAAGTATTGCCATCCAGCTTTTTCTGTTGCCATTTGCATGGAGTATCTTTTTCCATCCCTTCACTTTCAGTTTGTGAATGTTTTTAGGTCTGAAGTGTGTCTCTTGTATGCAGCATATATGGATCTCATTTTTCATCGAGTCCACCACCCTTTGCCTTTTGATGGAGCACTTAGTATGTTGACACTTAAAGTAGCTGTTGATAAGAATGTACTTACGGCCATTTGATTACTTTTTTTCTGGATGTTTTACTAGTTCTTCTCCATTCCTTCTTCTCTTGATCTCTTCCCTTGTGGTTTTATGGCTTTCTTTAATATTATGTTTGGATTCCTTTCTCTTAATTTTTTGGGTACTTATTATAGGTTTTTGGTTTGTGATTACCATGAGCTTCATATAATAACCTATGTACACAGCAATCTATATTAAGTTTATGGTCTCTTGAGTTTGACCTCTTGCTAAAGGTTCTGCCCCTTACTCCCCTTCTCCCACATTTTATGTTTTTGACATCTTATCTAACCTCTTTTTTTGTGCCTGTGGATCTGTTACCCTCTTATCACGGAAATAGATAATTTTGGTACTTTTGAGCTTCATCTTATCTTCATAGGTGGTTATCTGCTACCTTTACTGTAGATTTACTTTACCAGTGATTTTATTGTTTTTCTTTGGTAGTTTTCTTATTCCTATTTGTGGTCTTCTCTTTTCCACTTAAATAAGTCCGTTTAGCACTTCTTGTATGGATGGTTTTTGGAGATAAACTCTTTTAGTTTTTGCTTGTCTGGGAAACTCTTTATCTCTCCTTCCTTTCTGAATGATAACCTTGTCAGGTAGGTTTTTTCCTTTCAGCGCTTTAAATATATCATGCCACTCCTTTCCAGTCTGTAAAGTTTCTGTTGAGAAGTCAGCTGATAGCCTTATGGTGTTTCATTTATGTGTCACTTGTTGCTTTTAGGATTCTCTCTTTACCTTTAATTCTTTACATTTTAATTATAACATGTCTTGCTGTGGGCCTGTTTGTGTTTATCTTGTTTGGTGCTCTCTGTGCTTCCTGGATATCTGTTTCCTTCCTTAGGTTAGGAAAGTTTTCAGCTGTTATTTCTTCAGATTATCTGCCCATTTGTCTCTCTTATCCTTCTGGGACACCTATAACACGGATGTTAGTACACTTGGTGTTATCCCAGAGGTACCTTAGACTGTCCTTGTTCTTTTAAATTCTTTTTTCTTTTATCTATTCAGCTTGGGTGATTTCCTCTAGTCTTTCATTCAGCTCACTTATCTGTTCTTCCGTATCATCTACTCTGCTATTGAGTCCCTCTAGTGAATTTTTTAATTTCCAGCATTGTAGTCTTCATTCTGATTGTTTCTTTTTTATATTTTCCAGTTTTTTGTTGAAGTTCTCACACAGTTCATCCATACTTCTCTCAAGATCAGTGAGCATCCTTATGACTATTAGTTTGTACTGATTTTGTGTGGATTGCTTATCTCTATTTTGTTTAGTTCTTTTTCTGTTTTTTTTTTTTTTCCTGTTCCTTTACTTGGAACATATTCTTTTGTCTTTTCATTTTGTCTTTTTCTCTGTGCTTATATCTATGTATTAGGTGGGTCAGCTTTGTCTCCTGATCTGTGAGGGTGGCTTAATGTAAGAGATGCTTTATGAGGCCCAGCAGTGTTCTTCTCTCTCATCACCAGCTCTGAATATTCTAGGAGGATTCCCTGTGTGGGGTCTTTGCTTCCTTCTTTTGTGGCAGTGTTGTTCTTGTTGCCCAGGGAGGCTAGGCTGTCCTCATGGCTGGCTGGTTGTAATGCTTAGCTGTGTGTGTCTGCTATGATCCCTTCAGTCACTTCATCAGATATCAGGTGCACCATCACCATTGCTGCAAGGTCAAATGGTACATTCCTGTTGCTGTTTTTCTGTTAAGTGAGTAGGCCCCCAGAATGGGGCTCACTCTGCTAGGCTCAGGGGCTTAGAATTGCTGTAGGCCTCTGGCCTGCAAGGCTTTTCAGCTCTCTCAGGATTTCAGTTGAATGGGGCCATCCCCAGGCATGGGAGCACCCAATTGTTTCAGGCTTTGGAAGGTTGGGCCAATCCACTATGTGGCTGTTTGAGAAGCACAAGTCTGATGAAGTTGACATCCCCCCCCCCCATGCCCATAGGGCCCACATACTCCATCAACATAGTCCTCCCAGTGCACACGTCCCAACCCACTGAAGTGGACCAAGTTGCCCCATTACAGAGGCCCCACACACTCCACCAATGCAGGCCCACCCCTTGCGTATGCCCTGCCTCACAAAGGGGGACCCACTTGCCTGCTGCAGAGGTTCCAGGCACCCTATCTATGTGGCCGACAAGTTGCCTGAGGGCTTGCTGTTGGGTGGGGCCCATCCCTAGGGTGAGCTGCCAGCCCTGACTGAGCTGGATTAAATTGGTGCACTAGTGGGTGGGGCAGACCCCTGTGCTAATAGGCCAAAGGAAGAACTTTATGGTGTCTGCCAGCATCTGAGTCAGCATACCTGTACTAGGTAACAATAGTGGCTTTTGCTAATGTCTCAGTCCCTGGGGAGGTGGTCCCAGCCTGGGGTGGGTCTTACCTCTCACTGAGATGTGCCCAGAGCCAATCAAGTGAGTCTCTTTTCACCAAAGGCCTATGCACCTTTTTTTCTGGTGATTTTAGGTTGCTTTCTGAAACAGGTGAATTTGTGTGTGGGCCATTTAAGAACTGGTTTTCCCCTCCCCTCATGTCCAATAGCTGTTCTGGGGGTATACCCCATTGTAGTTAATAGCCAAAAAACCCAGATATTATGACAGTTGTCTTCATTGTGCTAAGTTCCAAAGCTGCTTATAGTGGTAATGCTCCCTCACTCAGATCCCCCACTCCTTCAGGGAAGGTTTCATACCTTAAGATTGCTCCCTGTTAGCCATGAAGTACTATAGTTAGAAGGTGGCATTTTTCTCTCCTGAAAGGAATTTCTGCCACTTCCACCTCAGTCAGCACTGTCCCTTGTTGTGGGGGTTCTTTTTATGCAGTTTTCAGTTCTCTCTCAGGGGTAAGTGCTACTACAAAAAACTCTGCAACAAGAGGGCTTGTACCAGTGAAGTGTTTTAAACCCGATTTTTTTTATAGTCAGTATATTCATCGATATCTTGTGAATGGACATATTATCTAAATATTTTCAAACATTTTGACATGTTGATTATTTATATATTCTTGGTTACCATAAAAATCTCTACAATGAACATACTCATGTCATCAAAGTGTTTAAAATAATTTCTTTAGAGGCAGTGTATTCTTTCACACATTTTGAATGAGTCTATTACATTGGAATTTTCATGCACTTAAAAAAATCTTATATCTATATTATTGTATATATTAATATATTAACTCACTTATCAATTAAATGATTACCTTTTATTTGTAAGTTACGAAACATCTTTAAATCTCAGTTTCCTCGTGTGTAATATTGGACACAAATAGCCACAGTCTCATGAAGATTTAGTGAGATAATGCATTTAAAACACTTGGAAGAGAGACAAGCATGATGTAAACACTCAGGAGTAGTTGTTGATCCTCATCAATCCCAGTGTCATCTTCTCTTACCTTCTATTCCTGAATGTTCTCAAAATCAATTAATTCACATGCTTAAAATATCATGTCCTTTACTGCCAAATTGTCAGACTAATTTCATGATTTTGCAAGATTTAATAAAGGAATATTGATTTGTGCACTGAATGATTTGAGTGAGTCAGTAATTTAAACTAATAATAATCAATATTTATTGAAAATTTATTACATGTCAAGCCTGTGCTAAGCATCTCATTAAATCCCATGATAAGGGATTATGAGGCATGTGTTGTTATCAGGAGACTGAGGTTAAGAGAGGGGAAGTGGTTTGCTCAAGGTCACTGAGGAAGTGAATAGCAATCAGGATTTGAACCCCATGCTGACTCACTCTGAAGCTCATGCTCTCAACCCTTATGCTTCACCTCCTGTTTTGGTATATGTATTGTCTATCACAATTGTGTACAGGTATTGTCTTCCTCACTGTGATAATTTCCTGCATGAACTCCCCTTCTATCCCCCTTAATGACAAACGTTCTTCTCCCATGTTCAGAATCTGTCCTTGTAATTGCAAGAGAGGTGAGCTATCTTTCTGTAATGTACAGATGGTGGAGTTTGAAAAATTGAATATTCATGATTAACTGGCCAAAATCAGGTGGAAAAAAAT
The DNA here is from genome assembly GCF_041296265.1 of Equus caballus. Classification (NCBI taxonomy): domain Eukaryota; kingdom Metazoa; phylum Chordata; class Mammalia; order Perissodactyla; family Equidae; genus Equus; species Equus caballus. Next base: position 34,286,097 of record NC_091708.1, read on the forward strand.
TGGCAGTGCATGGCTGGGGTGTGTCTGGTGTGTGGAGTTGTGGTTGTGCAACAGACAATGCTTTGGACATAAGACTTTTGATGGGGGTTTGATTTGTCCTCCATCACCTGCTCACAAACAGATTCTTGATGTTATATGAATAACAAGTGAGATACCATGTCAGTCACAGATCAGTATTCAAAACTAAGTCATTTGTGAAAGAGCTGCCTTAATTAATTAATTATGCCTTAGTTACTTAATGCCTTAGCTAATTAATGAGGTTGGATACTCCTGGTTGTAGACACGTGGATCACCCATTCTGATAATGAGAAAAAAGGGAAGAAAGTTTTAGATCTGAGAATCAGGAAAAAAAGTTCTAAAGCACCAGATGAGTGGATGAGACTGGGAATACAAGAGTTTTTGTTTTCTTTTCTACTGATGGAGTTTTGTGTCCACCAAAAACAGTTGGAGTAGATGGCCTAGAGGTCAAACTGGATGGACTTAAAACCAAAAGCCAGATGGAAGTTTTAGTTGGACCCTATGATTTCTTAATCCAAGAAATATTTGAAACTATCAGGGAGGAAATAGCAAGTACCAAACTGGGTTGGAGTAGCCAGGCAGGTGGCCAGCTTACTGAAGCTCATCTTCATATTCAGATGCTTTTCTTTCCTTTCCAGTTTCTCCAGAAGCTGATCTGTGCTACATCTGCTAATCAGCTCCAAGTTGCTTCTCAGACAAAGCTCAACTCTCTCATGTTTCTTCCATGAAATGCTGGGCTGATTAACAAGGAGAGGAATAGGAAAGAAGGGAGGAACTGATACATTGTCCTAAAGGGATAACACATTTCCCTTCACTGGCCTTAATCCCTGTTTTTTCCTAACATCTGGTCCCCAGCGTGATGCTCTCCTAGCTCTGCATCTCAGAAGGCAGAGGTGCCCTGACTCCGGTGGCAAGGACTCTCTTGATTGTGGAAGCCCAGGCAGCTTCTCATGAGTCTGCTTTGCTGGCCTCTGGGGTCCTTGTTAGGTGGAGGGAGTTGTGGTGTGATGGCCTCTGAGAGGAGTTTGTCCTGTGATCTCTCTAAGCAGAGAATGTAGAATGGGAATCACAGTTAGCAGAGCTGACTCCAAGCGGGTAAGGGGACCCCTGAGGCTTCCTGTTCAGAAGTTTGGGCTAATCTCAGATCTTCTTAACCTCACTGCAACATCTCAAGAGCGTGCTACAGTTTCGCCAATTATGGGTTATCAAGGATGGACAAATATTTATGTGGGTGAATATTTTTATGATTGGTGATTCAGATGTGGACTGGGGTGTACTCTAGAATTGAGCAGGTCATAACTCAATATGAGGAGGTTGCAGTTTTCAGGGGATTAAGTGGGGATGAATCAATGGTATGTACGTGCATTCCAGTGTCTGGGGAGGCATGTGAATTAGATTTTTTCTCTGTGGGATTAGGTTAATGTTAGTTTGTGCGTGTTTAAAGCACAGGGTCAGGCAGAGGTTATTGTCATATTTAGCAAAGGGGCTTTGGAAAAAGAATGTATGTGTTTTCAGTGTTTAGGCTCAGAGCAGTGTGCTGAGGGTTGGTGTTGAGCAAGGAAAGATTTATTAGATTCCTGGCCTTGTGACTCAGTTGCTTTTAAAAAGTTTCTTAGCCTCTAGAAGCTTCAGTTTCTTCACTTGAAAAGTGAGGATAACAACTTTTCCTGGCACTGAAACCAGAGAGAAAATGTCCTTTTGAATTTTATAGAGAGAATATTGTGTATTATGGTGAACCTCATCCACAGCAATATTATCGGAAATACGAACACATTCTGCTGTTGCCCTCAGTGTAAACCGCCGTCTCACATAACACGTGTGTCTTTTTCCTTAGCCTTGAGTGTAATTTTTAAATTTTAAATCTATATTAATAGTAAGTTCTACATATACAGAAAGGCCTGGGTTTGAGTCCTGCCTCCTCCACTTACTATTAATGTGACTTTCTTTCTTTCTATTCATTCATTCAAGTATCTATTTATTTATTTATTTATTTCTAGCTTTATTGCGATATAATTGACATATAGCATCGTGTAAGTTTAAGGTGTACAATGCAATGATTTGATGCGTGTATATATTGCAAAATGATTACAACAATAATTTTAGTCAATACATCAATCACCTCATAGAATTACAACATTTCTTTTGTGGTGAGAACGTTTAAAATCTACTCTCTTAGCAACTTTCAAATATACACTACAAGAGAAATATACAAAGTCCTGTTAGCTATAGTCACCATGCTATAGATTACATCCCCAGAACTTGTTCATCTTATAACTGGAAGGTTTTACCCTTTGACCACATTCACCCATTTCTCCCAACCCTCACTCCTTGCTTCTGACAACCACCAATCTACTCTTTCTTTCTATGAGGCTGTTTTTTAAGATTCCACATATAGGTGAGAATATACAGTATATGTCTTTTTCTGTCTGACTTATTTCATTTAGTATAATGTCCTCAAGGTTCATCCATGGTGTTGCATATGACAAGACTTCTTTCTTTTCTACGGCTGAATATATATATATATGTATATCTCGAGATATAGTTCCTATTTTCTCCATTCATTCATTCATTCACCAGTGGGCACCTAGGTTGTTTCTACATCTTGGTTATTATAAATAAAACCATAATGAATATAGGGGTGAAGATATCTCCTTGAGCTAGTTATTTCATTTCCTTTGGATATATACCAAGAAGTGGTATTGCTGGATCCTATGGTAGTTCTATATTTAACTTTTTGAGGACACTCCATACTGCTTTCCATAGTGGCTGCATCAATTTCCATTCTCACCAATAGTGCAAAAGGGTTCCTTTTCTCCACATCTTTGCCTGCACTTGTCTATCTCGTGGGTGTGCAGTAGGTTCCCATTGTGATTTAATTTGAGTTTCCCTGGTTATTAATGAAACTCAGCATCTTTTCATATAATTATTGGTCAGTTGGATTTCTTTCTTTTTGGTGAAGTGTTTAATTCTTTTTCATAGTTTTTCTCATCCTGGCTCTGTCTGTCTTTTCCTCACTGATTTCTGGGGATCTATATGTATTTTTCCCCCCCTGCGTCCCATCTGCTTTTTTTTCTCATTAATTTTTTTTTATCATGGTCATAATAGCTTATAACATACTGAGATTTCAGTTGTACATTATCGTTTGTCATATACCATATAAGTGAAGTATGCCCCTTCCCTTGTATGGTATACTTCACAGGGGTACCCCCATGTGCCCACCCTCCACCCCCCTTCCCCCAGCAACCACTAATTTGTTCTCTTTGTCCGTAAGTTTGTTTATATTCTACATATAAGTGAAATCACATGGTGTTTGTCTTTCTCTGTCTGGCTTATTTTGCTTAACATGATTGCCTCAAGGTTCATCCCTGTGGTTGTGAATGGGACAATTTTGTCTTTTTTATGGCTGAGTAGTATTCCATTGTATATATATACACCACATTTTCTTTATCCAGTGGGCACTTGTGTTGCTTCCACGCCTTGGTTATTGTGAACAATACTTCAATGAATATAGGGGTGCATAAGTCTCTTTGAATTGTTGATTTCCAGTTCTTTGGGTAAATACCCAGTAGTGTGATAGCTGGATCATATGGTATTCCTATTTTTAATTTTTTGGGAGATCTCCATACTGTTTTCCACAGTGGCTACACCAGTTTACATTCCCACCAGCAGTGGATGAGGGTTCCCTTTTCTCCACAACCTCTCCAACATTTGCTGTTTTTTGTCTTGGTGATTATAGCCATTCTAATGGGTGTAAGATGGTATCGAAGTGTAGTTTTGATTTGTGTTTCCCTGATGATTAGTGATGTTGAGCATCTTTTCATGTGCAATAGGCATCTGTATGTCAAATAACTTTCATCATCTGTCATTTGTCTTTTTACTCTATGATGTCTTTCGATAAACAGAAGTATTTAATTTTAACATAGTCCAATTACTATTCTTTTCTTTTATGGTTAGTGCTTTCTGTCTGTGTTTTATTTGAGAAATATTTTCCTACCTCGAGGAGACAAAGATATTCACCTATATTATTTTCTAAAATATTCATAGTTTTTGGTTTTCATATGTAAGTTTATAATTCAGCAGGAGTTAGTTTTTGAGTATGCTAAGTGGTTGGGGTCCAATTTCATTTTTCCATGAGGATTCTCAACTGTCATTTCCATTTATGAAAAGATGTTCTCTAGTGCCTCATTCATAAATCACTTGACAAATGACAGATGATGAAAGTTATTTGAAATTCATAAAACCAACAAAAGGCTCAAATTAAGAATACATATAGGACCAAAGACTTGAAGGTAAGACCCGAAACTATAAAACTTCCGGAAGAGAATATAGGCAGTACACTCTTTGATATCAAACTTAAAAGGATCTTTTCGAGTTACCATGTCTACTCAGACAAGGGAAACAAAAGAAAAAATAAACAAGTGGGACTTCACCAGACTAAAGAACTTCTGGAAGGCAAAGGAAACCAAGATCAAAATGAATGGGACAATTTTGTCTTTTTTATGGCTGAGTAGTATTCCATTGTATATATATACACCACATTTTCTTTATCCAGTGGGCACTTGTGTTGCTTCCACGCCTTGGTTATTGTGAACAATACTTCAATGAATATAGGGGTGCATAAGTCTCTTTGAATTGTTGATTTCCAGTTCTTTGGGTAAATACCCAGTAGTGTGATAGCTGGATCATATGGTATTCCTATTTTTAATTTTTTGGGAGATCTCCATACTGTTTTCCACAGTGGCTACACCAGTTTACATTCCCACCAGCAGTGGATGAGGGTTCCCTTTTCTCCACAACCTCTCCAACATTTGCTGTTTTTTGTCTTGGTGATTATAGCCATTCTAATGGGTGTAAGATGGTATCGAAGTGTAGTTTTGATTTGTGTTTCCCTGATGATTAGTGATGTTGAGCATCTTTTCATGTGCAATAGGCATCTGTATGTCTTCTTTGGAAAAATGTCTACTCATGTCTTCTGCTCACTTTTTGATTGAGTTGTTTGTTTTTTTGTAGTTCATTTGTGTGAGCTCTTTATATATTATAGAGATTAACCCCTTATCAGATATATGATTTGCAAATATTTTCTACCAGTTGGTGGGTTGTTTTTTCATTTTGATCTTGGTTTCCTTTGCCTTCCAGAAGTTCTTCAGTCTGATGAAGTCCCACTTGTTTATTTTTTCTTTTGTTTCCCTTGTCTGAGTAGACATGGTAACTCGAAAAGATCCTTTTAAGTTTGATATCAAAGAGTGTACTGCCTATATTCTCTTCCGGAAGTTTTATAGTTTCGGGTCTTACCTTCAAGTCTTTGGTCCTATATGTATTCTTAATTTGAGCCTTTTGTTGGTTTTATGAATTTCAAATAACTTTCATCATCTGTCATTTGTCAAGTGATTTATGAATGAGGCACTAGAGAACATCTTTTCATAAATGGAAATGACAGTTGAGAATCCTCATGGAAAAATGAAATTGGACCCCAACCACTTAGCATACTCAAAAACTAACTCCTGCTGAATTATAAACTTACATATGAAAACCAAAAACTATGAATATTTTAGAAAATAATATAGGTGAATATCTTTGTCTCCTCGAGGTAGGAAAATATTTCTCAAATAAAACACAGACAGAAAGCACTAACCATAAAAGAAAAGAATAGTAATTGGACTATGTTAAAATTAAATACTTCTGTTTATCGAAAGACATCATAGAGTAAAAAGACAAATGACAGATGATGAAAGTTATTTGACATACAGATGCCTATTGCACATGAAAAGATGCTCAACATCACTAATCATCAGGGAAACACAAATCAAAACTACACTTCGATACCATCTTACACCCATTAGAATGGCTATAATCACCAAGACAAAAAACAGCAAATGTTGGAGAGGTTGTGGAGAAAAGGGAACCCTCATCCACTGCTGGTGGGAATGTAAACTGGTGTAGCCACTGTGGAAAACAGTATGGAGATCTCCCAAAAAATTAAAAATAGGAATACCATATGATCCAGCTATCACACTACTGGGTATTTACCCAAAGAACTGGAAATCAACAATTCAAAGAGACTTATGCACCCCTATATTCATTGAAGTATTGTTCACAATAACCAAGGCGTGGAAGCAACACAAGTGCCCACTGGATAAAGAAAATGTGGTGTATATATATACAATGGAATACTACTCAGCCATAAAAAAGACAAAATTGTCCCATTCATTTTGATCTTGGTTTCCTTTGCCTTCCAGAAGTTCTTTAGTCTGGTGAAGTCCCACTTGTTTATTTTTTCTTTTGTTTCCCTTGTCTGAGTAGACATGGTAACTCGAAAAGATCCTTTTAAGTTTGATATCAAAGAGTGTACTGCCTATATTCACATCAGGCAGGTTATTAAATATCTTTAAACTTCAGTTTTCTCATCTGTGAATAGGGTATACTATTATTTACCCTAGAAGATTTTTTATGAGATTTTCATGATACTTAAAGCATTAATTTGTTCCAGGGACAGAGCAAATAATTGATATCACTATCTTCTCCTGCCTGTCATCATCATTGCCAATGACTTTTTCCTGAAACAGGTATTTGTATATGTTCTTAAGAGTAATGAATCTGAATATTAAAATGACCTTAGCCCTCACACTGTAATGCTCTTATGGTCAAATTAACCTTATTATGAACTTACAAAGCTTTTTTAGATGGAATATTTGTCTGTTCTTTGAGTAATCAGAGAGTTAATCAGTAATTAAGCACTTACCTTATATGGGCAGTACCTTGTTTAATCCTCACGACACCCTTATGAAGCATAAGCTATTTTTATTCTCTTTTTTTTTTTCTGATGAGGAAACAGATACAGAGACTTAAAACAATTTGCTAAAGTCACACATCAAGTAAATAGCAGAAACAAGATTCAAATTCAGGACTAATTCTGAATCTCAAGATTTAACCACTGTGCATCTTCTCATATTTTTGTAAAGCTATAGAAGTATGTCTGGAACAATCATGCACAGGATCTATTATTTTTTCCAATTTGATCATTTTCTATTTTAACACACACCCCCCACACACAATTTTTCCTTATATATTTTCCTCTCACGCTAAGAACAAACCTTTGTTGTTACAAGGGGATGTCTATTTTTTCTGGGTTGAACAGATTTTAGAATTTGAAAATTCTAATATACCTGATTCACTAGCAACAATAAAGGGAGATTTGTCTCGGATGGCTGGGGCATTACGTGTGTGTGGAGTTGAGACTGTGGTAGAAGGTGTACTGGACTTGGAAGCAGAAGTGGGGGTGGGTTTGGACCTGATCTCCATTACTCGTTCACTGAGTGATCTTAGATATTCTAAAGAGCTAATGGAATATGTCATGTATAAGTGCAGTTTGTGAAACACACATCAGTGAAAGTAAACAATTTGTGAAGAAAATGCCTGGAGATGAAGAAGATTTGAAGTGATCAAGTAAGGTTGGATCCTCCTGTGTCTCATCTATGCTGAGTACTTGGGAAAATGGAAGGAACTTTTGGAACGAGAATCTGAGGGAATAATTATAAAAGCCTGGAATGTGTCGGGGTTGGGGGAATTTTTATCATGTGTGCCTTTTCTACTAAGTTTCCCACATCCACTTATTGGTAATTTGATTCTTCAAAAACTGTAGGATGACACACACTGGCCCAGTGATCAAATAGGGTGGTCATAAAATACAAAGCTAGACTTAAATGTTAGGCTGAACTCTGTGATATACTGTGCCCGTGTGACTGTTGGAACTGCCAAGGAGGCAGAAATAAGTACCTGATTGAGGTGGATGGTCAGGTGGGCAGCCAGTACTGATGTTCACTTTCCATATCCATATACCTCCTCATCTTTCCCAGTTTTTAAGAAATCTGTTCCCCTTCCTGAACTGCTTCTCCAAATTGGTTAAGTTCACATGTCAGTCAAAGCTGACCTTTTTGACCTTCTAGTCAGTGATAAGCAAGAAGAGTTGGCAGGAAGGAGGAAAGAGAAGATAGATTGCTTTAGTTTCTAGAGGGATAAAGCATTTTCCTGAAACTGCCTCACATCTCTGTCTCTTTCTCAACCTCTGTCCCTCATAATTATTCTGTTTTTCTCTTCTTCCCATTGTAGAAGGCAGAGATGCCCAGACTCATTGCAGCAGGAACTACCTTGGTTGGGGAAACTCTGTCAGCTTATCATGGATTTGAGCTCTGCTCTCCTGACTCCTTCAGATCCTTGCTGGGCTGAGGGAGCTATGGAGTGCTCATTCCAACCTCACCCCTCAAGAGAGTTTTCTCTGTGACCTCTCTAGGTAGAAAAACCACAATGGGAAGCAGAATTGAGTGGAGCTGCCCTCAAGGAGGCAGGGAACTCCTGAAGCCTCCTTATGAAGATTGAGGCTATATTCGGAGCCTTTCAAACTTACCATAACATCTCCAGGGCGTGCTTTAGTTTCCTCAACTGTGGGTAATCAAGGGTGATGGAAAAGTGTGTGTGTGTGAGAGTGTGTGTGTGTGTGTGTGTGTGTGTGTGTGTATGGTGAACAGGGAGTGTTGCAGTTTGAGTTCTCCAGGAAGGAAACTTTGAGATGGAGATTAGCCTAAAAGATGTGTATTAGGGAGTGCTGTTGGGATAAACATCTGTGGAAGGAGAGGAAGGAAGAAGAGTTGGGCAGAGGGAGAATTTGGGTTGTGGTACTGTCCCAAAGAAGGTCTCAGTGGACTCTACTGGGAACTCTGGAGCTAGGATGTCAAGGGAGATGGTTCTTTATACACCCATGTTGGTCATTGGATGTAGGCTATCCCTGTAAGGAAGGATGCTTTTTGAAGTAGTATCTTTTAGTGGAGGCCATCTCCAAAGAAAGCTTAAAGCTGAGGACTGTCTTACAAGGCAGCCCTTGATCAGCTACAGTGTAGCCATTACCCACTTTTGACCTACACTTACACAGCGAGCTGACCTACCTGTAAACCATGCTCAGCCTTTTCCCTACTCTTTCAGCTGGTTATAGGGAATATTCTATGATCCCTCTCCTAGATCACTGGATTCCTAAAAATGATACTGATGTAGAGGATCCCCTGCATCTTTGTAGTGTTTACTTTCTACCCTCAGGTTTGTCTGTGTCTTTCTAAGGCTCCAACTTGACAGCAACTTCTTGGTTACCTGGTCCAACCATAGTGCCATTCATATAGTGGGATGTTGAGACTGTCTCCATCTTTGAAACTAAATTATGATGGAATTCAACAAATTCAGCATATCCCTTGGGAAAAACATACTGTTTTCCATTCAAAGTGCATGCAAACTGTTTCGGATCCTTTTATGTGGAAGTAGGAGTAGAAAAGAATGAACTCACCAGATCAATGGCTGCAAACCATGCACCTGTGGCCACATCCTAGTCTTCTGAAGAAAATATACCACATCTGGCAGGATGGCTGAGATTGAGGATACTACTTGGCTGAATTTTCAGTGGTCCACTGTCATGTTCCAGGACCTGTCTGGTTTTTGGAGGGACTTGACTGGTGAGTTAAGGAGAGATATGACAGGGGCATTCACCCTGGCATGCTTTCTCTGCCATTATCCTGGGATAAGATATTGTTTTTCATTTATTATCCTGGCTGGGGGATGGGCAGTTTCAGAGGCTTCCCACAGGCCAGGGATCCAAAGTTGGGGTTGTGTGAACTGCCAAGCATATCTTTGTAATGATATATTTGGAGACTAGTGAAATGATCTCACAGAAGGTCTGCAGATTAACTGGACCCACTGTGTAACAGATTTGGGCCATACTTCATTTAATACCTTGTCCCCATATGCATCCTCTCTCATGATGGGGCCATGATGACATTTTCCCATGTAAAGTTACACAAGTAAATGGCCGTAGGTACCTCTGGGGAAGGACAGTGGGAATCATTATGGGTATACTTTCTGTGGAGTTGCATGGCCCATCCTCCTTGGGACCTGGCCTCTCCATCAGTCAGTGAATTCTGGGTCTGAAAACTATCTCAGGTCTAAAAACTGGGCAAGGAATTAGAATGTTTATTGGAGTGACTACACTTAGTCTCTCCATCATTCATCCTTGATCTCCTTTGTTCATAGAGATGGAGCAGTACCGCTTATTGGTTGCTGATCTACTTGTCCCTAGGAACACCATCTCCATAATTCTTCCAGGTAAGGATTCCTGTACTGCCACTCTGACCTCACCATTTGTGATGGTTAATTTAATGTGTTAACTTGACTGGGCTAAAGTACCCAGTTATTTAACCAAAGACTAATTTAGGTGTTGCGGTGGAGGTATTTTGCAGATTGGTTAACATCTACAATAAGTTGACTTTAAGTAAAGGAGATTACCCTCGATAATGTAAGTAATGGAGTATAAAGTAAGTAAATAAAGTAAAAATATATTATTTTATAAAGTAGAAAATAGTGTAAGCAAAACAAGTAATGTTAAATAAAGGAGATTACCCTTATCTAATCAAAGACTTTAAGAGCATAAGCAAAAACTGAGGCTTCTTGGAAAAGAAGAAATTCTGTCTCAAGACTGCCTGAGTTTCTAGCCTGCTGGCCTATCCTATGGATTTTGAATCCCAGATCGCAGCATCAACTCCTGCCTGAGTTCCCAGCCTGCAGGTCTGCCCTGTGAATTTTAGACTTGCCAGCTCCCACAACTGCATGTGCCAATTCTTAAAATCTCTCTCTCTCATACATATATAAATATATAAAAATATATAAACATATAAAAATATACACATACATGTATGTATGTATATAATAGGAGATATCTGTATATCTATATATCTACCTACCTCCTATTCTTCTCTTGTTTGGAGAACCCTGACTGATACCCCGCTTATTACAAAAGTCGGATCTATTTGGTTTCTTATGATTTAGGTTTGTCCCTTGGACTCTGTCATTCTCATTGCTATCAGTGAGCTGAGTTATGTGATGGCATGTCCTACCATCAGTCTGACTTACAGAGGAAAGAAGAACCACTATCAAAAGTATAAAATGAAGAGTAAGAGTCTTGTCGTTCTATTTCCATCCATTGTGTGCTTTTAGTTAGTTATAGTCATAAATTAAAATTAGGTGAAGACTTGGGTTAGTGTGTTCTACAGTAGTAGTTACTGGAACAATTATTAAAGCAAATATTTCATTTGCCAAATTGATTAGGATATTAGTCCCTTAGGTCAACAGGTTTTCAGGAAACTGGCTGGGTTTAGTGCTTTAACATACAGTATCTCATTTAACCCTCACAATAACCTTAATAGCAAGGTACTATTACCACCCACCATAGATCTGAGGAAATAGAACTTCAGCCCCTTGCTTAGGGAACCCAGTCGCAGAGCTAGTTCTGGTCTCAGGTCAGTCTGTGTCTAATACCCTTGGGATCAACCTCACCACTTGATACTTCCTGAACAAGCCTCAACCCCTGCTCTGCAGTGTATCTCAGAGGAGTGGGCAGACCTGCAAGCTCTCAGGAGGCAGTGGAACATATGCTCTATTGGAGGTCAGGGTCAGTGATGTGGGGGTCTGTGAGGGCCAGGCCTTACCCTATCTGGGCCATTCTGTGATGTGTGGAGAGGCCAACTCCATGCTATGCTTACTTCAGAAGCCAAGGTAACCACAGTCATTTCTGCCTTCCATGACATCAACATCAGCATCGAGGACACCTTCTCCTGGGACTCCTGGCTCGGCCCCTCTAGTCCCTTCTCAGGTTACCTCCCAAGGGGAAGGCAAGAAATCGGGCAATTAGATCATGCATGCTCCTTCTCTAATCAGAAGCTCTGGGCTGTTTTCCTCTGGGTATTAAGCTTGGTAAGTGGGGATCTTCTTGCCCATTTTTTCTGCTGCTTAAAAATGGGCATGAAACGTTCAAAAGACCCTTAGGTCACAAGAACTTCTTCTTTCCTTGGAACTTCTTCTTTCCTTGGATACCAGGTCTCCTGAACAGAAAGTGGAGACTCAGGAAACAGCCTTGATCACAGTTGTCTGAGCTCACCAAGGATTGTCTCAGGTCAGAGGAAGACGGAGAATCACCACTTGGCACTGATGTGTGGTGCAAGAATGTGTATACACGTGGGTTTCTTGTTTCATTTTTTTTAACTGGGAAAGACTCGCCCTGAGCTAACATCTGTTGCCAATCTTCCTCTTTTTTTTTTTTCCTCCCCAAAGCCCCAATACACAGTTATATATTCTACCTGGAAGTCCTTCTAGTTCTTCTGTGTAAGTCTCCACCACAGCATGGCTACTGACAGATGAGTGGTGTGGTTCTACTCCTGGGAACTGAACCCAGGATGCTGGAGCAGAGTGTGCTGAACTTTAAGCACTAGGCCATCAGCGCTGGCTCTGTGTGTATTTTTCGTGTTGTTTGTATAACCCAGTGTATTTAGTAGGCAATTGACTCACGTACTGACTCTCTTCGTGTAGGAAAGGTTTAGATAGATTATGGAGGGCTGGAAAACTCTTCTTTGTAGGGTGTGTGTGTGTACACGCATGTGCTGTTTAGGTTTATGTTTGTGTGTTGTGTTTGAGTGCATGGCTGCATGTGTGTCTGTGTGTATATAGTATGTGCCTTTTCATGTGGGTTTTGTTTTGTCTGGATGACTAGGTGTGTTGTTTATGTATTGTGTTGCATGTGACAGTGTTTTATTTATCAGTTGTATGTAAATTTGTGTGAAGATAACACAAACCTTCACTTCTTTTTCACCTGGAATGAGTATAGGTCCTAAAGAGAATGAGTATAGGTCTGAGGTCTATGATTGTGTGTATGTGTGTGTGGCTTCAAGTGTGTTTTTATGTATAAAACACTCACACTCTGACTATTTTAACATAGAACGGGTATAGAAGAGAGGAAATTAAAACCATGGTAGGACAATACATATGTGTGTGTGTATGTTGGCTAAATAGACTCATATCTACATTCTCCTTTTATGTCTTATCTTCTCTTATTTCAGACAGAGACAGGCAGCTCCGTGCAGGGTCCTCCTCAAGCCAAGTTGTAAACCATTTGTCCATGTGGGCTGAAGGTCCCACAGTGCTGTGAGGGCCCTTGTCTACACTGGCCTTCAACAATGCCATATTTCTACTCTTGGGAATACAGCAGTGCTTAAGTGCTTAGGTTCTGGTGTCACACACATCTTAATTCAAATCTCCTATTTTTGACACTTCATAGCTTTGTCACCTTGGGCTCGACCTTCATGAGGCTCAGAAGCCTGAACTGTTATATGTGATGAGAGTATTTAACCCAGTGTGTGGCATGTTATAAGCATGTACTAAATGAGTGCTAGCATCATGATTATTCCTTAAATGCATGAAATTCTCAACTTGCTAGTCATTTACTGACTGCTCAAGGCAGAGTATTTTGTGTGAACACAGAGGAATCATCCAAAGAGTCCCTTTCAAACTCCAGCTGACAGGTTCCCTTCTTCCTTCCTGAGCGTGTATCCAGCTGCCTCTTTCATGTAGATGGTGGCTTGCATCAAGATTCTATTCCTCCCAATCCAGTCATTGAATGTGAAGATCCTACTTGACACATAACTTCTGGGTTTCCCCCCAGAGATTCTTAAGTTCCAAGGAGAAGTCTGATCTGATAAATGCCAGTGGGCAGCCAAGTCTCAACAGAAGGTTAAGCCACTGCCCTCCTCCTGGTCCCCACTGACTGAGCTGACCTGCTTGGCTGAGCTTCTCTCTGTTCTTTGAAGAGGCACTTCTATCAGATACCGATGCCTTACAGTGATGTCTCTCACTGGATTCCCTCTCTAGGGCCTCTGTATGTGACCTCTAACTCTTTAACTCCCAGTGAAGGAGTTGTAGGCACTCAATAAATGTTTATAATTAATGTAATTAAATGCATGTAAAAGTCCTTTGCACATTAGAAAGTGTAGTGTAAGTAGGTGACCATGCTTTCTGGTTATCCCAGGAAAGTCATGCTGTAGATCTGTTGTCCTGGTATGATTATTATATAACTTCTCTTTCACTCTTAGAAGTGTCCTGGCTTGTATAATAAAATATAGAGTCATCATATGTGTAAGTATGAATGTTGTTGATAATCAAGCCGGTGGCTGGGGTAATTTGGAAGCCCTGAAACAATTTCAAACAAGGTCTGAGATTTCCTCCAAATGAAAGAGGGGCAAGACTAGTGGAATGGTGAAGAATAGGACCTCTGTTCACACAAACATAGATTAGAATTGTGACTGCATCAGGTATTACTATTGTGACTTTGGCCTAATTATGTAACCACCATAAGATTGTGTCCTGAAACCCAAATTTACCATTATTAATTCCTATGTCCTAGTAGGAAGTCATTAAATATTAACCTTGCTCAATGCTAAGGTAAATTTTGGGAATTAGTCATAGTTAATCAGATGACTATGAATTCTAACAGACATCTCACATTCTACATTATCAGCAAGTTCTTAGGGCTCTGGGAAGGTCCCTGGGTAAATTCTCAAGCCTCTGATTGCCTACGCATGCTTATATTGGAGAGAGAGGAAGAAAAGGAAAAGGGAGAAGGGGAGGGAGAGGGAGATGGAGACGTAGAATAACTGAGTTGGGTGGTGTGAAGAAGAAATTATATTTTTAAGATCATTGCCATCAGGAAATTACTCCCTAGGGCCCATGGTCTGAGCCTGTCCCCTTTCCCAGGGAGTGGGAAAGTCCAGAAGGTTAACAATTTTTCTAGGCCAGCATCTGGGTCTTGTCTGATGCTCATCACTTTTCTGTTCTATTGAGTTCCTGGAGTTTGATGCCAGATTTATCTGTTGAACATGTCCTACTATAATAAGAGCTAGCATTGTTGAGTACCTACTGTGTGCAAGACAGTGTTCTAAATTTATTACATACATTCACTCATTTAATACTGTCAACATCCCCATAACTAGGTAATAATATTATTCTCATTTTATGGAGGAAGAACCGAGGTACATAGAGAAAGTGCTCAAGGCAATCCGGGTAGTAAATTGTTGGCATACAACGCAAGCCTCTTGGCTACAAAGCCCCAGCTCTTGGTGAGTACTCTATAATGTGCTCATAGAACGTGAGCTCCAAGAGGGAAGCAGATCAGATATTTTATTTTCTGTTCTACGCGCAGTGCCAAGAGCAGCATCTGGGACATGGTTGAATAAGTGTAGAAATTAACACTGATCTCCTTTGAGGGGAATCTTGTTTGCCTTTGGAAATCTGATGCACTCTGTGACTAGAATGTAGCAGGCAGAAGAATCAGACAGCAAAATGTGCAGTTTGTTTGAATTTTGACACAGTTTCCAGGAAAAAAACAGCTTGTGACTGTAATGCACACATGGTGATGATAACTGCCATATCTCAGTCCCTGACATTTCCTACCCCCTTTATCCCCAGCAGAAACTGAGAAGAGAATGAGAAGCGAGAACCAAAGCAGCGTGTCTGAATTCTTCCTCCTGGGGCTCCCCATCCGGCCAGAGGAGCAGAGTGTGTTCTTTGCCCTGTTCCTGGGCATGTACCTGACCATAGTGCTGGGGAACCTGCTCATAATCCTGCTGCTCAGGCTGGATTCTCACCTCCACACTCCCATGTACTTCTTCGTCAGCCACTTGGCCCTCTCTCATGTCTCTTTCTCATCTGTCCCAAAGATGCTCATGAACATGCAGACTCAGCAGTTATCCATCTCCTATGTGGGGTGTGTTTCCCAGATGTATTTTTTCATACTTTTTGTTTGTCTTGACAATTTCCTTCTTGCAGTCATGGCATATGACAGGTATGTGGCCGTCTGTCACCCACTCCACTACACCACTGTCATGAGGAAGGAGCTGTGTGTCTTATTGGTGGCTGGATCCTGGTTCTTCTCTTGTGCCCATGCCCTGTTGCATACAGTCCTTTTCTCTCACCTGTCCTTCTGTGCCGACAATACCATTCCCCACTTCTTCTGTGATCTCACTGTGCTCTTGAAGTTGACCTGCTCAGACACCTCCCTCAATGAGCTAGTTATCTTCATTGAGGGGGGAGTGTTTGCCTTCTTATCATTCACTACTATTTTGGGCTCTTATATCTGCATTGGGGTCACCATCCTGAGGGTTCCCTCCATCAAAAGGATCTGTAAAGCCTTGTCTACCTGTGGATCCCACCTGTTTGTGGTGTTTTTGTACTATGGGACTCTTGCGATGATTTACTTCTTTCCTTCATCAAACAGTTTCAAAGTCAAAGACATAATTGCTTCAGTTATGTATACGGTGGTGACACCCATGTTAAACCCCTTTATCTATAGCCTGAGGAACAGAGACATGAAATTGGCTCTGGGGGTACTTTATAGGAGGGGAATTATTTTTGCCACGTAACAGATATTCACTCACATTCTTAATTTTCCTAGTGATGCTTCCAGAGACATTTCCTTGAAAAATTGCATAGGTGACTGTGGTAGATTGCAAAAATCATCACAATACTTTGCAGCCCCTCCTTGCAAGTATGGAGTTTATTTCCCCACCCGTTGAATCTGGGCAGGGCTTGCAATTCGCTTTGACTGATAGATTTAGTGAAAGTGATGTTGGAGAGTTCCAAGCCTGGGTAGACTATGTCCCTGCTGCTCTTGGGACCTTGACACCACCATGTGAACTAGCCTAAGCTAGACTGCATGAGCATGGGGGGCCACATGGAGGAGAACCAAGATGCTCCAGCTAATAATCCACCAGCTCCCAGGTGACCTGGTAGGTGATTGCAGAAGCACAAGTAAGCCCCTGCTGAGATCAGTTGAACCTAGCTCAGATCAGAAGCACCATCCAACTCAGCACAGTCCCAGCCCAAATTGCCAGCCCACATTATTGTCATATAAACAAGTAGTTGTAGTTTAAGCCACTACATTTTGGGATAGTTTGCTATGCAGCAAAAGCTAACTGTTATACTGACTGCCCTTGTTCCTGATACTCTCCAAACTGTTTGATTTCCATGATCCCTACCCCTTTTCTGTTCCCTATATTTTAAAAGATTTATTATTATTATTATTTTAATTGCAGTAACATTGGATTATAACAATATATAGATTTCAGGTGTACATCATAATATATTTCAAATTCTGTGTAGATTACATCATGTTCACCACCCAAAAACTAATTATAGTCCATCTCCTCATATGTGAGCCTACACACACCTTTTGCCCACCAACCCCCCTTCCCCTCTGGTAACCACCAATCCAATCTCTGTTGCTATGTGTTTGTTTGTCATTGTTTTTGTCTTCTACTTATGAGTGAGATCATATGGTATTTGACTTTCTCCCTTTGACTTATTTCACTCAGCATAATACCCTCAAGGACCATCCATGTTGTCACACATGGCCGGATTTCATAATTTCTCATGGCTGAGTAGTATTCCATTGTGTATAAATACCACATCTTCTTTATCCATTCGTCCCTTGAGGGGCACCTAGGTTGCTTCCAAGTCTCGGCTACTGCGTATAATGCTGCAATGAACATAGGGGTGCAAGTATCTTTATGCATTTGTGTTTTCAAGTTCTTTGGATAAATACCCAGCAGTGGGATAGTTGGATCATATGGTAGATCTATTCTTAATTTTCCATAGAGGATGCACCAGTTTGCACTCCCACCAGCAGGGTGCAAGGGTTCCCTTCTCTCCACATCCTCTCCAACATCTGTTGTTTCCTGTCTTGTTAATTATAGCCATTCTGACCGGAGTGAGGTAATACCCAATTGTAGTTTTGATGCATTTCCCTGATAGCTAATGATGTTGAACATCTTTTCATATGCCTGTTGGCCATCTGTATATCTTCTTTGGAGAAATCTCTGTTCAGATCTTTTGCCCATTTTTAAATTGCATTGTTGGTTTTTTTGTTGTTGAGATGTATGAGTTCTTTGTATATTTTGGATATTAACCCCTTATCTGATATATGGCTTGCAAATATCTTCTCCCAATTGTTAGGTTGTCTTTTCATTTTGTTGATGGTTTTCTTTGCTGTGCAGAAAGTTTTCAGTTTGATGTAGTCCCATTTGTTCATTTTTTGTTTTGTTTCCCTTGCCCAGTCAGATATGGTACTTGAGAATATGCTGCTAAGAACGATGTCAAAGAGCATATTGCCTATGTTTTCTTCTAGAAATTCCATGGTTTCAGGTCTTACATCCAAGTCTTTAAGCCATTTTGAGTTGATTTTTGTGCATGGTGTAAGGGAATGGTCTACTTTCATTCTTTTGCATGTGGCTGTCCAGTTTTCCCAACACCATTTATTGAAGAGACTCTCCTTTCTCCATCGTATGCTCTTGGCTCCCTTGTCAAATATTAGCTGTCCATAAATGTGTGGGTTTATTTCTGGGCTCTCGATTCTGTTCCATTGATCTGTGTGTCTGTTTTGTGCCAGTACCATGCTGTTTTGGTTACTATGGCTTTGTAGTATATTTTGAAATCAGGGAGTGTGATACCTCCAACTTTGTTCCTTTTTCTCAGGAATCATTTGGCTATTCGGGGTCTTTTGTTGTTGCATATAAATTTTAGGATTCTTTGTTCTATTTTTGTGAAAAATGTTCTTGGAACTTTGATAGGGATCGCATTGAATCTATAGATTGTTTTAGGAAGTATGGACATTTTAAGGATGTTAATTCTTCCAGTCAAAGAGCATGGAATATCTTTCCATTTCTTTGTGTCTTCGATTTCTTTCAACAATCTTTTATAGTTTTCAGTGTACAGCTCTTTCACCTCTTTGGTTAAGTTTATTACTGGGTATTTTATTCTTTTTGTTGCAATTGTAAATGGGATTGTATTCTTAATTTCTCTATCTGCTTCTTCGTTGTTAGTGTATAGAAACGCAACCGATTTTTCTGTTGATTTTGCATCCCACGACTTGACTGTATTCATTTATTGTTTCTAAAAGTTTTTTAGTGGATTCTTTAGGGTTTTCTAGATATAAAATCATGTCGTCTGCAAAGAGCAACAGCTTCACTTCTTCTTTTCCAATGTGGATCCCTTTTATTTCTTTTTCTTGCCTGATTGCTCTGGCTAGGACTTCCAATACTATGTTAAATAAGAGTGGTGACAGTGGGCATCCTTGTCTGGTTCCTGTTCTTAGAGGGATAGCTTTCAGTTTTTCTCCATTAAGAATGATATTTGCGGTGCGTTTGTCATATATGGCCTTTATTACGTTGAGGTATTTTCCTTCTATACCCATTTTATTTAGAGTTCTTATCATAAATGGATGCTGTATCTTATCAAATGCTTTCTCTGCATCTATTGAAATGATCATGTGATTTTTATTCTTCATTTTGTTAATGTGGTGTATCATGTTGATAGATTTGTGGATGATGAACCATCTCCGCATCTCTGGAATGAAACCCACTTGATCATGATATATGATCTTTTTAATGTATTGTTGTATTTGATGTGCTAGTATTTTGTTGAGGAGTTTTGCATTGATGTTCATGAGTGATATTGGCCTGTAATGTTGTTGTTCAGTGTTGTCCTCGTCTGGTTTTGGTATCAGGATAATGTTGGCTTTGTAGAAGGAGTTGGGAAGCCTCCCCTCCTTTTCAATTTTTTGGAAGAGTTTGAGAAGGATAGGTATTAAGTCTTCTCTGAATGTTTGGCAGAATTCACCAGGGAAGCCATCTGGTCCTGGACTTTTATTTTTTGGGAGGTTTTTGATTGCTGTTTTGATCTCCTTACTGGTGATTGGTCTATTCAAATTCTCTCTTCTTCATCCAGTTTTGGAAGGTTGTATGTTTCTAAGAATTTATCCATTTCTTCTAGATTATCCAATTTGTTGGCATATAGCTTTTCATACTATTCTCTTATTATCTTTTGTATTTCTGAGGTGTCCGTTGTAATCTCTCTTCTTTCATTTCTGATTTTATTTATTTGAGTCTTCTCTCTTTTTTCTTGGTAAGTCTCACTAAGGGTTTGTCAATTTTGTTTATCTTTTCAAAGAACCAGCTCTTGGTTTCATTAATTTTTTCTATTGTTGTTTCAGTCTCTATTTCATTTATTTCTGCTCTGATTTTTATTATTTCCTTCCTTCTGCTGATTTTGGGCTTTCTCTTTTCTACTTCTTCCAGTACCTTTAGATGTGCTTTTAGATAGTTTATTTGGGATTTTTCTTGTTTGTTGAGGTAGGCCTGAAGTGCTATAAACTTCCCTCTTAGAACCGCTTTGTTGCATCCCACAGATTTTGGCATGTAGTATTTTCATTTTCATTTGTTTCCAGGAATTTTTTGATTTCTCCTTTGATTTTTTCATTGACCCAATTGTTGTTCAGTAGCACTTTGTTTAATCATCACATTTTTGTGTCTTTTCTGGTTTTCTTCCTGTAGTTGATCTCTAGTTTCATACCTTGTGGTCAGAAAACGTACATGGCATTTTTTCGATAGTCTTCAATTTATTGAGGCTTCTTTTGTGGCCTAATCTGTGATCAATCCTGGAGAATGTTCCATGTGCATTTGAAAAGAATGTGTATTCTGTGGTTTTTGGATGGAATGTTCTACATATATCTACCAAGTCCATCTGGTCTAATGTGTCCTTTAAGGCCAGCGTTTCCTTATTGATCATCTGTTTAGATGATCTATCTATTAGCATAAGCACAGTGTTAAAGTCCCCTCCTATTGTTGTGTTACTATTTATTTCTCCTTTTATGTCTGTTAATAATGCTTTATTTATTTATGTGCTCCTATGTTGGATGCATAGATATTTACAAGTGTTATATTCACTTGTTGGATTGTTCCTTTTATCATTATGGAGTGTTCGTCTTTGTCTCTTGTTACAGTTTTTGTGTTCAAGTCTATTTTGTCTGATGTAAGTATTGCTACCCCTGCTTTCTTTCTTTGCCATTTGCATGGAATATCTTTTTCCATCCTTTCACTTTCAGTTTGTGAGTGTCTTTAGGTCTGAATTGCATCTCTTGTATGCAGCATATACATAGGTCTTGTTTTTTTTTTTATCCAATCTGCCACCCTATGCCTTTTGATGGAGCATTTAGTCCACTGACATTTAAAGTAGTTATTGATAAATATGTATTTATTGCCATTTTGTTACTTTTTGTCTGGGTGTTTTAGTAGTTCTTCTCTGTTCGTTTCTTCTTCTCTTGCTCTCTTCCCTTGTGGTTTGATGGCTTTCTTTAGTAATATGTTTGATTACTTTCCTCTGTCTTATTTGTTTACTTATTATAGGTTTCTGGTTTGTGATTACCATGAGGTTCCTATATAATATTCTACGTATATAGCAATCTATATTGAGTTGATCATCTCTTTAGCTTGAACCTCTTTCTATAATAGCTCTCACTGTAATCCCTCTTCCCACATTTTATGTTTTTAAAATCGTATCTAATCTCTTGTTTTGTGTGTGTCTATCCATTACTCTCTTATCATTGACATAGGTAATTTTAGGACTTCCGTCTTTTAGCCTTCATTTTAACTTCATATGTGGTTGATCTGCTACCTTTACTATATTTTTCCATTTACCAGTGCTTTTTCACCTATTTTCTTTGACAATTTTCTTATCCTTATTTGTGTTCTTCTCTTTCCCACTTAGATAAGTCCCTTTAGCATTTCTTGTAGAACTGGTTTCTTGGTGATAAACTCCTTTAATTTTTGCTAGTCTGGGAAGCTCTTTATCTTTCCTTCCATTCTGAATGATAATCTTGCTAGATAGATTATTATTGGCTGTAGGTTTTTTCTTTCAGCACTTTAAATATGTCATGCCACTCCCTTCTAGCCTGTATGGTTTTGGCTGAGAAGTCTGTTGACAGCCTTTTGGGCTTTCCTTTGTATGTCACTTGTTGCCTTTCTCTCGCCACTTTTAGGATTCTCTCTTTATCTTTAGTTTTGGACATTTTAATTATAATGTGTCTTGGTGTGGGCCTCTTGGTGTTCATCTTGTTTGGTACTTTCTGTACTTGGGTGTCTCTTTTCTTCCTTAGGTTAGGAAAGTTTTCAGCTATTATTTCTTCAAATAAATTCTCTGTCCCTTTACCTTTCTCTTCTCCTTCAGGGACCCCTACAACATGAATGTTAGTGCTCTTGATATTGTACCAGGGTTCCCTTAGACTGTTCTCATTCTGTCTAATTCTTTTTTATTTTATCTGTTCAGCTTGGGTTATTTCCTCTAGTCTTGCTTGCAGCTCGCTGATCCATTCTTCTGTATCATCTGCTCTGCCATTTTTCATTTCCAGTATTGTATTCTTAATTTCTGATTTGTTCTTTTTTATATGTTCCAATTATTTGTTGATGTTCTCACTGTGTTAATCCAGTCTGCCCCCAACATCAGTAAGCATCCTTATGAGTTTTGTGTGAACTCTTTGTCAGGTAGATTACTTATTTTTGTTTCATTTAGTTCTTTTTCTTGGGTTTTGTCCTGTTCCCTTGCATGGAATGTATTCCTTTGCCTCCTAATTATGTCTCTTTCTCTGTGCTTATATCTATGTATTAGGTGAGTCAGCTATGTCTCCTGATCTTGGAGAAGCGGCCTTATGTAAGAGATGCCTTTTGAGACCCAGTAGTGGTCCTCAAAGATGATGAGAGCCTCCCTCTCATCACCAGTCCAAATGATCCAAGAGTGAGTGATCCCTGTGTGGGCTACTTGTGTCATTCTGCTGTGGCGTGGTTGCTCTTACTACAGGTACCCAGGGAGTCTAGTCTTTCCCTCTCTGGCTGGCTGTTTGCAAATTGGGTTTGGGGAGCCCCAACACAGCTGGCTAGAAGGTCTAATAGCACAATCCTGTTGCAGTTATCCAGTTAATTGAGTATGTACTCAGTGTAGCTGGCTGCTAGGCTCTGGGGCTTACAATTGCTGTAGGCCTCAGGCCTGCAAGGCTGTTGTCAGCTCTCTTAGGATTGCATCCTAGTGGAGCTGGCTCTAGGTGTGGGAGCACCCAATCACTTCAGACTTTGGAATTTGGGTCCAATTCTCTTTGTGGCTATTTGTGAAGCACAGGTCTGCCACTTACAAATCCCTGTCTCACAGGTCCACACCCACCATTAACACAGCCTTGGTCTGTGCACTCTTCTCAACCCCCTGCAGCATACCCAGTCATCCCACTGCAGAGGCTCCCACCTCTCCACCAACAACCCCACAGTTCACCCAGTCCTCACACAGGCCCTGCCCCACAGAGGCAGACATACTCAGCTGACCATAGGGGATCAATGCACCTAGTCTATGCAGGCTGACAAGTAGCCTGAAGGTTGGCTTTTGGGTGGGGCCACTCCCTAGGGTGGGTTACCTGCCCTGGCTGAGCTGTATTAAATCTGTGCTCTAGTGGGTGTGGCTGAACCCTGGGATAACAAGCCAGGGGAAGAACGCCAATGTTGTCTGCCAGGGTCTGTGTCGACATGCCTGTAATAAGTCACAACAATGGCCGCCACCAATGTCTCAGTCTCTGGAGAGGTCTCACCTCTCACTGAGATGCACCAAGAACCTACCAGGTGACTCTCTTTTCACCAAAGGACCATGCAGCTTTCTTTTTGGTGATTTTAGGTTGCTCTTTGAGACAGGTGATTTTTTGCGTAGGCCTTTTAAGAGCCAGATATTTTCAGCTTTTATCCAATAGCTTTTCTGGGGGTATTCCCCATTGTAGTTAATAGCCAGTGAAGCCAGATAGTAGGACAATTTTCTCAGTTATGCTGAGTCTGAAGGGTGCTTACAGCACTAACATGCCCCTGCTAAGGTCTCCACTTCTCTGGGGAAGACTGCATACCTTCGGGTGGCTGTGGAGCTCTGCTGTTCATGAAGGTGGCTTTCTTTCTCTCCAGAAGGAATTTCCGCCTCTTCTCCCTCAGTCAGGACTGTCCCTTATTGTAGGGGTTCTTTTTATCCAGTTTTCAGTTTTCTCTCCAGGGTAATTTTTCCAAGAATAGTTGTAACCTGTTTGTGTTTGTGGGAGGAGGTGAGATCTGAGTCTGCCTACAGCACCATCTTGAAGAGATCTCCAGGAAAGTTCTTTTTACAGGACAATACAACTGATAAATGTAGAATAAATGATAGAGTTAGAAAGTCATCATTTGGCCACGACTTTTGCAATAATTTTTTCATATGAGAATCATCAATGGATGTTAAATACAGTGAGTTAACGTTTAAATGGAAAAGAGTTTATGCTTATATACTCTCAAAATATCTACCAAAATGATACTTATTAATTACAAAGTTTAAAATAGTAACTTTACAGTAGAGAACTTGGCAGAGCCACCTTAACCAATTAATCAAGGATAAAATCACTAGCAATTGGAAAAACAGGTATTATATACCATCTGATAATATGCACAGTGATAGACATGCCTAAAATCTAAGCCTGAAATATACATACATACATAAGTAAAGATAGTAAAATGTTAACCATTGGGGAAATCTGGGTGAAGTTTGTGCAAGAATTCTTTGTATCATTTTCACAACTTTTCTATAAGTCTGAAATAATTCAAAATAAAAAGTTAAAAAATTCTTTTTTGAGTGATGTCAGCATCATGACATAGTGAGCTTGCCTGGGACTCTCTCCCCTCCAACATACAACAAAAAGGAGCAACCATATTCCCATAGAAAATATCCTAATAGCACAGGAATCCTTGGAGAGTCACGGCAGCCAAATGACGGGGGGCAGAGAGGCTGGAACCCCCTCAGAGGAGCTGGAACGGGGTAGGAGAGAACTTTGTTCCTTTCCCTAAAGACTGTGGCCATTGCCTTGGGAGGGTCTGTGAGGGAAGGAGTGGGGGAGGGGTGGCCTGTCCGCAGGATCACCCAGGACTCCCTAGCGCCCTTGAAGCCTAGATAGAAGCCCTCTAATGGGGTGAAAACTTTTGTGTGGGGTGACTGCATCAAGCCAAGACCCCAGGAGACTAGGTAGCAAGAGCTGATCGGGAAATTGGGGATTGCATGCAAGAGAAAGTGCCCCCCCAACCTGCGCTGTGCAGCACCATCTTGGCTGAAGGTGGAGGGCTCAGAATATTCGGATCTTGACCCCCATCCAGTGGTGATAGGCTGTAATTGCAGCCAAATACTATCACAGTGGGAAAAACCCGTTCTTCCAGCATCAAACATTTCATCAAAACTCCAGACCAGAGAGAAAACGAATACCCAGAATTCTGTCCTGAAGACTCAGAAATAAATAAATTAAATGACAATGAACTCAGAATAGCTATTGTCAGACAACTCAATGAGGTAAAAGAGAATATAGAGAAAAATTCAACGAGTTCAGGAGCTACTTCACACAGGAGAGTGAAACAATAAAGAAGCATCAATCAGAAATACTAGAGATGAAAGGCACAATGGCAGAGATAAAACAAACTACGGATTCCTGGAATGCTCGTATGGACACCATAGAGGAACAAATCAGCATAATCGAAGATAGACATGTTGAATTGCTCCAGACAGAGGAGGAGAGAGAACTGAGACTAAAAAGAAATGAAGAAAGTCTCCAAGAAATATCCAAATCAATGAGGAAATTCAACATAAGAATTATAGGTATCCAAGAAGGTGAAGAGAAGAATGGAGCAGAAAGTGTGCTCAAAGAAAGAAGAGCAGAGAACTTCCTAAATCTAGGGAATGAGAGAGAAATGTGTGTGGAGGAAGCTTTCAGATCTCCTAGATTTGTCAATGTAAAAAGACCTACTTCAAGGCATATAGTAGTAAAACTGGCAAAAGTGAATGACAAAGAAGGAATACTGATGGCAGCAAGGCAGTAGAAAAGAACCTGCAAAGGAACCCCTATCAGACTTTCAGCAGATTTCTCTGCAGAAACCTTACAAGCTAGGAGAGAATGGAATGACACATTTAAAACTTTAAAAGAGAAAAATCTTCAGCCAAGAACACTTTATCCAGCAAAAATATCCTTCAGATACGAGGGAGAAATTAAATCTTTCCCAGACAAAAAAAAAGCTAAGGGACTTCATAGCCACAAGATTCCCCCTACAAGAAATCCTCAAGAAGATTCTCACACCTGAGAAAGAAAAAAAGGGAGAAAGGGTCACAAAGCAGAGTAAGGAGACACATAGAATCAGAATAGGATGACAAATATTCAACTATAGCATTAGGATAAAGGGAAGGAAAACACCAAAAATAAAGACAATCTTGTCACTTTAACCACAAACTCACAACATGAGTTGGAATAAGATATGAGAATAATAACTTAGGAGGGGAGGAGGAAAGGGACTTAATTAGTTTATACTAAGGAGATAAGAGGCCATCAGAAAATGGACTATGTTATGCATGAGATTCTGAATACAAGCCTCAGGGTAGCCACTAAATTAAAAAGTAGAACAGAAACACAAAAAATAAATAAGTAACAAACGAAGAAACACAGCATAAAAAACTGCATAATTCAATGGGTAGACCAAAATGCACAGGATGAGAAACAAAGGGAATGCTGGAAAACCAGAAAGCAAGTGATATAATGACAGCATTAAGCCCTCATATAGCAATAATCACCCTCAATGTAAATGGATTGAACTCTCCAATAAAAAGACGCAGAGGGGCAAGGTGGATTAAAGAACAAGATCCAATAATTTGTTGCCTCCAGGAAACACATCTCGGCTCCAACGACAAATACAGGCTCAGAGTGAAGGAGTGGAAGATGATACTCCAAGCTAATGGCAAACAAAAGAAAGCAGGTGTCACATTACTTATATCAGACTAAGTAGACTTCAACATAAGGCAGGTAAAGAGAGACAAAGAGGGGCAATATATAATGATCAGAAGGACACCCCATCAAGAAGAAATAATGCATATAAATATCTACGCACCCAACACAGGAGCACCAAAGTTCATAAAGCAACTACTAACAAACTTAAAAGAAGATATCAAAAATAACACAATAATAGTAGGGGACCTCAACACCCCACTCACATCATAGGACAGATCATCCAGACAGAAAATCAACAAGGAAACAGTGGAATTAAATGGAAAGCTAAAACAGTTGGACTTAACACTCCATCCAAAAACTGAAGAATACACATTCTTCTCAAGTGTACAAAGAACATTCTCAAGGATAGACCATATGTTGCAAAACAAGGCAAGCCTCTATAAATTTTAAAAAATTGAAATAATAACAAGCATCTTTTCTGATCATAATGCTATAAAGCTAGAAATTAATTACAAGAAAAAAATTGAGAAAGGGACAAAGATGTGGAGACGAAACAATGTGTTATTGAACAAGCAAGGTATCATTGAAGAAATCAAAGAAGAAATCATAAAATACCTGAAGACAAATGAAAATGATAACATGACATACCAACTCATATGGGATAAGAAAAAGCTCTATTAAGAGGGAAATTCATTGCAATATAGCACACCTTAAAAAACAAGAAAAATCCCAAATAAGCAATCTCAAATTACACCTAACCGAATTAGAAAAAGAAGAACAAACAAAGCCCAAAGTCAGAAGAAGCAGAGAAATAATAAAAATCAGAGCAGAAATAAGTGCTATTGAAATAAAAACAGCAGTAGAAAGGATCAATGAAACAAAGAGCTGGCTTTTTGAGAAGATAAATAAAATTGACAACCCCGTAGCCAGACTTACAAAGAAAAAATTAGAGAAAGCTCAAGTAAACAAAATCAGAAATGAAAGAGGAGAAATAACAAGACTCCACCGAAATACAACGGACTATAAGAGAATACTATGAAAAACTATATGCCAACAAAATGGGTAACCTAGAGGAAATGGATAAATTCTTACACTCGTACAACCTCCCAAAGCTGAGTCAAGAAGAAACAGACAATCTGAACAGACCAATCACAAGGAAAGAGATTGCAATAGCAATCAAAAGCATCCCAAAGAATAAAAGCCCAGGACTAGAGAGTTTTCCTGGGGAATTCTAGCAAACTTTCAGAGAGGATTTAATACCTATCCTTTTCAAGCTATTCCAAAAAATTAGGGAGGATGGAGCACTTCCTAACACATTCTATGATGCCAACATCTCTCTGATACCAAAGCCTGACAAGGACAGCATGAAAAAGGAGAACTACAGGCCAATATTGCTGATGAACATAGATGCAAAAATTCTCAACAAAATTTTGGCAACTCGAATTCAGCAATACATCAAAAAGGATCATACATCATGACCAAGTGGGATTCATACCAGGGACAAAGGGATGGTTCAACATCCGCAAATCAATCAATGTGATACACCACATCAACAAATTGAGGAATAAAAACCACATGATCATCTCAATAGATGCAGAGAAAGCACTTGATAAGATCCAACAGCCATTTATGATAAAAACTCTGAACAAAATGGGGATAGAAGGAAATTACCTCAACATAATAAAGGCCATATATGACAAACCCACAGCCAGCATCATACTCAATGGGCAAAAACTGAGCACCGTCCCCCTGAGAACAGGAATGAGACAAGGATGCCCTCTATCATCACTCTTATTCAACATAGTACTGGAGGCTTTGGCCAGAGCAATTAGGCAAGAGAAAGGAATAAAAGGAATCCAAATAAGGAAGGAAGAAATGAAACTCTAGCTGTTTTCAGACAACATGATCTTATATATACAAAACCCCAAAGAATCCATTGGAAAACTTTTAGAAATAATCAACAACTGCAGCGAAGTTGCAGGGTATAAAATCAACTTAAATAAATCAATAGCATTTCTATACTCTAATAACGAACTAACAGAAAAAGAACTCAAGAACACGATACCATTCTCAATCACAACAAAAAGAATAAAATACCTTGGAGTGAACTTAACTAAGGAAGAGAAAGACTTATACAACAAAAACTACAAGACTTCCCTGAAAGAAATTGATAACGACATAAAGAGATGGAAAGACATTCCATGCACCTGGATTGGAAGAATAAACATAGTTAAAAAGTCCATACTACCTAAAGCAATCTGAAGATTCAACACAATCCCAATCAGAATCCCAATGACATTCTTCACTGAAATAGAACAAAGAATCCTAAAATTCATATGGGGCAACAAAAGACCCCGAATTGCTAAAGCAATCCTGAGAAAAAAGAACAAAGCTGGAGGCATCACAATCCCTGACTTCAAAACATACTACAAAGCTACAGTAATCAAAACAGCATGGTACTGGTACAAAAACAGGTGCACAGATCAATGGAACAGAATTGAAAGCCCAGAAATAAAACCACACATCTCTGGACAGTTAATCTTCAACAAAGGAGCTGAGGGCATACAATGTAGAAAAGAAAGTTTTTTCAACAAATGGTGCTGGGAAAACTGGATAGCCACGTGTAAAAGAATGAAAATTGACCATTCTTTTTTACTATTCACAAAAATAAACTCAAAAATGGATCAAATACCTAAAGGTAAGACCTGAAACCATAAGACTTCTAGAAGAAAATATAGGCAGTATGTACTCTTTGACATCAGTATTAAAAGGATCTTTTTGGACACCATGTCTTATCAGACAAGGGAAACAATAGAAAGAATAAACAAATGGGACTTCATCAGACTAAAGAGTTTCTTCAAGGCAAAGGAAAACAGGATTGAAACAAAAAAACAACACACCAATTGGGAAAAAATATTTGCAAGTCATATATCTGACAAAGGGTTAATCTCCATAATATATAAAGAACTCACACTACTCAACAACAAAAAATCAAACAACCCGATCAAAAAATGAGCAGGAGACATGAACAGACATTTCTCCAAAGAAGATATATGGATGGCCAATAGGCACATGAAAAGATGTTCATCATCACTGATCATCAGGGAAATGCAAAACAAAACTACACTAAGATGTCACCTTATACCCAGTAGAATGGCAAAAATAACCAAAAGAAAAAGTAACAAATGTTGGAGAGGTTGTGGAGAAAAAGGAACCATCATACACTGCTGGTGGGAATGCAAACTGGTGCAGCCACTATGGAGAACAGTATGGTGATTTCTCAAAAAATTAAAAATAGAAATACCATATCACCTAGCCACCTCACTACTGGGTATCTATCCAAAGAACTTGAAATCAGCAATTCCCAAAGTCCCATGCACCCCTATGTTCATTGCAGCATTCTTTACAATGGCCAAGACGTGGAAGCAACCTAAGTGCCCATCAACTGATGATTGGATAAAGAAGATATGGTATATATAGACAATGGAATACTAGTCAGCCATAAAAAAGGATAAAATCGTCCCAATCACAACAACATAGATGGACCTTGAGGGTATTATGTTAAGTGAGATAAGCCAGATAGAGAAAGTGAATCTCTGTATGACTCCACTCATATGTGGAAGTTAAACATGTAGACAAAGAGAACAGATTAGTGGCTACCAGGGGAAAGGGTGGCTGTGGGGGTGGGCACAAAGGGTGAAGTGGTGCACCTACAGCACGGCTGACAAACAATAATGTACAACTGGAATTTCACAAGGGTGTAAACTATCATAATCTCAATAAAAAGTTAAAAAAATTCTTTTTCCCAGCTGTAACCAAGCCCAAGAAGAAAGAAGTCTTGGGCATCACTGGCACCAGGCATACTGCCCACTGGGACTCCAGTACCTCTGGCTTCTGGACAAACAGTTCCCAAAAGGCAGTGAAAAATTAGCCAGAAGCTTGGGGACTTCGTTTTAGTCCTCTCATTGGTAATTAAAATATTATTTTCTGACTCATTTCTCTAGAGCAGGTTAAGGAATATGAAATTGCTGAGGTGACAGATGTTCTATTTGTCTGGACACTGAGTCTCTTTAAGGGAAGCTGAGGATTTGGGCATCAGTCTGGAGCAGGTGTCTGAGGTCACCAATGAAGAGAGCAGGTCAGAGGGAGATGGAAATCTGCATTGGTGGTGGATCTGCCTGTGTGCTTACGGGTTCCTGTGCCTTTGCATTCATGGGTGTCTGTGTCTGTGTGCACGTGTGTGTGCATGCTTGTGTTCGTCTTGTTTGATAGTTGCATGCGTGTGTGTCTACTATGTATCTGATTCACAGTCTAATTCTTTACCTGAGTTAGACTCTCTTAAAAAAACTTTTGATCTACTCTTGATAAAGGGGTTTTGAAAAGTTTTTCTTTCAGTGAGTATATCTAAAAGATAGAAAATCTATGTTTTATTAAAACTTTCTGTTTGCCTTGATATTTTTGACAAACTTTCCCCAAACTTAAAGTCTTTCTTTTGACTTAAACAGAACTTTAAAAATTTCCAATCAGCTCTGGAACTTCTCAAAGCATTTGTTTTCTCTTTCTGTAAAGAGAGAGATATTAAACTAATTAGGTTTATTTAGCATGTTAAATTACATGTGAAATATTATCATATAAATAATGATAAACCTTCCTAGGTTATATTATGTGGGTAAATATTATTAATATAAGTGCTTAAAAAATAAACTTGCAAAATTCTGATCTGTCATGGTTGTCAGTCATAATTCTGGTTATTAACTCAAAGTGTTGTATGTCACAGAAATAGCCAAATGTCCCTGTCAATTGCCATTTTTACATGTTTTATCAGTTTCAGACAGTTGTTATTTTACTCTAATGTTTTTGCAAATATGTTTCATATTCAGAGAGGTCCGTGGAAAGGACTGTGGTACTTGCAGTAGAATGCAGTTTTCTGATAAACTTTCACATTATAAAACTAAGCTGGGTAAAAAATTACAGAACTCTAATGGAGAAACTGATAGCCTCATAAAAATGCTAACAGAAGATGAAGAGTTGATATCATGGGACTAAATAAATTAATGAAGATAGTTATAATTTTTATAACTTTTTCCTTGAAATATTGCTGATTTTTTTAATGTTTTACTTTTCCAGATTTAAGGAAAATTTTTGCTCCTTTTCTCTTAAGAAACTATGACTCAATTTCTAAACAGAATTAAATGAAACATTTGTCTTTTTCTCCCTGTCTGGCCCCTCAAGAATTTGAAAACACTTGATGAGTGAGTATTCTTATATTGATGGCAATATAGTTGTTTGCATAAGTTCAATAAGAATCTGTTCTCCTTATAACAGGACACAATTTGAAACACTGGTTATATTACCAAGGCTTTGACTAGAATGTCATATTTGAGAGAAACATGCAGACTCAGACATGACAAGATAGCTGAGAGACAAAGGTTCAATTTACGGAATAATGACATTTGGAAATATTGTCCTGTTACCTTGTTTATAGTGTTCCCAGTAACATTACTGAGTGAGTAAAGAAGGTCACTTCTCTGGCAGGTTCAGAGAACACCAGGACATTTTGGGGACCTGAAGAATAGAGGCATTCACCCAAATCTTTAGGTATTTCATGCAGAGTCTGATGACAAGTCCTTGGCTTGCATTTCCTGCCTTTAAAATTCAACCTGAGATTCCTTATACAAAGTTCCAGCAAAGTTGGTTTAAAAGAGCCTATTGATCAATTGCCATTCTTGCTGTACTTATGTAAATAATTGGGCCAAGTTTATCAAAACTAAACTTATTTTGCAAACTAATGAGTCTTAATTTGTCTATCTTTGATAAAAACGAGGGTAATTTTAGAGAGAAAATTTGTGTTTTGATAGAAATCATAATACACTTTTGTGGATATTGGATTTTGGATCTGTTAATCGCCTTTAAAGTTTTTTTTTAACCTTCAAACTAGACTAGATCCTGAATTCTTCTAGTCTTCTGAAATATCTGGATACAAATCTCCATACTAACCTTTTCAATTTTTTCCTTCTCTTTTCTTTTGGAGTCATTAAAAACTGAAACCACCCCTGTTCCTGAAGTTCTGCAAGCTAAAACTGGACAACTTGATATAAACTTAAGAAAGATCACCATGATAACATGCCTATTGCTATGTAAGCCACTCAAAAGATCCCTGAACACTCAATGACTTCATCAGAGCTTCCTGGTTTGGGGGTTCAGGGATGACCTGGTGGGAAAAAGTTACTGATAATTCTAATTACTATAGTCTTTGTTGGTATTTGTCTCTGTTGTGATGCCTATTGTCGTTACAACTAATACATAAATTTACAAGATAGGTTACTACAATGCCTTATAAAACCCCTACCAACCGCCCTCCTTGCAAAAGTCATTTTACCAGGCAGCTCAACTTGTTCCTTTCTGTGGCATCCTTATGATGCCCCCATTTAGCAGAAAGTAGCCTTATTTGAGACTATTCCCTTAATCTTACAAGATTGTGGAATGAACAACAGACTGCATGATTAAAAGCAAGAATTAAGGAGTTAAAAAATCTTCCCTAGAGCATAAACTCTGAGATAAACTGCTAACTGAAGCTGTGCATATTCAACATAATCAACTGTTGTTCAAAAATAACCAGGCCTTTCTGTCCTTCCTTAGTATATGAGTGAGCTGTGTTTCCCAGAAATTCGAGGTCTAGACATCATATTCAGTCTTCAAGGCCAAATGCAGGATGATGAGAAGGTGCCAACCAGCAAGGCCACATGCTCCCCTTCCACTACCTACAACCCCAGCACATGCCTCCCTTCCTATGCCTAGAACCCCAGATAAAAACCCCCTACCTCTTTCCCTTTGAGGAGCTGGATTTGAGTTCTAACTCTCACCTCCTTATCTGGCTGCCTTTCAATAATAATAAATACTAAACCCTCTTTCCTTGCCATAACCCTGATGTTTCAGTTATTGGCACTACTGTGTGGTGGGCAGACAAATCTGTGTTTGAGTTCAGTAACAACACCACCCCCAACTTCTTCTGTTACCTTGCTGCCCTGCTTAAGCTCTCCTGCTAAGACACCTCCCTCAATGAAATTTTTATGTTCACTGTTGGGGAATTTGTCATTATCCTGTCATTTATTGGTGTTCTGGTCTCTTATGGCCACAGTGGGGCCACCATCCTGAGGTTTCCCTCAATCGAGGGGATCTACAAAGCCTTGTCTACCTGTGGCTCCCACGTCTCTGAGGTTTTACCAATCTATGGGAAAATTGTGGTATTTTACTGTTTCCCATCATAAAGTACCTCAAATGACAAAGACATGATTGCTTCAGTGATGTGTACAGTGGACTCCCCATGCTGACTCCCTTCATCTACAGGCTGAGGAGCAGAGACATGAAAGGGGATCTGAGGAAACTTCTCAGAAGGGAGATTTTTTCCCCCCAGGTGACAATATCTTATTATTATTCTTATATTATTGACTGACCCTGTCACAGAGGTCTCCTGGAAAAATGTTTAGTTAGAAGATCAACTTTGTTCCTTCTCCCTATACATTCTTCTTTTACTAGTCTCTCCTATTTTTGGTCCCCTATAGTCCTTGGCATTAGAAATGTGAAATATAATTGCTTCTCACTCTTTAAATTCTTAACTCCAAAGATGAAGAAGTTTGGAACTGTCAAAGTGTTTGAGATGGTACTTTTTAAAGACAGAGTGAAAAGTATATTTGACCCCTTATTTGAGTTAGTTTTATTGTTCAAAATTAAGTTGCTTTAGAAATTAAGATGTCGTAGAATAGTTGCATGAAAATTAATGATAATCTATAGCATAGTTTCTCTATTTTTTCCAGAGCTATAAATATACAGTGTAGTTCCATGTTTTCAAAGCAAGGAAGTTCAAAACCTTGTCTTCCTAAATGAGGTAACTGATTAATAAAGTATTTTCTTACAGCTTCCTAAAACCTAAACAAAATGCAAAGCTTCTGACCTTGCTAGTTAATTTTACTGTGTGCCTGGTGTAAAGAACTCAACAGAGATGTACGGAGAAATCACTACTATTAACAAATTTCCTGATTCTAGGCATTTTTTTCCTCTACAGGACTTTTCTTGGTGGTATCGTCTATATTCTTCTTCCTTCTAGTTTGGAAAAAGTGAGGATTGTTTCTTTCTGCCCAAACTGAGACAATCCATTTTCAGTCAAAGCACAGATAAATGTATGCATGGGATATCACTTATTAAACAAAACTGATATTCCGTGACCACTATGTGCAGGTAGTCTTCTATACAAATGAATCAAAATTTCTCCCTTTGAGAAGTTTACATTACAGAGGGGATACATTGTCATTAAAAAATAAATATGTAAAGCATATGGTATGTTATAAAATAATGAGTGATATAGTCTGGACAACAACACAAACAAGGTGAAGGTGGAAAGGAATGTTTTGGGTGGCATTGCAATTTTAAGTAGTCTAGTGGTCAGAGTAGGCTTCCATAAAAAGGAGAGATTTAAGTGAAAAGCTTAAGGAGAACTGAGAAATAAGTTATTGTTTTTATCTGAGGGAAGAAAATTCCAGATAGGAGGCGTAGAAACTGCAAAGGGTCTGAGAGGGGAGAGTGTTTGGAAAATTAGAGAAACAGAAAGGAGGCTAGATTGACTTTCACACGGTGAGCAGTGTATTGTGAAGATTATTAGGAGAAAATGGCTAGAGGTAACAAGGGATCTGTTTGGATGAAGCTTTCTAGGCAATTATAAGGTCCTTGCTTTAACTATGTGTGGTTGAGAAAGCAGTAGAAAGTCATCAGCAGAGGAGTGACATGATCAGCCTTAAGTTTTACAAGTATCCTCCTGCTCTTTCGCTC
Source organism: Equus caballus (assembly GCF_041296265.1). Taxonomy (NCBI): domain Eukaryota; kingdom Metazoa; phylum Chordata; class Mammalia; order Perissodactyla; family Equidae; genus Equus; species Equus caballus. Next base: position 34,321,423 of record NC_091708.1, read on the forward strand.
AGAATAGACTGAAAGAAGGCAAGTGTGAAAGTAGGGGGAACAATTATGAGGCTAGTTGGAATAATATATAAGAGATTTAGGTACCTCATGTAAGCATGGCAGCCTTCGAGGCTTGAGGTAGAAGTGTGAGCATCCTAACAAGTCTTGAAGAATTTAAAAGGATTTAAATCATACAAAGAGTGTTCTCTGACCACAATGTAATTAAATTAGAAACAAATAACAAAAAGATACCTGAAAACTTTCCAAATATTTGGAAACTCAGTAAGACATTTCAAAATAGCCCATAACTTGAAGAAGAAATAGAAAGTGAAATTATAAAGTATTTAGAAGGGAATTAAAATAAAAGCAAAATACACCAAACATGTGAGATGCAGCTAAAGTAGTGGATAAAGGGAAATTTATAGCAATAAACAGTACGTTAGAGAAAAAGAATGAGCTCAGTTTCCACCTTTAAAGATCAAATTAAACTAAAAGTAAGCAGAAGAAACAATAAACATAATGACACAATTAATAAAATAGAAAACAGAGAAACAATAAAAGAGTTAAACTGAAAATTGGTTCTTTTAGAAGAACAATAAAATCAATGAACATCAGCCAAACTAACTGAGAGAGATGAGAAGACATAAATTACTGATATTAAGAATGAGAGATGACATCACTACAGATTCTACAGATATTAAAAGGACAACAAGAGAATGTTATGAACAACTTTGTCAATAAACTCGACAACTTTGATGAAACAGACAAATTCTTTAAATAATGAAAAATCCCAAAGTTCATGCAGGGAGAAATATACAAGAAACTAAGTATTAAAGAAAGTGGATTTATAGTTTAAAATCATCCCATAAAGAAAACTACCACCACAGATGGCCTCATGAGAATTGTACCAAACATTTAAGAAAGAAATAATACCTATTCTCCACAAACTCTTCCAGAATATTGAAAAGAAAGAAATTTCCCAATCCACTGTCTGAGGTCAGCGTTACCCTGATACGAAATCCATAAAAATATGATACAACAAAAGAAAACAACAGAGTAAAATCTCCCATAAACATAGGTGCAAAAATCATTACCAAAATTTTATCAAATCAAATACAACATAGAAAGGCTGAAACACCATAACCGACCAGGTTTCACTGTGGCAATACATTTGGTTCAGTATTCCAAAATCAATTATTGCAATTCACCATTTTTATAGACTATTGAAGAAAATCCAATTATCATCTCAATATGAGAAGAAAAAAGTGTTTGATAAAATTTAATATCCATTCTTGATTTAAAAAATCTAGAAAAATTCCTTAAACTGGTAAAGAGTATCTTTGAAAAACCTAGAGCTAACATCATACTTAACAGTAGAAGACTGAATGCTTTCCTCCTAAAATCAGGAAAGAGATAAGGATATCAGCTGCATCACTTCAATTCAAAATTGTGCTGGAATAGTGCCTAGGGTCAACAATACTGTATTGTATGCTTAGAAATTTGCTAAAGAGGTAGATCTCATGTTAAGTGCTCTGCTACAGACTGAATGTTTGTGTCTCCCCAAAATTCATATGTTGAAATCCTAACCTCCAATATGGTGGCATTAGAAGGTGGGGCATTTGGGGCCGGCCCGGTGGTGCAGCAGTGAAGTTGTTCCACTTCTCGGTGGCCTGGGGTTCACCTATTTGGATCCCGGGTGTGGACATGGCACCACTTGGCAAAAGCCATGCTGTGGTAGGCGTCCCACATATAAAGTAGAGGAATATGGGCATGGATGTTAGCTCAGGGCCAGTCTTCCTCAGCAAAAAGAGGAGGATTGGCAGTAGTTAGCTCAGAGCTAATCTTCCTCAAAAAAAAAAAAAAAAAAAGAAGATGGGGCATTTGGAAGGTGATTAGGTCATGAAAGCAGAGCTCTCATGAATGGGATTAGTGCCCTTATAAAAGAGACTCCAGAGAGCTCCCTCATCCCTTCTGCCATGTAAGAACATGATGAGAAGACAGCAGTCCATGAACCAGGAAGTGGGTCTTCATCAGCCACTTAATCTGCTAGAGCCTTGATGTTGGACTTCCCAGCCTCCAGAACTGTGAGAAATAAATATTTCTTGTTTAAGCCACCTAGTGTATGATATTCTGTTATAGTAGCCCAAACAGAATAAGATTTGCTCTTACCCACAAAAGAAAAATAAATAAAGGGGGCAAAAGAAAACTTTTGGATGTGTTAGATATGTTTATGGCTCTGGTTGTGGTGATGGTTTCACAGATGAATACTTATCTTCAAATTCATCAAGTTGTATATGTTAATTATATATAGCCTTTTGTATGTCAATCATATCTCAATAAAGGGGTTTAAAGGAACTCAAAATTGGGCTGGAGATCCTAGTCAATGAAATAATTGGATATACAACTTTGTGTATACCACTTGTAGGTGTGTACAAAACAGAAATGCATAATATATACAGCAAAAGATATATTCAAGGATTTTCATAGAAGTTGCCCCCCCAGGCCCTGTCACCGTCCTGTCCTTCCCTCTGGCTCCAGGAATTTGAAGCGCTTGCTCAGATCAAGTTGCTCTAGTCTGCATGCAACAATTGTAGCATCGCTCCAGAGGAGCACTTTGGAGGCTGGTTCCATGCCTTAGAGCTGCTCAGCAAGATGGAGAGGTGAAGCCAGGGATGACAGGGGTGGACTCACCCTGTGGGCCAGCTCCAGAGATTTGTGCATGGCCCCTTGGTCAGTGCTGAATCCTGTTTCCTGGTGATAGCTAGGCATCCAGACTCCAGCTTCAGGATAGGCACTGGGAGGGAAACTTGAGTGTGGCTCCTGGTGGCCTCATAGTTGACCCTCTCTCATGTAGCTACAACATGTCATGTGAGCTGGAGCCCCCATCTGAGTTGACTAACAACACCTGCAAGACCAAGAAAAACACGTCATCCAGAAGCTCTGGAATAAGTCAGTGCCCTGACCAGGGATGGCAGGGGTGGGCTCCTTGTACTTAGAGAAGCTTTGCGTCTAAGTGCAGGCATGGGGAGTCAGCCTGGAGCAGGGATCCAAGCTCCACTGCTGGCCAGCCCTGTAATGGAGTGAGTCACCTTACCTCTCTGGACCTCAGTTTTTCCTTCATGAAATGGAGTAATGCTAAGTGATCTATCAGAAAGCTAGAGTGAATGGGATGCTGGTGACCGAGTATTTAGCACAGTGCCTGGAGCAGAGTGTAGTGAGGGGCAGGGGCAGGGGTAGGCTGTGTCTTTGGAAGAGACTTCCCTCATTTTAAGCTGGCCCTTTCATCCAGCAGCCAGGCCCCCAGCATGGAGCCCAGTACCAGCAGCAGCTCCCACTCCAACTCCTGCGACCATCTCAGATGCAGCCCCTACTCAGTATCGGGAAATTTGCCAACACGCCCAGTGTCCACTTGGCCAGTCCTCCAGCTCCAAGATGGAGGAGGGGCCCAGTTGAGAACCATTAATGTCAAATCTCATGCAGCTGCAAGTGCCGTTTGCCAAGGCATCCTGAGGTTTACGAGACCGTATGAGACAGATGTTAGTTAGGAAGAGGTAGGATTTGGGAGAGGTGATTTAATATTTGTATAAGAGTAAAAAAAAAAAGTTTACTATTTGGGGAGGGCCAATATTTATTTGTCATAAATACCCAATCCTACACTTAAATATTATACTAAAATTCTGTTTCTCCATAGCCTGGGAATTGCAATTTTGTTCTTTCATTTCCTATGTTAATTTAAATGAGGTACAGATGCTCTTATTCCTCATGCAAATAAGAAATCTTGCAGAGTCTTCAGGTCATTTAATGGGTAGAAGCATTTCAGTATCATTAACTACAATGAGGAGCTGAGACTATCTCTTGGAACTCCTGGGATTCGTAGGCAGAATGTACCTTAATAAAGCACAGCAGCAACATCTGAAATTTGGATATCTTTAAATATTACATTTGCAAGGACTATTTCCTGCCCCAGGATGGTGGCTACCTTCCTGGAGTTTTGGAGGAAGAGGAACATTTTCTACTTGTCTTGATGAGGTTTCTTTTGACCACTAACTAGGAACCTGTAGATTTCAAAGTCAGATTCTGGAATTCCATCAGCACTAAGTGGTGAAAAATTGTAAAAACATGGAAATGTACAGTGTGAAAAGGAAAAGGCCAAGGGAAGATTATTAGCCAGTGGATTAAGGAAAGACAGGACTTTGCTTTCTCAATCTCCCTCCAGGGTACCCGTGGTTGATCCTTTACCTTAGATTTGAATCCTCCTGGGATCCTTGCCTCTGGCCTTAGGAGTCCTTTTCCTACTGGTTTCACATCCAGGGGAAAGATTTGTGATGCAGAGTTTAAGGCTACAGCTGGGCCTCATTCCATAAGCATTCCTGCTGCTGTGAATTAGGATTTCTAGCATCTCTTGAACTCCTTGTATAATTGGTTTAACCTAGCAGTTCCCTAGAAGGCCCCACCCCCTCTTCCAGGCACCTCGTGGCCACTCCTCCCTGGCTAGGGACTCATGAATCCCAGGTAGCTCTGTTTTGCCAGGATAAGGATAGTTATCACATGCCAGTGAAGGACCCTTGATACTCCTTTCCACTGGCCAAAGTGAAGTCTGGGGCCTTGTGGTTCTGAGGTCCACCATCTTAGGCAATCACCAGTTCAGAGACTCAGTTGTGTTGGTACCGACTTGTCTCTAAGTGGGACTGGGCCAGAGCCCTTAGAACTTACAGCCATCTGGGATGGTTGTGCTCTTTGTCCAAGTCTGTGCCTTGATTTTTATTTAATAATAAATGTATGATTTATTATATCATATAAATAATAAGTGTATGAGCCTTTCCCATGGGGTGGTTGAAGGACGAGGGATGTGGGGAAGGAGGGATGCCATCGAGACTGATAATCCATGCACGTGCACGGACACAGCCTTGTCGCTTACATACTGAAGCACCTCCAATCCAGGTGGTAAACAAGCATTGAGCTCACCCAAGTGCCCTCCTGAGGCTTCCTAATGATTGGGAGCTAAAGGGTTAATACCTGGCCCAGGAGGGAGCCAATAGGACTCTGCACAGCCTCCTGCCTGCACCTTGTTAAATTATGTCAACATCATTCCCTTGGATACAATCCACAAAGGCAAGAGCCAGAGAATTACTGATGACATGAGTTATCCTTCCTCTTTCCTGATGGCTGCAGGTGTCACCCAGACACACAGCAGAGCTGGCCTCTGCCAGGAAGGTCTTTTCAGTGTAGCCCTGGGGCTGAACACACACCTAGATCCTAACAGCCCTGACCCTTCTGATGTGGCACAACTGTCTGGGTACATGGTTCCCCAAACAACAGAAAGGCATGGCATACAAATATAGCAGAGGAAGAGTACGTTGTTGCATCCTTGGGCTTCCATTGGCCAAGAAAGCAAGGACAGTCACCCAGAAGAGGCTTGCATTTCAGAGAGGGTCCATATCACTCAGTCTTTGACAAGGAATCTTCTCTTTACACCTGAGACCCCTTGACCAAACCAGACGGCCCAGGGCAGCCAAGGTAGTCATAGGTCAGCCAGGGGTATCTGCTGCCTCTTTGGGGAGAGGATATCCCTGCTCATCTCTGCTGCATGGGGCAGCAGAACTTGTATTATCCTTGATTCCCAATGAGAAATGTTCCATCACTTCCAGTAAGAATATGGGTGTCCTCACAGTGACTATTCTGCTAGAGGGAAAAAGGATACCTGATGCCTCCTAGGGCTGCCCTTCCTCGGAAAGAGCCAGCCCTCCATTTGCAGTGGGTCTTAAAGCTCTAGCTATGGGCAGTGTGGACACTTCAGTCCAATTTCTGCACAAATTTGGCTGTTTGATTTAGATTCTTTTAGAATTCCACTCTGGGTGCCCAGTCCCCAGATGGTTCTTCATGAAGTGAGACACGAAGGCAAGGGTGAATCCAAGAGGATTTATAAACATCCATCCTCCCCCATTTTCTTATAAACTGAACCTGCAGATATTTGTGAACACAGATGGAGATTGGAGGCCCTTCTGCCTTGGGTGCCTTTGGTTGATGGCCCTGGGTCATCCTGTTGCACGGGCTTGCTCCACTGCATTCTGAATAGCCTTATTTCCAACATATGCCCCAAATCAACTGGATATTGAAAGAAAACCCTCAAGGTAGGAAGAGCTCCAAGTCAGCATTTTCCTACTGAGGGCATGACCAACAGGGCAGCTCTTATGGTGATTCCAATAACTCTGAAAGGATGTGAAGCAGAGTAATCATGCTAGTGACTCTTGGGATCCCCTTTTTAGTCTCTTGTTCTTTTCCATAGGTGAGACAAGCATGGGAGAGAGCAAACCTCTGCTACTACCCAACCAGTCACAGTATCGTTTCTATATTTAAATGAAGCAGATCTTCAAACTACATTTAAATAAAACAATAAAGCAGAGTCATAGGTTTTGCTTTGCCTCTGTGCATGTGGAAGACAAGGGAAGCATTTATCTTTCCAAAGCCAAGATTTTAATTTAAACATCAACCTAGACTCCAGTTAACAAGTAAGAATTCTAGAATTCTGTATCCAGAAAAACTTTCCTTCAAAAATAAAGAGAAGTAAAACTCTCTCAGAAAATAAACACAGAATTTTATCACCAGTGGACCTACCATACAAGAAATGTTAAAAGTTCTTCAGAGAGAATGATATTTGGATCTATGTAAAGAAAGGAAAAGTGTTCAAGAAGGAATAAATGAAAGAAAATAAAATCTTTTATTTGTTCTTAATTTATCTAATAAATAAATGTTCAAAGTAATAATTGCAACAGTGTAAAGTGAAGTAGCTTATGGATAAGTGAAATGAATGACAGCAATGCTCTAAGCGATGAGAGGGAAGAATTGGAAATACTCTGTTATAAGGTACCTATGCTCAGTGTAGCGTTATTTGAAAGAATACTTAGATTAGTTGTAAATATATATTACAAACTCTAGAGTAACAAATAAAAATTTTTAAAGAAGTATAATGGATACTCTAAGAGATGAAAGAATGTAGAATTTTGTGAAATAATTAAAACCAGAGAAGGCAGAAAAATAAGGGGAGATAGAAACAAAGGACAAGTGTAACAAATAGAAAACAAGTACAATATGGTAGATACTAATCCAAGTTTATCAATAATCACTTTAAAAGTGAATGGACTAAATACACCAATTAAAAGATAGAGACCATCAGAGTGGATAAAAAGACAAGACCCAACTATATGTGCTTATAAGAAACCTACTTTAAATATGAAGACACTAATAAATTAAAAGTGTAGGAGCAGACACAGAGAAAATATTGGAGGAAATATTTACAAATCATATATCCATAAGGGATTGACATCCAGAATATAAAAAGAACTCTAAAACTCAACAACAACATCAAAAAGCAATCACCCAATTCAAAAATGTGCAAAGGTCTTTAATGACATTTCTCCAAAGAAGGTATACAAATGGCCAATGAGCACATAAGAAGATGCTCAACATCACTAATCATTATGGAGATTTAAATCAAAACCACAATGGGATACCACTTCATACCTATTAGGATGATCATTATCAAAAGACCAGGAAACAACAGATGGCTCGAATGTAGAGGAATTGGAACATTTTTGTACTGCTGGTGGGAGTGTAAAATGGTGCAGCCACCATGGAAAATATTATTGTGGTTCCCCAAAAGTATTAAAAATAGTGTTACTATATTGTCCATCAATTCCACCTCTGAGTATATATACACAAAAAATTGAAAGCACAGATCCAGAGAGTTATTTGTGTACTCATGTTTATAGAAGCATTATTCACAATAGCCCAAAGGTGGAAGAAACCCAATTGTCCATAAACAAATGAATGAATAAACAAAATTTGGTATATATACAATGGAATATTATTCAGCCTTAAAAAGAACACAATTCTGGGGCCCACCTCATGGCTGAGTGGTTAAGTTTGCATGCTCTGCTTCAGCGGCCCAGGGTTTCACCAGTTCAGATCCTGGGGGCAGACCTAGCACCACTCATTAAGCCATGCTGAGGTGGTATCCTACATAGCACAACTGGAAAGACCTACAACTCGAACACACAACTATGTACTGGGGGGCTTTTGGAAGAAGAAGAAGAAAAGAAAAGAAAAGAAAAGAAAAGATTGGCAACAAATATTAGCTCAGGTACCTGTCTTAAAAAAAAGAAAAAGAATAAAATTCTGATACGTGCTAAAATAGATGAACCTCAAAGGTATTATGTTAAGTGAAATAACCTGGACACAAAGGGACAAATATTTTATGATGTCACTTACACGAGGTACCTAGAATAGTCAAGTGCGTAGAGACTGAAAGTAGAATGGTGGTTACTAGGAGCTGTGGGGGTGGGAAATTGATAGTTATTGTTTAATGGGTACAAAGTTTCAGTATGGGATGATGAAAACGTTCTGGAGATGTATAGTGGTGATGGTTGCACAATAATGAGAGTACTTAAAACCATTGAACTGTATGCTTAAAAATGACTCAAATGGTAAATTTTATAGTATGTATATTTTACCACAATACAATAGTAAAGGGATGGAGAAAGACATACCATGAAAATACTAATTGAAAGAAAGGTGGAGTAGCTATATTAATGGCAGAAAAAGCTGACTTCAGAACTGAAAAATTACCAGCAATAAAGAGGGCATTACATAAAGATAAAGGGGTCAATTCACCAAGAAGACATAATAATCATTAACGTGTAAGGATCTTACAACAGAGTGTTAAACGCTGATAGAATGGCAAAGAGAAGTAGATAAATTCACTATTATAGTTGAAGATTTCAACACCCCTCTATCAGTAAGCAACAGATCAAGCAGGCAGAAAATCAGTAAAGATATAGTTGAACTGAATAGCACCATTAATAAACTGGATCAAATTGATATTTCTAGATCACATCATACAACAATAGCAGATTACACAGTTTTTCTCAAGCTCGCTTGGCATATTCACCAAGATAGCCTACATTCTAGGTTATAAAACACACCTTGAAAACTTTAAAAGAATAGAAATCATACAAAATATGCTCTCAGACCACAATGGAATTAAACTAGGTGTTAAAGCAGATACACAGCTGGAAAAGCTCAAAATATTTGGAGATTAAACAACACACGTGTAAATACCACATGGGTCAAACAAGAAGTCTCAAGACAAATTTTTGAATATTTTAAACTCAATGAAAATGAAAACACAACTTATGAAAATTATGGGATGCAGAAAAAGCAGCGCTTAGAGGGAAATTTATAGTATTGAATGAATATATTAGAAAATAAGAAAGATCTAAAACTGGTCATGTAAGCTTCTATGTTAAGCAACTAGAGAAAGACGATAATATAAAAATAAAGCAACAGAACAAAAAAAAATTGGAGGAGAAATCAGTAAAATTGCAAACAGGAAGTCAATAGAGAAAATCATTGAAACCCGAAGTTTGTTCTTTGACAAGATCAGTACAATTGATAAAACTCTAGCCAGCTAACTAAGAAAAAAAGAGTTCTTTACAAAGCACAGTGGGTGGCTCAAGGAAGCTGCAGGAAAGTCAGAGCATCAGGCTGGGGGCTTTGGAGCTGGGAATAGACCCAAACTATACCAGTCTCATAAACTACAGGTTGATGTGCCACAAACTTCTTGTGAAGCCTGGCAGAAGGATAGACTCTGTTCCCTCATTTGTCAGATATTCATGGAGCACCTACTCCATGCCAGTTGAGTGGAGTGAACAGAGCAGACACCACTCTCTCTGTTCTTATGGAATTTATATTCGGGGGGGGGGGCAGGGAAGACCTACAGAAAAGTATGTCAGCCTTATTGAAGCCTTACTTAAGAAGGGGAGGGGTGATCAGATCATTTACTGAGGGCTCCTTCTGATGGAGGCTCTTTGTCAGCCTCTGCCCATGACTAGGCCTGCCACTGCAGTGTGGAGGTGTGGGGCTGGCCTCTGGACAGGCAGGGTTATCACAGGAGCCCAGCCCCACAGTGGGGTGCTGTGGGAGAGCAATGTGGAAGGAAAAGGTAGGCCTTTGGCTCTGCTGCATATCCACCTACCGCCAGCACCAACTCCTCCATCCTAGGCATCTGGCTGGACCAGTACTAGGAGGATTTCTGTCAGTCTCTGCACTTTATTGGACTAAAGCATTTAGTGGCCTATGTGCAGCTCAACCTGCCTGGATTGGACATGGAGTGCCATGCCCACCTTCTCCTCACCCAGAGGGGCATCCAGAGCCTATAGGGGCAGAGCCTGAGGGAGAGGAGGATTGGGGTACCTGTGTGCATTTGAGGAGGGGGATGGAGTTGGGCCACACTAGGAGAAGCCTCCAGAGGCTGGTGTTGGGCCCGGAACAAAAAATAGCCTCAGACCACTCATCTGGTAGACTGCACTCTGAGAAGACTTCCTAGGGTGGGGTCTGGGCTGAGACTTCTCTTAAAAGCAATATGACGTTTTCTGTCTTTCAAAAGGCAAATGGAAAGCCACTCATGTTGATGAACATTTCTCCTCTTCCACTTCTAGTGCCAGCTCCAGGGCTTGGTGTATCACCAGCTTCACAGCTAGAGCCAGCTACTGTGCCAGTTCCAGCATCAGCACCAGAACTAGAATCAGTCCAAAGCTAGAGCCAGCTCCAGTTCTAAAGTCAGATTCAGTACCACCAGCTTGAGTACATGCCAGGTTGAGTTGGAGCTAGCACCAGTTTTAAGCTAGAGCCAGCCTCAGAGCTAGAGCGAGCTCCAGCACCATCTCGAGCAATATCTATAGAGCTAGATCTAGCTCCAGTGCCAATTCTAGCTCCAGTGCCAGAGCTGGAGCCAATTCCAGAACTGTTTTAACCTATTGCTAAAGCAAAGAGAATAGTGTTTGCTTCTCGACGATATCTTCCGGGAAGGGGCTCGAAGGAATTCTCCGGAGTCAATACTTTGTGTATTGATATGCATTTGTCAAAATGGATTGACTAGTTCACTAATATCTGAGCACATCATTGCTGTAAAGTATATATTACAATAAAAATATAAAAAGAATACAGACTGTTTAATTTCCTTTCATGTTTATGAAGTAAAAAACAGTCAAGAATAATATGCAGTGACAAAAATAAGAATAAGATTTACCTTTGGAGGAAATAACTGGAAGGGGCAAGATGGAGGATCTTTTCTTTATCTGGCTGATGATTTCATGGGTGTTCTTGTTTGTGATAATTCATCAAACTGTGCTCTTAATGTATGCTAATTTTTCTCTATGTAGGGTATACTTCCATTAACAAATATTTATTTTTTGAAAAGCATCATTCGAATCTATCTCTGGCTTCCTCCAAATCCTGCCTCCCTGTCTCCTCTCAAGAGGAATTGAATAGCCTGAATTTTATGTTTATGATTCCATTAAATTTTTATAGTTTTATTTCTATGTGATTTATCTCTCTTTCTCTGTCTCTCTGTCTCTGTCTCTCTCTTTATATGGGTGTGTCTATACATATTTACATTTGTATGCATGTGTGTATACATACGTTTCCACACATACATACATACACAAAAATACATACATATACGTCTTAAGTCTGCTTGTCCTGCCATAACAGAATACCACAGACTGGGTGGCTTAGATGACAGAAAGTAATTTTCCCACAGTTCTGGTGGCTAGAAGTTCAAGATCAAGGTTCTGGCAGATTTGGTTTCTGGTGAGAGACCTCTTCCCGGCTTGCAGATGGCCACCTTCTCACTATGTCCTCACACTGCCTTTTCTTGGTGTGTGTGCACAGAAAGAAAGCGCGAGTTCTCTGGTGTCTCCTCCTATGAGGACGCTAATCCTACTGGATCAGGGCCCATCCTTATGATCTCGTTTAACCTTAATTGTGTTCTTAGATGCCCCATCTCCAAATACAGCCACACTGGGGGTTAGGAGTTCAGTATATTAATACTGGAGCGACACAAACTTAGGTCCATAAAAATGCATAAAGATATAAAATCTTTGTTTATTTCTGCATTTTGTCATATTTTTGGAGTCTTGCATTTTTTCTCTCAATATTTCATTTCTATATCTGCTGACATGGCATGTAATTGCTCTACTATATTCCCTATATAAAAATACCATAATTTAGTTGTTGTTGAACTTTTTTTTCATTTTTTCTGCTATTTTGAACAATGTTGCTGTGAACTTTCTTGTTTATATCTCCAGTTGTACATGTGCAAAGCTTCTTTAGGATGTATACCTGAGAGTAGAATTGCATGGTCCAAGACAATGCAAATTTTCAACTGCAAAATATAATGTCATATTGTTTCTCTAGTAGAAATGGATAAGACTTTGAACTAATACACATTATTGTCAAGAAAGAGCATCCTCTAACAAATTTTCTAATCTATTAATATAAAAATGGAACTTTCTTGAGGTTTTATTTGTTTTCCTTGATTATTATTGTTTGACCATCTTTTTATATGATTATTAGCCAATTTGAGTTTCTTTTCTCTGAAATAGCTATTAATCTCACTTTGCTTATTTATCACTTTTTTTGTGTATGCATATGTGAGTGTATTTTTGTTATTAAATTACAAGCTATTGAAGGGGGCAGGTTTTGAATAGGCTTTGGAAAGATGGTCAGGACTGGAACAGCAGAGGATAAACATGAAGCTCTTCTAGGAAATAGTATCTGGTACCTGGCGAAGTAGTAATGTCATTTCTTAATTCAAAGAGACACTTTTTCTAATACTGTTTAATAAAATAAGAAATTCTGCAGAGTCATGGGTTTTATTTTTATCTCCATGCATATAAGAAAAGAGGGAGGTGCCAATGATGTTCTTCTGGTTTGAGAAGGGAGAATTGTCGACTCTTGACTTTTAGGAACACAGGTAGTTCAATTGTACATATTATAATTGAGCAACAGATTATCATCTATGATTGACAGTATCTAGAATCCATTTCTGAAACCTAAATACCTTACAAGACTCATCATTCAAATAGCAGTTCCAAGTATTGACTGATTTAACACTAAACAGAACGAATTAATAGCACATGAATATTCACACATCTTCATCCCCAGTAACAACACGACATTCATCTTCTACCTGGCTTTGAAGAAATGGAGCTGGAGATGTATGCAAGATTTTTTTTGTGTGCCTTTTGGTGAGGAAGGTTGGCCCTCAGCTAACATCTGTTGCCAATCTTCCTATTTTTTTTTTTCCCCAAAGCCCCAGTATATAGTTGTATATCCTAGCTGTAAGTCATTCTAGTTCTTCTATGTGGGATGCCACCACAGGGTATCTTAATGAGTGCTGTGTATGTCTGCACCCAGGATCCAAACCTGCAACCCTGGGCTGCTGAAGTGGAGCACCGGAAGTTAACCACTTAGCCAGGGGCAGCCCTGCAATAAATTTGAAATCAAGTTTTCAAGGAGTTTAGTGGAAAGCATCTCTTGAATGGTTAATCTATGATATTGTGAAAAACTTGCACCAAGGGAATGCAGACTCCGTAGCCTTTGGGCAGGAGACCAAAATTTCTAGAAACTGTAGTCCATTTCCGAGGGCCCATTTGTGCTGATGGGATATAAAGTCCTTCAATCTTTTATTCAGAGAGTGAAAGTATTAAGAGTGTTTCTGGTGTTCTTGAAATAGCATGGGGCTCAGAAACAAGAGACTGTGGTTAACACACTCACATTCCAGTTTGATTTCTTATGGACTCTGGTTCACATTTTCCCCATGTCAACAGATGAGGCAAAAAGCTTTGTGAATCACGAAGTTCCTAGGAGCTGCTTTGTGGTTATTATCATTATTCTTCCAAGTATGAACTCTCCTGTTGCCTGCTATCAATGAACAGCTCTTCCCTCAAGAGAAAGGTAACCAAGCAATTATTTCCTGCTTGTCTGTAATTTGGAGCTGGAGGTGGAGAGTTGCCCTCCCTTCCCCAACCCGTGCCAATCCTCTCCATGATTGGTAAAGTTGGAACCCATGTCCATTGCTTAGGAGTTATAAACAAGTGTGTGTACATATGTGTGTCTTATTTGGTTTTGAATGGATAATTCTTCTCCCTGTTGCAATGCATGTTTGAGACCCTTAAAGACTCCACTCTCTTCATTGTATTCTGTGTCTTCTAGAGAGTAATGGAAGAACCTTTCCAGACCTGTAGCTGAGAGTATATATGCTCATCACTCAAGAGGCAATGTCAGAACAAGAGTAGAATTTATATTCAGTGGTGTGATTGCATGTGTTTATGTGTATTTGTGCGTGTGTGTGTGTGTCCAGTCTGTGCTACTGATCCATAACATGGCTCTACCACTCCTCACACCAGGGTATAACAGACTGCTCCATGTAGAATAATTTATCTCAAACTGATCCGCTATCTAATTTTTGAAAGGATAGGGAAAAACATGTTTTCTCTTGCTTATTCCTTACCCCCTATTAAGTCTTGTTGGTTTTTCCTCCAAATTTTATCCCAAACTGTAATTATCTTCATCTCTGCTGCCATGATCCAGATGTAAGCAGGTACTATTTTGTATACAAACTACAGCAATGGCATCCGGTTAAACTTCTGCTGACACTCTTGAATTGTTATAATTTGCTCTCTACCCAGTAGAGACAGAAAAAAAATTCATTCACTCCTTTCCTAAAACCTTCTCATGGGTGTTCTACTAGTCTGAGAATAGAGTCAAAATTTTCCATTATAGAGGAAAAAATCTTACATAATCTGGTTCCTAGATAATTCTCCAACCCCATAAATTTCCTATGCTGACCATGCTCCTGGATGCCGTAGTCCTGTCCTCTGCAAACAACTGGAATGCCCATTTTTATAACCTTCACACAGCAGGCTTTTATTATTCAGGACTCATTGTAAAGAACTCATAAGAACAGGCTTCCTCATCACCTTAGACTCTTGTAATTTAACAATGTCTATCAAAATCGTGAATGTATGTTTCCTCCAATTCTATTTCTAGGAATTTATCCTATATATCTATCTGTGCAAAATAGTATATGAACAGTGTTATTAATGTATGTTAGATCAGGTTTTTAATGGGGTTTTAGCATATTAGTGGGACAAAAAGAATGTGCTATTCAGGTTAAAATTCACATACTGACTAGTTCAAAACCGTGTTTCCATTATTTGATGGTCATAATGACTTCTCACTCTTGCACATTTCCATCTCTTTTTTTTATCTCCAGCAAAATAGAAGAACATGAGGAAGGATAATCAGAGCAGCGTGTCTCAATTCCTCCTCCTGGGGCTCCCCATCTGGATGAAGAATCAAGACATCTACTACACTCTTTTCTTGGTTATGTACCTGACCACAGTGCTGGGGAACTTGCTTATCATCCTGCTCATTAGGGTAGACTCTCACCTCCACACTCCCATGTACTTCTTCCTCAGCCACTTGGCCTTCTCTGATGTCTCTTTCTCATCTGTCACTGTCCCAAAGATGCTCATGAATATGCAGACACAGAGTCAGTCCATCTCATATGCTGGGTGCATTTCCCAGGTGTATTGTGTCTTGCTGTTTGGGGGTCTTGACAGCTTCCTTCTCACATCAATGGCCTATGACAGGTATGTGGCCATCTGTCACCCCCTCCACTATATCACCATCATGAATCAGAACCTGTGTTTCCTGCTAGTAACTGTATCCTGGGTCCTATCCTGTACCAGTGCCCTTTTGCACACCCTCCTCCTGGTCAGTCTATCTTTCTGTGGAGAAAACACTCTCCCCCACTTCTTTTGTGACCTCTCCACCTTACTTAAGCTGTCCAGCTCAGATACCACAGTCAATGAATGGGTTATCCTCACTGAAGGATCAGTGGCCATTCATATGTATCCTGGTCTCCTATGGCCACATTGGTAGCACCATTCTTAGAGTTCCCTCCACCAAGGGAATCTACAAAGCCTTCTCCACATGCGGCTCTCACCTCTCTGTGGTATCTCTGTACTATGGAGCAATTATTGGACTGTACTTTTTCCCCTCATCCAATAATTCCAATGACAAGGATGTCATTGTGTCTCTATTGTACACTCTGGTCAGTCCCATGCTAAATCCCTTTATCTACAGTCTGAGGAATCGAGATATGAAAGGAGTGCTGGTAAATATACTCAGTAGAGGAAAATTTTCACCACGATGAGCATTATTTTTCCTATTAATTGAATATAAGTCCTGCTTCATCCTGCACATGCAACATGAGTATTCTTTCCTTTCTGACTAGCTCCTTTTTAGTGAATCTTGACGTGGCATTTTTTCTTCACTCTCTGTTTTGTCTTGCACTTAGTTTTCTTCTCTTTTTAGTTTTTGTTCAATTTAAGGAGTCATAGGAAAAGTTTATTAAAAACATACCTACACAACTATCTTTTCCTGAATGTTTTTTTTTCTTTTTCACATGATATCCCTTGTCCTACAAGCATTTAAAATTTTTATGCAGTTACAGCTTTCAGGCTTCTTATTTTACTTTTTTTATAGTTTACAAACTTTATGTAGCAAAGCTTTTCTTTTCTCAAGATAACAAAAATATTCCTTCTGGCAGTTTCATAATTTTATTTTCGTGTCTAATTTGTTTTGTAATACACTTGAAATTTATTCTTGTGAATGACATTAATTATATATTTAATTGTATTTTTGTGTCTAATTTCTTATCGATTGTCCAAATTGTGTTTCAGGTATGTTACAGAGTTGTGGTAATGTGGTATGTCACTTTTTTTCCTCTTATATTAAGTAGTCCTGGCCACAAACTGAAATGAGATGGCTTTCTGTACAAGACCAGGAAAATTGCCCAGGCAGGACTGGTACTGCCTGCAGGTGGTGAATGAACTCAAACTTGACTGTAGCCCTCTGTGTCCTAGGTTGGCCAATTGGGTGTGAAGCATGGTAGTGAGAGTAGAGATTTTAAAGGGGCTTTCCAAGTGATGATGTGAGTATGGGTGATCAGTCCAATTTGATAGGGGGTTCAACCTTTCAGAGCCTGGGACCAAGAATGCATAGGCAGAATATCTGGAAATTTAGGCAACCTGAATTGAACTCAGGCAGGACTTCAGTGTAGTTTAATCCAAATGTATCTGAATTTTTAAAAGATATTTCCCTGCCCTAAGTACATAAATATAACGCCCTATGTTTCCATCTGAAATGGTAAAGTTTTGTCTTCAGTCCTGAGGAATTGCCTCTGCTCAAGGCAAATGTAGCTAACTTCATTGCTATAAGCTGATACCTGTCACAAATTATTATTTATTTGATTTTACTAATTGGTATAAAGGAGGGAATTAGTATTAAAAGAGGCTTTGTAAGTTTCCCAGTGCCACTAAACTAGCGATGTTTAGTAGAGGTGGTGCTCAAACTACCATGTGTGTGTGGTCAAATCCTGAGTCCTTGGAATAATTTGAATATTTTTCAAAATTGAGCAATATTTTTTAGCTATTTTACTAAAAATTTTATTTAAACTTTAAAAAAATATTGAAATAGCAAACAAAGGAGCATATGTAACATATATACAGTTTAAATATACATGTATATATAGTATGCTGCTTGCGTGTATATACATATATATGTATGTGTTTGCATGTATGTGACGTCTAATTACACTTTAAAGAGTAATATTAAAAAAAATACTCATGTAACAGTCTCCAGGCTTAACTAGTAGAAAACTAACAATATTGTTCAGCCCCTTGTGTCTCCTCCTCAATTGTATCTTCCTCTTCTCTTGAAAATACCCAGAATCTTTAATATTTTCAAAATTTCTTTGCTTTTCTTTACAGTTTTAACAATTCTATTTTGATCCTTAAGTTTTGCCTGCTGTAGAACTGCATATAAATGGAATAATATGGCATTTATTCTTCTAGGTTCTGCTTTTGCTATCCAATACTGTCCTTGTGAAATTCATCCATGTTGCATAATATTCCACTGCTAGGCTGCTACAAACTTGTCTGTTCTATTTTCTATGGCTATTTTATTTGCTTTCAGCATTTTTCTACTACAAACAATGCTGCCACAAACCTTCCTGTACATTGTCTAGTGCATGTATGCAGGACATTCTGTGAGTTCTAGACCCAGAAGAAGAATTACGGGATTGTAGATATGTGTGTGTTCAACTTAACTATCGCTGCTAAGCTCTTCTCTAAAATAGATGTACCAAGAAGTCAAAGTGAAAAGTCTACACGTTGCATGATTTCAACAACATGACATTCTGGAGAAGGCAAACTATAGAGATAACAGAATGATCAGTGGTTACTGGGGGTTCAGCTTTGAGGGGGAGAAGGATAAGTAGGTAGAGCAAAGGGGATTTTTAACAAAGAGCAATGAAACTATTCTGTGTGATGCTGTAACAGTGGATACATGCCATCGTGTACTTGTCAAAAACTAAAAAAACCTGAGCAATATAAAGGAGTGAATTCTAATATCAACTATGTGCTTTAGTTAATAATATATCAATGTTAGTTTAATTGGAACAAATATACCACACAGAAGCAAGATGTTAATAATAGGGGAACTGGTTAGGGGTGAGGGAGAGGTATATGAACGCTTTCTGCTCAATTTTTCTGTAAACCTAAAACTGCTCTGAGAAATAAAATCTATTAAATTTTTGTTGCTGTTGCTGTTTTGGTGAGGAAGTTTTGGTGAGCTAACATCTATTGCCAACATTCCTCTTTTTGCTTGAAGAAGATTGTTGCTGAGCTAACGTCTGTGCCAATCTTCCTTTATTTTGTATGTGTGAGGCTGCAACAGCATGGCTTGTTGAGTGTTCTGTAGGTCTGCACCAGGGATCTGAACCCATGGACCCAAGACTGCTGAAGAAGAACTTGCAAACTTAATCACTGTACCACCAGGCCAGCCACTAAACAATCAATTTTTAAAAGTTTTACTAATTCAGAGAGATCTCATCAAGATGGCAGTGGAGGAAGCCTCTGAACTCACCTCCTCCCATGGACACAACCAGGTTACAACTATTTTTGGAAAAATTACCCTGGAGAGAAAACTTAAAACTAGATAAAAATAACCCACAACAAAGGATAGTCCTGAGTGAAGCAGAAGAGGCAGAAATTCCTCCTGGAGAGAAAAAAAGCCACCTTCATGAGTAGCGGAGCTCCACAGCTGGAGAGGCTGGAGTCACCCTAAGGTATGCAGCCCTCCCTGGAGAAGTGGGGACCTGAGTGGGGGCAGCTTACAATGGCAAGCATCCTTCAGACTCAGCACAACTGAGACGAGTGCCCTACTATCTGGCTTTGATGGCTATTAACTGCAATGGTGGCTACCCCCAGAAAAGCCATCAGACAAACCCCAAAAAAACCCAGCTCTTAAAGGGCCCATACACAAATTCACCAGCCTCAGAGGCAACCTAAAATCACCAGAAAGAAGGCTGTACAGTCCTTTGGTGAAAGGAGTTTCAAGTGGTAGGCTCTGGGTGCATCTTGGTGAGAGGTGAGACCTCTCCAGAGACTGAGACATTGGTGGCGGCCATTGTTGTGACCTAGTATAGGCATGCCGACACAGAGACTGGCAGACACCATTGAAGTTCTTCCCCTGGCCTGTTAGCTCTTGGGTCTGACACATCCACTAGAGTGCAAATTTAATCCAGTCTAGCCACCTCAGGAAGCCCACCCTAGGGATCGGCCTCACTCAACAGCAAGCCTTCAGCCTATTTGTCACCCTGCATAGACTGGGTGCCTTGATCCTCTACAGGCAGTAAGTCCGCCTCTGTGGTGCAGGGCCTGTGTGAGGACCAGGTATGCTGTGGAGGGGGGGCATTGGTGGGAGGTGGGGGTCTCTGCAGTGGGGTAATGGGTTATGCTCCAGGGGGTCAGGAAATTGGCACAGGCCTGGACTGTGTTGACAAGGGTGTGTGGACCTGTGGGGGTGGGGCTTATCAGCAGCAGAAGACCGGGCTTTAAAAACAGCCATAAAGAGAATTGGCCTCACCTTCCAAAGCCTGAAACAATTGGGTGTTCCTGTGCCTAAGGCCCACCCCACTCAGCTGCAATCCTAAGAGAACTGACAACAGCCTTCCCGGCCTGAGGCCTACAGCAACTGTAAACCCCTGAAGCTAGCAACCAGCTACACAGGGTACCTATGCAATTAACAGGAAAACTGCAGCAGGAGTGTGCTCTTAGACCTTGTAGCCAATGGTGCTGAGGCTCCCCAAACCTGATTTATAAATAACTGGTCATGGGAAGGAAGGAGTAGACTCCTTGGGTACCTGCAGTAAGAGCAACACTGCCCCAGCAGAAAGACACAAGTAGTCCACACGGGGGTCACTCCTGGATCATTTGGACTGGTAATGAGATGGAAGCACACTGCCGACACTCAAAAGACACCTCTTACATAAGGCCACTTCTCCAAGATCAGGAGACATAGAGGACTCACCTAATACACAGATAAAAGCACAGAGAAAGAGGCTTAATGAGGGGACAAAGGAATACATTCCAAGCAAAGGAATGGGACAAAACCCAAGAAAAAGAACTAAATGAAACAGAAATAAGAAATCTACCTGACAAAGAGTTCACACAAAAACTCATAGGATGCTCACTGATATTGGGAGAAGACTGGGTGAATACAGTGAGAACAACAAAGAATTGGATAATATAAAAAAGAAGCAATCAGAAATGAAGAATACAATACTGGAAATGAAAAATTCACTAGAAGGACTCAATAGCAGAGTAGATGATACAGAAGAATGGATCAGTGGCCTGGAAGAAAGACTAGAGGAAATCACCCAAGATAAACAGATAAAAGAAACAAGAATTAAAGAGAATGAGAACAGTCTAAGGGAACTCTGGGACAATATCGAGCACACTAACATTCGTATTATAGGTGTCCCAGAAGGAGAAGAGAGAGAAAAAGGGACAGAGAATATATTGGAAGAAATAGTAGCTGAAAACTTTCCTAACCTAAGGAAGGAAACAGACGTCCAAGTACAGGAGACACAGCACCAAACAAGATGAACACCAAGAGGCCCACACCAAGGAACATTATAATTAAAACTTCCAAAATGAAAGATAAAGAGAGAATCCTAAAAGTGGTAAGAAAAAGGCAACAAGTGATGTACAAAGAAAAGCCAATAAAGCTATCGGCAGACTTCTCAGCTGAAACCCTACAGGCTAGAAGAAAGTGGCATGACATATTTACAGTGCAGAAAGGAAAAAACCTACGATGAAGAATTTTTCACCCAGCAAGGTTATCATTCAAAATGGAAGGAGAGATAAAGAGCTTCCCAGTCAAGCAAAAATTAAAGGAGTTTATCATCAAGAGACCAGTTCTACAGGAAATGCTGAAGGGACTTATTTAAGTGGGAAAGAGAAGAGCACAAATAAGGATAAGAAAATGATCAAACAAACAAACAAACAAACCCCAGGCAATATAATCACTGGTAAAGGCAAAAATACAGTAAAGGTAGCAGATCAACCACCTATAAAGATGATATATAGGTTAAAAGACAAAAATACTAGAATTACCTATTACAATGATAAGAGTGTAATGGATAGACACACACAAAACAACAGATTAGATATGATTTCAAAAACATAAAATGTGGGAGTAGGGGATTAAAAGATTAGAGCTTTCAGAAAAAGGTCAAGCTAAAGAGACTATCAACTTAATATAGATTGCTATATACATAGAATATTATATAGGAACTTCATGGTAATCACAAACCAGAAACTTATAATAAGTAAACAAATAAGTAAGAGGAAAGAAATCAAACATATTACTAAAGAAATCCATCAAACCACAAGGGAAGAGAGCAAGAGAAGAAGAAAAATACAGAGAAGAACTACTAAAACACCCAGAAAAAAAGTAACAAAATGGCAAGAAATGCATTTTTATCAATAGCTACTCTAAATGTCAATGGACAAAATGCTCCAATCAAAAGACATAGGGTGGCCGATTGGATAAGAAAACAAGACCCATATATGTGCTGCATACAAGAGACACACTTCAGACCTAAAAACACTAACAAACTGACAGTAAAAGGATGGAAAAAGATATTCCATGCAAATGGCAAAGAAAGAAAGCAGGGGTAGGAATACTTATATCAGACAAAATAGACTTTAAAACAAAAACTGTAAGAAGAGGCAAAGAAGGGAACCACATAATGATAAAGGGAACAAACCAACAAGAGGATATAGCACTTGTACATATCTATCCACCAACATAGGAGCATCTAAATATATAAGGCAATTATTAACAGACATGAAAGGAGAAATAGACAGTAAGACAACAATAGTAGGGGATTTTAACACCCCACTTACACTAATGGATAGGTCACCCACACAGAACATCAATAAGGAAATATTGGCCTTAAATGACACATTAGACCAGATGGACTTAGTAGATATATATATAGAACATTCCATCGAAAAACCGCAGAATACACATTCTTTTCAAATACACATGGAACATTCTCCAGGATTGATCACATATTAGGCCACAAAACAAGTCTCAATAAATTGAAGAAGATTGAAATAATACCAAGTATCTTTTCTGACCACAAAGGTATGAAACTAGAAATCAACTACAGGAAGGAAATTAGAGAAGCCACAAAAATGTGAAGATTAAACAAAATGCTAGTGAACAACGATTGGGTGAATGAAGAAATCAAAGGGGAAATCAAAAAATTCCTGGAAACCAATGAAAATGAAAATATGACCTGCCAAAATCTATGGGATACAGCAAAAGTGGTTCTAAGAGGGAAGTTCATAGCAATTCAGGCCTACCTCAACAAGCAAGGAAAACCCCAAGTAAACAACCTAACAGTGCGCCTAAAGGAACTGGAAAAAGAACAACAAACAAAGCCCAAAATCAGGAGAAGGAAGGAAATAATAAAAATCAGAGCAGAAATAAATGAAATAGAGACAAAATTAGAAAAAATTAATGAAGCGAAGAGCTGACTTTTGGGAAAGATAAAATTGACAAACCCTTAGCTAGACTCGCCAAGAAAAAAAGAGGGAAGGCTCAAATAAATAAAATCAGAGATGAAACAAGAGAAATTACAACAGACACCTGAGAAATACAAAGGATTATAAGAGAACACTATGAAAAGCTATACACCAATAAATTGGATAATCTAGAAGAACAGGATAACTTCTGAGAATCATACAAACTTCCAAAACTGGATCAAAAAGACGTATAGTATTTGAATAGACCAATCACCACCAAGGAGATTGAAACAGTAACCAAAAAACTCCCAAAAAATGAAAGTCAAGGACCAGATGGCTTCCCTGGTGAATTCTACCAAACATTCAAAGAAGATTTAATACCCATACTTCTCAAACTGTTCCAAAAAAATGAAGAGGAGGGGAAGCTTCCTAACTCATTCTACAAAGCCAACTTTATCCTGATACCAAAATCAGACAAAGACAACACAAAAAAAGAAAATTACAGGCCAATATCACTGATGAGCATCGATGCAAAAATCCTTAACAAAATCCTAGCAAATTGAGTACAAAAATACATTAAAAAGATCATAGATCATGATCAAGTGGGTTTTATTCCAGGGATGCAGGGATAGTTCAACATCCAAAAATCTAACAATGTGATACACCACATTAACACAATAAAGAATAAAAATCATGTGATCATCTCAATAGATGCAGAGAAAGCATTTGACAAGATACAGCATCCATTTATGATAAAAACTCTAAATAAAATGGGTATAGAAGGAAAATACTTCAACATAATAAAGGTCATATATGACAAACCCACAGCAAATATCATTCTCAATGGAGGAAAACAGAAAGCTATCCTTCTAAAAACAGGAAGCAGACTTAGATGCCCACTTTCATCACTTTCATTTAACATAGTATTGGAAGTCCTAGCCACAGCAATCAGGCAAGAAAAAGAAATAAAATGGATCCAAATTGGAAAAGCAGAAGTGAAACTGTCACTATTTGCAGAAGAAAACCCTGAAGAATTCATTATAAAACTTTTAGAAATAATAAATGAATACAGTCAAGTCGCAGGATACAAAATCAACATACAAAAATTTGTTGTGTTTCTATACACTAACAATGAAGTAGTATAAAGAGAAATGAAGAATACAATCCCATTTAAAATTGGAACAAACAGAATAAAATACCTAGGAACAAACTTAAAAGAGGTGAACGATCGGTATACCGAAATCTATAAAACATTGTTGAAAGAAATTGAAGACAAAAAGAAGTGGAAAGATATTCCATGCTCTTGTATTGGAAAAATTAACATACTTAAAATCTCCATACTCCCTAAAGCAATCTATAGATTCAATGCAATCTCTGTCAATGTTCCAACAACATTTTTCACAGAAATAGAACAAAGAATCCTAAAATTTATATGGAATAACAAAAGACCTCGAATATCCAAAGGAATCCTGAAGAAAAAGAAGTATCCCACTCCCTGATTTCAAAATATACTACAAAGCCATAGTAACCAAAACAGCATGGTACTGGCACAAAAAGAGACACACAGATCAATGGAACAGAATTGAAAGCCCAGAAATAAACCCACACATCGATGGACAGCTAATTTTTGACAAGGGAGCCAAGAGTATACAATGGAGAAAGAAGAGTCTCTTCAATAAATAGTGGTGGGAAAACTGGACAGCCACATGAAAAAGAATAAAAGTAGACCATTATCTTACATCATGCACAAAAATCAACTCAAAATGGATTAAAGACTTGAATGAAAGCCTGAAACCATGAAACTTCTAGAAGAAAACATAGGCAGTATGCTCTTTGACATCAATCTTAGCAGTATAGTTTCAAGTACCATATCTGACTGGGCAAGGGAAATAAAAGAAAAAATAAACAAGTGTGACTACATCAAACTAAAAAGCTTCTGCACAACAAAGGAAACCCTAAGAAAACGAAAAGACAACGTAACAATTGGGAGAAGATATTTGCAACCATATATCAGGTAAGGGCTTAATATCCAAAATATACAAAGAACTCATACATCTCAACAACAAAAAAGACAACAACCCAATTGAAAAATGGGCAAAAGATCTGAATAGAGATTGCTCCAAAGAAGATATATGGATTGTCAACAGGCACATGAAAAGATGTTCAACATCTTTAGCTATAAGAGAAATGCAAATCAACACTACAATGGGATATCATCTCACTCCTGTCAGAATAGATATAATTAGCAAGACAGGAAACAACAAGAGTTGGAGAGGATGTGGCGAGAAGGGAAGCCTCACACACTGCTAGCGGGAGTGCAAACTGGTGCAGCCACTCTGGAAAACAGTATGGAGTTTCCTCAGAAAATTAAGAAAAGATCTACCATATGATCCAGCTATTCCACTGCTGGGTATTTATCCAAAGAACTTGAAAACACAAAGGCATAAAGGTACATGCCTATGTTCATCACAGCCTCGTTCACAATAGCCAAGACTCGGAAGCAAACTTGGTGCCCATGAAGGGGCGAATGGATAAAGAAGACATGGTATAAATACACAATGCAATACTTCTCAGCCATAAGAAATCATGAAATCCGGCCATTTGTGACAACATGGATGGATCTTGAGGATATTATGCTAAGTGAAATAAGTCAGAGGGAGAAAGTCAAATACCGTATGATCTCACTCATAAGTAGAAGATGAAAACAATGACAAACAAACACATAGCAACAGAGATTAGATTGGTGGTTACCAGAAGGGAAGGGCAGAGGGAGGAGGGAAAAAGGGGTGATTAGGCACGCATGTGTGGTGATGGATTATAATTAGTCTTTGGGTGGTGAACATGATGTAATCTACACGGAATTCAGAATATATTACGATGTACATGAAAAAAAGAAAAAGTGAAATATATATATGGAAAAAAATAAAGATAAGTAAATAAATGTAAAAAAAGTTTTACTAATTCAAATCTCCATCACCTGAGAACAAGAGTCCCTATTACTTTACTGCATCAACAACACTTGGTATTGACAGATTTCTTAATTTTTACAAATCTGGTCATAGAAAATTATATCTCGTTGTGGTTTTACTTTCTATTTCCCTGATTATTTATGAAATAGAGCATCTCAGCCTTTGCTTATTGGATATGTGTGGCGGAGGTGGTTGGCTGTTCACCAAAATTTCATGACCTCCTTCCCACATGTGAAGTTGTCACTAGGAGCCAGCTGCCACATTTTCTACTAATCTAGGTGTAGGTACATGGCAGCTTCTCCCAAATGGAAGAGAATGCATCTTATTTTCTGGTTAGAATTTTAAAGAAGAGTATGTGTCTTCTCCTCTATCATCTGGAAACGAATACCCTGCTGCCCTGAGAGACAAGTGAACCTGGTCCCTGAATCACCACATAGTGAAATGCTGTCAACCCACTAGAAGACCCACACTGGACCAGTAGAGCAGCCATCACTATCCTTACTGATTCAAAATTTTCTTTTGTGAAATACATGATTATTTCTTTTCTCTGCTTTTTTATTGGGTATTCTCTTTTTATTTATTATATTGTAAGACAGACTTCATATAATCTGGTAATAAATCCTTTGTCAGTTGTATACATTGCAAATGACTTCCATTATTGGAAGCTTATTACTTTTGTTTTTTTAAACTATCTATTAATGTCTTAATCTTAATGTGATTAAAGTTATTAATGCATTATTTTATGATGTGTGTTTTTGATTTTAACATTTTTTCTTGAGAAAGTCACCTTGAAAATGGCAACCATTCTGTTTATAGATAACAAGGAAGGGACGTGACATCAGGAAAAGTGCAGAGGCTGAGGAAGTGTGGACTGAGATTTCTCATCAGAGGGAGCATCTTGAGTTTGTATAAGTGGAAATACCCCAGTGGACTCCCCTCTAGCACAATTTTCTACAGATAACTTACCATTAGGTAGGTCTACTCTATACTCTTGCTCATAGGATATAGTTGTTTAGCAAAGTAACCTACAAGACTGATACAGTACTATAGCGTCAGTGTCAGAGTAAATGTCCTTTAAACTCAGAGATATTAATATCAATTCAACACACACATACATCTTATAATTAACAGCTCGTATGTGCAAGGCATTGTCCATCCAGAGTCTGGGGGAAGTTTTTGACCTTGGAAAATAGAAACCATTGAGTCTCTAGAGTGAAACTTGTGCCTCTGACCTAATTGACACTGTGCGATAAAAAGCTGAGATCGATGTTATAAGAATAGAATCATAGAATGTCAGTAGTATATGCTTTTGTAACAACTCAATGGGATCCAGTTTTCATAGCACTTTGAAAATTTCCATCCCCAATAGGGGATGTTCTGGCATTGGATGGTAAATCCTGTACTTTTCAGTGTGCTTTACATCAAATATATCTGAATTTTTAAAAAGAAAAAGAAAGGACTTCCTGTCTCATGTACATAAATTTAGTGTACTGTATTCTTATGTCAAACTTTAGAACTTTGCCTTCAGTCCTTTAACGTCCTTGAAATACATGGAATTGATTGTTTTTAATGGAGTGCAAAATAGAACTCATTTTAATGTTTCTTCTAATATGAATATGTAATATAAGATAATATATTATATTATATAATATGTAATATAATTACATTTTTAAAGATAATTAATTTTAAAGAGTTTATTTTTTCCCCAGTATTCTGCAATAGATGTCCTTGACCGAAAATCAAAGCATCAATTTTGTAATTTCATCTGTACTCCAAAAAATAGATGCAGATAAATCATAGGTGATCTTTAAGTGGAGTGTGTTAGTAAGAATTTGTTCGAGAGAGTAGAATAAAAGTGCTTGCCTATACAACTGCTACAAGAGCTGGGGAGCAGAGGTCAGGTAAACTGCTCCTGAAGATTAAAAAAGCTAACACCAAAGATTTCAGTCTAAAGAATAAAATAGATAGTTTCAAAAGGCTAATGAGTAGTAGCTGCAAATCTCAAGAATCACTGAAAAAGTCTCCCAATGACTCAATCTGTAGCATTAATGCAGGTGGCTCTTAGGAGCTCAATGGGAAACTACTGTGAACCTCACATTTGCCTATATTTCTGGTTGCAATAACCTTCAGAGAGGAATGGCTTCTTCTCCTCTGCCTGCTAAATCTCTCATGAGTTCCTGTCATGGGAAATCATTAAACATAAACAATACAGAAAAGAAAAATCCGGAAAATGTAATTTCCATCTTCACAACTACAATGCAGTGGAAGCCTTAGAAGTGGGTGATGACAATGCTAAGTTAACAGCAGACTATCTAGTATGGGGCATAAGGACAAGAAAAGGGGATTGTGTAGGAGGCTGAGAGAGGGCCCACCTGCAAGTCCCAGGAACAAGATGAGGGATGCATGGGACAGAGCCACCCAAGTTGAGCACATTTTAGATCAGCTAACCTGCAGCTGGCCACAGAAGGATGAGTGAGAGGATCCAAGTCCAGAAAAACCACCATCCCAAGCTAGATCAGCCAAGCCCCAAGCTGGACTGGCCAAACTTCAACGAACCCTCAGATTCATAAGTAACATAAATGCTTATTGTTGAAGGCTGCTGAGAGTTGTGGTCATTTGTTATCCAGCATTTTTGTCGCAAGAGCTAACTGATACACAGGAGTATGAGAAAGCCCTTATGTCACAAGGGAAAGCCTAACATCAGTAGTATGGGAAAGTATATTCCTGTCCTGGAAGTGAGGAGGAAGGAGTACACCTTTTTTTAAACAATAATCCAGTTCACCACACTTAATACCTGGAATGTTGGAAAAGTACTTCTCAGGAGATGTAATATTTCCCTGCTATTCTTTCTAAATTTATTTAGTTGAAGACTGTTTTCCTCTTCCGCTGAAAAAAAAACTTTTAAGGATCCCATAAATTCTTTTCTAAGCCTTAGGTATTAGAAAGGGTAAAGATTACTTTCTATCACAAACACCGTCTCAATTCTGTAGTTAAATTTCCCTCTCCCTCATTAGATCTGGCCTCAGGCAAGCATCTGAGGTCCAGAAAGGAGTCATATGGTATATTATCTTTTTTTCCTTCATTTTTATCAAGTCTAATTGCAGTTGATAAACCCACTTTCTGGGGATGTAGCATGGAAAGAAGAATGATGATGAAGTGACAATAATATGCTTCTTTGGTTGTTACTGTATTACAAAGTTTTGACTTCTGTTGACCTGGATGATAGTTAAAACTGACTCATTCCCTTGTTATTACTTCCAGACCAAGGGATATTCAGAGACTTCCAGGCTGCCTTCCCACACATCCTCTGTGGTATAACTAAGTATATTTCTTCCTGTGAATGCTTCTCCTCATAGCCCCTGGTTTCGTGATGGTACATTCCCTATAGATCTCTTATCCTTTCTTTGAGTTTCCTAGACTTACCAATAGGTCTTCTTGGGAAGAATTGAAAATGGCTTCATACCACTTCTTTCTCACATAACCCACCTGTGGTCCACGGGAAACACTTTTGCTTTTATTGCCCCACCATGAAAAGATGTGAAAGTATTTCCCAAACATAATTTTATTCCATAATTCCAATTCTCTCTCTGTCCTTTCCCATTTCATCTTTCTTGTTGCTCTTGCTCTCGTAAAAGGAAAGGATATATATCAAACTCTCTAAATGATTATTTTGAAGCTTCTCCCACCAAGCTTCAAGAGAGGAGGAAAGTATCCCTCTCTCTTTCGGGAGGATTTGGGGTTCACTGTGCAGCTTTCTCAGATGAAACAAAACAAAACATCAGCTTACAAGAACCTCTCATCTCCAGGTCTTAGCACTTTTTTGATCCACGTCTAGGTTAAGAGGCTTAAGAGTTATGAAACTGCTTATTGAGGGTTCCTATAAATATTTTCATTTGGTATTTTACAACTCACTTTGGTATCTGCTGTCTATCAAATCTTGGTACCTCAACTGAAACTTCCAGTTTAACACCTTACACATGCTGCTCCCCCTTCCTGTGATCATCAGGAAAAGATAGAACTTTGTGTGTCTGGATAATGCTGGTTTGTTAAGTCTCAGGTAAAGCAATACCTTCTCTGGGAAGCTTTTCATATCCTCTGACACTTGGCTAAGCTAATTATTCCCTCTCAGGACACAGTGTTCCATGTAAACAATTATGGTCCTTGGTTTTATCACTCAGGAATCAGGCAGTCAAGATTTAAATCTTCCTTTCACCAACTGTGATTTTAAGGCATTCTTCAGCTCTTTGAGCCTGAGTTTTCCCAACATATCTTTAGGGTTGTTGTCATGATTAAAGTAGATGATTTAATGCGTGTTAAACTCTTCAACTAGTACCGGAGACAATGGGAGTGACATTTATTTTGTTGCTGAATATCCGTACGTGTTTGAGGATAAAGGAAGTGTGGGATGCATTCATGAAGGACAAGAAAGCACTGTGTTAATTATCATATAAGGAGAGTAAAATTTAACATGTCCTCCCTGAAATTTCTAAAAGGGCTCAGGGTTCCTGGATACCTGGGTTCTGGGTGAAGAAGAAACTATATTGTCACCAAAATGGAAAATTCTTTAGAAATGGAGATGTGAAAGGCCAAATGCATTTTACAACAATTTAATATTTGAGGAAGGGCCAACCTTGATGGCTTCCATTTAATGATACCAGCCATTTTGACATAGAATCCTCAAAGTGTTGTACAATCCCCATTATCCAAGAAAAGAGCAAATTAAGTCCTGGAAAGCATATCCCCTTTTACTTCTCCCCCTAACAGGTGCAGGAATAATGTCAACAAAGATTTCTGAGTAACATCTGTGGAAGGAAGACAAGTGAAATATAGTTTCAATAATTTGTATTTACAGAAAAAAGATCATATGAGTATTTTAAAAGAAAAGTAAGTATCAGTTAGGAGAATATATTTTCTTATTCAAGAGTTTCCTCAAGGCCCCTTTCATGTCTTTATTTCTCAGGCTATAAATGAAGGGGTTCAACATGGGAGTGACCACTGTGTACATCAATGAAGCAATTATGTTATTGCCATTGGTGTTGTTGGATGAAGGGAGGAAATATAGACCAATAATTGCCCCATAGTAGAGAGTCACTACAGAGAGATGAGATCCACAAGTGGACAAGGCTTTGCAGATGCACTGGGTAGAGGGAACCCGGAGGATTGTGGCCCCAATACGTCCATAAGAAACCAAGATGCATAAGAATGGAACCATAATGGCAGTTAATCCCGCAGTAAAGATTAGCAATTGGTTGAGGGAAGTGTCTGAGCAGGACAATTTGAGTAGGGCAGCAAGGTCACAGAAGAAGTGAGGCACAGTGTGGTCAGCACAGAAGGACAGCCAGGCCAGGAGGAGGGTGTGCAAAAGAGCACAAGCACAAGCAATGAGCGAGGACCCAGCCACCAGCATGACACAAATGCTCTGACTCATGATGGTGGTATAATGGAGAGGATGACAGATGGCCACATACCTGTCATAAGCCATTGAAGTGATCAGGAAACTGTCCAAATCAGCAAAGAAGATGAAAAAATATGTCTGTGTAATGCATCCTGCATAGGGGATGGATTTGTGCTTAGTGTGCATGTTCATCAGCATCTTAGGGACGGTGACAGATGAGAAGGAGACATCAGTGAAGGCCAAGTGGCTGAGGAAGAAGTACATGGGGGTGTGGAGGTGAGAGTCCAGCCTGATGAGCAGGATGATGAGTAGATTCCCCAGTACTGTGGTCAGGTACGTGCCCAGGAACAGGGCAAAGAAAAAGCCCTGCTGCACTGGTGGGATAGGGAGCCCCAGGAGGAGGAACTCAGACACAGTGCTCTGGTTTTCCCTCCTCATATTGATATATCAGCTGGAGGGCACTGGTGGGGAAAGTTAAAGTGAAAAGGAATGTCTCTGGATAAAAAAATTATCATTGTGGCATAGCATAATAGAGATGTTCTTTTGATTTAGGTAATGTCTTTTCCATATTTTCTTACATTTGATGCATATTTTGCTGGATAAATGTAGAAAAAAATATAGCCACTTTCTTTCTCAATCTGGTCCCAGTCTCTGTAAATGATAATACTAACGGTGAATGTTATTAAACATTGTCCTGATTCGCTGTTCTAATAGCTTACATGTCATAACTGGTTCAACAGTCTTAAGTATATGAACCAGGTAGGTACTGTTATTATTTCCACTTTCCTATGGGATAGCTGAGGCAGACAGTCTCACAGTCACTGAGGTAAGAAGAGGAGAAGCTGGGATTTGGGACCCAAGCATTTTGACTCCACAATTTAGTCTCTGGAATCAAAATAAATTATTTGACAACAGAAATCTCATTGCCTTTTATAATTTTGTGTGTAATGAGCTGTTTAATTCTGTATCCTCTGCTTCTCTACACATACCATGATTATTTCTAATTTGTTCATTGGTTGTGGACCCAGAATCTATCACAGACAATGAACACACACACAATATAAATTTGTCTAACAAATAAAAGATGTCACATCCAATTACATTCATCATGGCAGCCTCTTTAAGAAACTTACATCAGGCTTTGTTCAAGACCCATGTTTAACCTTAATAATCATGGAACTTCATGTTATTTAGTTATCACATGGTATCACATTGAAAGAAGTACAATCTAAAAGCCAAACATAATTTTTAAAAGGAATTCTAAACTTCTGTTTGTCTCTAAAATAACCTGTAAGAGATTTATTTCCTAATCAAAATCAGTATTTATCAAACTATCTTTATATTTTTTAAAAGAGAAGATAAGGATTCACTATAACATAACAAAACTTGTTATAAAGCTATATGGATTACAACGAGTAGTGTGTTTTTTACAAAGATAAACCAATAAAACAGTAGAAGAAAACAGAGAGCCTAGAAACAGACACATTTTTAATGAGGACTTGGCCTCACCATCACTTTGTCAGCTGGATTCAGAAGGCAACCACGTACCAGTCCTGGTCCCTCCAACTCCAACTGAGGGAAAGGAAGAGTGTAATTATGAAACAACTTAATCCAGTAGGTGAAAATTCATGTCAAATGATAAGTTTCAGTGACTACAGTAAAGTAGCCACTGGCTCCCTTAATACCTGGAACCAGATATCAAATCAGAATATTCATCAGTGCTTTACCAATAGGTCTCCAAGAAACAGGTGAAAGATAGTTTGCTACTTAGTCTTAGAAGCAGGAGGCTTTCTGCCTGATGTCAGCACCTTGGATCCAATCCTGACCCCATAATCTTCATGGATTGTGGAAAATGAGTGATGGAGCACTCAATCTTTTTTTCTTGAGATTCTTCAGATTATCTGGGCCAGTTTTTCTTGGGGGTACATGCAGAACTATGGCTATGCAGTGTGATTTCTAGAACAGCATTGAGACTTCCATATGCCTACCCAAAACATTACCCTCAATAGGATCTGGCACCTGAAATTCCTTCAGCAAGAGAAAAAAGGCTTCAAGGTCCCAACTATAGATTAGGTTTAAAAGTAAAAATTCCTAGGAGAGAGAGCCCTCTGGCCAGAAGTCTCACTGAGATGGAACGGTTGGGAGCTGTTCATATTTGGGGACCAGTTTTGGACAGCAGAACAAGGGCACTGACCTCTTCAAACAAACTGAAGAGGGGAGAGGACTGCAGATTACAGGCAGAATTAAAGCAGAGGCTGCAGACACTGAGAACGAACTTACTGTCCTTCTAAAATGACTGCTAAAAGGCTAGAAATGGTCACTGTTCATAAAATCTAATTGAGCACCTAATTTTCAAAGACTGTGCTTTTCGAATATTATTCACTTCTTCCCACAACCTTTCAAGATAGACATCCTTATCCTCATTTTACAGAGGAGAACAAGGGGACTCAGTCATGAAACTTACCCAATGTTATAGCGCCAGTATATGGTGAACCTGGGATTTGATCCCATCTATCTGGTTCCAAAGACTATATTCTCTCCACTATGTTATATGCCTTCGTTAACTATATCCTCAAGTAAGACAGTACTTGCTGCCTGAGAGCACACAAGAATTTCAGGAAGTAAATCAGGAAGTTTGAGGATGAATGAAAATCTGTGGTTTCAGTATATGTGCCTGGATCATATTGTCAATAATAACGATAACAATAAAATTGTAATAACAATCATTCATTAATCATGTGTTTATTGTGTAATTAATATTGGTTAGTGCGATGACATATACCTTGTATCATATCACTCTAACAGGGTCAGAAAAAAGACATTATGCTCATTTAACCAGTTGGAAACTAGGGCTTAGAGAGTAGAAGTAATTTGCCCAAAATCGTTCAGCATGGAAATGATAGACACATTATTCAAACCCAGATTTGTCTGATTTCAAACCCATGTTCCTAACCACTATGCTATATTGCCTCTAGGAGATCAGAATTTGGTGAAAAAGTGACATCTGGATATATGTTCTTCATAAAAGTGAAAAAGAGGGAATCTAAGTTCCACAAAGCCTTTGGATGGATGTATTTCCTTAGTTCTTAATCAGATGGTCAGAAGTGAATAGAGAGACTAGGATACCAGCACCTGGGGTTACAAAGACAGCTTCTCATAAGGTGAATTTCTCAGGGCTCTGGGACAAAAGCACATTAGACCCTGGCCAATGTTTTTGATGGGCTACTTAATTTCTGTCAATAGGGGAAAGGTTAAGGAAACTATGGTACATACCCATTGGAAGTAATATTGTGTAGCCAGTGAAAGGAATTCATGAAAACTTATGACATAATTTTGAAGGAACGTAGTAGAAAATTATATACAGGCATATTTACAACTATTTGCAAAAACAATGCAGATTATATTATTATTAAACCTGGAATATTTTGCTCACAGCTTGAATGTATGCCAGATATTCAGTAAAACTGTGAAAGACATAACATTTTCCTAGAGAAGAAAGGCAAAACCCCAAGGAATTATAATTTTGTCCATCTACGTTATTTGAGACACTATAATAAATTTATAAAAGTCCTTGCTGCAAGTATAATCATCTGCAATATTTTGTAGCAGACCTTTCACACACACACACATACTCGCACATACAGCACACTTATTGCTGAGGTAAGTCTATAAGCATTACCCTTACCTAGCTCAGGGGTGATAAATTCAAGTACTCTCAGCTCCAGGGTATGAACTAATTTTTCATTAGATCTGGGATGGGGGAAAAAGTCACAGTCTCAACCCTGAAGCGAGGAGGAGATACACTCACTCTTTTTCAGCAGATCCAAGCAACAACAAAGGTATTCATATTTACCAGCCAGGCTGGGAACCCAGGGGACCAAGGCCACAAATTTCTGGTGAGGGACAATTTGAGAGTAATGACTGTATTTCCTTTAACCATTCCCAGGGGAGATATGCCTTTGCCAGATACTAAAGATAGTCAACTCCTTTGGGAATACAAATGAGGACTTTATTTGCAGATTCATTTATTTATAAAGAATTTTCACATCTATGAGCTCATTTAACCTTCTAAATAATTCTTGATGTGGATAATATTTTTCACATTTAATTGTTTTTGAGAGTGGCTCAAAAGGAAATGATCAAATGGGGATTCAAATCCAAACATATTAACTTCAGACCTAAAGCTGAATTGCATTGAATCGTGATGTCTCCCTTGTAATAGTGGTCTCTGTATCTTGTGGACTTCTTCCTTCCCACAGTCAATCTGGAACTAGGAGGAGAGTTGCTATTAATCCCTGGGTGATAAAAACACTTATCAAGGAATCAAGGAATAGTCGTGCTTCTGTTTCTCAGAAATAGAGTTTTCTCTTCCTACAGAAACACCTGAGTGCATGCGGGGATATTTTCTTACTGTTAAGACACATAATAATAGTAGGCACATCTTCAAGGCTCAAAATATATTCTGTAAGCATAAGAATGAGTCTGAGAAGCCTTTGAAAACCTGTTCTATTCAGGTTGGCAAATATAGAGAGGAGACAAAGAATCAAGTGGTGGAGACAGCATTTTACTCATTATTTTTTTCAATAATTTATTCATTTATTTAGTAATTCATAAAAAATATTGTGTACCTACTATGTGGCAAGGATTTTGTGAGTACTATAAGTAAATATTTGAAAATACAGGGTTTTTTCTCTCAAAGAGCTACTAACCCTGTGAGCAGGATAGACAAGACAGTGTGTGTCAAATGCAGTAATGAAAGTGAGTGCTGAGTATTATGAGAGCACAGAGGAGGGGTATTAAACCCAAATATAGGAGGTCAAGCAAGGTAGGTTTGTAGGAAATTACATGTCAACAGAGATCCCAGACAATCAAAAAAGTAAAAGGTGACATGGACAGCATAGAGACAGATGTTTGGAAGAGAGAAAAAGAGAAGAATAGGAAAAGACTTGGGGAAGAGAAAGGATGACAAATTTGGGAAGTTTTTATCAGGAAGAGTAGAACAGCTGAAATGTACACTTCAACAAGGGAAGAGATTCAGGATGAGGCCAGGGAAATTAGCAAGAATGAATCATGCAGAACCTTGGCAGCCATGTTGAACAATTTTTACTTTATCCAAAAGGAAAGGGAGAGCCATAGAAGGATTTGATCAGAATATTGACAGTGTCATATTAAAAACTATCACTATGGGTGAAGAATGGATAATGAACATATGTTTTCAGTGGGTGGAGGGAATGTTGGCAGGACAGGAATAGAGTGGTGAGATGCAAGACCAGAAGGAAGGAGACTAGTTGGGAAGTGGTCACAGTCACTTAGTTAGGAGATTATGGAAGTCTATCTAAGGGAGACAATGGAGTCGCAGAGAACTATGTGGATTTAAGTCTCCTTCAGAGTCAAAATCTAAAGGATGCAGTTATTTTAATGTGAGCTGATTTTGATAAGACTATATAAATCTTGACGAGACTATATAAGTTTTGATAAGACTATATAGGAGTTAAAAACCTCTCTAAATTTATGGCTTGGACAGCTGGGTTCATTGTTATGCTATTCACTGATATGGGTGACACAGAAGAAGAAACAGATTTGAGAAGTTTATTACATACTGAGTGTGAAGTACCTATGGGTCATTTATGAGAAGAAATTCAGGAGGTAGTTGGATATATTTTGGATAGTGATAGAAATTCATGGGCCGTCAACGTAGAAGAGGATGAGATTGCCTAAAGAGAAATGCGATGAATAAGAAAAGTTGAGAAAGAAGAACAAGAATGAAGAGGAGAGAAAGAGGGGAGGAGAGGGGAGAGGACGGAAAGAAAAATGAGGGAACGGAAGAGAACAGGGCTGAGGACAGATTATAGGGAACATTGACAATTAAGGAAATGGCAGAGGGAGAGTGTCCCAAAAAGGTATCAAAGAACAACCAGAGACATAGAAAGAAAATATAAAAATGTAGGACCATGGGAGCTAAGGGAAGAGAAGTTTAAGTGTTGAAAACCACCCATTGAATTTAGTAGTTAGGAGGATTTTTGTGATGTAACCAGGTTCAGTGTCAGTGTGTGGTGGGAACAGAATGTAGGTTACAATGGATTGAGGCATAAATGGAAACTAAGGAAATGCAGAAGGTGAGTAGTTGGATTGATCCAACATTGAAACTTTACTAGATGGGTGGGATGGAAGACCATTGTAGTAAAACTTGGGCAAATTGGTAAGAGAGTGATAAACTATGAGATCTATCTTAGAGAGGTAATAAAGTGAAAACAAAACAAATTTGGGGGGAAAATGGACAGGATCAGAGACTGGGTAGATTTATGAGGCCAAAGATCCTGTAAAATGAGTAGAGTTGAAAGAGAGGGTAGTAGCTAAATACTTAAACTTAATATTTCATAGGTGAAGCATTTCCAGTTTTCATAATATGGCCATGGGAAGAGATGGCTAAAGTGCTATGTAGGTCAAGGTCGTTTAAGATGAGATAAAGAATAAATATGTCATGTTGTTGAATACTTCATTCATGCAAATGCTGCAGGCACCTAAATTGATGGCCAATTTCTAGGGGAGAAAAACTAATTCATGTGCCAAAGCTGTAACAAAATAGGAGTAATTGGAATTTTGTAGTTGGTGGTATAGGCTTTTACATATATCAGTTTCTACTCTTTGCCTAATACAGAAAAAGCTTTATGCAGAAAGATGTCTAATTACAGCATAATTTTAAAAGATAAGAATTAGTTACAGTCTAGTTTCCATCAATAAGGGAAGGATTAAGGCAACTATGGTACATAACATTCGAAATAATATTACATAACCATTAAAATGATGTTTAGGAAAAACTTAAGATAATTTTTGAAAGAACATAGTAGAAAATTGAATATAAGCTTGTTTACAACTATTTAAAAAAATGCAAATTATCACCTTTTTTAAAAACGTGGAAGAATGTGCTCCAAAATATTAACAGAAGCCATTCTGCTGTTGGGATTAGAGGCATTTATGTGTTTTAAAAATATTTCTTTGCCATAATATTCATACAACCATGCATTTCTTTTATAAGTAATGAAAGACTTGGACAGTTTTGTGAGCCAATGCTGATTCTCTTGGGAAAGACAGTGGTCCAGGAAGAAAAGCCTGTAACTTTATATCCACTCTCATAGGTTCATCCACTTGTTTTTGCCCCAAATACTTTTTGTCTCTGAACTTCCATTCTTACTCCCTCCAGGCCCCTGACGAACACTTAAACCATTCACCAATGCCCAAGAATCCATGTATATTCTCATCCCAGGCCATTTATACAAAGATATGACCAGGTATTCTCCTCAAAAGCTTTCTTGTAGGGAGGATTTCCCTGTTGTTTAGAGCCACCCTGATCAGATCTGAATTAGAACAGCAGTCAATTTTCAGCTCCCACAAACATATGTACCTGACCTATAGATCAAGCCCAGGACTTTTCCTCCTTATCAGTTGGTTGTATGGAACCCCTCATGAGGCCAATATTGTGAGTTGAGGGAGAGACATTAACTAACACAGTTAGATGATATGAGGGTCCAGGCCACCTGTTTCTGAAATTTCCTTTGGCTCTCCAGACATACTAAGGCTTAATGCCAAATTTGCTGTTGTGTCTCCCTGACCATATGACTTTTTTCCTGGTAATATTCAGCTCCAGTCACTCGATGTCCCATGGTTAAGCCCTCAGTCTCTACTAAGGCCCGAGTAGCTTGCTAGCAGCTTATGGCTCCAGAAATACCGCATTGCAACTCTTCTAATGGAGTTTGCCAGAGGCTCCATGTGGTGTCATTATCTACCATGGAAACCTCCAGAACCGTAGGTTCTGCCAATTCAGATGATCCAATTAGCAGTGTCCCTTGTACTGCAGCCTGAATTAGTTGCATAGCTCTTTATTACTCCAGATCCTACTTAAAACTGGCAGTCTATCAAGTCATTTGACAAATTCACGTGAGCAGTATTGCAGGTGTGGTATGTGCTGTCTCCAAAATCTGAAGTGGCCTAACTAGTGCAATGAAAGGTGCAATAATTGTCCTTTGCTTTCCAGTTAGAATCCTGCCTTGCATCTATCCCATTGTAAGCTCCTCTGTGACATTCTATCCCATGCTGCCTGCCACAGGTCTTTCTTCTGTCCACAGTATGTCAGACTTTAATCTAAGTTGTCTACCTCCTGACTCACTGTATCTCAATCTATCCACACTCACCACCCATGCCACTGTCCATGCCTTGCAGTCTACCCATCTGTACCACTTGCCTACACAGCTTCCTGTATCCTGTATCTGAGCTTCTACATCCTGTATCCAAGTCTTTTTGTCTGTTTGACCTGCCTACTTGCTCCCCAGGGTGTTTCCCTTTCCAGTGCACCAAGTGTCTGGTATGTCCTTCCGAGAGAATCCAGAGCCTATAACCAATCTACTTTATGGCCCACTTGGAGTTTGCTAAGCTGCTCTTAGCCAACATTCTGGCAACTTCTCTGGCTTTTGCCTAGAATGCTAACCATGGGACATACACTAGAATTCAACAATTCTGAGATGACAGAGTTTCCCGAGTCCCTCTGCTCTGAGGTACGTGAAGTTGTGGTAATAACACAGGTCATCACAGCTAGAAAGAAGCTGCCCAGATATAGGCTTTGCTATATCTACCATCTCTTAAATCTAGACATCAAAAAGGACAAAACAAATCCTCAAAGATTGTTATCTCAGGTTTTAAATATTTCTTTGTCTTATATATCTCACCCCTAAGAATCACAAGTGCCACAACAAATGACCATTTTATTCCAAAGGTCAATTTCAATACACCTGAAGCTTTTCAATTTTAAGAGTCGACTTTTCTGGATGTGTTTCAACTTTTTTCCTATTTGTAAGTTTGTTTTCTTTTGGGGTCTTTTTGGGTCTGTCTTCCCTTCTTTCCTCCCTTCCTTCTTCCCTCCCTAACTTCCTTTCTCTCTCTCTCCCTTTCTTGCTTCTTTCCTTTCTTGCTTCCTTCCTTTCTAACTTCCTTGAAAACTAGTTCTATTTGATGAAACCGAAACTAAGTTTACCAAGAAAGCAATAAAAACTCCAAAAAAGTTGATTATCCCTGCCTCTTCCCACTTTGCATTTCATAATGGTCGTCCAAGAGAAGAAACACAAAGTCATTTCCTTTAGGTTACCTGGTGGAAAGGGCCCAAAAAGGTCCCTTTGAATGGGATATGGTTCTACCTAAATTCTCAGAGATCATTCAGTCATTTGGCTTTCTACTTGGACCTGGTTGGAACCAGTAATTCTTTTTTTAACCTCTCTGGAGTTTATCCTATGCCAAAATGTGATTATGGCTGGGAAAGCAGAGCCTGAAACAGAAGGGAGTCTGAGGGTGTCTTGAGAACATGTCTCTGTGGGCTCGTTCTCTAAGGTTCCCAGCACAAAGATCTCTCCCACGGGATGTCTTTTCTAGAGGAATCAAGTGAAAATTGGTCAATTAATCTAAGTTTGATGGATGTCTTTAACTGGAAATTACAAATCCTGCTCCATACCCCCTAGGGTTCTCTCCTTGCCTGGTTTTGCTCTTCAGTTCATAGCTCTGGGGCTGGTAGACAGGAGTGAGAATCTGAGCTTGCAGCTTTTCTTTTTGATGCCCAAGAAGGGTCTAGGACCTTGAAAACTGATTTTTGATCCCCTAAAGAGACTCTCAGGACAGCTTACCCACCAATACTGGGTCTAAATGCAGACAAGGTCAGTATTGGGGATGGAATGGGTATTTTTTTTCTCAGCCATATATGGGTTTATATGTGGGTATAGAAGAGGAAGAATTAGAAAGCTGATTTTGGCATGGAGGAGAAGAGAGGAAAAAAAAGACAGAATGAGAGAAAGAGGAAGAATAGAGACATGGGGTGATGGAAGAATGCAGGTACATAGGCAAAGAGCATGAAAACTGAGAGAGAGGAAAGGGAAAATGAGTGAGAGAAAGATAAAGTGAAGGGATAAACAGGAAGAGAAAAAGAGCGAAAAAGAGAGAAAAGTGACCCAAGAGATAAACAAAGAGGTACAGGGAGGCAGATTCTTTCAGGAGGAATTTCTACTCGCTTTGGATCCTGACACAGAAAACCAGATCTGGACAGCCCAGAATGTAAGCATTCCGAAGTTGTTTAGGTGGTTAAGCCAGGAGTTTCACAAAGGCCTGTTATACTTCCAAAACATCTCCTTCACTGGCTATAAAAATATTCCAAATGCCAACACTGGGAATGTTTTTCCCCTATCCCATTTTAGTCAGGATAACATTCCAGTGCAGGGCTTTATCCATGGTAGGTTTTGAAAGTCCAGTTGCTGAATGAGTGCATGTGCTTTCTAAGGACAAATGTCCCTCCAAAGTGTCATGTATTTAGTCCTTAACGTCTGAGTGTATAGGATTGTTCAGATCATTCCTGAATTCTGAAGTAATATGAGGAAACCTGACGTTGAGAAGGACACCTTCATTGAAAGGTCATTGAGGGGGAGAAGATGTAGGAGGCTGGTATCGGGGTGAATAAAGTCATTTCTGACATTCTGCTGAATACATGTCTTGATCCCAAGCTCATGGAAGTGGAACTTTATTATTCACGGTGGCCACTGCAGCTACCCTCCTGCCCTTGGCTTGGAGTTATGGTATGAGGCTGCTGATGAATTGACACTTGGCTGCCTGGTAAATCATGCAGCTCATCCCTACAGTATGGGGTATGGGCACTGAATTCAGTTCCTGGATATCAGAATATAAGCTGCTTCTGTGAGAACCATTCCCTCTCCTGAATTTCCTATTCAGTTTCTCTCCCTGGTAAACAATGCCCATCTCTTTCTCATCCGTCTGGCTTTGTCTGGCAGTAGGATGATGGTTTTCCCTCTGTGTGCATATGTTTCCTATGTTACTTCTCCCTGTTTGCCATCCTGATTTTTGCCAATAATTTCTTTCTTTCTTTGTTTTCTTAAGTTTGGCCCTGAGCTAACATCTGTTCCAATCTTCCTCTTTTAATTTTTTTTCTCCTCAAAGCCCCAGTACATAATTGTATATCCTAGTTGTTAATCATTCTAGTTCTTCAATGTGGGACACTACCACAGCATGGCTTGATGAGAGGTATGTAGGTCTGTGCCCAGGATCTGAACCGGCAAACCCTGGG
Organism: Equus caballus; assembly: GCF_041296265.1. NCBI lineage: Eukaryota > Metazoa > Chordata > Mammalia > Perissodactyla > Equidae > Equus > Equus caballus. The sequence continues at coordinate 34,363,669 of NC_091708.1, forward strand.
CCACTGAAGCAGAGTGCACAAACTTAACCCCTTGGTCACGGGGCCAGCCCACTTTGCCAATAAATTCTAATCTCAATTCCACATCTTCATCCAAGACATCAAAACTCAGAGTTATGCAAAGGAACTGATATGAATAATTTTTTTCCTGTGTGTAAAAGATTGTAAATTCTTCTAGTCCTTCTCTGGGTAGATTTGCATTTTGTCTTTAGTGGAGGCACAAGGGGAACCAACATTTATTGAGAATTATGCAAGAATAGGTACTAGGACTTTTGCATATGTCATCTCATTTCATCTTTACAGTAAACATAAGGGCATAAATATTTGTTTGTTTAGAGATTCTTATCTTTCTGAGATTCACAAAGGTTAAGAAATCTGCTATGGGACAAAAATGCTGTAATAAAACTATAATTATGAGCCAAGTCTATCTTACTATAAAAACTGTGGCTTTTCCCCCAGAGTCTCACACTGTCTCCAAAGAGAGAAAGAGAGTTGAGAATGCCTCACTCCTCAGGTAGCACTAGAAAAAGGAGGAAGTTCGATCTTGTTTACACTGTGTTTACTGATCAGTCTCAATACGTATGTTAGGGTGAGGACATCTCTCAATTGGGATTAGGTCTGCATAGTTAGATTAAAAATTAGAAGATTTGAAACCTGCCACTAGTTTGTCCTCTTTTGCTGAATTTTTGCTTGTGGCTTAGAGCCTTTGGATGAGTAACAGCTTTCTCTGCCACTCTGCCTTTTCTTATCAAAAGAGAGGATGATCTGGAGATTTTGTAGATTCTCCTTTGTGATTAGTGGCAAAGGCTTCTAATGAGATAGTAGCCTCATTTCCCTACTTCTTGGGCAGGAATTAGCTCTGTGAAGCTATTGCTTTGCTTTGTTGTATACAAGGTGGAAGTTGGGGAAGGATATGCTGATTTTGTTGCGTACTGCTACCCATATAACCCGAGTCTTTGGATATACCTGAAATCTTCCAATATTCATATATCAATTCCCTCTTATAGCTCTAATAAATTACCACAAATGTAGTGGCTTAAAAAACCCCAAATTTATTATCTTTCAGTTCTGGAGGTCAGAAGTATGAAGTGGTTTGCATTTGGTTAAAACCAAAATGTTGGTATCCCTTCTGGAGGCTCTAGAAGAACATCTGTTTCCTTGCTTTTTCCAGCTTCTAGAGGCCATTTGCATGCCTTGGCTTGTGTCTCTTTCCTCCATCTTCTAAGCTGACAGCATAACATCTTAAAATCTGTCTCTGACTGACTCTTCTGATTCCCTCTTCTACATTTAAGGACACCTGTGTTTACATTGGACCCACTCAGTTGATCCAGGATAATCTCATTCCAAATTCAGCTGATTAGCAGCTTTAATTCCATCTGCACCTTCATTCTGCCTTGTGTACTAAACCACATCCACAGGTTCTGGGCATTAGGATGTGGATATCTTTGGAGATTATTATCATGCTTACCGCAACTGACTAGCAGGTGTTGTGTTTTAAGATGGCAGGAGCACTTGAGAGAGATGAAACTTGAGATACAGCTAAAATATCACTTCTTTTGGCATCTTTTGATAATAGCCCTTAGTTTTTGGTCTGAGATAAATATTATTGTATTGCCTAGAGAAGAAAGTGGGGATGAATTTGGCAAGTATTTAAGAAGATACGTTTTGTCTGTAATTTAAGATGGCATTGAGTTGTCACTTATCCTTCTGTGTATTGACAGTAGACCATAAACTACAAATAAATTTGCCTAAAATACTTGCTGAGAGTCAGACTGGTCTTTGCTTCCTCAACTTGAAATTGGATCCCAGGAAACCCGCAACCACCAAGAGGAAGGAGTCTAAATGACATCAAGTGGAAATATGCCTTTCCAGGGAAATAGGAACAGAGAAGTCAGAAAGGGTGAGAGTGGTGGAGTGAGGAAGAAGTTGGAAATGTAGGAGAAACACAGATTTTTCAGGGTCTTTAAGCTACATTTAGGTTGTTATCCTTCATGTTAAGATCAATGGGAATCCTTTGAGAGTTTTAAACAGGTGAAATCATTTAGGTTTAAAAAAGAAATGTACATATATATTTTAAAGTCTCTCTTTCGCTGAAATAGGGAGAATGGGTTAACATAATCCAGAATTTCTTAAGAACCCTCTACTGAAGTGAAGTGAACAAAATGCATGTATATTCATGAGTGTTCTTTAATGAATACAATATCATTCTTTGTATCCTTTTATGTGAAAAGTCTGCGTCCCATCTGAAATTTAACAATGGTTGTTCAAATCAAATCTTCTAAAAGCTGCTATGCAATGGTTGATGGTTTGGAATGCTCACCAAAGAGCATTCTAGGGGCAATAACATGGCTGAGACATCATATTCCATGGTCTGGTCCTCAGTGCCATAGATGCAAGAATTCTATTTTGTCAGTCAACCAAGAAAAGTTGGCCTTCATTAACATTTTCTTATCGACAATTTTCTAATTCCCTTATGTTCCAACGTGTAAGAAACATATGAGAAATAGCTTAAGTTTTCCCCTTTCCAAAAAAAAAGATATGTGTTTTTCATATGACTGATAAAAATGATTGTCTCAGAGTCCTTAATAGTCTAACCATTCTTCATTCCCAGCAGAGGAAAGAGTAGCATGAGGAAAGAGAACCAGAGCAGCGTGTCTGAATTCCTTCTCCTGGGTCTCCCCATCAGGCCAGAACAGCAGGACATGTTCTTCACCCTCTTCCTGGGCATGTACCTGACCACGGTGCTGGGGAATCTGCTCATCATCCTGCTCATCAGGCTGGACTCTTGCCTTCACACTCCCATGTACTTCTTGCTCAGCCACTTGGCCTTCACTGATGTCTCCCTCTCATCTATCACTGTCCCTAAGATGCTGATGGACATGCACACTAAGTACAAATTCATCTCCTATGCAGGGTGCATTTCACAGATGTATTTTTTCCTATTTTTTACCAACCTGGACAGCTTCCTTATTGCATCAATGGCATATGACCATTATGTTGCCATATGTCACCCTCTTCACTATACCACCATCATGAAGGAACAGATGTGTGCCTTATTAGTGGCTATATCCTGGATCCTGTCCTGTGCCAGCTCCCTTTCCCACACCCTTCCCCTGACCCAGTTGTCCTTCTGTGCTGCTAACACTGTCTCCCATTTCTTCTGTGACCTTGGTGCCTTGCTCAAGCTGTCCTGCTCAGACATCTTCCTCAATGAGTTGGTTGTATTCACAGTAGGGGTGGTAGTCATTACTCTGCCATTCCTATGTATCCTGGTATCTTATGGCTACATTGGGGCCACCATCCTGAAAGTCCCTTCAACCAAGGGGATCTGTAAAGCATTGTCCACGTGTGGTTCCCACCTCTCTGTTGTGTCTTTGTACTATGGGGCAATATTTGGGCAGTACCTCTTCCCAACATTAAGCAATTTCATTAACAAGGACATCATTATGGCTTTCATGTACATGGTGGTCACACCCATGTTGAACCCCTTTATCTACAGCCTTAGGAACAGAGACATGAAAAAGGCCCTTGGGAAACTCTTCAGTAGAGCAACATTTTTCTCACAGTGACATCATCTTTTACATAAATCAGAACCTTATTTTGGTTGATCTCATGCACTTGATTTTCCAACTGAATATGTCTCAAAACTTTCATGTGTCCAAGCCTTGAGACAAATGATGGCATGTTGGATGTAGTTGGCAAGTATTTGTTGATGAGAATCTCCTTGTCTTATTAACAATGCTCTCCTTTATACATGACTTTTGATCAGCAAATGCTAAATTAATTTCGTTACTTATTTCTTCAACTTGGGGGCATAAATAATACAATAACATACAGTTTGGTTATCTTTTATTTGAGGAGATTTTTGGAGACCCTTATAATTTTGGCCCATAATCCCAGGCTTTAATTACACCCCAGAATCTAAAGAACTAGCTATATTATTTCACTGCACTCTCTTATACAGACTAAATTGGTTTTCTTTTTGTCTTTATGGTCTATTGAAATCAAAGAATCCAAACTACCTGTCATAAGAGGAAATTTTTTACTTTCTTCTTGTGGTATAAAATGTTACAATAACAACTCTGAAGATGGGGGTCCGTGTTGAAGATCAAGATTTCCCCAGGGAATCCACCTTTGCCAACCCCATGTGGTTGATATTGCTTGGCCCCCATACTCAATCATTAATGAAAGCATTCTTCATGGTAACCTCTTTTGCAAATATAACCAAATTATAGTGCAAACTCTGAAAGTGCCGTTGCTTTCCTGCAAATGCCACTCCAGATTCAGCCTTGAACATTCTTCTTTGATATCCTGTCTTCCCAAATGAAGAATGAAAGCAAAGCTTGTCAAACTTTAATGTGCATAAGAATTCCTGGAGAGCTTGCTAACAGAGAGATTTCTGGAATCTATCACCATGAATTCCGATTCAGTAGTTCTTGAGTGGGGCCCAAGAATTTGCATTTCTAACCAGCTCCCACATGATGCTGATGCTGCAGATCTGTGAACTACAATTTGAAGAGCACTGGTGTAAAGATTTAGGTCATGGAAGTTGTGGGATGTCCATTTATTCCACCTTATGTGAATTCTGGTAGTAGGTAGAATGAAACGAGAATGCTTCAATTGTTTTAGTAGTAGAGAAATCTGTGGTTGAAGTTGATATTTTCAGATTAATTCTGGCTTCAGTAAATTCATTTTTTCATTCTCTAATGTAAGAGGTTCTTCCTGAGATATCAGATTTTCTTGTTTCATTCTTATATAACGTAGTTATATAGATACCACATATCATGCTTTGTATCATCACACCAAACTATAAATTCAATGAAAACGAAGTCAAAGCTTTGAAAAAATTATATCTTATGTTGATTGGTGGCTTCTGCTTACCATTAAGCCTTGTGGGATTTCAGTACAACTTGTAACTTTGCTAATGTCATTGGAAAATATGTGTTAATAGTTTTAAACTAAAAATTATTTCATACAAGATGTAAAATAAAATGTACTTTTTTTTAATAAAGCACTAATTGCTTCCAGAATAGCTATATCTCCACAGAGGGACACTTGAGTTCTTAACAGGATATTGAACAATTTTGTTGTATGATGTCATTTGTTTCTAAAATGCCTCATTTGACTTCCTATGTTTCTTTTTCTTTTTTTTTTCGTCAGGAAGATTGTCCCTGAGCTAACATCCATGCAAATCTTCCTCTGTTTTGTATTTGGGATGCCACCACAGCGTGGCTTGATGGGTGGTGAGTATGCCCGTGTCGGGGATCTGAACCTGTGAACCCTGGGCCGCTGAAGTGGAGCACACGAACTTAACCACAACACCACCAGCCCAGTCCCTAACATGCCATGTTTTTTAGATGTAGCACGTAAGATAGCATTAGTCCAGAATCCATTTCATATTATTGTTGTTCTGTGTGTCAATTTTTTTGCCTCTGTCTTTTCATCTCCTCTTTTTTTCTTACATATGCCATATGCAAAATGCAGTATGTTTACCCACCTCTACAGATAAATATAAGACTAATTAGTATGAAACTAGAAGCTGGAGTGACATTTACGGCTGTGATGATGCTCCAACCTCTAGTCAGCTTGGGGTGTGAAGATGGAAATCAAAACATTTTGAAACAGTCGGTATTTGATATATGTGGAGAATATTACAATAGCAACTTTCCTTTATTATTCATTCAATTTCATTCCATAAGTTTTGATGTAGGCTATGGGTGACTGAAAATAATCTGGCCTTGTTGCCTCTCTCTACACAGGGTTCAACCTTTCATTCTTTATGTACTTTCATGGGCATGTTTAAAGTTAGGTTCTTCTCTTTTTAAAGGAGTAAGCCACAGGCACCAAGGAAATAAGACTATGAAGCACATTAAAATTGATACTTTTGGAGCTATTAAAGTAACCTTGATCAGGCAACTGACAAATGAGATGATTTCAAGGCATAGTATAATCTTTACTAAAGTTTCATGGTGAATTTTTGTGTTAATTCAATAAGAGATTGACTAAAAATTAAAAATTTTAGGTAGATTGATTGAAATTGTATGTATTCAATGTGTTGATATGCATAGAAGTGCAAATATTATTACAATAAATTATTATATAAAAAGGAAACTATGAAATACTATATAAAATAAATCTCAATTGTATAAACATGAAATTTTATGAATAAAAACCATTTTAGAAGGATAAAAAATGAATAATGAAAAGGTGAAGTGTTTTGACCTTCTCCTTTGTTTTTGTGTCTATATTATTTGGATTTCCATCATAAGCAGAATTAATTTTGAAAGCAGCAAGCCAAAATGCAACTTCCGCTTGGGAGAAAAATCCCTTTCCGCATCCCAAGGTATAGTCTACCTAGGGGAAACTTAAATTTGGTAGGGAAAGGCCAGTAGGGAGGTCTTTCCACATCTTTTTATTTATTTATTTATTTATTGCTGTAATATTGGTTTGTCACATTATATAAGTTTTAGGTGTACATCGTTATATTTCGATTTCTGTGTAGATTACATCATGTCTGTTACCCAAAGACTAACTACAATCCATCACCACATTCATGTGTCAAACACCCTTTCACCCTCCTCCCTCCCCACTTTCCCTCTGGTAGCCACCAATCCAGTCTCTGTTTCTATGTGTTTGCACGTCTTCTTTTGGTCTCATGCTTAGCATCGACTTTTACGTTCTTCCTAAGGACAGCATTTCCTCAAATTCTGCCCTTAGAACTATTTACCTCTGAATTGCCTGGCCACAGATCTCATGAACAAACATCTCTTGAGGTGGAACTGGGATCTGTACCTTTAACAAGCTCCCCAGGTGATTCTGCTAAACATCAAAGTTTAGGGATGGCTGCCCAATACCATCTGTCCTGATGGCAGTAAGAAGAAAACTGAGCAATTAGTATATGTTTGATGCATGTCTCTAACCAAGAGCTTGGTGCCCCATCCCCTTGGATCCTCTCCCTGGTGAGTAGAGTGGAGTTCACATCTTCATTTCTGAAGCTGGTGAATTGAGAACAGTAGGTTCCAGGAACATGATTTCTCTCTCTAGGGTCAGTGAGAGGTTTGGGACCACAGAAGTTGTAGGCTAAATCTGGTCTCTGGGTTTCCTACAAAGAACTGAGAAACCAGTCCATAATTCCAGGAGCTGGAGCATAAAGTTCAGAGCAGAACTAGGAACCCTTTGTCAGGAGCAGGTGTGTATGTGTGTGTGTGTACACGTGTGCATAGGCACTTATCACTTCTCTGTGCTCTTGCTTAAGTAATTTCTTATTAATAGTTCCTAAAGACAGGGATACTGCAATCACCACTGACCAGTGATTCTCATACCTTTAACCACAAGCCCTTGGGAGATGAATAGAGCCAGCTGGGTGTGTAAATTAGTGGGCACATCCAAAAATCCCGGCCGAGGACCGTATCTTGTCATTCCCATTCTAGGTGTCAGAATGTGTGCTTATTCAGTACATGCAGTAGTGACCAGCCTTCTCTAACGCTTGTGTCCCAAATCCCTGATCATTCTCTCCCCTTTAGACAGCACTGCTGCTTCCACCCAAAAGTGTGTTTGAAGGACTTCTACCTGGACAGCTTTGGTTCCTTTTTTCCTTTATGTAGCACCTATATTGCAGCCCCTTCTTAGAATCTGATTGACGACTGCCTGCCTGTAATCCCTAGTACAGCCCCATACCTTCACTGAAGGCATCAAATCTTGGGCCCAGGAAAGATCTACTACTTCAATTGTGTTTCCCTGGGTTGCACTAAAGATAAGACATTGAGTTTCTTCACTAGAGGTTTTTGCATTTTACATTTCATGGAGCAATGTCACCTCCAGTAGGACACCTTCTAGGAGGGAAGTACTTTATTTTATTATTTATTTATTTATTTTTGTGAGGAAGATAGACCCTGAGCTAACATCTGTGCCAGTCTTCCTGTCCTTTGTATGTGGGATGCCTCCACAGCATGGTTGATGAGTGGAGCAGGTCTGCACCCAGGATCTGACCCCGTGAACCTGGGCTGCCAAAGTGGAGCACACAGAACTCCAGCCACTCAGCCATGGTGCCATCCCCAGGTATTTTAAATGCATTATCTTATCAAATTCTTACTAGTTTGATTCAGGGACTAGTATTCCAATTTTAGAGAGGAAACCCTGAGGTTCCAAGGGGTGCAATCCCTTTCCCAAACACATAGAGCTGACAAATGGTGGTGAGGTGAATTGAATCCATTCTGGCTGACTCCAAAGTCCATGCTCTGCCTTCTATAGCACATGGCCAGTGGTTGAGGTATTTTTGACCAGAAGGCTAGATGTGATGAAGCGAGCATCTTTGTACAGTCCTTACATAAGGCTTAGGAAGGAAAAAAGAGGTATGGTCAAATTGGATCCAGGAGATTTTATTAAATTCCTAAATCACATTGACTAGATAAGTTTACAAGTTTAGTAAGGAGTAATCCTATTTATAAAGCATGAGGGAAACCAGAGAGAATGGAGAAAGAGAGGGAGAAGTCCAGAAGAGTGAGGTATCAGAGTAGTCATTCTCTACGAGGCAGGGTGTGGTGGGACTCTGCCTGCACTCCCAACTTCATCGTTGCTGTCTATGGCCTTTGCCTGCATCAGGTCATAATCCCACAGGGACGTGGCTTTGTGGTCCCTGAACTCTGCTCAGTATCTGCCTGAGTGGAGTGGGAAGTCAGGGGGGAGTAAGTGTAGCTGCCCCTGACACAGGAAGGGTTAATAATCACTGGAAAAGGCTTGCCAACAAACTGTGACCCGGAGGTGAGAAGACCGGTTAGCCAGTGACGGGTAAGACCTTCAGGGGGAGGCAACCTAAGCCAGGCATCGGTCGCCCAGGGGCACAGATGGAGACACGATACCGATATCGGGAGCAGGAGGAGCCATTGCCTAGGAGGCCTTGCCTGCTCCGAGATAAAAATATAGGAGCACAGCAAAAACATGGTAATATCAAAACAGAGGCCGAGGGAGGGCTCCTTGAGAAATCACTAAGAATTCTTGGCATACGCTAATTACTTCATCCAGAACACCTGTGTATGTTTAACAGATGTAAGCTATGTATATATTGAAATGCTGGTTATAATAAACTCAGAGTGGCCATCAGCCCTCTCCGCATATGTCCTGATGTGTACATTGGATTGAGACACTGATAGTAAGAAAGTGGTCTCATGAAATGGAGGGAAGAAAACTAACATTAATTTGCGTCAGCTATCTACAGTAGTGCTTCACTAATGTTATTAGTATTTACAATTCTCTTGTGACTGAGGCTCATAGTCTTAGCTCCAGTTTAAAGTTGAGAAAATTGAAGACCAGACAAACTGTTCCACTTGCCAAGAACTCACAAATGGGAAGAAGTATTGCCAGAATTTGAATTTATTTCTACTTGCGATGCTTTTCCCAATACACCACATTGCCCTCAGACATGGGGCTCTTTTTAAGGTCACAGTCAGGAGCCCCCAAAGTTTTGAGTGAGAAGACACAGACTGGGAACCTGGGCCAGGAATTCTTATACGTCTTTTTTTTTTTTTTTTTAAAGATTTTATTTTTCCTTTTTCTCCCCAAAGCCCCCCGGTACATAGTTGTATATTCTTCGTTGTGGGTCCTTCTAGTTGTGGCATGTGGGATGCTGCCTCAGCGTGGTCTGATGAGCAGTGCCATGTCTGCGCCCAGGATTCGAACCAACGAAACACTGGGCCGCCTGCAGCAGAGCGCGCGAACTTAACCACTCGGCCACGGGGCCAGCCCCTATACGTCTTTTTTACTGACCCATCCAGAACTCTGTTGTGTTGGCTGCTTTTTGGTAAGTTTAAAAAGGAGGGTGGTTATATCTTTATGGAATAGGAGTACACTCAACTCTCCAGCTTAAAGAAGCAAAGGATTTTAAGCCTACCCTTAACTTGTATAAAGCTCTTCTGAACTTTTCTTCCAATTAAAAGGTGCTAGAATAGAATCTTAATATCTTGCATTTACTTACTCCATGTAGGCATTTGACATTCATTCTTGGCTTTAAGAGAATAAATACATAACTGCCAATAATATTTTTGCTTTTTACGGCAATGATATTGCAAGACTGAGCTCTGAGAAACTCTGAGTTAATTTTTGTGTATAATGCAAGATAATGGTCTAATTTCATTCTTTTTCATGTAGCTGTCCAGTTTTCTCAACATAGTTATTGAAGAGAAAATGTCAGAACTTTTTATGAGGATGCCAAAAATGTTGGATTAGGACTGATCTTGCTCCCTCCTGCCCTCTTGCATTCCAGCATTTCTTGCTTCTTCTTGCCATAGGGACTCACTGTTCCATCTCTCTGAAATGCCCATCTCCCTGTCTGTTAGCCCTGGTGATTAGTCCTCACTCTTCTGGCTCACAATAGATATCACAGCCTTTTGGAAGCCTGGCCTGCTGTTTTTCCACCAAATCTGGATTAGGTGATTCTCTTGCACACACAATATGGAACTGAATCCTAGTGCCTACAGCACTCTATTCCCCACTTGAGCTGCCGAAGTATGAGGACTGCATCTGGTTCTTTGTTACACCACTCTGCCTGGCACGGTGCCTGGAACAAAATAGTCCCATGAGTACTTGCATTTTTCTTCTCTGCCTGAAGGCTCTGGCACTGAAGAAGTCTGCAGTCAACTAGCTAATGGAGATGTCTGTTAACTTGTGTTAAACAATGGGAGAGTAAAAAGTGGATTGACTGATCTGCTGAAATCTGAATCTCATAATTTTACTGTTATTCTGTGGGATAATTTATGTCTTCTTAGGGAAGGAGTAGGTTTATAATAAGATTGGAAGAATTCATTAATCAATTAAGTAAGCCATTCATTTAATACCAATCCTATATCAATATGATTCGAGATATAATTATCTTTTTTGGAAGATACAAAGACAATGATAGCAAGAGCTGATTTATTTTGTGATTTAGCATGAATCATTTCATTTAATCTCAATAATAACTTCATGATGACAATGCAGTTATTATCTTCACTTTACAGCTGATGGAACAGGGCTTAGAGGATATATTATTTGTTCAGGGCCAACAATTAAATGAGTGGTAGAGGACAACGCCAGTTCACTCTGAGTACTGCACCCATGGACTCAATTTCACTACTCTACAATCTCTTGGACAAGGCACCCATTCATGCTGCGAAGTCTCTCCCAAGGGAAAGAAGGATCCTTCAGGATGTGAAGTTAAAGCTGGATTTGTGCTCTCATGGTAACAAGTGTAAGTGGTGTGGAGGTTTGCAGAAAACTGACTTTCTATTTCCGGACCAGAATGAGTTGTCGGGAGAGGCTGACTCAGGGCACTGGCAACAATGGTGTTGGGGGAGGACTAAGACATTCCTGCTTCCCAGCTGGAATTGTGAACAGGCAGAGAGGAGCCCAGTGTGTCCCTGATTTCTGGGACACCCTCTCAGGTGGCTCCTGCAGCTCAGTCTCTCCAGCCTTTGCATAAGCTCCTCCCCAAGGTCTGATTGGAATTGGAGGCAATTAGTCTACCTTGATCCTTTCCTTAATCAGGAGCTTAGGGACTTTTTATGAGCTCTCTCTGAAGTTTTTAAAATGGTATCCTTCTGCCTGTTGCTCTGGAGCTCAAGGATAGACACAGAAAGCTCAGGAGGTCATGGGCTCACCGAGGCTTTCCTCTTAGGTTTTTGTTCCTGGTGTTTTCAGTGGAAGCCAAGGATCAGGAAACCATTCGGGTTAGAAGGTGCCTGAGCTCACTAAGGACTGACACACAGGTCAGAGTGAGCTGGGTATTCTAGGTGTGTGAGGTGTGTCTCTGTGTTTGGAGGTCTGCATAAGTATTCCACATGGATCTGTGTGGTGTTCCATTGCTTGTACAATGTAGATAGATGTCTGTTTTCTTCATGAGTTTTGGCTGTGTGTATTTGTTTTTTTTTGTGTGTGTGATATAATTGACTCCCAGTCTTATTCTTTTCCTTTCTTAGACCTAGGACATATAACTCTAAATAAGAGTTGCCCCACTGGGCAAGAGTAGGGCATTTGTGTGTGTGATTTGGGGTCTCCTAATCAGTCCCTTTGTTTTCAAGGATTTGCCCCACTCTCCTTTTATAACTCCCACATTTTCCTCCGTGGACAGACATCACAGTTAAGTAAATGAGACTATAGAGTCTGAAGACGGATAGATGTTCTCCCCAGTCTGAAGCAGAATTTTCCTGAATTTACCTGTGACTAGCATGGGAGGGGGCTTGAAATCTCTACTTAGTGATGTGTGTGTGTGAGTTTGCCTTTTGTTTGTGCATTATATTTGTGATTCCAAATGTTTAGAGTATATGTTAGGTGTGTGTATTTGATGATGTTTTATTTGCAATTAGTGTTTATATGATGGTTCCTGTGAGTGGACAGCCTTCTCCTATGCTAGATGTAGGTCAGTGGGGATTGGAACATCTCACTTTACAATGAGGGTATACATGTGTGACCATGTATGTTGTTGATCAACTGACTGAAGAAGTATGTGTGTGCAATGGTGTATTTCTTGTATGATTTTTGTGTGATGTGTATGACTTTTTTTTAATATCAGCTTTTGCATTCATGAGTCTGTATTCAGAGTATGAGTTTATACATTGGATGTGTGATTTTTGTGTGTTGCTGGTTACTTGATATTTGTGTTGAGATTATACAAGTGTTTACATGTGGTTATGTGAGTTATTTGTGTCTTGTATGTCCCATCTTCTGTATTATTTTTCAGCTTTTTTGTGTGTGACTCTGGGTAACTGTGCCATATTCTGTTCTTTGCTTAGAATTGCTATAAGCCACTGTAGGCAAAATTAGAAAATCGGCAATTTAAGTGTGCACGTATGTGTGTGTGTGTTTTAAGTACTTGTTTAGGACCTTCTGATTGGACCCTATGAACTCATATGTTTCCTTAACTGTCTTTCGACAGTAGCCATATTACTGCATTAGACAGGCAGGTTCACGTGCATTTCCACCACTGGGCAGGTGTCATACACTAATGGACATGAGCTCAGTGTCTGCAGTATGTCAGACCGGGACTCAGTCCTCAGTCTGACCTTTATATATTTTTGTGACTTTGGGAAGTGACTTCAGCTCTCTAAGGTTCATATTCCTCACTGGTAAAGGAGGGGTAAGTATTCTTCATGTGATATTTTTGGGACTAAATGAGGCAAAGCATACAAATTATTCAGCACTAACCATGCCTGTCATATAATTCGTGCTCAGTAAAACGGAGGAATTTTTATTATCTTTCCCCAAACCCAATGTTTGTGTCATGGAGGTTCCTTACTTCACCATTGTCTGCAGCAGGACAGGTTGAAGTCAGAGAAAACAGGCCCATCCGGAAGCTGCCTCTCACACTTAAAGGTCACACATGACCTACTTTCCACAGCTCATGGGCCAGCTGCCTCCTTACAAAGTCCTGCCTGAATCAGTGTCCCTGGTTTGTTCTGGCCTTCTTGTTTTTTCTGGTTTCTGAGTGAGGACTTATACAGTACATGGTGATGAGCAGCCAGGCCTTCCCATAAGGGTCAGTCACTGTCCTCATTGGTGGCCATAAACTGAGATAACCAGTGCCCTTGGGCAAGTTTGTGGTCCCTGAAGAAGACTTGCTGTCTTGCTCCCTTACTTGAGTGACAATATCAGTCTTGATTCCCTCTTCAGGAATATGTGGCTGGTAATCTTTACCTCTAACCTAAATAAGTATTGAATCTAGAATCCACCATCAAAGAACTGAGCCACTGTAGGTAAATCCTTTGTCTCTTTTGCTTCCGTTTTTACATCTATAAAATAGTCTCAAACTATATAATTATTGATTTTGAGGGAAGTTAAAGCATGTGAAAGCCCTTTGTAAATTGTATGATGTACAAATGTGAGTGATAAACTTTTCTTAGCAGAGAGCTAAGGATATTTGGACAAAGATAGCTGGCATAACACAGCTTGTCTGATGTTCTAATGAGGGTATAATTTCTATGCAGAGTGGTTAAGAGATGAATTCTTGTCAGATGGACACATGTTATGCTTCCATCTGTCCCACTTATCTGTATGTACTTTTGACATTCAAATAATGTACAATTTTGTTTTTTCATAGTTAAAATGATAATAATAGTACCCATTTATTAGGACTATGAAGAGGATTAAATTTGAAAGTACATATACAATAATTGTATAATAGTGCCTGGCACAATTATTAATGTTGGTTTGGAAGCCTGGATTGGACACTTTTCTAAAAGGGCCATTTTCAATGACTGGAAACAGGTTTGATGCAGTCAATTATACTGAAAGCTTGGACAAAGATTTAGTAATTCTGTTCCAGCTTAGGGAATTTCATGTACCATTTAGCGGAAATAGCTGATACCACTTTCCTGGTGCCCATTTCACATATGATCTTAGTAAATTGCTGAGGTTTGAACCAAGCTAGATATAAAGATATAAACTCCTTGAGCATAAAGACTTCCCATTTTTTGTTCACTACTATGTACTCAATATTGGACAAAGCTCTTCTTCAATAAACATTTGTTGAATTAAGAATAAATGTTCTTTGGTTTCTTTGGAAAGAAGCTTAGTTAATGTGAGAGTTTGATGTATCATTGGAACCGGTGGGACAGACTGATTAACGCACCAACAATTGTGAGAAATAAACAGAAAGATAGCTAAAATTAAGATTTTCGTACTACAAAGGATATTACTATAGTGTTCTGACATGATCACTGACATTTCCCACTTTCCCCAATTCCAAGCAGAGATAAGAGCAGCATGGGGAGGGAGAACCAGAGCAGCACGTCTGAGTTCTTCCTGCTGGGTCTCCCCCTCCCACTGGAGCAGCAGGACATATTCTTCTCCCTGTTCCTGGGCATGTACCTGACCACGGTGCTGGGGAACCTGCTCATCATCCTGCTCATCAGGCTGGACTCTCGCCTCCACACCCCCATGTACTTCTTCCTCAGCCACTTGGCCTTCTCTGACATTTCCCTTTCAACTATCACGGTTCCAAAGATGCTCAGGAACATGCAGACTCACCAACAATCCATCCCTTATGTGGGGTGTATTTCTCAGATGTATTTTTTCATAGTTTTTGATTGTCTTGACAATTTCCTTCTTGCAGTGATGGCATATGACAGGTATGTGGCCGTCTGTCAGCCACTCCGCTATACCACCATCATGAGACAGGAGCTGTGTATCTCATTAGTAGCTGGGTCCTGGTTCTTCTGTTGTATTCATGGCCTGTTGCACCCCCTCCTCTTGGCCCAACTGTCCTTCTGTGCTGACAGCACCATCCATCACTTCTTCTGTGACCTCACTGCACTCCTGAAGATGAGCTGCTCAGACATCTCCCTCAATGAGCTGGTCATCTTTACTGAGGGAGGAGTGCTTTTCATCTTGCCTTTGAGTAGTATTTTGAGTTCATATATCCATATAGGGATCACTGTCCTGAAGGTCACTTCCACCAAGAGACTCTTTAAAGCCTTTTCTACCTGTGGCTCCCATCTCTTTGTGGTGTCTTTATACTATGGGACACTTGCAGGTGTTTATTTTTTCTCTTCATCATGGGACTCCAATGACAAAGACATAATTGCTTCAGTCGTGTATACAGCAGTTACCCCTATGCTGAACCCGTTCATCTATAGCCTTAGGAACAGAGATATAAAACAGGCCCTGAAAATATCTGTCAATAGGGTTAGCTTCTTTAAGTGGCAATCACTAAATCTTCTTCATGCAGCCATGAGCATAGTGAGATATATCTCCTAAAATTATTGTATGGTTGACAACTCCATATAACTTTAAAAGAATATGCATTCTGCTGTCATTCATAGTGTTGTTAACATTAACTAGGCCAAGTTTGCTACTTGGATCGTTAAATATCTTTATTCCTAATTAAATTTTTCTGTTTATTCATCATCTCTTATAAGATATGTACAAAATCTTATGCCAACATGTCCCACAATTATAATTGTAGATTTGTCTTTTTCTCCTTTTAGATATGTCAGTTTTTGCTTATGTATTTTTTATACTATATTATTGAGGACACACAGATTTAGCATCATAATCTGCTCCTGGTGGACTGATTCTTTTATGTAGTAGTGTGCTGAAGCTGGCTTGCACTGGATTCAAGCTGATTGTGCACATTTCTTCCCAATTCTACATTCAATGACATCATGTTGGTAGACTAAAATCAACCGTAATGACAATATGACAGTAAGGAAATTGGTAAATGCTACAAAGCAAGTTTTAGTTAAAAGAGAGAGACAGTCATTTTTTATGCATTTACCAGCACACCACTGCATTTGTAATTAGAAGATATTACTCTTTCTCTCCAGCAATGTGCTCCTACCCTAACATCTCATCTACTTCTGATACTAGCATAGATATACCAGATTTCTTTTGGTTAGTGTTTCCATGGTATTTCTTTTCCATTAGTTTACTTCAAACTTTTCAATGTCCTTATATCTATGAAGTGTCTGTTGTTAACAATGTAAAGATGGGTTTTGCTCTTTTTATGGAGATTGACAATCATTATATTTCTGGAGCATTTGATCTATTAACATCTAATGTAGTCATAATATTTGAATTTTTATTTTCCATATTACTAAATGCTTTCTATTTGAGATATCTGTCTCATATTTATTCTGTCCTTTCTCCCTTTTGATTAATTAAATATATATTTTATTATTCCATTCCCCTTCTTTGAGCTTGCTAATCATACCTTAGTAATATTTTATAATTATTTTCTGTATTTTATGTCGAGATTACTTCTTGCTTTCTCTTCAAAATTTTTTTATTGTAGTATAATATACATAATATGAAATTTACCATTTTAGCCACTTGAGGTATCTAATTCAGTGGCATTTAGTACATTCATCACCAGTGTCTCATTCAAGGACTTCAAAACGAAATTGTATTGGACATCCAAGCAATTGAGTACTTTGCAGTTGTGAAAAAATAATGATTACGACATCTATGAATCAATATGGAGGAATTTCCATATTATATTGTTAAAGGAAAGGAAGCAATGCGTAAAAGAGCATCTATAGCATGTTACTTTTTGTGTAAAAATGAAGGGGAAAGAAAATATACATGTATCTGCCCATTTGAGCAAAAAGAAACACAAGAAGAATAAATCAGAAACAGAGATTGCTTCCCTATAGGAGGTGGGTGGGAATGGGGTAGAAAAGATGGAGAGATGAGTATATGTATTCTTACAGTTTTGACTATGTTATTTTTTTTACCTACTAAAAAAGAAATAGAAGAAGGAGGGGCATAAAGCAAAATAGAATAAAATAAAACAAATGAACTGAATATATTGAAAATTAATCCCATAATTAGACTATAGGAGAAAAGAAAATAACTAATGTAAGTAATTCATGAACACAGAATTTTATCTATATACTCTCACAATAAAGAAAAACTGCAAACAAAGTTTTTGAACTGCAGTTAGTTTGTCATTAACAGTGGTAAGAGTTTGAGATTCTGAAATTACTTAACATGTGTTCAAAGATTCAGCAAATAAGGAAATTTATTGTTGAAAAAGGAATGACTCCTCCCTATTAGGGAAAGACACAATGGACATGAAAAAGGAGAGGATGGAAAGAAATCTATGACGTCAAACTAGAATTGGAGATGTCAGCTTGAACCATGGTTTTTAAAATGTATAGACAGATTGAAATTTATATGTTGTATGTGTCACTATCTCTACAGTTTCCATCCCCCATTCTTTCTGTCCCTCTCCTGACTCATCTCCTATGCGCAAACATTCTTTTAGTTTACTAGTTTTTAGTTTCTACTACCTGTGTTTTATTTCCTAGCTGCATCCTCTAGATTATTTAGAAGCCTTGTAAGCAATGAACACACCTAATGGCAAATTTGCTGCTTAAATACATTCTTCTCTAAAAGGGGTGAAAGTTACTTAGAAAAATGGCCAATTCTGGGGCTGGGGCCAGGACATGAGAAGACCAGGGAAATTTCGCTGAGTCTGAAAGTAAATAGTGCTCAATGAATCATGGGGACACAAAAGTCAACTTGAAAGGGATTCCATTGGCCAAATCTGGAATAATCTGAGCTTCAAAATGAATAACAAGAGTAATGCATTATGACTCAAATAAATAAGAACCCACGAGTCCATAACGATATAATGAAATCAATGAAAAACAAACCAGTGGAGGTGATGGAAAATTCCTTCTTATAGGACAATAAAACTGACAAACATAAAACAAATGACAAAGTTAGAAAGTCACCATTTGGTCACCACATTTGTAATAAAATTTTTTCATATAAGAATCACCAATGGATAAATATAGAGGGTGAAATTTTAATAAGAAAAAAGTTGTGGTCATAAAATCTCAAAATATCTATGGAAATAATACTTATTAATTACAAAGGTTAAAATAGTAACTTAATAGTAGATTAAGTGGGAGACATCCCCTTAACCAATTGATCAAGGATAAAAAATTACTAGTAATTGGAAAAATGGTACCATATGTTTTCTGATAACATGTGCTGTGGTAAACATGCCAAAAATCTAAATCTGAAATATACATACAGGCATAAGTAAACCTAGGAAAATGTTAACCATTGGGGAAATCTGGGTGAAGGGTGTTTCAGAATTCTTTGTATCACTTTTATGACTTTTCTATAAGTCTTGTATCATTTCAAATTAAACTTAAAAAAAGTTCTTTGTCCCTGGTGGGGCCATGTCCAAGAAGAAAGGAGTTCATGTCATCACCGGCATGAGGGACACTGTCCTTTAGGACTTCAGTCCCTCTGGCTTCTGGACACCCAGGTTCCCAAAGGGCAGTAAGAAATCAGCCAGAAGCTTGGAGACTGTGTTTAAGTCCTCTGACTGGTAATCAAAATGTTATCTTTTTGTTCATTGCTCTGGAGCTGTTTAAGGAACATGAAAGTCTGCAGAAGTGCTGAGGCCACAGATATTTCTTCCTTTCTTTTCTTTTTCTAAGTAATTTTATTGAGATAATAATGGTTTGTAACATTGTAATATGGGGTGTACATTGTTATTTATCAATTTCTGAATACACTTCATCGTGCTTACCCTCAGTAGTTTAGTTTTTGTCTATCACCATACATATGTGCCCCTTTATACCTCTTGCCCACCCCCAAACCCCTTGCCCTCTGGTAACAACTAATCTGTTCTCTTTATCCATGTATTTGTTATATTCCACATATGAGTGAAATCATTCAGTATTTGTCTTTCTCTGGCTGGCTTATTTTGCTTAACATCATTCCCTCAAGGTCCATCCATGTTGTTGCAAAGGGGACGATTTTGTCTTTTTTATGGCTGAATAGTATTCCATTTGTAAATATATACCACAACTTCTTTATCCATTCACCCATAGAAGGGCACTTGGGTTGCTTCCACATCTTGGCTATTGTAAATAATTCTTCAATGAGCATAGGGGTGTATAAATCTCTTGGGATCATTGATTTAAAGTTCTTTGGATAAATACCCAGTAGTGGGATAGCTGGATTGTAAGGTATTTCTATTTTTAATTTTTTGAGAAATTTCCATACTGTTTTCCATGCTGGCTGCACCAGTTTGCATTCCCACCAGCAGTATATAAGCATTCCCTTTTCTCCACATCCTCTCTAACATTTGTTGGTTTTTGTCCTGGTAATTATAGCCATTCTGACAGGTGTAAGGTGATATCTCATTGTAGTTTTGACTTACATTTCCCTAATAATTCGTGATGTTGAACATCTTTTCATGTGTCTGTTGGCCATCTGTATATCTTTGGAAAAATGACTGTTCATATTACCTGCCTGTTTTTTTTATCAGGTTGTTTGTTTTTTTTATTGTTGAGTTGTATGAGATCTTTATATATTTTGGAGATCAATCCCTTGTCAGGTAAGTGATTTGCAAACATTTTCTTCCAGTTGGTGGGTTGTCTTTTCGTTTTGTTCATGGTTTCCTTTGCTGTGCAGAAGATTTTGGTCTTATGTAGTCCCACTTGTTAACTTTTTCTTTTGTTTCCCTTGCCCGAGTAGACAGAGTATTCGAAAAGATGCTGCTAAGACCAATGTCAAACAGTGTACTGCCTATATTTTCTTCTAGGTGTGTCATGGTTTCAGGTCTTACTCTGTTTGTCTAGATACTAAACCTCCTGAAGAGAAGCTGAAGATTTGGGCAAAGTCTGGGGCAGATGGTGTCTGAGGTCACCAACGAAGAACACAGGTCAGAGGGACTGGAAATCTGCACTTGTTGATGGATTTGCCTGTGTCCATGTCAGTTTGCATGCCTTTGTATTCATGGGTGTGTGTGTGTGTGTGTGTGTGTGCATGTCTGTATGCTTGTGTGTGTGTGTTGTTTGATAATTGTGTGCATGTGTTTGTACTATGTATCTGAGTCACAGCCTGATTCTTTTCCTGAGTTAGACCCAATCTGTGCTCTGTTTTAGTGCATGCAGACCAAGATATCAGCTTACTAATGATTAGGGACCCCTGCGTCATGCCTGTGATCTTAAATAATTGCATCACAGCTGAGTGGATGAGAGCTCAGCATTGACAGTGATATTGTTGTCTCCACTGCTGGAGAAGATGTCTGATCTCACCAAGGAATTGAGGTCAGAGAGGGCTCAAACCCCTGCTCAGCAGCATGTACTAGTGCATGTATGAGCTTTGTTTGTGGGTGACACACGAGTGGGTGATGGCAGGAATGTGTATTTTTGGCCATTGTCTGTGTGTATTGTTACCACATGCATACATTGTGGTGGTTTACTGATGTGCCTGTGTGAATAGGCTTACTGTCCCATACTGACTGCCTTTGCCCGGGAGGGGTGTGGGTCAGAAAGGCTGAAGCACATCTCTCAGTAATGGAAGTGTGTGTGCTATTTGTTGTAGTGAGTTTGTGGCTGGGTGTGCATATGGTCTGGGGGCATCTGATTTGCCCCGTGATCTCAACTCTTTCATTAAATGCCCTCCTTCTGGGGCACCATTGGTTGGCATATACAAACTCTAAGTGACTCCCTGTTTCCTGAAAAGGATCTGCTATCATTTTATATAACTGAATATGACTGAGTCACTCAGAATCTTGTAATCCTTTACTTTCACTAAACGTCCAGGCAAAAAACCTCCAGGCATCATGCTGTGTAAAGTTAGCATGCACAATCACCGACAAATAGTGGAGAGAACTTGGGAAAGTTACTTAACTCCTTGGCCTCAGTTTCCACATCTATAAAGTGGATAGAATTACAGGCCTTCTGTAAATATTTATGGTTTAAATAGAATTTCAACTACGTGAGAATTTTTTGTCACTTGGAAAGTATATAAATATGAATGAATGAAATCATCTAGGTAGAGGACTAAGAAAATTTTGGACAACTCTGACTTCCTTGCAGCAGCTCTAAAATCACATAGGGTGCTTGGATCCCCTGACCAATGAAAGGGGAAGTTTCCCTGTGTAGTGGTTAGAGCATGGGCTCTGATCCCACAGTTATATCAGATTGAACCACCTGAAATTGTTAATAATAATTTTTTAATTTACAGAAAGTGGTAATACATATACAATAACATGAGATCCCAGTGCTGAGATGGTGTTATTGGAACATTGTCACATTCCTCGAGTGAACTTTGTGGGGTTCCAGTTACCTACAACTGTAAACTCACTCTTGAAGTGAGTGGTCATTTGAAACTGTTTGATCCCAGAATAGCTTCCAAACCAGAACAGTCCACAAGCTATCTTTCATAAGAATGGTGAACATTTTGGTGAACATTTGGGTACTAGGCTAAGGACTTAACCTACATTTCCTAATTAAATCAAAATATCAGCCTTACATTCCAGATTTAAAAAATTCTTCACAGCTACATTTAGAATTTTTGTTCTTTCAACCATTTTAGCTTTTAAAAAATAGAATCAGAAATGATATAACTTCCATAGGCCCAAACAGTACAGTAGGGGGCAGAAATGGCACACACACACACATATATTTGTGTGTATAAAATCTATGACGTGATATAATATGTATATAACTTTCTATACACTAGTCCCCCCTCTTCCACAAGGGACACATTCCAAGACTCCTCAGTGGATGCCTGAAACCACAGATAGTACTGAACCCTATACATACTATGTTTTTTCCTATACATACATACCTATGATAAAGTTTAATTTATAAATTAGGCAAAGTAGAGATTGACAGCAATAACTAATAATAAATAGAATTACAACAATATATAGTAATAAAAGTTATGTGAACGTTTCTCTCACAAAATATCTTACTGTACTGCACTCACCCTTCTTGTGATTGTGTGAGATGATACTATGCCTATGTTATGAGATGAAATGAGGTGAATGATATAGGCATTGTGACATAGCATTAGGCTACCAATGACCTTCTGATGATACATCAGAAGGAAGATTGCTGAGCCACGATGATGTCAATGGTTGGGTGTCAGGTGTAGATGATGTCTCCGGTTGACTGCAGGGAACTGACACCACAGAAAGTGAAACTGCAGTTAAAGGGGTACTATTGTACTTTAAGGCAGAAATAACTGATATCAGTTTTTGGAAGCTCATTTACTGCTTCTGACACAGCAAATTATTATGATTTGGCTCTGTCTTGGTGTAGTAAATAATCCTGGTATACTCATAAAAAATGTACTCATAGGAAGCAGGGACCTTGCCTTTCTTGTTCACTGTTGAATTCTCTGTCCTTAGTAGAGGTCCATGTTCAGAATCAATGTTCAGTAGGTAATGGTTGAATGAAACAGTGAATGCCCTCTTGCTTCTGTGAAATGAGGTCTTGTTCACTGCTTTTGGGTGTGATGTTTTCCTGGAGCCAGACTGGGATAGAGTGAAGATGCATGCATCCATAAATTTGACAAATTAATAGGAGTGTAGTTAAAAATTCATTGTTTTCCCAGAGAATTATGGTATGAAACGTGATGATCCTGATCACCTTTTCTAGGTTCCTGAGATTCACAAACCTTCTTCATCCCCAGCATAAAGAAGCATAGTATGATGCCTGAGAACCAGAGAAGCACGTCCAAGTTCCTCCTCCTGGAGATTCCCATCCCACCAGAGCAGTGGGGCATGTTCTTTGCCCTGTTCCTGGGCATATACCTGACCATGGTGTTGGGGAAACTGCTCATCATCTTGCCCATTAGTCTGGAGTCTTGCCTCCATATGCCCATGTACTTTTTCCTCAACCACTTGGCTCTCACTGATGTCTCCTTTTCATCTGTCACTGTCTCTAAGAAGCTCATGAACATGCAGACTCACTGAAAATCCATCACTGACATAGGGTACATTTTGCAGGTGTATTTCTTTATAATTTTTGATTGCCTTGATAGCTTTCTTCTTACAGTGATGGCATATGACAGGTATGTGGCCATCTGTCACTCACTCCACTGCACCACCATCATTAGGGTAGAGCTGTGTGTTCTATTGGTAATTGGGTCCTGGGTCCTCTCATAGGTCTTTTCCCTGTCCCATACGCACTTACCAGTCTCACTGTCCTTCTGTGTTAATAGGACCATTCCCCATTTCTTATATGACTTTGCTGTCCTGCTCAAGCTTTCCTGCCCAGACATCTCCCTCAATGATCTGCTCATCTTCATTCTGGGGGTAAGGTTTGTCTTCTTGCCATTGAGTGGCTCCAGTTCTCTTGTGTCCTTATTGGGGTCTATATTCTGAGGGTCCTCTCTACCCAAGGAATCTGCAAAGCCTTATCCAAGTGTGGCTCCCACCTCTCTGTGGTATTTATATTCAATGGGACAATTAATGGACCATAATTTTTACCATCATCTAGCAATTCGAAGAATAACATTACTGTCTCCATAATGTACATGGTCGTCACTCTCATGCTAAATTCCTTTATCGATAGCCTCAAGAACAAGGACTTGAAAGGGGAACTGACAAAACTCATCAAGAGGGTGAACTCATTATAAGTGACAATCACTCCTCCAGATTATTACTTTACCAGAGATTCTGTTAACGTTCCTTCTTTGAGACATTGTGTGCTGATCATCGTTGTCATTGACAACTTCCCAATATTCCTATCAAGTTTGCTTTGCCTTTTTTACCTGGTTGGAGACTGTTTTCCCACATCCTTACACTGTAACCTCCATTTAAGATACTGCACCAAATCTCCAGGTACACAGATGTCCCTGTGTTACTTACTGTCATTCTATGAGGTTTGGGGCACACTTCCTAGGGTTTTTGGAGATTTGTTTTTCTTTCTTATTGTTCAATTAACTTGACATGTAGCATTGACTGTCATGACACATTTTCATCTCCATTTTTGTAAAGTACAAGAATTCCTTATCTTACAAATGAAGAATTATATTTCAAAACAAGCTATAGAAATGCAGCATTTCCAGTAGAAGTAGCAATAGGTAGCATATTTTTTATTCTTTAGGCCCTTATATGAATTAACTCATTAAATTCTCACTACAACCATACAAAGCAGATGGTATTATGTTTTCCATTTTACAGATGAGGAAACCAAAGAAAAGATGACTGCACTGGAACTCAGACACAAATCTGTTTGATTGAAACTGATGCTTTTAAGTTTAACTTATTTTGCCTGTTAGAAGAGAGGACTTCATGATACTCATCTCCCCCTCTTTCAACTCCTATTAACTTTGTCAGTTTACTAGTCTCTGAGAAATGGCTTTATCACAGCAAATTTGTTTCCTGTAACTAGCTAAGTGCCTGGTACATCATTAGCATGTCATAAATGTTAATTAATATTTTAATTGTTTTTCTTTCCTTTCCCTTAATTCTTTTTGCCCTTTCTTCCACAAATATTGAAATTAAGGATGAAAGAGTTAAAATTTTACTGGATTAGGGTGAAACCATGTCTTGTACCCACAAGTTTAATGTGGGAAATAAAGTAATCAAAGTTTCTGAGTTTGCTTTGCAGAACAGCAGGAGGACTACTGATAAGAGAGTAGATTGGGATCTCATCAAGATGACGGTGTAAGCAGACTCTGAACTCATCTCCTCCCATGAACACAACCAGGTTACAAATATTTTTGGAAAAGTTACCCTGGATAGAAAACTGAAAAGGGATAAAAAGAACCCCCACAACAAGGGACAGTCCTGACTAAACCAGAAGAGGCAGAAATTTCCTTCTGGAGAGAAAAAAAACCACCTTCAGGAGCAGCACAGTTTCTCAGCCAGCCAGGCAGGAGCTACCCTAAGCTACGCAGCCCTCTCTGGAGGAATAAGTTCTGGAGCAGAGGCTGATACTGCTATAAGCATCCTTCAGACTCAGCACAACTGAGACAAGGGTCTTACTATCTGGCTTTGCTGGCTATTAACTGCAGTGGGTAATAACCTCAGAAAAGCTATTGGATGAAAGCTGAAAAGACCCAGGTCTTAAAGGGCCTATGCACAAAATCACCCATCTCAGCAAACTAAAATCACCAGAGAGAAGGCTGATAGTCCTTTGGTGAAAAGAGAATCACCTTGTGGGCTCTGGGAGCATCTTGGTGAGAGGAGAGATCTCTCCAGAGACTGAGACATTAGTGGTGGCCATTGTTGTCACCTAGTCCAGGCATGCTGATGCAGACCCTGGCAGATGCCATTGAAATTCTTCCCCTGGCCTGTTAGCCCAGGGGTCTGCCACATCCACTGGAGTGCAGATTTAATCTAGTTCAGCCAGGGCAGACAGCCTGCCCTAGGGACAGGCCATTCCCAACAGCAAGCCCTCAGGCTACCTGTTGGCCTGCATTGATTGGGTGTCTTGATCCTCTACAGGCAGGTGAATGTGTTGGCCTCTGTGGGGCAAAGCCTGTGTGAGGACCAGCTGAACTGTGGGGGGCATTGGTGGAGAGGTGGGGGCCTCTGCAGTGGGGCAGTGGGGTATGCTCCAGGGGGTTGGGAAGTGTGCATGACCCGGACAATGTTGACAGTGTGTGTGGTCCTGTGGGGGGGGGGGGGGGTGTGAGGCTTATCAGTGGCAGAAGACCTGTGCCTCACAAATAGCCATAAAAAGGATGAGCCCCATCTTCCAAAGCCTGAAACAATTGAGTACTACTGTTGCTAGGGTCAGCCCCACTCAGCTGCACTCCTAAGAGAACTGGCAACAGCCTTGTAGGCCTGAGGCCTATAGCAACTGTAAACCCCTGAGCCTAGCAACCAGCTACATTGGGTACCTACCCAATTAACAGGAAAACTGCAACAGAAGTGTGCTTATAGACTTTGCAGCCAACAGTGCTGAGGCTCCCCAACCGGATTTACAAACAGCTGGCCAGGGAAGGAAAGACTAGAATCCCTGGGAACTTGCATTAAGAGCAACCCTGCCGCAGCAGAAGGACACAAGTAGCCCACAAAGGGGTCAAACCTGGATCATTTGGATTGGTGACAAGAGGGAATCACACTGCTGGGCCTCAAAAGGCATCTCTCACATAAGGCTACTTCTCCAAGATCAGGAGACACAGCTGACTCACCTAATACATAGATATAAGCACAGAGAAAGAGGCATAATGAGTAGACAAAGGAATACTTTCCAGGCAAGGGAACAGGACAAAACCCCAGAAAAAGGACTAAATGCAACAGAAATAAGCAACCTACCCAACAAAAAGTTCAAACAAAAACTCATAAGGATGCTCACAGATATTGGGAGAAGATTGGATGTACACAGTGAGCTCATCAACAAAGAACAGGAAAATAAAAAAATAACAAATCAGAACTGAAGAATACAATACTGGAAATGAGCAATTCACTAGAAGGACTCAATAGCAGAGTAGAGGATGCAGAAGAACGGGTCAGCGAGCTAGACAAAAGACTAGAGGAAATCACCCAAGCTGGACAGAAAGAAGACAAAAGAATTAGACAGAATAAGAACAGTCTAAGGGAACTCTGGGACAATATCAAGTTCACTACCATTTGTATTGTAGGTGCCCCAGAGGAGAAGAGAGAGACAAAGGCAAAGGAAATGTATTTGAAGAAATAGCTGAAAACTTTCCTAACCTAAGGAAGGAAACAGACATCCAAGTACAGGAAACACAGAGAGCTAGCTCCACATAAGATAAGCCCAAAGAGGCCCACACCAAGACACATTATAATTAAAATGTCCAAAATTAAAGATAAAGATAGAATCCTAAAAGCAGCAAGAGAAAGGCAACAAGTGACATACAAAGGAAAGCCGATAAGGATATTAGCAGACTTCTCAGCCAAAACCCAACAGGCAAAAAGAGAATGGCAAGATGTATTTAAAATGCTAAAAGGAAAAAACCTACAGCCAAGAATACTCTATCCCTCAAGATTGTCATTCAGAATGGAAGGAGAGATAAAGAGCTTCCCAGAAAAGCAAAAATTAAAGGAGTTTATCACCAAGAACGCAGTTCTACAAGAAGTGCTGAAGGGACTTATTTAAGTGGGAAAGTGATGACCACGAATTGGGATAAAAAAATTATGAACCCCCCCCCCCCCCCCCAAAAACCAGGCAATAGAATCAATGGTAAAGGTAAAAATATAGTAAAGGTAGTAGATCAAAAACCTGTGAAGATAATATGAAGGTTAAAAGACAAAAGTACTAAAATTACCTATTTCAATGATAAGAGGGTAATTGATAGACACACACAAAACAAGAGATTAGATATGATTTCAAAAACATAAAATGTGGGAGGAGGGGAGTGAAAAAGTAGAGATTTTAGAAATAGGTCAAGCTAAAG
The DNA here is from genome assembly GCF_041296265.1 of Equus caballus. NCBI lineage: Eukaryota > Metazoa > Chordata > Mammalia > Perissodactyla > Equidae > Equus > Equus caballus. The sequence goes on from NC_091708.1 coordinate 34,391,272, forward strand.
AGTCTATCAACTCAATATAGACTGCCATATACATAGAATATTATATAGGATCCTCATGGTAATCACAAATCAGAAACCTATAATAAGTAAGCAAATAAGTAAGACCAAAGAAATCAAACATATTACTAATGAAAGCCATCAAACCACAAGGGAAGAGAAGCAAGAGAAAAAGAAAGGAAGAGAGAAGAACTACTAAAACACCTACAAAAAAGGTAAGAAAATGACAATACATACATATTTATCAATAGCTACTTTAAATGTTAATGGACTAAATTCTCCAATCAAAAGGCATAGGGTGGCCAATTGGATAAAAAAACAAGACCTATATGTATGCTGTATACAAGAGACACACTTCAGACCTACAGACACTCACAAACTGAAAGTGAAAGGATGGAAAGAGATATTCTATGCAAATGACAAAGAAAAGAAAGTGGAGGTAGCAATACTTATATCAGACAAAATAGAATTTAAAACAAAAACTGTAACAAGAGACAAAGATGGGAACTACATAATGATAAATGGAACAATCCAACAAGAAGATATAACACTTGTAAATATCTTGCACCCAACGTAGGAGCACCTAAATATATAAAGCAATTATTAACAGGCATAAAAGGAGAAATAGTAATACAATAATAGTAAGGGACTTTAACACTCCACTTACACCAGTGGATAAATCATCCAAATAGAAGTTCAATAAGGAAACACTGACCTTAAAGGACACATTAGACCAGATGGACTTGGTAGATATATGTAGAACATTCCACCCAAAAGCCACAGAATACACATTCTTTTCAAATTCACATGGAACATTCTCCAGGACTGATCACATATTAGGCCACAAAACAAGTCTCAATAAATTTAAGAAGACTGAAATAATACCATGCATCTTTTCTGACCACAAAGTTATGAAACTAGAAATCAACTACAGGATGAAATTCAGAAAAGCCACAAAAATATGGAGATTAAACAAAATGCTAATGAACAATGAATGGGTCAATGAAGAAATCAAAGGAGAAATAAAAAAATTCCTGGAGACAAATGAAAATGAAAATACAACATGCCAAAATCTATGGGATACAGCAAACGCAGTTCTAAGAGAGAAATTTATAGCAATTCAGGCCTATGTCAGCAAAGAAGAAAAATCCCAAATAGATAATCTAACAGTGCAACTAAAGGAACTGGAAAAGGAAGAACAAACAAAGCCCCAAATCAGCAGAAGGAAGGAAATAATAAAAATCAGAGCAGAAATAAATGAAATAGAGACTAAAAAAACAGTAGAAAAAATTAACGAAACTAAGAGCTGGTTCTTTGAAAAGATAAACAAAATTGACAAACCCTTATCTACACTCACTAAGAAAAAAGAGAGAAGGCTCAAATAAATAAAATCAGAAATGAAAGAGGAGAGATTACAATGGACTCCTCAGAAATACAAAAGATTATAAGAGAATTCTATGAAAAGCTACATGCCAACAAATTGGACAATCTAGAAGAAATGGATAAATTCTTAGAAGCATACAACCTTCCAAAACTGGGCCAAGAAGAAGTAGAGAATTTGAATAGACCAATCACCAGTAAGGAGACCGAAACAGCAATTAAAAACCTCCCAAAAAATAAAAGTCCAGGACCTGATGTCTTCTCTGGTGAATTCTACCAAATGCTAAGAAATATTAAGAATATAATATTCTTAATAATTATTACAAATATTAAGAAGACTTAATACTTATCCTTCTCAAACTGTTTCAAAAAATTGAAGAGGAGGGGAGGCTTTCTAACTCATTCTATGAAGCCAAAATTATCCTGATACCAAAACCAGACAAGGACAACACAAAAAAAGAACATTACAGACCAATATCACTGATGAACATCGATGCAAAAATCCTCAAAAAATACTGGCAAATTGAATATAACAATACATGAAAAAGATAATACACCATGATCAAGCAGGTTTCATTCCAGGGATGCAAGGATGATTCAACACCCACAAAACTACCAACGAGATACATTACATTAACAAAATGAAGAATAAAAATAACATGATCATCTCAATAGGTGCAGAGAAAACATTTGACAAGATACAGCATCCATTTATGATAAAAACTCTAAATAAAATGGGTCTAGAAGGAAAATACCTCAACATAATAAAGGCCATATATGACAAACCCACAGAAAATATCATTCTCAATGGAGAAAAACAGAAAGCTATCCCTCTAAGAAAAGGAACCAGACAAGGATGCCCATTGTCACCACTTTTATTTAACATAGTATTGGAAGTCCTACCCAGAGCAATCAGGAAAGAAAAAGAAATAAAACAGATCCAAATTGGAAAAGAAGAAGTGAAACTGTCACTCTTTGCAGACGACATGATTTTATATCTAGAAAACCCTAAAGAATCCACTAAAAACATTTGGAAAAAATAAAGGCATACAGTCAAGTCACAGGATACAAAATCAACATACAAACATCAGTTGTGTTTCTATACATTAACAACGAAGTAGCAGAAAGAGAAATTAAGAATACAACCCCATTTACAATTGCAACAAAAAGAATAAAACACCAAGGAAAAACTTAACCAAAGAGGCGAAAGATCTGTACACTGAAAACTATAAAACATTGTTGAAAGAAATCGAAGAAGGCACAAAGAAATGGAAAGATATTCTATGCTCTTGGATTGGAAGAATTAGCATCGTTAAAATGTCCATACTTCCTAAAGCAATCTGTAGATTCAACACAATCCCTATCAAAGTTCCAACAACATTTTTCACACATATAGAGCAAAGAGTCCTAAAATTTATATAGAACAATAAAAGACCCCAAATAGCCAAAGGATTCCTGGGAAAAAAGAACAAAGCTGGAGGTATCACACTCCCCGATTTCAAAATATACTACAAAGCCATAGTAACCAAAACAGCATGGTACTGGCACAAAAATAGACACAGACATCAATGGAACAGGATTGAGAGCCCAGACGTAAACCCATGTCCCGTTTATGGACAGCTAATATTCGACAAGGGAGCTAACAGCATACGATGGAGAAAGGAGAGTCTTTACAATAAATGGTGTTGGGAAAACTGGATAGCCACATGCAAAAGAATGAAAGTAGACCATTCCCTTACACCATGCACAAAAATCAACGCAAATGGATTAACAACTTGAATGTAAAATCTGAAACCATGAAACTTCTAGAAGAAACCGTAAGCAGTACACTCTTTGACTTTGGTCTCAGCAGCATATTTTCAAGTACCATATCTGACCGGGCAAGGGAGACAAAAGATAAAATGAACAAAAGGGTCTACATCAAACTAAAAAGCTTCTTCACAGCAAAGGAAGCCATCAACAAAATGAAAAGACAACTTAACAATTGGGAGAAGATATTTGCGAACGATATATCAGTAAGGGGTTAATATCCAAAATATACAAAGAACTCGTGCATCTCAACAACAAAAAAACCAACAACCCAATTAGAAAATGGGCAAAAGATCTGAACAGAGATTTCTCCAAAGAATGGATGGACCTTGAGGGTATCATGCTGAATGAAATAAGTCAGAGGGAAAAAGTCAAATACCATATGATCTCACTCATAAGTAGAAGATAAAAGCCACGACAATCAAACACATAGCAATGGAGATTGGATTGGTGGTTACCATAGGGGAAGCATGGGAGGGCAAAAGGGATGATCAGGCTCACATTTGAGGAAATGGACTATAATTAGTTTTGGGGTAGTGAAAATCGTGTAATCTGCACAAAATTCAAAATATATTACGATGTACATCTGAAAGCTATATAATGTTATAGTCCAATGTTACTGCAATTAAAAAAAAAGAATTGCCATTCCTATGAGAGTGGGAAATTTATTATAGCTAATGGCCCTCTCATGGCAAGAGCATATTTTGGGACCAAAGTATTCTTACTGGATATTGCATATGCATAATGGAATTTCAAATTCTCCACCCAGATAGAGAATATTTTTCCCTACGTGTTTCACCCTACCAGTTTTCCTGAACCATCCGTCATCTGGACACAATATCAATTAGACGAGAAGAGAATTGGAGGAACCATTTTTGCTGCATAACTGCAAGAACTGAGAACATCACGTTCGTTCTAAATACAGACTTACCTCAATAATGATTCTCAGGTAACAACTTTTCACCATACTGGCCACCATAATGCCTCTTTAAAAATGGTATTTTGACCTTAGTTTCAGGCAGAATCACACTCTCTACTCGACACGATAGTCAGAGGACACCATATGGAATGAATTAGAATAGTATGCTGTGTTTATGCCAACACTAAGAATGTTGCTTTGCATACTCACACCAAAAGGAAGCAATGAAGAGTTATCCTCTTCTACAACTCTCCACAGTGTTGAGTGTCTTCCCTGTTTCCTTAAGTTTTGAACCCTTTAATTAAAAGTTTAGCATTTGATTTAAACAAAGATGTTCATCTGTGCTTTAATTTTATTTTAAATTTCAATTTGAATGTAAGAAAATCATGAGCCTCAGAAAGGTTGAAATATTAGTAAAAATAATGGTGCAGAAAGAATGGACCATTCAAAAGATGACTCCCTGGGATCACCTTCAACCACTACCATCCAGCCTCAAGTCATCTTTTCATATTTTGACAAATACAATAAATCTTTATTTCATTAAAAAATCTTTTATTTAGTCTTAATTTATCTAATAAATAACTGTTCAAAATAATAACAGCAGAAATGTAAGGGGAGATAATAGCTTATGGATAAAATGATATGAATGACAGCAATATTGCAAGTGATGGGAGGGAGAAATTGGGAACACTCTAAGATACCTTTGCTCTTTATAGTGTTATTTGAAATTAGCCTTGGATTAATTTTAAATATATATTGCAAACTCTAGGGTAACAATTTACAAAAGAATTAAGAACTATATTGGATATACTAAAAGAGAAAAGATATAGAATGATATAAAATGCTCATTTAAAACCAGAGAAGACAGAAAGAGGGGGGAAGATAGAAACAAAAAACAAGTGCAACAAATAAAAAACAGGGAGAATATGGTAGATAGTAATTTAAGTACATCAATACTCACTTTAAATGTGAATGGTCTAAATACATCAATTAAAAGATAGAGATCATCAGAGTTGATAAAAGACAAGACCTAAACATATTTGCTTATAAGAAACCCACTTTAAATATAAGGACACTGATAGATTAAAAGTGTAGGAGTGGACACAGAATTGGAGAAAATATTTACAAATCACATATCTGACAAAGGATTAACATTGGGAATATTAAAAGGACTCCTAAAACTCAACAACAACATCAAAAAACAACCAACCAACTAAAAAATGGACAAAGAACTTGAGTGAAATTTCTCCAAAAAAGATATTCAAATGGCCAAAGGCACATTAGAAGATGCTCAACATCACTAATCACCAGGGAAATGCAAATCAAAAGCACAATGAAATACCATTTCATATACAGTAGAATGATTATTATCAAAAAAATCCCCAGGAAGCAGCATGTGGCAAGGATGTGTGAATTTGGAACCCTGGTGCACTGCTGGTTGGAATGTAAAATGGTGCAGCCACTGTGGAAAGTATTATTTCAATACCCTCAAAATATTAAAAATAGATTTACCAATATGGTAAATCCAGCAATTCCATTTCTGGGTATATACACAAAATAATGGAAAGCAGGGACTCAAACAGATATTTGTACAGTCATGATTACGGCAGCATTATTCACAATAGCCAAAAGGTGGAAGCAACCCAAGTGTCCAATGACAGATGACTGGGAAAACAAAATGTGGTATATATGTATAATGGAATATTATTCAGCTTTAAAAAGGAACAAAATTCTGATATATGCTAAAACATGGATGAATCCTGAAGATACTATGCTAAATGAAATAAGCCAGACACAAAAGCACAAATACTGTATGATGCCACTTACATGAGGTACCTAGAATAGTCAACTGCATAGAGACAGAAAGTACAACAGTGGTTACCAGGAGCTAGGGAAGTGGAGAATTGGTAGTTATTGTTTAATGGGTACAATGTTTCAGTATGGAATGATGAAAAAGTTCTGGAGATGTATAGCAGTAATGGTTGTACAACAATGTGAGTACTTAAAACCATTGAACTGTACGCTTAAATATGGTTCAAATGGTAAGACATGGGAGACATAACAATCATTAATATGTAGGCACCTAACCACAGAGGGTTAAAAACTGATAGAATGGCAAGGAAAAATAGACAAATCCGCTATTATAGTTAGAGATTTCAACACCCCTATATCAGTCAGCAATAGATCCAGCACGAAGAAAATCAGTAAGAGTATAATTGAGCTGAATGGCACCATCAATCAACTGGATCTAATTGACATTTCTATAGCACTTCATTCCAACAACAGCAGAATACACATTTTTTCTCAAGCTCCCATGGAATATTCACCAAGATAGCCCATATTCTAGGTTATAAAATATGCCTTAAAAAATTTAAAAGAATAGAAATCATACAAAATATACTCTCAGTCCACAATGGAATTAAAGTAGATATCAATAGCAGACACATAACTGGAAAATCTCAAAATATTTGGAGAATAAACAACACACATCTAAATATCACATAGGTCAAACAAGAAGTCTCAAGACAAATTTTTGAATATTTTAAACTAAATGAAACTGAAAACACAACTTATGAAAAGCTGTGGGATGCAGCAAAAGCAGTGCTTAGAGGGAAATTTATGGCATTGAATGCATATATTAGAAAATAAGAAAGATCTAAAACTAATCCTCCACCTTAGGCAACTACAGAAAGAAGACAATATAAACTGAAAGTAACAGAAAAGAAGAAATAATAAAAATTGGAGCACACATCAGTGAAATTGAAAACACAAAATCAATGAAACCAAAAGTTGGTTCTTTGACAAGATCAATAAAATTGATAAAACTCTAGCCAGGCCAACTAAGAGAAGAGTCCCTTACAAAGCACAGTGAAAGGCTCAAGGAAACTGTAGGAAGGTCAGAGCATCTGGCTGGGGGACTTGGAACTGGCAACAGATTCAAAACAAACCAGTCCCCTAAGCTACAGGCTGAGGTGCCACGAAGGCCTCGTGAAGCCTGGGCAGGGAGATAGACTCTGCTCTCTCATCTGTCAGATGTTCATGGAGCACCTACTGTGTGCCAGTGCAGTGAACAGAGCAGACGTCATTCTCCCTGTTCTCGTGGAGTTTATGTTCCATCGAGGGGGGGCAGGGTTTGTGCATGGGGGACCTACAGAGAAGTATGTCAGCCTTACGAAAGAAGGGGAGGGGTGATCAGATCATTTACTGAGGTCTCCTTCTAATGTTTGTCACCTCTGTCCAGTGGCCAGGACTGCCACTGCCAGGACAGCCAGAGTCAGGATGAGGGTGTGTGGCTGGCCTCTGGACAGATAGGGGACAGCACAGGAACCCACAGGGGTTCTTTTGAAGAACTATGTGTAAGGAAAAGCCGGGCAGTTCACTCTGTTGCACATCCACCTACCCCCACTACCTTCTCCTCCATCCTAGGCACCTGGATGGACCAGTACTAGGAGGATTTCTGTCAGTCTCTGCGCTTTATTAGTCTAAAGCAGTTGGTGGCCTATGTGCTGCTAAACCTGCCTGGACTGGACCTGAAGCACCATGCCCATCTTCTCCCAGCCTAGACGGAGCATCTAGAGCTTACTGGGGCAGTCTGAGGGGGAGGAGGATTGGGGTACATGTGCACATTTGAGGAGTGGGATGGGGTTGGGACACACAAGGAAAAGCCTCCAGAGGCTGGTGTTGGGCTAGGAACAAAAAGCAGCCTCAGACCACTCATCTGGTAGACTGCAGTCTGAGAAGACTTCCCGGTGTGAGAACTGGGCTGACACTTCTCTTAAAGGCAGTGTGATGTTTCATGTCTCTAGAAAGGCAAATGGAAAGCCTTTGAGGTTCGTGAACATTTCTCCTCTTTCATACCTAGAGCCAACTCCAGAACTTAGTCTACCATCAGCTCCAGGGCAAGAGCCAGCTACAGTGCCAGTTCCAGCATTAGCACTAGAATTAGAATCAGTCCAGAGCTAGAGCCAGCTCCAGACCTAGAGTCAGATTCAGTACCACCAGTGCTGCTGCCACCTTGAGTTAAAGCTAGCACCAGTTTCAAGCCAGAGCCAACCTCAAAGCTAGAGCTAGCTCCAGTACCATCTGCAGCACCATCTCTAGAGCTAGAGCCAGCTCCAGTGCCAGAGCTTTAGCCAGCATCAGAACTGTTTAAACCTACTGCTAAAGCAAAGAGATTAGTGTTTGCTTCTGGAGTATATTGACTCGGAAGGGACTCGAAGAATCTCCCTGGAGTCAATGATTTGTGTATTCATATGTATTTGTCAAAATGGATTGACCAGTTCAGTAATATCTGAGCATATTATTGCATCTAAAGCATATATTACAACAAAAATATAAAAAGAATACAGACTGTTTAATTTCCTTTGGCCTTTATGAAGTAAAAATCAGTCAATTGTAATATGTGGTGATAAAAATAATAAGATTTACCTTTGGAGGAAATGTCTGGGAGGGGGGTGATGGAGGATTCTTTCTGTATCTGGCTGATAATTTCATGGGTGTGCTTCTTTTGTGACAATTCATCAAACTGTGCATTTAATGTATGTTAATTTTTCCCTATGTATGTTATACCTTGAGTAACAAGTACTTCTTTTTCTTTTTTTTATTAATTTTTATTTTTTTCGGATGTACATCATATTTTGAATTCTGTATACATTACATCATGTTCACCACCCGAACACTAATTATAGTGCATCCCCTCACCTGTGACTCTAATCACCCATTTTGCCCTCCCCCCTTCCCCAATGGTAACCACCAGTCCAATCTCCAATGCTATGTGTTTTTCTCTTTTTGGTCGTTTTCATCTTCTACTTATGAGTGAGATCATATGGTGTTTGACTTTCTCCCTCTGACTTATTTCACTCAGCATAATACCCTCAAGGCCCATCCATGTTGTCACAAATGGCTGGATTTCGTCATTTCTTATGGCTGAGTAGTAGTCCATTGTGTATAAATACCACATCTTCTTTATCCATTTATCCCTTGATGGGCACCTAGGTTGCTTCCAAGTCTTGGCTATTGTGTATAATGCCGCAATAAACATAGGGGTGCAAGTATCTTTATGCCTTTGTGTTTTCAAGTTCTTTGGATAAATACCCAGCAGTGGAATAGCTGGATCATATGGTAGATCTATTCTTAATTTTCTGAGGATACTCCAAACTGCTTTCCATAGTGGCTGCACCAGTTTGCACTGCCACCAGCAGCGTACGAGAGTTCCCTTCTCTCCACATCCTCTCCAACATTTGTTGTTTCCTGTCTTGTTAATTATAGCCATTCTGACCGGAGTGAGGTGATACCTCATTGTAGTCTTGATTTGCATTTCCCTGATAGCTAATGATGTTGAGCATCTTTTCATATGCCTGTTGGCCATCTGTATATCTTCTTTGGAGAAATCTCTGTTCAGATCTTTTGCCCATTTTCTAATTGGATTGTTGTTTTTTTGTTGTTGAACTGTATGAGTTCTTTGTATATTTTGGATATTAACCCCTTATCTGATATGTGGTTTGCAAATATCTTCTCCCAATTGTTAAGTTGCCTTTTCGTTTTGTTGATGGTTTCCTTTGCTGTGAAGAAAATTTTTAGTTTGATGTAGTCCCATTTGTTCATTTTTTCTTTTGTTTCCCTTGCCCAGTCAGACATGGGACTTGAAAATATGCTGCTCAGACCAATGTCATAGAGTGTACTGCCTATGTTTTCTTCTAGAAGTCTCACGGTTTCAGATCTTACATTCAAGTCTTTAATCCATTTTGAGTTGATTTTTGTGCATGGTGCAAGGGAATGGTCTACTTTCATTCTTTTGCATGTGGCTATCCAGTTTTCCCAACACCATTTATTGAAGAGACTCTCCTTTCTCCATCATGTGCTCTTGGCTCCCTTGTCAAGTATTAGCTGTCCATAAACATGTGGGTTTACTTCTGGGCTCTCAATTTTGTTCCATTGATCTGTGTGTCTGTTTTTGTGCCAGTACCATGCTGTTTTGGTTACTATGGCTTTGTAGTATAATTTGAAATCGGGGAGTGTGATACGTCCAGCTTTCTTCTTTTTTCTCAGGAATGCTTTGGCTATTCAGGGTCTTTTGTTGTTCTATATAAATTTTAGGATTCTTTGTTCTATTTCTGTAAAAAATGTTGTTGGAACTTTGATAGGGATTGCATTGAATCTATCGATTGCTTTAGGAAGTATGGACATTTTAACGATGCTAATTCTTGCAATCCAAGAGCACGGAATATCTTTCCATTTCTTTGTGCCTTCTTCGATTTCTTTCAACAATGTCTTATAGTTTTCAGTGTACAGATCTTTCACCTCTTTCTTTAAGTTTATTCGTAGGTATTTTATTCTTTTTGTTGCAATTGTAAATGGGATTGTATTCTTAATTTCTCTTTCTGCTACTTCGTTGTTAGTGTATAAAAACGCAACCGATTTTTGTACATTGATTTTGTATCCCGCAACTTGACTCTATTCCTTTATTATTTCTAAAAGTTTTTTAGTGGACTCTTTAGGGTTTTCTAGATATAAAATCATGTCGTCTGCAAAGAGTGACAGTTTCACTTCTCCTTTTCCAATTTGGATCCCTTTTATTTCTTTTCCTTGCCTGATTGCTCTGGCTTGGCCTTCCAATACTATGTTAAATAAGAGTGGTGACAGTGGGCATCCTTGTCTGGTTCCTTTTCTTAGAGGGATAGCTTTCTGTTTTTCTCCATTGAGAATGATATTTGCTGTGGGTTTGTCATATATGGCCTTTATTATGTTGAGGTATTTTCCTTCTATACCCATTTTATTTAGAGTTTTTATCATAAATGGATGCTGTATTTTGTCAAATGCTTTCTCTGCAACTATTGAGATGATCATGTGATTTTTATTCTTCATTTTGTTAATGTGGTGTATCACGTTGATAGATTTGCAGATGTTGAACCATCCCTGCATCCCTGGAATGAAACCCACTTGATCATGATGTATTTTTCAAAAAGTATCAAATCTACCCATGGGTTCCTCTAAATCCTACCTCTCTGTCTCCTCTCAAGAGAAAATGAATAGCCTAAATTTTATGTTTATGATTCCATTAAATTTCTATAGTTTTACTTCTATGTGTATTTATCTCTTTCTCTGTCTCTGTCTTTATATGGGTGTGTTTATACATATTTATGTCTGTATGTATGTGTGTACATGTACACACATATATACATACACATGAATATATACATATACACGTCTTAAGTCTGCTTTTGCTGTCATAACAAAATACCATAGACTGGGTGGTTTAGATGACAGAAAGTTACTTTCTCACAGTTCTGGTGGTTAGAAGTTCAAGATCAAGGTTCTGGTAGATTTGGCTTTTGGTGAGAGCTCTCTTCCTGGCTTGAAGATGGCCACCTTCTCATTAAATCCTCACACTTCCTTTTTTCAGTGTGTGTGCACAAAAATAGAGCTATCTCTCTGCTGTTTCTTCTTATAAGGACACTAATCCTATTGAATCAGGGCCCATTGGTATCATCTCATTTAGCCTTAATTATGTTTTTAGAGGTCCCATCTCCAAATACAGCTACACTGGGGCTACGGGTTCAATATACGAATTCTGGAGGGATGAAAACATCAGTCCATAATAATACATATACATATTAAATCTTTGTTTATTTATGCATTTATCATATTGTTGGAGTCACATTTTTCTCTCAACATTTCATTTCTATAATCCACTGATATGGCATATAATTGCTGTACAATATTCCTTATGTAAAGATAGCATAATTTAGTTGTTGGACTTTTTTCATTTTTTTCTGCTATGATGAACAATGCTGCTATGGATATTCTTATTTATGTCTCCAGTTGTACATGTGCAAAACTTCTTTAGGTATCAACTTGAGAGTGGAATTGCACAGTCCAAGGCAATGCACATTTTCAACTTCAAAATTTAAATGCCATATTGTTTCTCTATTAGAAATGAATAAGACTTCCAAATAATACACATTATTGTCAAAAAAAGCAGCCTCTAACTTAAATTTTCCAATCTATTAATATAAAATGGAAACTCACTGAGGTTTTATTTGTCTTTCCCTGATTATTATTGTTTGACCATATCTTTAGATGATTATTAGCCCATTTGAGTTTCTTTTCTCTGAAATACCTATTAATCTCATTTTGCCAACTTTTCAGTTTTGTTGTGTATGCATATGTAAGTGTATTTTTGTTATTAAATTATAAGCTATTGCAGGGGCTAGCCTTTGTAAAGATTATTGAGACTAGAATAGCAGAAAATAAACATGAAGATCGTCTAGGAAATGGTATCTTGTACCTGGGTAAGTAGTAATGTAGTTTCATAATTCAAAGAGACACTTTTTCTCATGCTGTCTAATCAAATAAGAAATCATGAAGAGTCACAGATTTTATTTTTATCTCCATCCCTGTAGGAAAAGAGGGAGGTGCCAATGATGTTCTTCTGGTTTGAGAAGGAAGTCTTATTGATTCGACTTTTAGGAACACAGGCAGGTCAATTGTAGCATTGTAGTTAATGCAAGAGATTATCAACGATGATACACAGGATCTGGAATCCATTTCTGAAATCTAAATACCTTACAAGACTAGTCACTCAAACAGCAATTCCAAGTATTTATTGATTTAACACTAAACAGAACAAATTAATAGCACATGAATATTCACACATCTTCATCTCCAATAACAACACATATTCATCTTCTACTTGGCTTCAAAGAAATGGAGCTGGAGATGTCTGCAATAAATTTGGAATCAATTTTGTAAGGGGTTTAGTGGAAAGCATCAAACTTGCACCAAGAGAATGCTGATTCCATAGTCTTTGGGCAGGAGACCAAAATTTATAAAAATGGTAGTCCATTTCCCAGGGTTCAGAGATATAAAGTCATTTAATCTTTTATTCAGAGAGTGAAAGTATTAGAGTGTTTATGGTGTTCTTGAAATATCATGGGGTTCAGTAACAAGAGATTTTGGTTAACACACTCAAGCTTGTTTGGTTCATTATGGACTCTGAATCAAATTTCCCCAAGGTCAACCAGAGAAGGCAAAAAGCTTTGTGAATCACCAAGTTCCTAGTAGCTGCTTTGTGGTTATTATTATTATTCCTTCAAGCATGAACTCTCTTGTTGCCTGCTATCAACAAACAGCTCTTTCCTCAAGGGAACCAAAGGTAATGAAGCAATTATTTCCTGTTTGTCTCTAATTTGGAGCTGGGGGTGGAGAGTTGCCCCCCCCACCCCAATCCTCTCCAAGATTCATAAAGTTAGAGCCCATGCTCATTGCTCAGGAGTTATAAATAAGTGTGTGTCCATAGAGCTATCTTATTTGGTTTTAAACTGATAATTCTTCTCCCTGGTGCAATGCATGTTTGAGACCTTTAAAGAATCCACCTTCTTCATTGTACCTATGTCTTCTAGAGATAAATGGAAGAAGCCTTCTAGGTCCTGTAGCTGAAGGTATATGTCTTCATCGCCCAAGAGGCAATGTCAGAGCAAGAGTAGAATTTATATTCAGTAGTGTAATTGCATGTGTTTATGTGTGTGTGTGTGTCCAGTCTGTGCTACTGATCCATAACATGGTTCTACCACTCCTCACACCAGGGTATAACAGACTACTCCATGTAGAATAATGTATTTCAAAATGATCCTCTATCTTATTTTTGAGAGGATAGGGGAAAACATATCTCCTCTTGCTTATCTCTTGTCCCCATTGATTCTTGTTGATTTTTCCTCCAAATTTTATCCCAAACTGTAACTATCTTCATCTCTGCTGCCATGATCTATGTGTAAGCAGGTACTATTTTGTACCTAAATTACTGCAATGGCCTCCAGTTAAATTTGTACTGACATTCTTGCCTTGTTATAATCTGTTCTCTACCCAGTAGCTGGCACACTATTTAAAATTTTTCATTCACTCCTTTCCTAAAACCTTTTCATGGGTATTCTATTGGTCTGAGAAGAGAATAAAATCTTTCCATTATAGCAGAAAGAATCTTACATAATCTTGCTCCTAGATAATTCTCCAATCCCATAAGTTTTCCATACTGACCATGCTCCTGAATTTTCTCCTGTACATCATAGTCCTGTTCTCTGCAGACAACCAGAATGCCCATTTTCATAATCTTCACATAACAGGCTCTTATTAAGGACTCATTGTAAAGAACCCATAAGAACAGGCTTCCTCACCACCTTAACCTCTTAAAATTTGACAATGTTTATCAAAATTGTGAATGTATATGTCCTCCAATTCACTTGCTAGGAATTCATCCTATCGATGTATATATATATACACACATATGCCATTGTGAAAAATAGCATATGAATAATGTTATTAATGAAATATTGCTGAAAACAGAAAGATATCAGAAACAACCTAAATGTCCATAAAATACTTAGCACTTTCATTGTGATGAACTGATTATTATTAACGTGGTAATGACTAGCAGCACTGAATGTGTAATTCATCTCAGGTAACAATACCAAATTAACAGGATTTTTAATGTACTGGACTGACTAAGGTGGGAACTGTAGAGACAATTTCAGTCAAATTGGGAGAAGTGGTACATAACGTAAACTTCAGTTAACCCCCAAGACGAATGTTGAGCCCTATAGTGAGACGTGTTCTCAGCTCTCAAAGAGAAAGACTTTTAGATTGAATGTCTTATATATTGTGTGGATTCTAGTTTTTAGTAGATAAACCATCATGTTCTCTTTCTCTATCATTTTGTGAGTGTTTCCATGGGCAACTCTGAGATTAACTGACATGAAGAAGAAAGGGAAATGATAGTATTGGCAAAGTATGAGAAGTGTTATAATATGACAAGAAAAATATCAGTTATTAAGCACTAACATAAAACTTAGGTAAGGAAGTGTGAAAAAGGAGACATTATTTGGTAACATCTGGACAGATACTTAGGAAGAGCTTGTTCTTTGGCAGATCCAGGATATGGCGGGAAAAGCCAAAGTATTTCCCGGTGGTGTGAGAACTTGAATAACAGTGATCTGGTCACAACTGAAGGAATAAGGTGGGAATTTGGAAGACAAGCAGACTTTTTTCTCCACATTCCATAAAAATTCCTTTAGAAAGAGTGACGGTAGATTGAAAACGTTGAAGAGTGGGAAGGAATTGTCTTAAAGGAAGGACTGAAGCCTATGTTACAAGGTATGTCACTAGATCTTTTATGTTATTGACATAGATTCTTGTCCTTAACCCTCTTGCCTGGATCAGTTACATATGTTTCCACCAAATCTCCAATTCCTGATTTCTGGAACATCCAGAGTAGCCCACTGGGTTGTCTTAGCTTGATTCAATCCATGGAAATAAAACATTAGCTAAAAATTTGTAAGAGGCATGAGAAGGGTTAAGAAAGGCCAACAGACTGGTTGAAGAGCCTCTATTAGCGTTTGTAATAACTGGTTGCTGACTTAGCCTTGCACCACAATTTCCTAATCTCAGATTTCTGTCACGAATTTCTGAACTCCTCAAGTTTGAACCTTATATGATCTCATGATCATTCCAAGATTTCATGGTCTCTCCAAAAGAAATTGTTTTGGTTCCTAGGTGGATGCATGATAACCTGATGTCAGGTTAGGTTTTTAACATGGTTTTATCCCATTGGTGGGGCAAAAAGAATGAGCTATTCAGGTTAAAATTCATGTACTGACTATTTCAAAACCCTGTTTCCATTATGTGATAGTCGTAATGATTTCTCATTCTTTCACATTTTCATTTCTTTTTTTATCTCCAGCAAAAGAGAATAACATGAGGAGGGATAATCAGAGCAGTGTGTCTGAATTCCTCCTCCTGGGGCTCCCCATCTGGACAGAGAAGCAAGGCATATACTATACTCTTTTTCTGATCATGTATCTGATCACGGTGCTGGGGAACCTGCTCATCATCCTGCTCATTAGGCTAGACTCTCACCTCCACACTGCCATGTACTTCTTCCTCAGCCACTTGGCCTTCACTGATGTCTCTTTCTCATCAGTCACAGCTCCAAAGATGCTCATGAATATGCAGACACAGAGTCAATCTATCTCATATGCTGGGTGCCTTTCCCAGGTGTGCTTCTTCTTATTTTTTGGGTGTCTTGACAGCTTCCTTCTCACATCAATGGCCTATGACAGGTATGTGGCCATCTGTCACCCCCCCCGTTATACCACCATCATGAATCAGGACCTGTGTTTCCTGTTAGTAATGGTGTCCTGGGTCCTATCATGCACCAGTGCCCTTTTGCACACCCTCCTCCTGGTCCGTCTGTCTTTCTGTGGAGACAACACTCTCCCCCACTTCTTTTGTGACCTCTCCACTTTACTTAAGCTGTCCAGCTCAGATACAACAGTCAATGAATTGGTTATCCTTATTGTAGGAGCAGTGGTCATTACCCTGCCATTCATATGTATCCTGGTCTCTTATGGTCACATTGGGGCCACCATCATTAGAGTCCCCTCTACTAAGGGAATCTGCAAAGCCTTGTCCACATGTGGCTCTCACATTTCTGTGGTGTCTCTGTACTATGGAGCAATTATTGGACTGTACTTTTTCCCCTCATCCAGTACCTCCAATGACAAAGATGTCATTGTGTCTTTATTGTACACTCTGGTCACTCCCATGCTAAATCCCTTTATCTACAGTCTGAGGAATCAGGATATGAAAGGAGCTTTGGGGAATATACTAAGTAGAGGAAAATTTTCACCATGATGAGCATTATTTTTCCTATTAATTGGATATAAGACCTGCTCCATCCTGCACATGCGTGAGCATCCTTTCCTCTCTGAAAAGCTGCTATTTAGTGAATCTTCATACAACATTCTTTCTTCACACTCTGTTTTATCTTTCACTTAATTTTGTTCTCTGTTTTGTTTTGTTCATTTTAAGGAGTCATGGGAAAAGTTTATTAAAAACATACCTACACAACTATCCTTTCCTAATTTTTTTTCTTATTCTTATGGTATCCCTTGTCCTACAAGAATTTAAAATTTTTATGCAGTTACAGCTTTCAGTCTTTTTATTTTTTTGTTATAGTTTACAAATTTTATATAGCTAAGCTTGTCATTTCTCAAGATAACAACAATATTCTATCTTGCAGTTTCATGATTTTATTTTTGTGTTTAATTTTGTAATACACTTAAAATTTATTTTTATGAATGACATTAATTAGATATTGAATTTTATTTTTGTTTCTAACTTCTTAACAATTGTCCAAATTGTGTTTTAGGTTTGTTTATAGAGTTATAGTAACATAGTATGTCACTTTTTCCTCCCTTATATTGAGTGGACCTGGCCACAAATTGAAATGAGATTGCTTTCTGTACAAGGCCAGGAAAATTAACCATACAGGACTGGTACTGGCCTCAGGTGGTGTACTCAAACTTGACTGTAGCCCTCTGTGTCCTAGGATGGCCAACTGGGTGTGAAGCATGGTAGTGAGAGCAGAGATTTTAAAGTGGCTTTCCAAGTGATGATGTGTGTATGGGTGATCAGTCCAATCTGATAAGGGAGGTTCAGCCTTTCAGAGCATGGGACTAATAATGTATAGGCAGAATATCTAGAAATCTAGACAACCTGAATTGAACTCAGGCAGGATTTAGTATAGTTTAACCCAAATGTATCTCAATTTTTAAAAATAATACCTCCCTTCCCTAAGGACATAAATATAGTGTCCTATGTTTCCATCTGAAATGGTAAAGTTTGTCTTCAGTCCATGAGAAATTGCCTCTGCTCAGGGCAAGTCTAGCTAACTTCATTGCTGTAAACTGATACCTGTGACAAATCATTATTTAATTTGATCCTAGTAATTGCTATAAAGGAGGGAATTCATATTAAGAGAGGCTTAGTAAGTTGCCCAGTGCCACTAAACTAGCAATATTTAGTGGAGGTGGGACTCAAATTACTATATGTGTGTGGTCGAACCCTGAGTCCTTGGAGTCATTTGAATATTTTTCAAAATTGAGTAATATTGCTACTCATTTTGCTATAAATTTTATTTAAACTTTAAAAAACATTGAAATAACAAACAAAGGAGGGTGTATAACATATATACAGTTTAAACGTACATGTATATATATATATATAGTATGTTGCATGCGTATATGTTTATATATATAACATCTAATCACACTTTAAAGAATAATATTAAAAGGAATATGCACTTAACAAATTCTAGGCTCAACCAGTAGAACACTAACAATATTGTTAGGCCCCTTGTGTCTTCTCAATTGTACCTTCCTCTCCTCTTGAAAATACACAGGATCTTTAATATTATCAATATTTCTTGATTTTTCTTTAAAGTTTTAACACTTCTGTGTTGAGCCTTCAATTTTGCCAGCTCTAGAACTGCATATAAATGGAATAATACTGTATTTATTCTTCTAGGCTTTTTTTTTGTTGCCTAATAGTGTCTTTGTGAAATTCACCCACGTTGTATATTATCCCACCGTGAGGCTTTAATACACTATCTGTTCTATTTTCTATGGCTATTTTGCTTGTTTTCATCATTTTGCTATTACAAACAATGCTGCTGCAAATATTCTTGTACATCATCTAGTGCATATGTGCAAGATATTCTGTAAATTCTAGACTCAGAAGAAGAATTACTAGATTGTAGGCACATATGTGTTCAACTTAACTATTGCTGCTAAGCTCCTCACTAAAATAGTTGTACCAAGAAGCCAGAGTGAAATGTCTACATACTGTATGATTTAAACAATATGACATTCTGTAGAAGGCAAACTATAGAGAGAGCAGAAAGATCAGTGGCTACCAGGGGTTCAGGTTTGAGGGGGAGAAGGATAAATAGGTAGAACAAAGGGAATTTTTAGCAAAGGCCAATGAAACTATTCTGTATGATGCTGTAACAGTGGATACCTGTCATTATGTATTTGTCAAAAACCAAAAGAACTGTACAACATGAAAGAGTGAATTCTAGTCAACTATGGGCTTTAGTTAATAATATATTGATTTTAGTTTAATCATAACAAATGTACCACACAGATGCAAGCTGTTAATAATAGAGGAACTGGGTAGGGGACAGGGAGAAGAATATGAACACTTTTTGCTCGATTTTTCTGTAAATCTAAAACTACTCTGAGAAAGTCTATTATTATTATCATTTTGTTTTTGGTGAGGAAGATTGGCCCTGAGCTAACATCTGTGCCAATCTTCTTCTATTTTGTATGTGGGACACCACCACAGCTTGGCTTGTTAGGCGGTGTGTAGGTCTGTGCTGGGGATCTGAACTCACAAAGTCCATGAAGTGGAGCTTGCAAACTTAACCACTATGCCACAGGGCCAGCCACTAAAGTCTATTAATTTTTAAAAGTTTTACTAATTCAAATCTCCATCACCTCAGTATGAGAGTTCCTATGAGTATGACAGTTTGCTTCTTCAACAACACTTGGCATTGAGAGATTTCTTAATTTTTACAATTCTGGTGATAGAAAATTATATCTCATTGTGGTTTTACTTTCTGTTTCCCTGATTATTGATGAGGTAGAGCATCTTAGCTTAAGATTATTGGATATTTGTTCCAGCGATTGTCGGCTACCAACCAAAATTTCACGACCTCCTTTGCATGTGTGAAGTTGTCACCAGGAGGCAGCTGCCACATTTTCTACTACTCCAGGTTTAGGTACATGGCACTTTCTCCAAAATAGAAGAGAATGTGTCTTATTTCCTGGCCAGAATTTTAAAGAAGAATGTGTGACTTCTCCTCTATCGTCTGGAAGCAAACTACTTGCTGCCCTGAGAAACAAGTGAACCTGGTCACTGAATCACCACATAGTGAAATGTCATCAACCCACTAGAAGACCCGCACTGGACCAGTAGAGCAGCCATTACTATGTTTATTGACTCAAAATTTTCTTTTGTGAAATACATCGTTATTTCTTTTCTCTGCCTTTTTATTGTTTTTTTTCTTTTTATTTATTATATTGTAAGACAGATTTCATATAATCTGGAAATAAATCCTTTGTCAGTTGTGTATATTGCAAATGCTTTCCATTATTGGAATCTTATTACTTTTGTCTTTTCACTATCTATTAATGTCAATTTTAATGTGATTAAAGATATTACTGCATTATTTTATGATTTGTAGTCTTGACTTTAACATTCTTCTTTGAGAAAGTCACCTTGAAAATGTCAACCATTCTGTTGTATAGACAACAAGGAAGGGACGTGACATCAGGAAAAGTGCAGAGGCTGAGGAAGTGTGGACTCAGATTTCTCGTCAGAGAAATCTTGAATTTGTGTAAGTAGTAGGAATAGCCCAGTGGAATCCCTTCTAGCACAATTTGCTACAGATAACTCAGCATTAGGTGAGTCCACCTATACTCTTGCTCAAAGGACAGAGTTGTTTAGCAAAGTAACCTACAAGACTGATACAGTACTATAGTGTCAATGTCAGAGTAAATGTCCTTTAAACTCATGGACATTAATATCAATTCAACACAGACACAGACACATACATACACACAAACATCTTATGAGTAACAGCTCACATGTGCAAGGAATTGTCCATCCAGAGTCTGGGGGAAGTTTGTGACCCTGAAAATAGAAGCCAATTGAGTCTCTAGAGTGAAACCCATGTCCTTAACCTAATTCACACTGTGTGATAAGAAGCTAGCTAGATGCCATCAGAATAGAATAATAGAATATCAATAGTATATGCTTTAATAACAACTCAACAAGATCCAGTTTTTAAGGCACTTTGAAGATTTCCATCCTCGATAGGGTTTTGTACTGGCGTTGGATGGTAAATCATGTGCTTTTCAGTGTGGTTTAAACAAAATATATCTGAATTTTTAAAAATAAAAAGAAATGTCCTGTATACAAAATTGATGGTGTCATCTCACAGAGAATTGTTTCAAGTGACTTTGAAATGCAGTAATTTGTGCATTGCGAGTGGGAAAAAGAGACAAAAAGAACCACAAATAAAACCTATTCTGCATTCAGTAATCTTATTGTTGGTAATAAAAATAGTATTATTTTGAAACTATTACATATACAAATATACATATTTAACCATAAAATTATATTAATGTCTTTAGGAAACAAGGTTTTCATTGTAAGGTGTATGTATAAAATCTTGGAAATTAAGTAAAATATTGTCATCGTTAATGAGAAAAAAATGAATAAATAAAAATAAAGGACTTCTCTGTCTCATGTACATAAAGCTAGTATGCTTTCTGATGTAAAGTTTTAAAACTTTGCCTTCAATTCTTGAAAGCCCTTGAAATATATGGAGTTGATTGTTTTTAATGTAGTCTGAGGTAGAATTCATTTTATTGTTTCTTCATATTAATAATGACGTTTTTAAAGTTAATTAATTTTAAAATGCTTATTTTTTCCCCCACGATTCTGCAATAGATGTCCTTGACTGAAAAGCCAAGTATCAATTTGGTAATTTCATCTGTACTTCAAAAAATAGATGCAGATAAATGATACATAATCTTTAAGTGGAAGCGTATCAGTAGAGATTTGTTCAAGAGAATAGAACAAAAGTGCTTGCTATAGAACTGTTGCAAAAGCTGGGGAGTAGATACCATGTAAACTGCTCTTGAAGATTAAAAATGCTAGCACCAAAGATTTCAGCCTAAAGCATAAAATAGATAGTTTCAAAAGGTTAATGGGTAGTAGCTGCAAATCTCAAGAATCACCAGAAAACTCCCCCATGTCTCAGTCTGCAGCATTAATACGGGTGGCTCTTAGGAGCTCAATGGGAAACTACTGTGAATCTCACATCTGCCTATATTTCTGGCTAAATTACCTGCAGAAAGTAATAGCTTCTCCTCCTCTGCCTTCTAAATCTCTCATGAGTTCCTCTCATTAGAAAACATTAAACATGAACTATATGGAAAAGAAAAATCTGGAAGATGTAGGTTCCAGCCTCACCACTACAATGCAGTGGAAGCCTTAGAAGTGGGTGATGATGATGCTAAGTTAACAACAGACTATCTAGTATGGGGCATAAGGACAAGGGGCTGTAAAATGTGCCCCTTCAACAGTTGTAACTTGGCTAGCTCTTATTGACAACCCTTTAACTCTTAGCCATTCCTCTCTTGGTCTAATTTTATGTTTTCTCTCATCTTTCTGTTCAACTGATGGTTCTTTTTCTCCCACCTGTTCTCTGAATTCTGTGTGTTAATGCTCTGCAGTGAAACTACAGGCCCTTCTATCCCCTGGCGATGTTCACTGCAAGCTCATGAGACTTTGGAGCCACTTCCCAGGGCTCTAAGAATGTTTTTAATCTCCATTTTTTCTTTATAACCCTCTCTATCTGCTGCCGATATCAACACTTACTAATATGAGTTTTCATATTACCAGTCAACTTCATTTACTTCGTGTTTGAGAAATTCAGGAGTTACCAAACTGCTATATCTACAAAAGAGTTGAGCAGCTATCACAGGTGACATTCATTAAGCATTTAAATTTATTACACTTCAGCACAATCCTCTTATAAAGGTGTTAATATTTTCCATATTTACAGAGAATCAAACTAAAGCCCAAGGAGATCAATTAAACAGCTGCCTCAAGACTTAACCTCGGACATGTGTGACTTCAAAGAATTATGTGTTTAACCATATTGCTTTACTGCCATTATCCTGACTGCATATATGATTGGCCAGTTTGGCTGTTTTATATATAAAGCTTAGAGTTTGTCCTCTTTTATGTTCCCATTTTGTTTTGTTCTGTTTAGTTCTGGTTAACTCATTCTCATGGCTTTTAGTTTTCAATTGTGTCTGTATTCTTTAATGTGTTCATCTATTCTAATTTGGACTGAAATTTGGTCATTCTCACTTTGGGGCTTGTGTATATACCTAGTAATGGAATTTTTGGGTGAAAATTTATTTATATTTCAATTACTTAATAGATAATTTTTTAAAGGTTAGAAAAAGTGCTTGTAATAGTTTACATTCCTCCCTGTAATATATAAAAAGATGTGGTCCATTTACTCGTCAACACCTATAATATCCATTTTTTCCACTGTATACATTCTTATGAAATTGTAGAAGTACTGTGTTGGTGTTTTAATTTACATTTGTCTGAAACTCATGTAGTTTATCTCCTTTGTTTATGCTTATTGGTTGTTTGGGTATCTTCTTTTGTAAATGGTCTGTTCTTAGTTGATTATTGATGTTTTATTGGGTAGTCTGTTTTTTTTTCATATTGATTTCCAGGAATTCTTTATGTATCATTGATATAAGCCTTTTCCTGGATATGTATGGAGAATTTATTCTTTCTTTATGTGGCTTACTTCTTCATAATATTAATGAGTCTTTTGATGAGCAGAGTTTATATATCT
This sequence comes from Equus caballus, assembly GCF_041296265.1. Classification (NCBI taxonomy): domain Eukaryota; kingdom Metazoa; phylum Chordata; class Mammalia; order Perissodactyla; family Equidae; genus Equus; species Equus caballus. The sequence continues at coordinate 34,414,662 of NC_091708.1, forward strand.
TAATGTAGTCATATGTAGAAATTTGTTTTCCTATGTGGCTAACACTGTGTTTATTTAAGGAATTTTTGTCTACCAAAAGATCTTAAAGATATTCTCCTAAGTTTTTATCTTAAAAATTCTTATTTTGCCTTTAACATGTGTATATAAAGTCCATCTGGGTTCACTTTTGGTATGTTTCAAGATAAGGACACAAATTAATTTTCTTCCTTAAGGTTATCTGATAGATATACAACAATTCACTAAAAATTCTATCCTTTCTCCATTCCACTGCACTACTGTCTTTGTCATAAATCAAATGACTGAATATAAGTTAACTTGGCTATTTTTTACTCTTGCATTTCTATCTGAATTTCAGATTTTGACTGACGATTAAAAACAAAACTTTTGATTTTTTATTTGGCATAGTGCTCAACATATAAAACAGCTTAGAGAGAACTGCCATTTTAAAAATATTTAATCTTCAATCTGGGAACATGTTACATATCTTCGGTTATTTATATCTTCTTATTTTCTTTCAATATATTTTGTAGTTTAAGGAGGACATACACATCTTTTATTAAAGTTTTCCTAAGTATTTCATGTATTTGTGCAATTTAAAAATGGTGTAATCATTTAAATTTCGTATTCACTTTTTTCTACCATATAGAAACATAGTTGACTTTCTATGTCAAAGTCAATATATAACTTTGCTAAATTCACTTGTTTATTCTTATAATTTGTCTATATGTTGTTTTGGATATTTTAGGTAAATCATAATATTATTAGTGAGTAGTCAATTGAGTTCTAACTTCTCAATGCTTGGATTATTTATTTTTTATTTGCTTAATTTACTGATTAAGATTTCTGATAAAAATCTTTTATTTTTGCGACTTTATATAATAAAATTTACCTCAATGATTTTTAGTAAATGTGCTGATTTGTAATCTAGAAGAAATTGTTAAATTCCCAGAAATATACAACCTACCAAGACTGAACCATGAAGAAAGAGAAATCTTGAAGAGACAAATAACAAATAATGGAGACTGAATCAGTGATTGTAAACTTCCCAACAAAAAAATCTCACAACCAGATGGTTTCACTGGTGAATTCTATGAAATATTTAAAGGAGAATTGATACTAATTCTTTTAAAATTCTTCCAAAAGTTGAATAAGAGAGAACACTTCCAAACTCATTTTATGAGATGAGCAATACCCTGATACCAAAGCCAGTCAAAGACACTACATGAAAAGAAAATTAAAGGCTGATATTCTGATGAACATACATGCAAAAATCCTCAACAAAGTACTAGCAAACCAGAGGTGGCCTGGTGGTGTAGTGGTTAAGTTCATGCACTCCACTTTGGCGGCCTGGGGCCGTGGGTTTGCATCCCGGGCACAGACCTACACACTTCTCATCAAGCCATGCTGTGGCGACATCTCACATATGAAATAGAGGAATATTGGCACAGATGTTAGCTCAGGGATAATTTTCCTCAGGCAAAAATAGGAAGATTGGCAACAGATGTTAGATGAGGGCCAATCTTCCTTACACACACACACACACACTCACACACAAATACTAGCAAACTAAATTCAACAGCACATTAAAAGGTTCATACTCCATGATCAAGGGTAATTTATTTCTGGGATGCAAAGATGGTTTAATATATGCAATCAATTAATGTGATACACCATATTAACTGAATTAAGTGTAAAAACCACATGATCATCTCAACAGTTGCAGAAAAAACATCTGACAAAATTCAACACGTTTTCATGATAAAAACTCTCAAAAACTAGGTATAGAAGGAACTTCAACATAATGAAAGTTATACGTGAACAGCCAGAACTAATGTCACACTTCATTGATATGGCATTCATTGATATGGCATCTACTTGCTCTACCATATTCCTTATGTAAAAATACCATAATTTATTTGTTTTTGGATTTTTTTCATTTTTTCTGCTACTATGAACAATGTTGCTATGAACCTTCTTATTTTTGTCTCCAGTTGTACATGTGCAAAACTTCTTTAGGATATAAATCTGAGAAAGGAATTGCATGGTCCAAGGCACATTTTCAACTGTAAAACATAATGCCATATTGTTTCCTATTAGAAGAGAATAAGTCTTCCCATTAATATACACTATGGACAATGAACAGCAGTTCTAACTTAAATTTTCCAATCTATTAATATAAAATGGAAATTTATTGAGGTTTTATTTGTCTTCTCTGATTATTATTGAGGTTGACCATCTTTTGATGTGATTATTAGCCCATTTGAGTTTCTTTTCTCTGAAACACCCGTTAATCTCATTTTGCCTATTTTTCATTTTTGTGTATATGAATGTACATTTATTTTTGTTTTTAAATTATAAGATATATCAGGGGGCATATTTTGAAGAGCATTCAGAAAAATGATAGGGACTGGGATAACAGAGGATAAAGATGAAGGACTCTAGGAAATGGTATCTAGTACCTGGGGAAATAGTAACGTCATTTCCTAATTCAAAGAGACACTTTTTGTTATACTGTTTAATAAAATAAGAAATCCTGCAGAGTTACAGTCATGCATGTAAGAAAAGAGGGAGGTGCAAGTGATGTTCTTCTGGTTGGAGAAGGAAGTCTTGTCAACTATTGATTTTTAGGAACACAGGTCTGTCAATTGTAGCATTATAATCAGAGCAACAGATTATCATCCATGAGCCACAGGACCTGGAAACCACTTCTGAAATCTAAGTAGCTTACAAGACTCTTCATTCAAGCAGCAGTTCCAGATTGATTTTAACACGAAATAGAAGAAATAAATAGCACTTTTGAATATTCAAACATCTTTTCCTCAAATAACGAGCACATGATATTCATTTCCTACCTAGCTTCAAAAAAAGTGGAGTTGGAGACATACACAATAAATTTGAATCAATTTCTAAGAGATTTAGTGGAAAGCATCTCTTGAATGGTTATTCTATGGTATTGTGAGAAAATTACACCAAGAGAATGCTGACACCATAGTCTTTTGAGCAGGAGACCAGTTTTTATAGAAACTGTGATTCGTTCCTCAGGGCCCAGGTGTGGTGATAGGATTTTAAAGTCCTTTAATCTTTTGTTCAGAAAGTGAAAGTGTTAGAGTGTTTCTGATGTTCTTGAAATAACATTGGGTTCACAAACAAGAGACTTGTGCTGACACACTCAATCTCTGCCTTGGTTTATTATGGATTTTGAATCACAATTTCCCCAGTGCCTCAAGACGGCAAAAAGCTTTGTGAATCAGCAAATTCCTAGCAGCTGCTTTGCGGTTATTATCAGTATTCCTCCAAGGGTGAACTTTCCTGTGACCTACTATCAACAAACAGTTCTTCCCTCAAGGGAACTAAAGGTAACGAAGCAATTATTTCCTGTTTGTCTCTAATTTGGAGCTAGAGGTGGAGAGTTGCCCCCGCCAGGTCCTCTCCATGTTTCATAAAGTTAGAATTCATGCTCATTGCCCAGGAGTTATAAATAAGTGCGTGTCCATATATCTATCTTATTTGGTTTTGAGCTGACAATGCTTCTCCCTGATTGCAATGCTTCTTTGACACCCTTAGAGACTCCACCTGCATCATTGTGTCCTGTGTCTTCTAGAGAGAAATGGGAGAGTCTTCCCAGGCCTTGTAGCTGAAGGTATATGTGCTCATCACTTAAGAGGCAATGTAGAGCAGGAGTAGAATTTATATTCAGTGGCGTGATTGCATATGTTTGCGTGTTGATGTGTGTGTGTGTGTGTGTCCAGTCTGTGGTACTTATTCCTAACATGGCTCTTCCACGTCTCACATCAGGAAATAAGCTGTAAGAATAGAATAAAAACATTGCATTATAGTAGAAAAGGCCTTTTGTAAACTGACTTCTAGATAATTCTCCAACCTGGTAACTTTCCCATGCTGACTATGATCCTGAATTTTCTTGGTTCCTCAAACACGATAGCCCTTGTCCTCTGCAAACAACTAGAAACCCTATTTTTATGATCTTCACACAAAAGGCTTTTACTGTTTAGGATTCATTTTAAAGACCCTATTAGGACAGGCTTCCTCACCACCTTAGCCTCTTGTAATTTAACAATATCTATCAAAATTGTGAATCTATATATCTTCCAATTCCATTTCTAGGAATTTGTCCTACATATATATGTGTTAGGTTGAAAAATGGCATATTAAAATGTTATTAATGAAATACTGCTAGAAATAGAAAAATATTAGAAACAACCTAGATATCCATCAGAGAGCTAGTCGGCACTTTCATTGTGAGAAACTGATTCTTACTAACATGGTATTGACTAGCAACACTGATTGTGTAATTCAGGTAAGAATATTAAATTAACAAGATTTTTAATGTAGTGGACTAAATAAGGTAGGAGTTGTAGAGATAATTTCAGTTAAATTTGGAGACTTGCTACATAATGTAAACTTTAGTTAACCTCCAAGATGAATGGTGAGTTCTGTAATGAGACATGTTCTAAGCTCTCAAAGAGAAAAACCTTTAGATTGAACATCTTTATATAGTATGTGGATTCTATTTTGTAGTAGATAGACCATCATGTTCTCTTTCCCTGTCATTTTGTGAGTGTTCTCATGGCCAAGTCTAAGACTAACTGACCTGAAGAAGAAAGAGAGAGAAATGATAGGAAGAGCAAAGAATTAGAAGCGTTGGAATATGACAAGAAAAATATCAGTTATGAATCACTGGCATAAAACGTAGGTTAGGAACTGTGAAAAAGGAGACATTATTTGGTGACATCTGAACAGACACAAACAGCTTATTCTTTTGCAGATCCAGGATATGAGTGGAAAAGCCAAAGTATTTCCTGGTGTTCTAAGAACTTGAATAAGAGTGATCTAGTTAGAATTTAGAGAAAAAGATGGGAATTTGGAAGATAAACATATTTTTTCTCTACATTCCATGAAAATTCCTTTACAGAGAGCGCTGGTAGACTGAAAACATTTAGGATTGGGAAGGAATTTTCTTAAAGGAAGGACCGATAGCCAAACTACAAGGTATGTCACTAGATCTTTTATGTTACTTACATAGATTCTTGTCCCTAATGCTCTTGCCTTGACCAGCTACATATGATGTTCCCACCAAGTCTCGAAATTCTGATTTCTGGGAAATCAGAGAAGCCCACTGGATTATCCTATCTTGATCCAATCCACGGAAATAAAGCATTAACCAAAACATTTGTCAGAGGCATGGGAAAAGTTAAGAAAGGCCAACAGACCAATTGGAGAACTTCTACTAGAGTTTCTAACAAGTGATTACTGACTTAACCTTGCACCATAATTTCCTAACCTCAGATTTCTGTCATGAACTCCTGGCCTCCTCATTGCAACCTGTTCTGATCTCATCATCATTCTGATGTTTCATGGTTTCGCCAAAAGAGATTATTTTGGTTCCTAGATTGATGCATAATAACCTGATGACAGATCATAACTAGCCCATTAGTGGAGTAAAAGCATAAGCTATTCAGGTTAAAATTCCTGTACTGACTAGTACAAAACTATGTTTCCATTATGTGATGGTCATAATGACTTCTCATTCTTGCACATTTCCATCTCTTTTTTTATCTCCAGCAAAAGAGAAGAACATGAGAAGGGATAATCAGAGCAGTGTGTCTCAGTTCCTCCTCCTGGGACTCCCCATCTGGACAGAGAAGCAAGGCATATACTATACCCTTTTCCTGGTCATGTACCTGACCACAGTGCTGTGGAATCTGCTCATCATCCTGCTCATCAGGTTGGACTCTCGCCTCCACATCCCCATGTACTTCTTCCTCAGCCACTTGGCCCTCACTGATGTCTCTTTCTCATCAGTCACAGCTCCAAAGATGCTCATGAATATGCAGACAAACAGGCAATCCATCTCATATTCTGGGTGCATTTCCCAGGTGTATTTCTTCTTGCTGTTTGGAGGTCTTGACAGCTTCCTTCTCACATCAATGGCCTATGACAGATATGTGGCCATCTGTCAACCCCTCCACTACACCACAATCATGAGTCAGAACCTGTGTTTCCTGCTAGTAACTGTGTCCTGGATCCTATCCTGCACTAATGCCCTTTTGCACACCCTCCTCCTGGTCCGTCTTTCTTTCTATGGAGACAACAGTCTCCCCCACTTCTTTTGTGACCTCTCCACTTTACTTAAGCTGTCCAGCTCAGATACCACAGTCAATGAGCTAGTTATAGTCACTGTAGGAGTGGTTGTCATTACCTTGCCATTCATATGCATCCTGGTCTCTTATGTTAGGATTGGGGCCACAGTCCTTAAAGTCCCCTCCACCAAGGGAATGTACAAAGCCTTCTCCACATGTGGCTCTCACCTCTCCGTGGTGTCGCTGTACTATGGAGCAATTATTGGACTGTACTTTTTTCCCTCATCCAGTAACTCCAATGAGAAGGATGTCATTGTGTCTCTCTTGTACGCTCTGGTCACTCCCATGCTAAATCCCTTTATCTACAGTCTGAGGAATCGGGATATGAAAGGAGCTCTGGGGAATATACTCAGCAGAGAAAAATTTTCACCATGATGAGCATTTTTTTTTCCTATTAAGTGCATATGAGATCTGCTCCATCCTGCATGTGTAACATGAGCATCCGCTCCTCTCTGAATAGCTGCTTTTTAGTGAATCTTGATGTGGCATTTTTCCTTCAGTCTCTGTTTTGGCTCGGACTTAGTTTTCTCCTCTGTTTAGTTTTTGTTCATTTTAGAGAGTCATGGGAAAGGTTTATTAAAAATATAAGTACACAACTACCCTTTCTTAAATTTTTTTTCCTTTTCATATGGTATTCCTTGCCCTACAAGTATTTAAAATTTTTATGCAATCTCAGCTTTCAGTCTTTTATTTTCTTTTTCAGTTTACAACTTTTACATAGCAAAAAGTTTTTCTCTTCTCAAGATGAGAAGACTATTCCTCCTGGAAGATTCTTGATTTTATTTTTGTGTTTATTTTGTAATACATTTGAATTTATTCTTATGAATGATATTAATTAGAAATTGAGTTTTATTTTTCTTTCTAATTTCTTATCAATTGCCCAAATTTTGGCTGCAGTTATGTTTATAGCATTATGGTAATGCTGTATGTCATTTTTTCCCCCTTAAATTGAGTGGACCTGGCCACATATTGAAATGAGATGGCTTTCTGTAAAAGGCCTGGAAAATTGTACAGACAGGACTGGTACTGGCTCCATGTGGTGAACTCAAACTTGACTGTAGCCCTCTGTATCCTAGGTTGGCCAATTGGGTGTGAAGCATTGTAGTGAGAGTGGAGAGTTTAAAGTAGCTTTCCAAGTGATGATGTGAGTATGGGTGATCAGTCCAATCTGATAAGAGAGATTCAGTGTTTCAGGATATGGGACTAAGAATGTCTAGTGAGAATATTGGGAAACCTAGGAAACCTGAATTGAACTCAGGCAGGACTTAGTGTAGTTTAATCCAAATGTATCTGAATTCCAAAAACAAGTGCTTCCCTGCCCCACATTCATGAATATAGTGTCCTACATTTCCGAATGAAATGGTAAAGTTTTGTCTTCACTCCTTGAGAAACTAGCTCTGCTGATAGCAAACATAGCTAACTTCATTGCTATAAGCTGATACCTGTGACAAATTTTCTGTAACCATTATTTCATTTAACCTTAGTAATTGGTATAAAGGAGGGAATTCATATTAAGAGAGGCCACTAAGTTGCCCAGTGCCACTAAACTAGCAATATTTAGTGGAGGTGGGACTCAGACTACTCTACGTGTTAAATCAAATCTTGAGTCCTTTAAATAACTTGAATATGTTTCAAACTTGAGCAATATTTTTACCCAGTTTACTTGGAAATTTTATTTAAACTTTTAAAAAATATTATAAATATTATATAAATAAAAGAGTGTAACAACATTCATACAGTATAAATATATGTGTGTATTTATATACATATTTATAGTATGTTGTTTGTGTATATATAGGTTCATATGTGTTTATATTTATGACATCTAATCACACATTAAAGAATAATATTAAAAGAAATACTCACTTAGCCATCTTTAGGCTTTTACTAGTAGAAAACTAACAATATCGTTAATCTTCTGTGTCTCCTCCTCGATTGTATCTTCTGCTCCTCTTGAAAATACCCAGTATCTTTAATAGTTTCAATATTCTCTTATTTTTCTTTAAAGTTTTAACCATTCTATGTTGATTCTTCAATTTTTCCTGCTCTAGAACTGCATATAAATGGAATAATGCTTGATTTTTATAGGCTTTGCTTTTACTGTCTAATATTATCCTTGTGAACTTCATCCATATTGTATAATATTCCACTGTGAAGCTGTAACACATTTGTCTGGTCTATTTTCTTTTTTAAATTAAAAAATAATTAGTTAATTAATTTATTTATTTTTCAGATGTACGTCATAATATATTTCGAATTCTGTGTAGATTACATCATGTTCACCACCCAAAAACTAATTATAGACCATCTCCTCACATGTGAGCCTAATCACCCCTTTTGCCCTCCCCCTTCCCCTATGGTAACAACCAATCCAATCTCCAATGCTATGTGTTTGTTTGTCGTTGTTTTTATCTTCTATTTATGAGTGAGACCATACGGTATTTGACTTTCTCCCACTGACTTATTTCACTCAGCGTAATACCTTCAAGCTCCATCCATATTGTCACAAATGGCCAGATTTCATCATTTCTTATGGCTTAGTAGTATTCCATCATGTATAAATACCACATCTTCTTTATCCATTGGTCCCTTGATGGGCACCTAAGTTGCTTCCAAGTCTTGGCTATTGTATATAATGCTGCAATGAACATAGGGGTGCAAGTATCTTTATGCCTTTGTGTTTTCAAGTTCTCTGGGGATAGCTGGATCATATGGTAGATCTATTCTGAATTTTCTTAGGATACTCCATACTGCTTTCCGTAGTGGCTGCACCAGTTTGCACTCTCAACAGCAGTGAACAAGGGTTTCCTTCTCTCCACATCCTATCCAACATTTGTTGTTTCCTGTCTTGTTAATTATAGCCATTCTGTGTCTGGCCTATTTTCTATGGCTATTTTGTTTGTTGTCAGCGTTTTGCAATTACAAACAACACTGTTCCAAGCACTCTTTTCCATCATCTACTCATGTATGCAACTCATTCTGTAAATTCTATACCCAGAAGAAGAATTACTGGATTGTAGGCATGTGTATGTTCAACTTAATATCGCTGCTAAGCTCTTCTGTAAAATAGTTGCAGCAAGAAGCCAAAGTGAAAAGTCTACATACTGCCTGATTTCAAGGATATGATATTCCGGAGAAGGAAAACTATAGAGACAGCAAAAAGTTCAGTGGTTACCAGGGGTACAGGTCTTGATGGGAAGAAGGATAAATAGGTACACCAAAGGGGATTTTTAGGGCAGTGACAGTGTTCTGTATGATGCTGTAACAGTGGATACATGTCCTTATGAATTTGTTAAAAAACAAAAAAATGTACAACATAAAGAATGAATTCTAATGTTAACTGTGGACTTTAGTTAATAATATATCAATGTTAGTTCAATTGTAACAAATGTACCACATAGATGCAGGATGTTAATAATAGAGGAACTGGGTAGGGGTAGGAGAGAAGTATATGGAAACTTTCTGCTAATTTTTATGCAAACCTGAAACTGCCCTAAGAAACAAAGTCTATTAATTTTTAAAAAGTTATAGTAATTTAAATCTCTGTCACCTGAGTATGAGAATTCCTATTACTTTACTTCTTCAACAATAATTGACATTGACAGATTTCTTAATTTTTGCAATTCTGGTGAATAGAAACTGATATCTCACTGTGGTTTTACTTTCTATTTCTCTGATTATTTATAAAGGAGAGCATCTCAGCCTATGTTTATTGGATATTTGTGGCAGAGATGGCTGGCTGTCCACCAAAATTTCATGACCTCATTCCCACGCGAGAAGTTGTCACTGGGAGGCAGCTGCCACATTTTCTACTAATTTAGGTGTAGGTGCATGGCATCTTCTCTCCAGTCAAAGAGAATGTGTCTTATTTCCTGGATGGAATTTTAAAGAAAAATATGTGTCTTTTCCTCTATTGTCTGGAATCAAATTACCTGCTGCCCTGAGAGAGAATTGAACCCGGTCCCTGAATTATCACACAGTGAATGCCATCAACCCTCTAGAAGACCCTCACTGCCCCACTGGAGCAGCCATCGCTATCCTTATTGATACAAAATTTTCTTTTGTGGGATATAAGATTATTTCTTTTCCCTACTTTTTTATTAGCTTTTAAAAAATTTATTGTATTGTAGGACAGACTTCATATAACCTAGAAATAAATACATTGTCAGTTGTATATATTGCAAATGCCTTCCATTATTGGAAGCTTATAACTTTTTTTTTACTATCTGTTATTGTCAATTTTAACGTGATTAAAGTTATTAATGCATTATTTTATTTGAGTTCTTGACTTCAATGTACTTCCTTGAGAAAGCCACCTTGAAAACAACAATCATTGCCTTTTAGAAAACAAAGAAGGGATGTGACAGCAGGAAAAGTGCAGAGGCCAAGGAAGGGTGGCCTCAGATTTCTTATCAGAGGGAACATCTTGAATTTATGTAAATAGTAGGAATACTTGGTGGAATGCCCTCTAGCACAGTTTGCTACAGATAACACAGCATTAGGTGTGTCCACCCTGTACCCTTGCTCAAAAGATAGAGTCATTCAGCAAAGTAACCTACAGGACTGATACAGCACTGTAGTGTCACTATCAGAATAAATGTCCTTTAAACTCAGAGATATTAATATCAACTCAACACACACACACACACACACCTTATGACTAACAGCTCATAAGTGCAAGTCATTGTCCAGAGTCTGAGTGAAGTTTGTGACCTTGGAAAATAGAAGCCAATTGAGTCTCTGGAGTGAAACCCATGCCCCTGACCTAATTAACACTGTGTGAATAGAAACTGAGATACATGTCATCAGAATAGAATAATAGAAGATCAATACCATATGCTTTGGTGACAACTCAACAAGATCCAATTATTATAGCACTTTGAAGATTCCATTCCCCGATAGGGTTTTCTACTGACGTGAGCTAGTAAATCATGTTCTTTACAGTGTGGTTTAAGCCAAACATATCTGAATTTTTAAGAAGAAAAGAAGGGGCTTCTCTGTCTCATGTACATAAAGATAGTGTGCTTTATTTTTTTATGTAAAATTTTAAAACTTCCTTCAGTCCTTGAAACATGTGAGTTGAGTGTTTTTAATGTATGAGGTAGAGATTCACTTTGTTTCTTCATATGAATAATGAAGTTTTTAAAATTAATTAATTTTAAAGGGTTTATTTTTCTCTACTACTCTGCAATTGATAAAAGTAATAATTAGATAATTTCATGTGTACTCCAAAAAATAAATACAGATAAATGATGAGTAATCTTTAAGTGGAAGTATATCGGTAAGGATTTGTTCAGGAGAGTAGAACAAAAGTGCTTGCTGGTAAAACTGTGGAAGGGCTGGAGGAAAGAGGTCAAGGAACTTACCTCTGAAGATTAAGAAAGCTAAAACAAAAGATTTCAGCCTAAAGTCTAAAACAGTTAGTTACAAAAGATTGATGAGTAGCAGCTGCAAAACTCAAAAATCACTGAGAATCTCCCCCAAATTTCTTAATCTGCAGCAGTAATGCAGATAGCTCTTAGGAGCTCAATTGCAAACTACTGTGAATCTCACATCTGCCAATACTTCTGGATATAATTGCCTCCAGAGAGTAATGTCTTCCCCTCTGCCTTCTAAATCTCTCATGAGTTTCTCTTATTGGAAAATATTAAATATGAACAATACAGAAAAGAAGAATCTGGAAAATGTGGTTTCCAGCCTGACCACCACAATGCAAGGGAAGCCTTAGAAGTGGGTGATGATGATGCTAAGTTAACAGCAGACAATCTAGAATAGGACACAAGGACAAGAGAGGGGGACTGTTGTAGGAGGCTGAGAGAGTGTCCATGTTCAAGTCCCAGGAATAGGTTGAGGGACTCAAGGGACAGAGCCACCCAAGATAAGCCTACTTTAGATCAGCTAACCTACTGGTTAGCTGACCACAGAAGCATGAGTGAGAACAACCAAGTCTGGAAAATCAGCCACCCCAGCTAGATCAGCCTAAGGTAGATCAGTCAAACGTCAACTAATCCTCAGATTCGTAACTAACATAAATTCTTATTGTTGAAGGCTGCTGAGACTTTGTGGTCATTTGTTATCCAGCATTTTTGTGGCAAGAGCTAACTGATACACAAGAGTATGAAAAGCTCTTATGTCACAAGGGCACACCTAACCTCATTAGAGTGGGAAAGTATATTATTGCCCTGGAAGTGAGAAGGAAGAGGTAAATTTTTTTTAAAACAATAATCCAAATTATCAAACTTAATATCTGAAATGTTGGACAAGTACTTCTCAAGAGATGTAATTTTTTCTTGCTATTCTTTAAAAATTTACTTAGTTGAGGATTGTTTTCCTCTTCAACTGAATAAAAACTCTTCTGGACCCCATAAATTCTCTTCTAATCCTTAGGTATTAGAAAGGGTAAAGATTACTTTCTATCACAAACACTGCCTCAATTCTGTAGTTAAATTTCCTTTTCCCTCATTGGATCTAGCTGCAGGCAAGTAAGTGAGGTTCAGAAAGGAGTCGTAATGCTACTTTGTCTCTTTCTCCTCATTTTTCTCAAGTCCAGTTGCAGTTTCTGAACCCACTTTCTGGTGATGGAGTATGGAAGGAAGAATGAGAAGGTGATAACAATAATATTTTTCTTTGATTGCTACTGTATTAAAATGTTTTGGCTTCTCTTGACCTGAATGATGGTTAAGACTCATTCTCTTGTCACTTCTAGTCCAGGGGATATTCAGAGACTGCTGCACTGCCTTCCCACACATCCTGTAAGTATACTTTTTCCTGTGAATTCTTCTCCTCATATCCTGGTTTTGTAGTGATGTGTTACCTACAGATCTCTTATTCTTTCCTGGAGCTTCCTAGGCTTTCTAATAGGTTTTCTTGAGAAGAATTGAAAATGGTTTCATACCATTTCTCTCTCTCACATAATCCACCTATGGTCCATAGGAAACATTTTTACTTCTATTGCCCCACCATCAGGAGAAGTGAAAGTATTTCCCAAATAGAATTTTATTCCATAATTCCAGTTCTCTCTCTCTCTCTTTCTCTCTCCTCTCATTCATCTTTCCTATTGCCCTCACTCTCATAAAGCAAGGGATATACATCAAACTCTTTAAATCATTCTTTTGAAACTTCTCCTACTAAACTTCAAGTGAGGAGGAAATCATCCCCTTCTCGGTTGGAAGATTTGGGGCTCTCTGTGCAGCTTTCTCAAAAAAAAAAAAGAAACAAACAAAAAAATACCACTCTACAAGAACCTCTCATCTCCAGCTCTTAGGAAATTTTTAGATCCACATCTAGGTTGAGAGGCTCAAAAGTTATGAAATGGATTATTGGGTATTTTATATAAACATCTTCATTTTGTATCTTACAGATACAAAATATCTTGCAGATACTCACTTTGGTATCTGGTATCTATCAAATCTTGGTGCCTCAGATAAAACTTCCAGTTTAACATCCTGACACCAGCTGCTCCCTCTTCCTGTGCTCATCAGGAAAAGATAGAACTTCATGTGTCTGGATGATTCTGATTCGTGAAGTCTCAGGTAGAGCAACACATCCTTTGGCAAGGTTTTCATGTCCTCTGCCACTAGGCTGAGCTAATTATTCCTCATCAGGACACAGTGATCCATATAAACAATTATGGTCCTTGGCTGAATAGCTCTAGAGTCCAACAGCCAAGATTGAAAACTTCCTTTCACTACCTGCAATTTTAAGGAAGTCTTCTTCAGCTCTTTGAGCCTGAGTTTTCCCAAAATATCTCTTAGGGTTGTTGTCAAGATTAAATTAGATGATTTTAATGCATATTAAGCTGTTCAACCAGTACCTGAGACAATGGAGGTGATGTTAATTTTGCTGCTGATTACCTGTTTGTGTTCAGAGAGAAAGGAAGCATGGGCTATATTCCTGAAGGTCAATAAATCAGAGTGTTAATTATTATATAAGGAAAGTAAAATTTAATATGCTCTCCCTGAAAGTTCTAGAAGGGCTCAGGGTCCCTGGATGCTTGGGTGCCTGGGTGAAGGAGAAGCCATATTGTCACCAAAATGGAAAATCCTTTAGAAATGGAAATGTCAAAGGTCAAACACATTTGATAACAAATTTAATATTGGGAAAGGGCTATCCTGATGGCTTCTATTCATTGATACCAACTAAAGTGACATAGCAACCTCAAAGTATTTACAATCCACATTATCTGAGAAAAGAGCAAATTAATTCCCATAAAGCATATAACATTCTAATACTCTCCCTATCAGGTGAAAGAATAATGTCAGCAAAGATTTAGGAGTAACAGCTATGGAAACAAGACAAGTGAGCTATATTTTTAATAATTTGTATTTACATGTTACTATGGAAATAAGAGCATATGAGTGCTTTAAAAGAAAGGTAAGTATTTTTTGGAAGAATATGTTTTCTTACTCAAGAGTTTTTTCAAGGCCCCTTTCATGTCTTTATTTCTCAGGCTATAAATGAAGGGGTTTAACATGGGAGTGACCACTGTGTACATCAATGAAGCAATTATGTTATTGTCATTGGTGTTGTTGGATGAAGGAAGGAAATATAGACCAATAATTGTCCCATAGTAAAGGGTCACTACTGAGAGATGAGATCCACAAGTGGACAAGGCTTTGCCAATGCCCTGGGTAGAGGGAGCCCGGACGATGGTGGCCCCAATATGGCCATAAGAAACCAGGATGCCTAAGAATGGAAGCACAATGGTTGCTATTCCCACAATAAAGATTAGCAATTGGTTGAGGGAAGTGTCTGAGCAGGACAACTTGAGTAGGGCATCAAGGTCACAGAAGAAGTGAGGGACAGTGTGATCAGCACAGAAGGACAGCTGGGCCAGGAGGAGGGTGTGCAAAAGGGCACAAGCACAAGTAATGAGCCAGGACCCAGCCACCAGCATGGCACAAACGCTCTGACTCATGATGGTGGTATAATGGAGAGGATGACAGATGGCCACATACCTGTCATAGGCCATTGAAGTGATCAGGAAACTGTCCAAAGCAGCAAAGAAGATGAAAAAATATGTCTGTGTAATGCTTCCTGCATAGGGGATGGATTTGTACTTAGTGTGCTTGTTCATCAACATCTTAGGGACGGTGACAGATGAGAAGGAGATATCAGTGAAGGCCAAGTGGCTAAGGAAGAAGTACATTGGGGTGTGGAGGTGAGAGTCCAGCCTGATGAGCAGTATGATGAGTAGGTTCCCCAGCACCGTGGTCAGGTACATGCCCAGGAACAGGGTGAGGAACATGCTTTGCTGCTCTGGCCAGAAGGGAAGCCCCAAGATGATGAATTTGGACATGCTGCTCTGGTTCTCCCTCCTCATACTGGTATATCAGCTGGATGGGGAAAGTTTAAGGGAAAAAGAATGTTTCATGATAAAAAAAATGATCACTGTGGCATAACATAATAGAGATGTTCTTTTGATTTAGAGAATATCTTCATCTATATTTTCTTACATTTGATGCATGTTTTGCTGGTTAAACGTAGAAAAGTGTAGGTTTACTTTACATAGCTACTTTCTTTCTCAACCAGATGCCAGTCTCTGTAAATGATAATACTAATAGTTAATGTTTATTAAAAACTGTCCTGATGCTCTGTTCTAATAGCTTACATGTAGTAACTGAGTCAACAGTCTTAAGTAGGTGAGCTAGGTAGGTACTGTTATTATTCCCACTTTTGGATGGTATAACTGAGGCAGACAGTCACACAGTCACTGAGGTAAGAAGAAGAGAAAATGGGCTTTGGTGTCCAAGCATTTTGACTTCAGAGTTTGGTCTCTGGAAGCAAAACAAATGATTTGACATCAGAAATCTCATTGCCCGTCATAATTTTGTGGGTAATGAGCTGTTTAATTTTGTAAATTTTGCTTCTCTACACATTCCATGATTATTTCTAATTTGTTCTTTGATTGTAGACCCAGAGTGTATCACAGACAATTAATGTATACCCAATACAAGTTTGTTTAACAAATCACAGATGGCACATACAATTAAATTCATTATGGCAGCCTCTTTAAGAAACTTACATCAGTCCTTGTTGAAGACCCAGATTTAACCCTAATAATCCCAGGACCCCTGGCTATTTAGCTTCCACATGGCATCACATTCAAAGAAGTACAATCTAAAAGCCAAACGTAACTTTAAAAAGGAATTATAATCTTTTTGGCATCTCTAAAATAGCCTATTAGAAATTTACTTCCTAACCCAAATCAATGTTTATCAAAATATCTATATATTTTTAAAAGAGAAGTTTGGGATTCCCTATAATGTATCAAAGTGATTATAAAGCTATACTTATTACAACACATAATGTATTTTTACAAAGATAAACCAATGAAGCAGTGGAAGAAAACAGAGAGCCTAGAAACAGACATGTTTATAATGAAGACTTGGTCTCACTGTCTTTTTGTCAGCTAGATTAAGAAGGTGACCATGTACCAGTCCCAGTTCACTCACCCCTAACTGAATGAAAGGAAGAGTGTAATTATGAACCAACTTAATCCAGTGTTAAAAATTCGTGTTAAATGATAACTTTCAGTGACTACAGTAAAGTAGCCATCTGGCTCCCTATGTCTGGAAGCAGATCATATCATAATATTTATGAATGCTTTACCAGTTGGTCTCCCAGAAACAAATGAAGGATAGTTTGCTATTTAGTCCCAGAGGCAGAAGGCTTTCTGCACAGATTCCAGAAGAATCTCAGCAGACCCAACCCTGAGCCCACAATATTCATGGATTCTGGAAAATGAGTGATGGAAGACTCTCTCTAATTTTTTTAAGATTCTTCAGATTATCTAGGTCAGTTTTTCTTAAGGGGACATGCATAACTATGGCTATGTAGTGTGATTTCCAGAACAACACTGAACCTTCCATACCCCTACCCAGAACACCACCTTCAATAGGATGCTAGTATCTGAAATTCTTTTAGCAAGAGAAAAAGGGCTCTAAGTTCTCAACTTTAGATTCAATTTAAAAATAAATGTTCTTGGGATAGAGAGCCTCTAGCCAGCACTCTCACTGAGATGGAATGTCTGGAAGTTGTTCATATTTGGGGACAAGGTTTAGATGGCAGAACAAGGGCACTGACCTCCTCAGACAAACTGAGGAAGGAAGAGGGTTGAGGAGTATAGGTAGAATGGAGCAGAGGCTGTGGACACTGAGAACAAATTTACTGTCTTTCCAATTTGGCTGGGATAACTGCTACAGGGCTAGAAATAATTACATTGTTAACAAAATCTGATTTAGTACTTAATTTGTACGCGGTGCTTTTCAAATACTGTTCACTTCTTCTCACAGCATTTCAACAGAGGCATTCTGGTTCTCATTTTAGAGAGGAGAACGTTGGGACTCAGTGATGGAACTTGACTGATATTATAGCACTAGTATGCAGTGAACCTGGGATTTGATCCCAGGCCTATCTAGATTCAAAGACTACATTCTTCCCACAATGTTACATGCCTTCTTTAACTATATCCTCAAGCAAGACTGTACTTGCTGCCTGAGAGCACTCAAGAATTTCAGGAAGTGACTCAAGACAGTTTGAGAGTGGATGAAAATCTTTGGCTTCAAGCTATGTGCCTTGATGGTAATATCAATAATAATAATAATAAAATTCTAACAATCATTCATTAGTCACATGTTCACTGTGTGAATAATATAGGCCAGCTGCTGTAACATGTACTTTATATCATATCAGCTTAAGAGGACCACAGAATTGCATTATTCTCATTTAACCAGTTGGAAACTAAGACTGAGAGAATGTAAGTAATTTGCCTAAAATCATTCAGCATGAAAATGATGGACAGATCATTCAATCTCAGATTTACCTGATTTCAAAACCATGTTCTAACCACTATGCAATATTGCCTCCAGCAGAACATGATTTGATGAAAAAGAGACATATGTTCTCCTCATTAAAGAGAAAAATATGGGACCCGTAATTTCCATGAAAGCCTTTGGATGGATGCATTGCCTCCGTCCTTAATTAGATAATCAGTAGTGAATAGAGAGAGTAGGATACCAGCTACTGGGTTTACAAAGGCTACCCATAAAGTGAATTTCTCAAGGGTCCAGGACAAAAGCAGATCAGACCCTGGCTGATATTTTTTATGGACTATCTAGTTTCTTCAAACAAGGCAAAGATTAAGGCAACTATGGTGCACATCTATTGAAGTAATATCACATAGCAAATAAAATGAGTTCATGAAAACTTCACGACATAATATTTGAACGAACATAACAGAAAATTACATATATTTCTGTTTCATAATTATTTGCAAAAAATTCAGATTATTATTATTTTTAACCCTAGAAGATTGTGCTTATAGCTTGGATTCAGGGCAGATATTCATCAAAACTATGAAAGAGATAACATTTTCCTAGAGAGGAATGTACAAACCACATGGAATTGTAATTATGGTATCCACATAAGATATTCAATATCTCACACAAAATTGCGTAAATTTCCACGCACGAGTGTGCAAAATTTTGTAGTTGATCATTCACACACGCAAACACACATATTGCTGAGTGAAGTATACAAGTACTGTCATTACCTACTTTGAGAGTGAATAATTCAAATACTGTCATCTCTGGGGTGTAAACTAATTTTTCATTTTCTCTCCAAAAGACTTAGAGCTGGGACAAGGAGAAAAGTCACAAACTCAACCCTGAGGTGAGGATGAGGTACACTCGCTCTTTTTCACCACATTCTAATAATGACAATGGTCTCCATTTTTATGAGGCAGGCTGGGAACCCAGGGGACCCATCCACAAATTTCTGGTGAGGGACTATATGGGAGTAATTATTGCATTTTCCTTACCCATTCCCAGGGGAGATGTGCCTTTCTTGCATACTAAAGATAGTTAACTCTGCAGAATATAAATTTATTATTTGCAGTTTCTTTTATTTATCAAGAATTTTCACATCTATGAGTTCATTTAGTTCTCACAATAATTCTTGAGGTAGATAGTGTTCTTGTCATTTTATTGTGTTTGAGCATGGCTCAAAGGAAAATGGCCAAATGAAGATTCAAACCCAAACACACTAACTTCAAACTGAAAACCTAATTCCATTGCACTATGATGCCTCCATTGGAGTAGTGGGCTCTGTATTGTGTGGACTTCTTACTTCCCATATTCAATGCAGAACTGGGAGGAGCATTGCCACTAGACCCTAAGGAATAAAAACACTTGTCAAGGAATAGTTGAGCTTCTGTTTCTCGGAAATAGAGGGTTTTTATTCCTACACAAACACCTGAATGCATGTAGAGATTTTTTTTGTCAACTATGACACATAACAGTTAGCACATACTCAGGGCTCAAAATATATTCTTTAATCATAAGAATGACAGTGTGAGAAGTCTTTGGAAACTTGTTCCATTCAGATTGGCAAATATCAAGAAGAGACAAAGATTGAAGTGGAGGCACTTTATCCATTATTTTTCCAATAATACATTCATTTGTTTATTTATTCATAAAAATATTGTGTACCTACTTTGTGGCAAGGATTTTGTGAGTACCCTGGGTAAACATTTGAAACACAGTTTTTTTTTTTCTCTCAAAATAGCTCCAAGTGTAGTAAGAAAGGTAGACAAGACAGTGTGTGTCCAATGCTATAATGAAGGAGAGTGCTAAGTGTCATTGGAGCAGAGAGGAGGGGTATCAAACCCAAATTTAAGAGGTCAAGTAAGGTAGGCTTGTAGGAAGCTATATGTAAGCAGAGATCTGAGACAATCAAAGCAAGTGAAAGGTGATGTGGACAGTGTAGAGGCAGATATTTGGAAGGAAGAGAAAGAGGAATAGGAAAATACTTGGAGAATAGAAAGAATGAGAAGTTTGGAAAACTGTTATCAGGAAAATTAGAAGAGCTGGAATGTACACTTCAACAGAGAAAGAGGTTCAGGATAAGGCCAGAGAAATTTGCAGGAATGAATCATGCAGTGCCTTGGAAGCCATGCTGAACAATTTGTACTTTATCCAAAAAAGAAAGGGAGAGCACAGAAGAATTTCATCAGAATATTGACAGTGTCATATTAAAAACTATCACTGTAGGCAAAGAATGGATAATGAGCCTCTCTTTGCAGTGGGTGGAGGAAATGTTGGCAGGGCAGGAACTGAGTGTTTGGATGCAAGACCAGCAGCAAGGAGACTAGTTAGGAAGTGGTCACAGTCATTTGGGTAAGAGATTATTGAGGTATGTCTAAGAGAGATAATGGAATTGGAGAGAACTATATGTATTTAAGTCTCCTTTAGAGTCAAAATCTTAGGGATGTGCTCATTTTAACATGAACTGATTTTCATAAGACTGTAGAAAGTGAGGAAGACAAATGAGTTAAAAACCTCTCTAAATGTATGGCTTGGACAGTTGGGTGTATGGTTGTGGTATTCTCTGTTCTATCTCTCTGAGACAGGGGACACAGAAGTAGAAACAGATTTGAGTTTTTAATGGACTGAGCATGAAGTATGTAAGGGTCACCCATGGGAAGGAATTCAGGGAACAGGTGGATATATCCTGGATAGAGATAAAAACTCATGGACTGTCAACATAGAAAAGGATGAGATTTCCTAAAAGCAATAACATAAATAAGAAAAGTTGAGAAAAGAGAATAAGAATATAGAGAAGAGAAAGCACAGAGAGAGGAGGGAAAGAAAATCAAGGAAAGGGAAGAGAATAAGGCTGAGGACAGACCATAGAGAACATTGACAATTAAGGAAATGGCAGAGAAAGAGTGTCCCTAAAAAGACATCAAAGAACAACCATAGACATAAAAGGAAAATATAAATATGTGTGAGCTAAGGTAAGAGAAGATTAAGTGTTGAAAACTACTCTCTGAATTTAGTAATAAGGAGGATTTTGATGATGCAACCAGGAGGAATGTCAGTGAGTGGTGAGGACAGAATCTAGATTACAGTGGATTGAGGAAAAAATGGAGAGTAAGGAAGTGCATAAAGTGGCTAGTTGGATTGATCCAACGTGAAACTTTACTAGAAGGGTGGAATGGAAGGCCATAGTGGTAAAGACTTGGGTAAATTGGTGAGAGTGATAAACCATAAAATCCATCCAAGAGCAGTAACAGAGTGAAGACAAAACAAATTTTTGGGAAAATAGACAGACCTAGAGATTGGATAGATTTATGAGGCCCAAGATCCTGTGTAATGGGTAAAGTTGAAATAGAAAGCAAGAATTGAATGTTTAAATTTAATATTTCATAGGAAAAGCAATTCCAGTTCTTGTCATATGGCCATGGGAAGAGATGGCTAACGTGTAATGGAGGTCACGCTTATTGAAGGTGAGATCAAAGAATAAATATTCCATGTTATTGAATGGTTCACTCATGCAAATACTGAAGGCACTCAAGCTGATGGTTAATTTGTAGGGGAGAAGTAAATTAATCCAGGTGTTAGAACTGTAACAAAATAGGAGACATTGGAGTTTGGTCATTGTTGGTGTATGCTCTGACATCTAACAGTTTCTACTCCTGGTCTAGTATGGAGAAAGCTTCATGCAGAAAGATGTCTAATTGCATAACACAATTTTAAAATAGGAGAATTAGTCATGGCCTAGTTTCCATCAATAAGGAAAGGGTAAGGCAATCATGGTACATATCCATTAGAAGTAATATTAATAACTATTAAAATGATGTTTATGAAAAGCTTACGATGTAATTTTTGAAATAACATAAAAGAAAATTGTATATAGGCATGTCTACAACTAATTGCAAAAATGCAGAGTATCATTTTTAATGCTTGGAAGAATGTGTTCCAAAATGTCAACAGAAGCTGTATTTTATTGACATTTGTGTGCTTTAAAAATATTCATCTGCCATGGCATTTATATAATCATGAATTTCTTTTATAAATAGTGAAAATATCAGACAGTTTTGTGAACCACTGCTGAATCTCATGGGAAAGAGAGTGGTCCAGGAAAAAAACCCTATATACTTTGTGTCTACTGTCATAAGTTCATCCACTTGGTTTTGACTCAAATACTCTTTGCCCTGAACTTCCATTCCATTCAAACTTACTTTCTTACTCCCTCCAGGCCCCTGACAAAAAATTAAACCATTCACCAATGCCCAAGAATCCATGTATATTCTTACCCCAGACCATTTATTTGAAGATATGACTGGGAGGGACGTCAGCATCATGGAAGAGTGAGTTGTTCCTTTGTCTCTCTCTTCTAAGTTACACCCAAACGGACATCCATTCACCAACAGAGCATTCCATACAGCGCTAGAGGATGTCTGAGAGATGCACGCAGCTATACATCTGAAGGTAGGTGAATTGGATTCCTGAGAAGCAGTGAAACTAGGGGAGTGGTCCCCTCCCCATCCCCAGTTGCAAAATCCAGGACACAGATCCTCACACAGAGGCCAGCATGACTCTGAGTGGATGCAGGGGCAGCCCAGCCCATGCTTGAATGCCATAAGGTGGTTGGGGGCTGGCCCACAAGAGTACCCACAGAATGGCAGTGGCCCCACCTGCACGAATGACCCTGGTCCCACCTCCTTGCACATGACCCATGGAGTGGAATGCTAATGCACTCCATGAGTGGCAGAAGCCCTGACTGCAAGAATGCGGAGTGGTCTGACAGGCACAAACATGAGTAGACGAGGTGGGAACAGAAAAAAACCCTGGCCCCCCAGTGGTGGCTAGTGTAATCTGCAACAAGAAACATCAGGAACCACAGAAGAACCAGTGAACCAGCCCTGAGAGGCAGCACCCCAACACCAGCTCTATGAGCAGTGGGGGCTGCATACAAGTCCTCAGGCTTCTGAGCCCTCACCAGTGACAGCAACAGCTGTCAACCCAGCACAGCTGGCAGTGGTGTGACCAACATCCCATGACAACCCAGGAACAGAAGCACAAGTGGTATATAGGACACCAGTATCTGAGCCCACAAAGAGCCAGTAGAGGAACATGAAACTCAAGTGACCAGAACCAAAGTAAACAAAACTGTATCCAAATAAGAAAAGGTGATTACTACCACAAATGCACTGGTAGAAGATCAATTCGTCAAACACCATGAAGAATTACAGTACCACGGCAGAACAGAGGAAAAGTGACGACTCTCCAGAAACCAAACCTGAAGTCACAGAAGATTAAAATCTGACAAAGAATTCAAAATAGCTGTCATGAAGAAACCAAATGAGTTACAAGAAAACTCAGAAAAACTATTCAATGAGCTCAGGAATAAAATTCATAAACAGAAGGAATACTTCATCAAAGAGATTGAAGATCAAACAAACGAACAGAATTCTGGATATGAATAACACAATTAATGAGATAAAAATAATGTAGAAAGCATAAAAGTAGACTAAATCTTATGGAGGAGAGAATTAGTTAGCTTAAAGATAGAAACCTAGAAAAGCTTCAGGTGGCAGGGGAGAGAGAACTAAGATTATTAAAAAATGGAGAAATTCTTTGAGAAATGTCTGACTCAATTAGGAAAAGTAACATAAGGGTTATAGGTATCTCAGAGGGAGAAGGGAGGGAGAAAGGAGCAGAGAACTTATACAAAGAAATAATAGTTGAGAAATTCCAAAACATGGGGAAAGAACAAGACGTAGGTACATAAAGCCAATACAACTCTTAATTGCATCAATGTGGAGAGACCTTCTCCAAGGCATATGATATTAGAACTTTCAAAAGTCAATGACAAAGAAAAAATATTATGGGCAACAAGAGAGAAGAAAACAAACTACAATTAACCCCCAACAGGCTTTCTGTGGATTTCTCAGGAGAAACCTTACAGTCTAGGAGAGAGTGGAATGATATATTCAAAATACTGAAAGACAGAAACTATCAGCCGAGAATACTCTATCAAGAGAAATTATCCTTCAGGTATGATGGAGAAATAAAATCTTCCCCAAACAAACAAAAGCTAAGGGAGTTAATCGCCACTAGATCTGCCTTACTCCATCATGAGGCAGCTGTGTATTTCATTAGTAGCTGGGTCTGGTTCTTCTGTTGTATCCATAGCTCTTTGCACACCCAGCTGTCCTGTGCTGACAATACCATCCCCCACTTCTTCTGTGACCTCATTGTACTCCTGAAGATGAGTTGCTCAGACATCTCTCTCAATGAGCTAGTCATCTTCACCGAGGGAGGAGTGCTTTTCATCTTGCCTTTGAGTGGTATTTTGGGATCATATATCCATTTAGGGACCACCATCCTCAGATTCCCCCTCACCAAGAGATTCTCTAAAGGCTTTTCTACTTGTGGCTCCCATCTCTTTGTGGTGTCTTTACACTATGGAAAGCCTGCAGGCATTTACCTTTTCTCCTCACCCTGGGGCTCTAATGAAAAAGTCGTAATTGCTTTGGTTATCTATACAGTAGTTACCCCCATGCTGAACCCCTTTACATATAGCCTGAAGAACAGAGACATAAAAGAGGCCCTAGAAATATTTGTCTGTAGGGCTATCTTCTTTAAGTGACAATCACTAAATCCTCTTATTTCAGTCGTGAGCACAGTGAGATGTATCTCCTAAGATTACTGCATGGTTGACAACTCCATATAACTTAAAAAGACTGTGCATTCTGCTGTCATGTGGTGTTATTAATATGTCGACTAGGTGACGTTTGCTAGTTGGATTGTTAAATGTTTTTTATCCCTAATTAATTTTTTTCTGCTTGTTATCATCTCTTATAAGGTATATGCAAAATCTTATGTAAAACATGTTTCACAATTATAATGATGGGTTTTTACTTTTCTTCTTATAAGTGTGTCAGGTTTTGCTAATGTATTTTTTATGTGATGTTATTTAGGACACAAATTTAGCATCATGATCTGCTCCTGGTGGATGGATTATTTTATGTAGTGGTGTGGTAAAGCTGGCTTGCATTGGCTTCAAGCTGATTGTGTACGTTTCTTCCCAACTCTACATTCAATGACATGTTGGTGGAGTGAATTCACCATAAGGGGAATAATGACACTACGGAAATTAGCAAATTTTACAAAGCAAGGGTTTTTTTTTTTTTTTAAAAGGGGAGAGAGGTGTTTTTTATTTATCTAATGGCACACCACTGAATTTTTAATTAGGAGATATTTCTCTTTATCTCAGCAATGGTTCCTACCTTAACATCTCATCACTTACTCTGATATTAGTATAGATCTATTACCTTTCTTTTGGTTACGTTTACATGGTATTTCTTTTCCATCACTTTACTTTAAACTTTTCTATGTCCTAGTACCCATAAGGTTTCCGTGGTTAACAGTATAACGTTGGGTTGTGGCTTTTTATGTAGATCTACAATCTTTGACCTATTAACATCTAATGTAATGAAGATATATTTGAATTTGTATTTCCCATATTACTGTACATATTCTATTTAAGACGTGTCATTCATATTTATTCTCTTTCTCCCTTTTGATTAATTATATATTTTCTTATTCCATTCCCCTCCATTAACATATTAATCATAAATTATTATTATATTAAACTCTTTTCTGTGCCTTATGTAGAGATTACTTCTTGCTGTCCTTTTAATTTTTTTATTGTAGTACAATATATATAGCATGAAATTTACCATTTTAACCATTTGAGGTATACAATTCACTGGCGTTTAGTACATTCACCACCACGTCTGATTCTAGGACTCCAAAAGGAAGCTCTGGAAGATCAATACAATGGGGTACTTTGCAGCTGTGAAAAAATAATGACTCAGATATCAATGAATCCATATGTAGGGATTTCCAAGTTATATTGTTAAACGGGAAAAAAAACCCAATGTGTAAAAGAACATCTATAGTTTGCTAATTTCTTTTTTGTAAAAATGAAGGGGAAAGAAAATATACATGTTTCTGACCATTTGAGCAAAAAGAAACATCAGAAGAATAAATCACAAACTAATGGATTGCTTTCCTATAGAAGGTGGATGAGACTGGGGTAGAAAAGATGAGGAAATGAGTGTATTTATTGGTATAGTTCTGACTATTTTATCTTTTATCCTCTAAAAAAATAAATAGAAGAGGGTGTATAATAAAGCAAAATAGAATAAAATTAAACAAATGAACTTAACTATATTGCAAACTAATAACCATAATTAGACTTAACGGAAAAATAAAATTAACATAAGTAATCCTTGAGCACAGAATTTTGTCTATATACACTCACTATAAAGAAAAAAATTTTAAACAAAGTTTTTGAGCTACAGTTAGTTTGTCATTAACAGTGGTATGAGTTCAAGATTCGGAAATTATTTAACATATGCTCAAAGATTAAACAAATAAGTAAATATATTGTGGAAAAGGGGATAACTCCTCACTGTTGATGAAAGGTGCCATATGCATGGAAAAGGAGAGGCTGGAAAGGAATTCTATGGTGTAAAATTAGGACTAGAGATCTCAACTTGAACTATGGGATGTTTAAAATGTATAAATAAATTGAAATTTATATGTTATATATAAACATCTATATTGTTTCCATCCCACGTTCTTTCTGTCCCACTTCTAATCCACCTCCAATGGGTAGCCATTCCTTTAGTTTATTAATTTCTACTTTCTGCTTCCTGTGTTTCTTTTGTATATATTTCCAAACTGCATCCTCTGAGATCATTTAGAAACCCTGAAAGCAATGAACACACCTGATACCAAGTTTTCTCTTTACCATTCTCCTCTTTAAGGGACAAGTATACTTAGAAAAATGGCTCATTCTAGGTCTGGGGCAGAATTTGACAAGATTATCCAAGAAAATTTTTCTGAGTCTGAAACTAGAAAGTGCTCAGTGAATCCTGAGGTCACAGAAGCCAGCTTGAAGGGTCTCCCACTGGCCAAATCTGGAATAATTTGAGCTTCAAAAATGAATAACACCAGGAATGGATTATGACTCAAATAAATAAGAATCCATGAGTACATAATGATATAATGAAATCAATGAAAAAAACCAATGAGTAAGGGCTGCTGCAAAGTTCCTCCTTATAGGATAATACAACTGATAAATGTAGAGGAAATGATAGAGTTAGAAAATCACCATTTGGTACCATGTTTGAAATATTTTTTTCACATTAGAATTACCCATGGATGTTAAATATAGTGGGTGAAATTTTAATAAGAAAAATAGCTTATGGTTATATAGTCCCAAAATATCTACTGAAATGATACTAATTACAAAGGATAAAAGAGTAAATTTACAGTTGAGAACCTGACAGACACCACCTTAACCAATTTATCAAGGATAACATCACTAGTAATCGGAAAAAATGATATCATGTGCTTTCTGATAATACGTACTGTGGTAGACAAGCTGAAAGTCAAAGTCTAAAATACACCTACATACATAAGTAAACATAGTAAAATGTTAGCCGTTGGGGCATCTAGGTGAAACATGTGCAGGGATTCTTCATATCATTTTTACAACTTTTCTATAAGTCTGAAGTCATTTCAAAATAAAAGATAAAAAAAAATCCTTTGTCCTAGCTGGAACCATGGCCAAGAAGAAAGGAGTCCAGGGCACCCCCGGCATAGAGTTTACCGTCCCCTGGGACTCCAGTCCCTCTGGCTCCTGGACACTCAGGTCCCCAAAGGGTAGTAAGATACTAGGCAGAAGCTTGGGGAATTTATTTCAGGCCTCTTTCCTCTCACTGGTAATTAAAATGCTATCTTTTGGCTCATTGCTCTGGAGCTGGGTAAGGAATATGAAAGTGCTGAGGCCACAAATATTCTTCCGTTTGTCTGGATACTGAGTCTTCTGAAGGGAACCTTAGGATTTCGGAAACAGCCTGGAGGAGAAGGTGTCTGATGTCAACAACGACGAGCGCAGGTCAGAGGGTGCTGGATCTGCACTTGGCGATGGATCTGCCTGTGTTCTTGGGGGTCTGTGTACCTTTATATTCATGACTGTGTGTGTGTGTGCCTGTGTGTGTGTATGCTTATGTACACATTGTTTGATAGTTGCATGCATGTGTGCGTGTAAAATGATCTGGCTCACAGCCTGATTCGTTTCCTGAGTTAGACCCAATCTGGTTTCTGTTTCAGCAAGAGTAGACCAACTTATCAGCCTCCTAATGTCTCACTGGGGACCCCTGATTCATGCCTGTGGTCTTAAATACTCGCATCATAGCTGAGCAGAAGAGAGCTCAACATTGGGAGTAAGATTGTCATTTCTGCTGCTGGAGAACAAGATGCCCGACCTCACCAAGGAACCAACGTCAGAGGGCTCAAACCTCTGCTCAACAGTGTGTGCTAGTGTATGTGCAAGTGATGATTGTGGGTGTCACACTTATGTGTGAGAGTAGGAAAGTGTATTTTTTGCTTTTGTCTGTGTGTTTGTTACCATGTGTATGTTACCAAGTGCATGGGTTGTTGGTGTTTTAACAACTGTGCCTGTGACTGTTTAGGCTTCACTGCCCCAAGCTGACTCGCTTCCTGTGGGAAAGATGTGGGTCAGAATGGGCCTAAGTATGTCTCTCAGTAATGGGAGTGTGTGTACTGCTTGTGGTAGTGAATGTGTGGTTGGATGTGCATGTGTGTTTGTGGGCATCTGATTTGCATCCATGTCCTCAAATATTTCCTTCAGTTTCCTCCTTCTGGGACACCATTGTTTGAGATATGCAAACTCCAAGTGACTCCCTGTTTTCTGAAAAAAATCTGCTATCATTTTCATATGACTGAGTACGACTGAGTCACTCAGAATTTTGTAACCCTTTACTTTCACTAAACGTCCAGGCAACAAAACTCCAGGCATCATGCTGTGTGAAGTTAGAGTTCAGCATCACCACCAAATAGCAGTAAGACCTGGGAAAATTACTAACTCCTTGGCCTCACTTTCTACATCTATAAAATGGAAAGAATCATTGTTGGCTTGTGAACATTACAGGCTTTAGTAAATATTTACTGTTTAAATAGAAGTTAAAATATGTGAGAATTTTTTGTCAGTTGGGAATTATATAAATTTGAATGAATGAAATTATCTAGGCAGGGGATTAAGGAAAGTTTGGACAACTTTGGCTTTCTTGCAGCTCTAATATTTGCTTTGCTCCCCTAACCAATGAAAGGGGAAGTTTCCATGTGTAGTGGTTAAGAGCACGGGCTCTGATTACACAGTCACATTAGATTAACCCCAAGAAGTAGCTAATACTTGATAACTTTTAATTTACAGAAAATGGTAATATATATACAATAATGTGAGACCCCAGTGCTGAGGCGGTACGCTTGGAGCATTGTCACACTCCTCCTGTGAACCTGGCCAGGTCCCATTGACCTAGAGCTGTAAATTCATTCGCACTCTAGAAGTGAGTGTTCATTTAAAGCCACTTGATGCCAGAATAGCTCCCAAACAAGAGTAATCCACAAAATACCTTTCATAAGAATGATGAACATTTGGGTACTAGGCTAAGACTTTGACTACATTTCCTAATTAAAAGGACACATCACCCTTACATTCCCAGGTTTAAAAAAACCTTCATAGCACCTATTAGAATTTGTGTTCTTTCACCTATTTTAGCTTTTAATAAATAAAAACATAAATTATACAAATTCTATAGGCCTACAACAATAGAGTAGGCAATAGAGATGGTGCACACACATGTTTGCATATATATAATGCGCATGATACATAGTACACATAACATGTAATATATGTAACTTGATATACAGTAATCACTTCTTATCCATGGGAATATATCCCAATTCCCCCAGTGAATGCCTGAAACTGCAGATGGTACTGAGAACTATATATACTATATTTTTTGCTGTACATACATACATATGATAAAATTTATCTTAAATCATTCATGGTAAGAGATTAGCAACAGCTAATAATAAAATACAAAAATACACTAAAATAAGAGTTATGTGAATGAAGTGTCTCTCTCTCTCAAATTATCTTCCTGCAGTGTATTCCTGCTTCTTTTACTTGTGATGATGTGAGATGACACAATGCCTCAGTGATGAGATGAAGTGAGGTGAATAATGTAGACATTGTGAGATGGCTTTAGAATACTATTGACCTTCTGACTATACATCAAAAGGAGGATCATCAAGTCATGACAATGTCGATGCTTGGATGTCAGGAGTAGATGATGTTTGAAGTTTACCAGGGGTAACTGAAACCACAGAAATTGAAACTTCGGATAAGGGGGAGGGATACTGTACTTTAAGGCAGAAACAACCCATAACAGCTTGCTGTGGCTCATCTGCTATTTCTGCCACAGTGAATTATTATGGTTTGGCTCTGTCTTTGTGTAGTAGGTTTTCTTGGTATGTTCATTAAAAATATGCTCAAAGGAGGGAGGGACCTTGCTTTTCTTTTTCACAGGAGCAATCTCAGTCCTTAGTATGGGTCCATGTTCAGACTCAATGTTCAATAAACAATAGTTGAGTGCAACAGTGAACACCTTATTTCTTTTGTACCATAAGTCTTGCTTGCTGCTTTTGGGTGTGATGTTTTCCTGGAGCCAGACTGGGATAGAGGGAAGATGCGTGCATCCATAAATTTGAGAAATAAATAGGAGTATAGATAAAAATTCATTCTTTTCCCAGAGAATTACAGTATGAAATAAAATGGTCCTGATCATCTTTTCTAGATTGCTGAGATTTGCAATATTCTTCATCCCCAACATAAAAAGCACAGTATGAGGCCTGAGAATCAGAGCAGTGTGTCCGAGTTCCTACTCTTGGGGCTCCCCATCCCATCGGAGCAGCAGGGCATATTCTTTGTCCTCTTCCTGGGCGTGTATCTGACCACGGTGCTGGGGAACCTGCTCATCATCCTGCTCATCAGGCTGGACTCTCGCCTTCACACCCCCATGTACTATTTCCTCAGCCACTTGGCCTTCACAGATGTCTCTTTCTCATCTGTCACTGTCCCCAAAATGTTGATGGACATGCATATTAATCACAAGTCCATCCCCTTCACAGGGTGCATGTCCCAGATGTATTTTTTCATATTGTTTGGTTGTCTTGACAACTTCCTTCTTGGAGTGATGGCATATGACAGGTATGTGGCAGTTTGTCACCCAATGCACTACAGCACCATCATGAGGGAGGAGCTGTGTGTCTCATTAGTAGTTGGGTCTTGGTTCTTCTGTGGTGCACATGCCTTGTTGCACACCCTCCTCTTGGTCCAACTGTCCTTCTGTGCTGACAATACCATCCCCCACTTCTTCTGTGACCTCCCTGCTCTCCTGAAGATAAGCTGCTCAGATATCTCCCTCAATGAGCTGGTCATCTTCACCGAGGGAGGAATGCTTTTCATCCTGCCTTTGACTAGTGTATTGGGCTCTTACATCCGGATAGGGACCACTGTCCTTAGGGTCCCCTCCACCAAGAGATTCTGCAAAGCCTTTTATACTTGTGGCTCCCATCTCTTTGTGGTGTCTTTATACTATGGGACCATTGCAGGTGTTTACTTTTTTTCCTCCTCATCCATCTCCAATGATAAAGACATAATTGCTTCTGTAATATATATGATAGTCACTC
Organism: Equus caballus; assembly: GCF_041296265.1. Classification (NCBI taxonomy): domain Eukaryota; kingdom Metazoa; phylum Chordata; class Mammalia; order Perissodactyla; family Equidae; genus Equus; species Equus caballus. The sequence goes on from NC_091708.1 coordinate 34,446,241, forward strand.
CCCTGCTGAACCCCTTCATCTATAGCCTGAGGAACAGAGATATGAAACATGCCCTAGAAATATTTGTTAATAGGGTTAAGCTTTTTAACTTACAGTCACTAAATCTGTAAAAATTACACATTCAAATGAATCAGAAAACTATTAAACCTGGACAGGCATTCTGAGTGTACAGTTGAAACTTGGCTGCACATACAGCACAGGAGGTTGACCTATCCCATGCCCCTCTCTGCTGGCATATACAAGCTTTCATTACCAAGATTAACTTCAATGATTCTTCATTTTATTAACGATTTTTAGAATATGTGTTCCCTTATTCCAACACGCAAAGGACTTGGTGAGGTTAGGGCAGCTGTGAGGATGGCAACCGGCAGTAGTGAGGAAAGAAGCTCCTTCAATCTCACCACCTCCAAGAGAATCCTGCTTTTCTTCTCTTGGCTTTCCAGGATCAGGTTAAAGAGGCAGCTGAAAATAGTATCACAGAACATTTTTTTTTACATAAATTGAATTTCCAATTTTTAAAAAGCTAGCATTCTCACAATAAACTTTCAATTGCTTCTAACGTAACTTACTTAAAAGTATGGGTTCATATGTGCTTGTCTACCTTTCATGAATATGTAGAAATGGAGTCCTTTTGAAAATGTGCTGGTTTATTCAATATTTTAGTTACTTTTAATAAAGGGATGTGAGGAAATCTTCTGGGGTGCTGGAAATTTTCTATATCTTGATGCAGGTGGTAGTTACAATGCATGTATACATATGGAAAAATTCATCGGGCCAAACATTTCTGATTTATGCACTTAGTGTACGAATGTTAGTCACTAATACAAAAAGGGAGGAGAGAGGAAATACAACAAACTATTCCCAGTATAAGTGAAAAAATATATATAATGAACATCAATGTCTTGGTGAGGAAATGCTCCAATTTTTCCTTCTTGTTCTTTTCTTTCCTCTTCAATGTTTTCTGGTTTTGCTTACATCATAACTTCCTTAAACATGTCTTCTTGAGCCAGCACTGATTGCCTAGTGGTTAAAGTTCATTGCTCCCACTTCTTTGGCGGCCTGGGTTCATTTCACATTGTGGAACACCACCACCTACCTTTTAATTGTCATTCTGTGGCGGCAGCTCACATAGAAGAGCTCAGAGGACTTACAAGTAGGATATATAACCATGTAATGGGGTTTTGGGGAGGCAAAAAAAATCGAGGAGATTGGCAACAGATATTAGCCCAGGGAAAATCTTTCCTTGCAAAAAATAAAGAAGTCTTCTTTCTTCCTGCATTGTTCTCAAACATATACTAGCAGGTCTTCTCTGAATCCATCATCTTGGGGCTCTCAGGTGGGCACAGGTGTGGGTGATGAGTAGAATGTGGTGCTGGGTTATCAAGGCCTAACTAGGATGCTCAGAAGGAGCTGGAAGAGTAAATGCAATCAAGTTTTTGAAGGAGAGCTGAGGATACAGCTTGAGAAGTGACTGTATATACACAAGCATCACACTCAAATAAGCCCTAATAATAATGAGAGCTGACTTTTTAACAAGAGCAGCAAGAAAGGATTGAAAGGAATCAGAAAGTAAAGGAGTGGCACCTTTAGTAGAGTGAAAAAATAAAAAAAAAAATCTGGCAACCTAAGATACTACATCAGCAAATATGTCATTCAAAATTGAAGGTGAAAGTAAGATATTTTCAGAAAAACAAAAACTAAAAAAGAAAAAATGTAAGCAGACCTATACTAATAGAAACACGGGGAATTCTTTAGACAAAAAGAAAGTGATTATAGGAGAAACTTGAAAATTCAGAGGTATTTGTAAGACTGGTAGATACAAAAATGAATATTCACTGAACTAAAAAACACCAATAATAACAATATCCTATGGGGCATATCTGAATAATCCTAAGGTCAGACTTCCGTGAAAATAAATTTGGAAACTTAGCTGAATTAGATAATTTTCCAGGGAAATACATATTAACAAAATTGACTCCTTATGATATAGAAAGTCTAAACACATCAATTCCTGTAAAATAAATAGAGAAAGCTATTAAGCAACTACTCCATAAAATGGAACCAGGCCCATTTTGTTTCAAGGGGAATACTATTAATGGTCAAAGACCTAGCAGTCTGAATGATGCTTGAATTGTTCCACACCGTTGAAAATAAAGGAAAACATCTTAATTTGTTTTATGGATGAAATAAATACAAAATTGTTGTGTAAGCATGATAAAGAAGCACAAAAATGAAATTTCAAGTTGACAGTGCTTATGACTATTCATGCAAACATAGTCAATATAATATCAGCAAATAGAATCCAACACCACATTAATAAAATAATTCATATAACCATGTGGGATTGTTTCAGGAATTTGAAGTTGGTTCGAAATTAGAAAATCCTTAATATAATACAAATTATTAATAAATATGAGGTTAAAAATCACATACGTCTCTCTATAGTGCTGAAAAAGACCACAACAGAATTTGATAACACTCAAGAAAAAGGAATTGGTAGATCCTCTGTTAATAAAATATATATTTTACACGAAGCATATATGATATATATAAATATATTTTCTCATGTTTAATGTTACATATGATATTATAAATAATAATATATATTTACATATATCATATGTATTTCATGTAAAATATACTACATATTACACTATGCATATTATTATACACAATAAAATCTATAGATATGTAGCCAACATCTTATTTAATGGGGAACCATTAGAGGAATTTCCTTTAGGATCACGATCAAGACTAGAATGCTCAATAATCAACACTGTGGTGAAAATATTAGCCAATGCAAGTAGATTAATGACATTAATTAAAGTCATAATAATTGGAAAAGAAGTAAAATCTTCTGAAGACTTTATAAGTACTTTAAAAACAAGAAAAAGAAAAGACATGTGAAAGTAGAAGTTGTAGATCTTTCTTTTCACCTTTCTTTTCACTTCTTTTCAAGAAGTCTTGATCTTTCTTTTCCACCAAACTCACACCTTGGCAGACCAAACTCCCCATTCGCCAGTCCCTCCATTTTTAGAATTCAATCTGAATATGAAACGAGTCATACCTAAACAGACTCAGCCAGCTCCAATCCTCTTCCCAAAATGAACATTTGTGTGTCATCTTCACAGTTAAATTGATTTCGAGTCAATACCCTGATGTTGTGTTTCTGTGATGTAATCAAATTTGTAGCATGTCTCTCATAAGCTGCCACAGTCCCACAGGACAACTATGGTTTTAAAAGGAAGTTTTACTGTATTTCTTAGTTTAGGCCCTTATTCTAAGTTTCTATTTGTAGTGCTTTATTGGGTAAACTTCTTACCTAGACACAGCTCAACATTATTATTCAATTTTCCCTGCAAAAATATTGGCATTCTCTCTTTGAATTCAAGCTCATGTCCAGCTCTTTTGGGATAAGTGTCCAGGTGTGACATGTTTAAGAGAGTCTTCTTTTATTTCCACCTTCTGTAGCCTAGTCATTGTGCCACACTGGGCATGGTATTTGGACCAATAAGACAAACTGTTTTTCTGAATTCATATGAGAGATTGCAACATCTTTGTAGACCATTCCTGTTGCAGAAGAGTCTTTGCTATGAAGAGGCAGCCTGTCCGACCTGTCAATAACTATGCCCAGGCCTCCGGCCCTTCCTTTCTCTCCTAATCTTGTCATATTTGAGTAAACTACCTTAAAATATCCAGGTAAGGCATCTAAGCTTTTAAAGAATATTCTTCTTTAAGGTGTTAATAACCAAAGTCAATTATTTCACACTAGTCCATAATCTTAAGCAATTAATAGATTCTACTTTTATAATTTATCATTTTATCTCTTACATTACTATTCTCCAGGTGACAAGAATATCTATGGATTGATATCTAATGATTTCCAGGGTATATTGCTATAGTAAAAAAGGAATGCACCCAAGAGTATCTGTAGCATGCTACCCTTTGTGTAAAAATGAACGAGAAATAAGAAGATATATGGGTATATGCTCCCTTGAGCCAACAGGAACACAAGAAGTCAGAAAAGAATGAGTTTGGTCTCCTACAAGGGGTGGATGGGAACTTGTGGGAAGGATGACAAAATGGGTATACTTCTTTGTATGTTTTGACCAGGTTATCTTTTACTTTCTCAAAAATAAATAAATAAAAGAATAGGAAAAATAGAATGAAAGAAACAAACTAACAACTATATTTCAAATGAATAGCATAATTAGACTGAAGGTGAAATGAAAATAACTAATCCAGAGAATTTTTTAACACAATATTTTGTCTGTATGTCCTCACAATAGAGAAAATAAACTATAAAAAATATTGAGCTTCACTTAGCAGTTTTGTCACTCACAGTGATATGGGTTCAAGATTCTGAAATTACTTAACGTGTATTCTAGGATTCTGTGAAAAAGTAAAACTATTGTTGAAGAAAGGAATGATTCCTCACTATCAAGGGAAGGTGTTACATACAAAGAAAAGTACAGGCTGGAAACAACTCTGCAGTGTCAAACTGGAATTGGAGGTGTCAGTTTGAACTCATGGTTTTTAATATATATGTAAATAGCTTGAGATTCATGAATTAAATATCAATATTTCATACTGTTCTCATCACCCATTCTTTTTACCCTATTCCCAACCAACCTCTTATGACTAATCATTTCTCCTAATTTATTAGTTTCTTGTTTATACTTCCTGTGTCTCATATATATGTGTGTTATATATATATATGCAAGATGTTTTGTAAGCAGTGAACACACCTAACAAATTTTCACTTTAAATACCATTCTTCTCTGAAAGGAACTCAAGTTACATAGAAAAGATGGCCGTTTACAGGACTGCAATGAGGAAATACAAAGACTATCTAGGAAAATTTTGCTGAACCTGAAAGCAAGGAAGTGCTTGATGACTCAAGGAGCTCAAAGTGGCTCCCCATGGCCAAGTCTGGAATAATTTGGGCTTCAAAAAGAATACCAAAAGCAAACATACACATGGATAAAGAGAAAAGATTGGGGGTTACCAGAGCAGACATGGTTGGAGTGAGAGACAAATGGGTAAAGGGGCACATATGTATTGTGATGGATGGAAACTAAACTATGGGTGGTGAACACCATGAAATATATAAAGATGCTGAAATATAATGATGTACACTTGACATTTGCACAATGTCATAAATTAGTGTGATCTCAATAAAATCATTTAAAAATTAATAGTGACTGTAATGGATTATGACTCAGAGATTAAATGAGAAACTCTGAATCCATAATGATATAAATCAATTAATTAAAAAACGTGTTAGAGAAAGGAAATTTCTCTTTTACAGAGAACTCATACATGTAGAATGATTGATGGAAGGAGAAAAATCACCATTTGACCACCACAATTACAATAATTGTTTCAGACGAAAATCACATGATTCTTATGAAGTATGATATTACATAGAGTGGTGGTTATATACATAACCTCAAAATATCTACCCAAGTTATATTTTTTAATTTCAAAGGTAAAAATAATAACTTGATAGTAAAGAAACCTGGCAGACACCACCTAAATCAATTCACCAGGGTTAAAATTGCTGGTGATTAGGAAAATCAGTGTTAACTGTGTTCTGATAATATGCACTGTGGTGTACAAGCCAAAGATCTATAGCCTGAATCTGAGATATGTGCATACCTACATAATAATAAAGCAAACATGGTTAAATATTAACTTTTGGGGAATCTGGGTGAAATGTACATGATAATTTTTAATATAATTTTTACTTTTTGTAAGCCTCAAAGGGTTTCAAACTAAAAAGTGAAAAAAAAACCTTCCTCCATAATTACTCAATAAGAGAGAATAGAGTATCCTATAAGTCTATTACTAAATTTAAAGTTGGCAGCCAGGCAGACAACTATGATCTTCCACAATATTCTCTTATAGCCACTGTCAGAGATAGACTATGAACGGCTGACCCATCGGCATGACACAGGAAAGGAATTCCATAAAATGTCGTCCCTGCTCTGTAAGAGTTTACAGTCTCTAGAATGAAACCGTAGAGGAAATTTTGCACTGAGAAAAGAAGTATGTCTGTAGAATAAAACATATTGGCATATTTGCCATCCACAAATTGGTACACAAATGAGTAATTAGAAAATGTTATCTATTCTGTGCTAGAAAGTTTCCATTTGCCTCTTCATGTTCATTCTCCAGCTTTATCCAGCCTACTTTGTCTCAGCAATCTGAACTTTATGGACTTTACCAACTGGACTCCCAGGCCCTTTGGATTTGACCAATGGAAACACAAGCAAAAGATGCAGAAGGAGAGAGAGGTTGGAGCATTTATTCTGTTTTCCTCCCTGCTGGACCTTGTGTTGAGAGTGGCTGTGCACATTCCTGTCCAGGGGTCCTCTCCTACCCCTACATGTCTCGCCAGGTTCTCATAACCACTCTCTCTCTCCTTGCACCTGTTTCCCACTGCTGCTGGACCTAGGTGCCTCACCATCCCTTAATAGTTTCCTTTAAACTTGCCAATACGTTTGTAAGCAAACCATTATTACAACTATTTAAAAGAAAATTCTTTGTCACAGCTGGAACCATGCCCAAGAAGAAAAGCATTGCTGGCAGCTGAGGCATCATTCCCTGGGACTCCAGTCCCCTCTGGCTTGTGGATGTGCAACTCTCCAAAGGGCAGTAAGAAATTGGCCAGTTATCCTACAATGGCTCCTCCCTGACCCAGAAGCCCAGGGATTTTTGTTTCTGTCCTCTTGTTGATACTTAAACTGTCATCTTTTTGCTCATTGCTCTGAAGTTGGCTAAGGAACATGAAAATCTGTAGAAGTGCTGAGGCCACAGATATTTTTTTCTTTTCATCTAGGTACCAAGTCTCCTGAAGAGAACTGAAGGTTTTGGCAACAGTCTAAGCAGAAGGAGTCTGAGGTCACTAACAAAGAAAACAGGTCAGAGGGACTGGAAATCTACACTTAGTGATGGACCTGCTTCTATGCTTGTGGGTTTGTGTATGATTATCTCTGTGCTCGTGTGTGTTTGTGTGTGTGTATGGTTGTGTTGGTGTTGTTGATAGTTGCATGTGTGTGTGTATTTTGTATCTGACTCATAGCCTCAATATTTTCCTGAGTTAGACTCAATCTGGGCTCTGTTTTACTGAATGAAGACTGAGTTATCATCCTCCAAACATATGATTAATGGACTCCTGATTCATGCCTGTGATCTTTAATATATGCCTCCTAATCTTATGATGAGGATATTTCCCTCACTAGGCGGGTGTCTGTGCTGAGCAGATGAGAGCTCAGCGTTGTGTATGAGATTGTTCACTCTGCTGCTGGAGAAGAAGATGCCTGACCTCAACAAGACATCCATGTCAAAGAGGGCCCAAACCTCTGCTCATCAGTGTGTGCTAGTGTCTGTGTGAGCTGTGTTTGTGGATGGCACACTCATTTGTGAGAGAAGAAATATGTATTGTTTGCTTTTATCTGTATGTATATTACCATGCATATGTTTCCACGTGCATGGGTTGTTGGTGGTTGACTGATATGCCTGTGTAAATAGGCTTCACTGCCCTATGCTGGCTGCCCTCCCCCAGGAAGCATATGGGTCAGAAGGGTCCAAAGCTCACCTCTAAGTAATGAGTGTGTGTGCTGCTGGTAGTTGTAGTAAGTGTGTAGTTGGGTGTGCATGTGTGTTGTTTGTTTGTATTTATTGTGAGATTTTTGCATTGTGTGGGTCCTTATGTTTTTTTTTGGTGGATGTGTATAGTGATGAGTTATGCATATGTGATGAGTGTTTACCAGGTGTGTTATGTGTCAAGTGTTTTGTTGTGTATTGTGTGCTGTGTATGTCTCACTTTACATATTATTTATGACTTGTATGTTTGTATACAGTGTTTATGAACTGAACCACATACTGGTTCTCCTTCCTCTAAAATGGGAACTGGTCACATGTGACTGGAATACTCAAATTAGCAGTGTGTGATTTATATGTGTGTTTGGTTCTTCTTATTTCCCCCCCTGACTCAAATATTTCCTTAAGTACCTTCCTCTGCATCACTGTTGACTGCAATATCCAAAGCTCCAAGCAACTCCCTGTCTCTGAAATGGATCTGCTAGGATTTTCATATACCTGAGTGTGACTGAGTCACTCAAAGTGTTTTAACTCTTCACTTAATGTCCCAGGCAAAGATACATTAGCGTTATGATGTGTGAAGTTAGAGTGCAGAACCCCCACCAAATGGCAGGGAGACCTTGGGAAAATCACTTAACTTCTTGGCCTCACTCTTCAATCTATAAAATGGAAAGAATTACACTTCTCTCATGAAACATACAGGCCTTTTGCAATATTTACTGTTTGAATAAATGATAACAAATGTGAGAGTGTTTTGTCAATTGGAAAATAAATCAATGTAAATGAAGGGAACTATCCAGACAGGGAACTAAGAAAATTTTGAACTACTTTGGCTTCTTTGCAGCCATGAAGCAACACAGGGTGTCTGGCACTCCTAACTGATGATGGGGGAAGTTTCCATGTGTAGTGGTTGAGAGCACGGGATATGATCACCCACTCATATTAGATAGAAGTGCATAAAGTAGTCAACATGCTATAATTTTTAAGCTACAGAAAATGACAATACATTTACTTTTCATGTATATGGTATTTATATAGTTTATATTTCTATTTCCAAAGAGCTAAAATAGGTGAAAGAACATTCCTTCTTAGTGCAGCTGGAAAGATTTTTAAAAATCTGGGAATAAAAGGCTGGTTATGTTGATTTAATTACGAAGTGTAGGTAAAGTTCTTAGCCTAGTATTCAAATGTTCACCAAAAATGTTCACCATTCTTTGAAAGAATTTGTGAACTTTTCCAGTATGAAAGCTATCCTGGAATCAAGCGGCTTTAGACAACCATTCAATTCTAGAGTGACCATGAGGTAACAACTGTGGGTCAAAAGGACAGAGCCAGGTTCACAGGAGGAGTGTGACAATGCTCCAACAAGGCTGCCTCAGCACTGGAGTCTCACATTACTTTAAGGCAGAAATAACTGATACCAGTTTGCGGAGGCTCGTTTACTATTTCTGCCACAGTGAATTATTATCATTTTTCTGTCTTGGTGTAGTGAATTATCCCTCTATGCTCATCAAGGTCTATACTCACAGAGAGCAGGGACCCTGCCTTTTCTGTTCACTGCTGAATTCTCAGTCCTTGTTCAGACTCAATGTCCAATAAATGGTGGTTCAGTGAAGCTGAGGTCACTCTCTTGCTTCTGTGCCGTGAGGTTTTCCTGACTGCTTTTGGGCTTGATGATTTCCTGGAGCCGGATTAGGATAGACAAGGAAGCATGTATCCGCAGGTGTGAGAAATTAATAGAAATATATTTAAAAATTCATTGTTTTTCCAGAGAATTATAGTATGTAATATGGTGGTCTTGATCATCCTTTGTAGGGTCCTGAGATTCCCAAACCTTCTTCTTCCTCAGGATATAGAAGAACACATGAGGCCTGAGAACCAGAGCAGTGTGTCTGAGTTCCTCCTCCTGGGGCTCCTCTTCCCACCGGAGCAGCAGAGCTTGTTCTTTGCCCTGTTCCTGGGCATGTACCTGACCACAGTGCTGGGGAACCTGCTCATCATCCTCCTCATCAGGCTCAACTCTCACCTCCACACTCCCATGTACTTCTTCCTCAGCCACTTGGCCTTCTCTGACATTTCCCTTTCATCTGTCGCAGTTCCAAAGATACTCATGAACATGCAGGCTCAGCGACAATCCATCTCCTATATGGGGTGCATTTCTCAGTTGTATTTTTTCATAGTTTTTGGTTGTCTTGACAATTTCCTTCTTGCAGTGATGGCATATGACAGGTATGTGGCCATCTGTCACCCACTCCACTACACCACCATGATGAGGCAAGAGCTGTGTATATCCTTAGTAGCTGGGTCCTGGTTCTTCAGTTGTGCACATGCCCTGTTGAACACCCTCCTCTTGGTCCAGCTGTCCTTCTGTGCTGACAATTCCATCCCCCACTTCTTCTGTGATCTCACTGTACTCCTGAAGTTGAGCTGTTCAGACATCTCCCTCAATGAGCTGGTCATCTTCACTGAGGCAGCAATGGTTGTCATCTTGCCTTTGATTAGTATCTTGGGTTCATATATTTGTATAGGGACCACTGTCCTGAGGGTCCCCTCCAACAAAAGACTGTTTAAAGCCTTTTCTACCTGTGGCTCCCATCTCTTCGTGGTATCTTTATACTATGGGACCATTTCAGGTGTTTATTTTTTCTCTTCATCATGGGGCTCCAATGACAAAGACATAATTGCTTCGGTTATGTACACAGTAGTTACTCCCATGCTGAACCCCTTTATCTACAGCCTGAGGAACAGAGATATAAAAGAGGCTCTGGAAATGTTTGTCAATAGGGCTAATTTCTTTAAGTGATATTCACTAAACTTTATTGCATCATGAGCACAGTGAGATGTATCTCCTAATATTTTTGTATGGCTGACAACTTCATGTGACTTTAAAGGAATATATATTCTGCTGTCGTGTATAGTGCTGTTAATCTGTTAACTAGGCCAAGTTTGCTACTTGGATTGTTAAATATTCTTTAATACTAATTAGTTTGTAGATTTGTCTTTTTCTCCTTTTAGATATGACAGCTTTTGCTTATGTATTTTTTTATACTATGCTACTGAGGACACAGATTTAGCATTACAATCTGTTCCTGGTAGACTGATTGTTTTATGTAGTGGTGTGCTGAATCTGGCTTGCATTGTGTTCAAGCTGATTGTACAATTTCGTCCCAGCTCCACATTCAATGACATAATTTTGAAAGATTGAAATCAGCCATAATGGGAATAATTATGCCACGTAAATTGGCAAATGCTCCAAAGCAGGGCTTCATAAAAAAGTGGCTGAGAAAGAGAGAGAGTCACTTTTTATACATTTAACAATAAACCACTGCATTTACAATTAGGAGATCTTCTTCTTCATCTCTAGCAATGGCTCTTAACATCTCATCTACTTCTTCTCATATTAGTATAGATATACCAGCTTTCTTTTGGTTGGTGTTTACATGGTATTTTTTTAAGACTTTTCTATGTCCTTATAGCTGTCAGGTGTCTGTTGTTTACAGTGGAAAGCTGGGTTTTTCTCTTGTTTAAGCAGAATGACAATCATCATACTTCTGGAGAATTTGATCTATTGACATTTAATGCCATCATGATATATTTGAATTTGTATTTTCCATACTACTATATCTTTTTTATTTGAGACATCTGTTTCATATTTATTCTCTCTTCTCTTTATCCTTTTCAATTAGTTGAATATATATTTTGCTATTCCATTCCCCCACTATTAACTTAGTAATCAATATTATTATTTTATAATTATTTTCTGAGCATTATGTTGAGATTACTTCTTACTTTCTCTTAAAATTTTTATTGTAGTATATATGCAAAACACGAAATTTAATGTTTTAATCTTTTCAGATATATAATTCAGGGGCATTTAGTATATCCATTACCATTATCTCTTTCAAAGACTCTACAAGGAAATTCTGTGGAACATCAGAGCAACTGAGTACTTTGCAGTTGTGAAAAAATAATGACAAATATATCTATGAATCAATATGGAAGTATTTCCAGGTTACATTGTTAAATGGAAAAAAAAGTGTAAAAAAGCATGTATAGCGTGCTACTTTCTGTGTGAAACTGAAAGGGAAATAAAATATACAGGTATCTTCCCATTTGAGCAAAAAGGAACACAAGCAGTATAAATCAGAAACTAAAGAGATTATTTCCCTACAAAAGGTGGATGTGAATCGGATAGAAAAGATGGGAAGATGAATATATTTATTCATATACTTTTAACTATGTTATCTTTTACCTACTAAAATAAATAAAGAGGGTGAATAATAAAGCAAAATAGAATAAAAGAAAGAAAATACACATAAATATGTTTCAAATTAATCCCATAATTAGAGTAAAGGGGAAAATAAAATAACTAACCCAAGTAATTCTTGAACAAAGAATTTTGTTTATATAATCCCACAATAAAGATAAAAAACTGTAAAGAATATGTTTGAGCTGTAATTAGTTTTTCCTTAACAGTGATGAGTTCGAGATTCTGAAATTACTTAACACGTATTCAAAGATTTGGCAAATAAGTAAACATATTGTGGAAAAAGAAATAACTGCTCACTATCAGGGTGTCAACAAAAATAATCAATAACCATCCTAGAGTAAAGGAAAGGAGATTTTCATTTGAGCCAAACTGAGGACTATGGCCTGGGAGTTGCAGCCTTCACAAGGGAAAAAAGTTCTCTGGAGAAGAGCAATTCTCAGCAGAGATATATACCCATTCCAAACAAAGATACATACATCAAGCATGACAGGGGTACATTCCTTCAAGTGTTCAAGGAAATATTCATTACAGATTAGCATGTACCCAGTGGGTCAATATAACTCTGGCACGATAAGAAGGGAGCCATTAATTCTTATCTTTAAAAAGTACTGGCATCTTACGAAGCCAGGCATTAATTATTATCTTCAAAGAGTACATTCATTACCTCAGGGTAATGATTAAAACAGATGACAGTGTATGTTTGACAGGCCATAAGTCAGCCTTCTTTGGTTCAAATAAAATTCAGGCCAAATCAAGCTCAAACCAGAATGGTTTCCCCATACACATTAATATATAAAAATTTCCATACTTCTTCCCCCTTTTGATGATTAATCTTACAATAGAAAGCATTGATGATCAAAATATTGTCCCTAGATACTAGGGTGCTTACTTCCTGACCTGGGCAAATCATGTCCCTTGGAGCTGGGCTTTACTTCAACTGGCCTAGTCAGTAATCCATACTGGTGGGCAATAGATGAATATGATTGACAATCATAGAGGTACACACTGACAGGGGAAGTAATTTTATATGGTATATATATTTTCAATTAGGTTGAATTGTCATGCAAACATTGTATGTGTGCTTTTGTATGACCTTTTGTGATTACAATGTTCACAACATTAATAAACAGATATAGTAAGAAACCAATCATAATATTTGAAGTAGCTAGTGTGAATTAGGCACAGATTTAGAGACGAGAAGCCAAAGAACCTGTTACAAGTATTTTGGTAACTTTATACTAATTTAAGTATTAATTTCCCTCCTTTGTCCACTGCTATGTGCACTTTATGATAAGTTTGGGTAGACTGGTTTAATATAGTAACAAGATCTTCAGTTGTCACTTGTAATGAGTTTCCAGGCCAGTTAGATTCCATTGAAATTACATTGTGTGGTAGATGTAGTTCTAATTTCCCAAACATTTGATCATCAATATCAATATGTGAACAGGTCTTCATATCTTAGGAAGTTCTATTTGACCAGCAAATCTGGTATTACACCACATAGTAGTAAAATTACGATAAGAAAATACTTTGATTACAATATTGATCAGAGATTATGACAGAGGTATTTTGTAAACTTTCCCAACAAAATTTCCCATTACCCATATACCACATATTTGTTTGCATGGGAGTGATTGTTATAGGCCAATTAGAAGAAAATTTGGGTCTCCACTGCTGTTTGGTGCATGGCCATAACCTTGATGGAATTTGCAGATTTCAGTTGATATGGGGTTCCAGTAAGAATTATTTGACAGTAAGGCCCATCTTCCCCCAACAGAGAGAATTCTGGTAGAATTTAAAGTGCTCCTTTCTCCTACTACTTGAACGACATCATAGGTGTAAGTTTAAGTACTAAAGCCACGATTGAACACTTATGTGAATTACAAGATCCTTAAATTGGAATCCAGGAAAGCTTCTTTATCCTGTTGATAATAGACTTGAGTATAAGACAATAGAGACTCACAGTAGTTGGTTATACTAGCATAAGACAACAACGGATCAGCAGAACGTTATGCACCAACAGACACTGATATGCCTGTGACCATCCCAAGTGGGATCAGTTCATGTTTTCCAAAAAGGGCACTGCAAGCAGTCAGGGAGACCAAAGGCATTTCCTTAGTTCCGGGGAGTATAGCCTAAAGGTATATAACAAAATGCCAAGGACAATTAACAGGACTAGAATCCAAAATCTACAAAGATGCAACATAACTTTCTCTCCACAATTACTCTCATTTTTACCAAAGATAGTCACAGTAAAACTAATTTGTTTATATTACAAACTTGGCCTGATTATTTATATACCTGAAAATAAGAATATTCAGTGAGAATTTCTGAATTCTTGATGGATCTGGTAGGGAGAAAAAGTAAATGTTTCATATTTGTTCACAAAGGTATATCTTACCAAATTGTTGATAGCTTAAGAGAAAAAAATTTCTTTAAATCTGGAAAAATAAAATGTTAGACCAATCTGCTTGGTTTATATAGTCCTATGTAATTGGTATTTGATCTTGATCTTTCATTAGCAGTTTTATGTAACCATCAGTTTCTCCATTGGAGTTCTGTAATATCTTACCTAGTTCAGTTTTATGATCCAAAAGTTTATCAGAAACATGATTTCTCGAGTGTCAGAGGCCTTGACATGAATCTTTCTGAAGATGAAACATGTTTGCAAAGCTATCAGGTTAAAACAATAACTGTCTATAGATGGCAAGAGACATAACAATATAATGGAATTGAGAAGGAAATTTGGTTATTTCTGTGACATAAAATTTTAAGATAATAAGCAGAATTATGACTGATAAAGAGGACAGATCAGAATTTTAGGAATGTTATATAATTATTAAAATACTTATATTAATGACATTTGCTCACACAATATAACCAGAGAAGGTTTAACATCATCTGTTTGACAATGTTTCTCATATTTTTTAACATGCTAAAGAAGCCTAATTAGTTCAGTATCTCCCTCTTTATAGAAAGAAAGAATACGTTCTGTGAGAAGTCACATGGGCCTATGGAAATTCTCAAAGTCACTTTTAGGTCACAGGAAAGACTTTATTTTGAATTTGAATTTTGGGGAGTTTGTAAAAAATATCAAAAGATTTTAGAACACTTGGTCAAACGGGACCATAGGTCACAATAAAATAATACTCATTTATCCATTTATCCATGGTGAAAAGTAAAGATTTTTGGCAAATACAGAAATTTAAATAGTTGGAAGAAATTCCTTAGTTCTTATGAGTAAAGAGTTGATAAAAACAATGCAGGAAATTTATTTTGATAAAACATAAAATAATTTTTGGTAGACTACTCAAAAGTAAAGAAGAAAATCTTTCATGATCTATTTACCAAGAGCAGACTAAAAGTCCAAGAAAATTATCCTCTTATTTATTTTTTAAGAGTTTTTATTTTTTTATTGTGTTTTGTTTTACAGCTTATTTTATTTTTTTTATTGCTGTAATACTGGATTATAACATTTATAGCTTTCAGATGTACAATTGTAATATATTTCGAATACTGTGTAGATTACCTTATGTTCACCACCCAAAAACTAATTATAGTCCATCACCACACATGTGAGCCTAATCACCCCTTTTGTCCTCCCCTCTCCCCCGCTTCTCCTATGGTAACCACCAATAAAATTATCCTTTTAAGTTAAAGAAACCAAAGTCTAATTTTTGTACCAGCTTATTTTTGATATTGCAACTGATTTCTTTATTGAAATTCATTTTCATTGTAGCCAACTTGACCATGCAGTAAACACTTTCATAAGGGTTTCTCTTCCACAAAACTTCTGTAAGTTTCTTCTTTACATTCAGAATTTCTTCCATGCCTTCCCTTCATCCTAGTACTTTAAGAAAATTTACTTTGTTAACAAAACAACTATTTGTTTTGTTAAGAATATCTCCATTCCTTATACCTTCTTTACCAAAAACATATGTCTTACTTTCCTTGCACACAGAGATGTTTCTGTTACTTTTTACACTAAGATCCTGGTGATTGGCAGACTTATACATATTTTCTAGAAACATGCTTTTTCATGGAAAATTTTTAAGCATGTCACAAAACATATTTATTAATAAACCAAGCATTTTTCTAGTTTCTTTGTAAAAGAACCCAAAGGTAGATAAATCTATGTTTAGTAATTAGTATCTAATATTTTATATTATATGGAAATGACATAGATATTTAATAAATTTCTATCATTTAATTTAGCAAAACTGTAAGGTTTCAAGTAATCAAAAGTTTTTAAAGTCATTTTTAAGTACATATACCATAATCAAAGTCTTTGAGAAATTATACCATCTGGAAGTAGAAAAATTCACATGTATAACACACATATATAGACATACATAGATATATAGACAACCACAAGCAGAGATCTTAAATAGTTTTTGTTAAAATTTTGCTGTGAATCAGATGCAATACAAAACTTACTAATCTATAAAAGAATAGTTGGATCCAAACTGTGATTCTGGCAGGTGGAATAAACTAAGGTTATTGCTGAGGAATTGATGATGGTCTAGATAACAGTTCCTGGAGAGGTTAAAAGCTTGTTGAGATAAATAGGGGAGGTTTTTGGGATTGGTGAAAGGGAATGAGTGGAGTCTGAACCACCTCTAACACTGCATTTCCAGTTTTGCGAAGATTTGTAAGATAACGACAGTTGATCTCAATTCCTCAGAAATTGGATTGTAACTTAAATGACATCATAGCTTGATCTAGTTGTCCAACTATATTACCCTTAATTTTCTTCATTCTTCCTGGGTAGATAGTTTATTATAACTTGGGGAAGAAGGCTTATAGAAATTTTCCTATCAGGCTCTGAATATTAGCTACCAATTTGGCCAAATACCTGATAAGTGGCAAAATCCTTTCAAATATCTTGTCAGGTTTCAAGCAAGACCAACAGTAAATATTTCTGGCAGTATTAAACAACTCTATTAATTTTAATTTAGTTTCCCCTTGATTGTTTAAGGGAATAATGTAGCAATTTCCCAGAAATTCTCTCAGAGTCTTGTTAACTTTGGGAGGAACTCATGTGGGGCTCTCCTTCACAAGCAGATATAAGGATGTATATAAAGCCATTAACTTAACAGAGTTTTGTGTAGTCTTTTCTTTTAGGTACCTCTGATATCTTAATTTTTAATTAGTTTTTGCTACAAAACTTTCAATAAGGCTATTTTGGATTTTTGAAGACTTTACATTTAAGTGCAGTTCTTAAATGATGTTATATAACTGGAACATTCCTTCTAATGTAATTCCCTTGAGGTTGGTGGTAGTTTGGTAGAAGCCTAGCCACAAACGGAGTTCAACTAACATTTCTGTCTAACTATATCAGACCACAAGTGGGGTACCATCCACATTTTCGTCCAACCATGTTTTGGGGCCCTCAACCTGACAGTTATCAAGCCAAGTTCTCAGGACAAGGAACAAGCTTTGAAAGAATTTTGTGTTCTTTTAAAATATTTGCAGCTTCTGGGATAATTAGCTTTTGAGTAGGTGTGCCAGAAGGTTGTACTCTTGACTCTTTAGAGATTAAAGATTACCTTTAATCTGTTTGGTCCAAAGTTCTCAAAACTAGTGTTCAAAAAGATGAATTTTTGAACCTGAAAGGAGTCTTGAAGTGGCCACTGTAATTTTAAATTATCCTAGGTTATCTTGATCCAAAGATCCAGCCATATACAACTATCCTCTCCATATTTCTTATACATATATCCATCTGGAGTACCTGAAGGAAGCGTGTTTACTAAAGAGGATTCAGAGTAGGGGTTCCCCATTTTGGCCATCTAAGACTTTAGTTATATTTTATTAGTTTTTCCCATTTTGCTAAGTATTTTGCAAGTAATGACTCCATATGTACTTTACTGAAAGCCACCCAGAGTCCCATCCAGGAGCTTTTTAGCTTTAGAAGCATGGTTTTCCATTGTCTTTTAGTTTCACTTTAATATAAAGCCTGACAACTCCTACAGGCAGTTTAGTGGGTCAAAAGTGTGTTGCTTGTTTCACTTCCTGAAAGACTGTGAACACTCTCTTAGATGTCTCAGTTTCTCCTGCCATCAGTCTAAAACTACTGGGGGGATCGGAGCACTGGATGACTAATCCTTATGTGTAT
Organism: Equus caballus; assembly: GCF_041296265.1. NCBI lineage: Eukaryota > Metazoa > Chordata > Mammalia > Perissodactyla > Equidae > Equus > Equus caballus. The sequence continues at coordinate 34,464,234 of NC_091708.1, forward strand.
GCCCATGGATGAGCTGTCAGTTATTTAATGTGAATGATCATGATGAAGTTGTCTATGGGACCACTGCATATCATGAGGATTGACCTCAGACACTTCCACCAGATTTTCAGTCACCTGAGAATTCCTTGTGGCAGGAACGATCGGAGTTGAACAAGTTAAGTCTCTCCTTTTGCTGTCAATTTGTTCAGACTTTATAGGCATAAATCTTTTCAAATTCTTTAAGCCAAATTAAAAGTTCAGTCAACCCAGTTCACTCCATATTTCCCCTAGGTTCCCCTTACCTATGAAAAGTACACTTAAGGTATTTAGTACTAAGATGGAAAATACCTCAAATAAAAGTCAGGACTGTCAACTTAAATAAGGAGGTCCAGATTTTGGAAGAACTCACCAAAACAGCTGAAGAGTGCAGTAAAACCGGAGGAGTACAATGGGCCTTTGCTTCTACAAAGTACCAGTTCAAAGTAGGCTCCAGGTGGGTTTCTCTGAACTCCTGTCTGGCTTGCCAAGAAATATCATTGCAAATAATAATCATTATATAGTAAAGAAAAGAAGTGAGTTTTATGAGAGCCAAATTGAGGAGTATAGCCTGGGAGTTGCAGCTTTTGCAATAGAGGAAAGCACTCTGGAGAAGAACAATTTTCAGCACAATTATATACCATTTCAAGACAGAGATAAATACTTCAAGCATAACAGGGGTACATTCCTTACATATTATCATGTACACAGTGGGTCAACATGATCCTGGTGTCATAGTAAAGAAGACACTAATTCTTGTCTTTAAAGAGCACTGGATTTGTAAGAAGAGAGGCATTAATTCTTATCCTTAGAGTACATTTTTTAATAAAGGGTAATGAATAAAGCAGATGTACAGTGTATGTTTGACAGGCTGTAAGTCAGGCTTCTTTGGTTCAATTAAAATTCAGGTTAAATCAAGGTCAAACCAGAATGGATTCCCCATGTACTTTAATACATTAAAAATTTATTATCAGGGGAAAGGCACTATGTACATGGAAAAGCAGAGACTGCAAAAAAAATCTATGGTGTCAAATTAGAATTGGAGCTATTAAATTAATTCATGGTTTTTAATACATCTATAAATATATTGAAATTTATATATTATATATCTATACTGTTCCCATCCCCCATGCTTTCTGTTCCACTCCTGACCAACTTCTTATGGGTAACAATTTCTTTAGTTTATTAGTTTCTAGTTTCTACTTTCCATTTTTCTTTTATATAATTTCCTAGTTGCATCCTCTGAGATCATTTAGAACCTTTGAAAGCAATGAACACACATAACACCCAATTTGTTCGTTACCATTCTCCTCATAAAGGGACCAATGTTACTTAGAAAACTGACTTATTCCAGGCTGAGGCCAGGATATGAGAAGATCATCCAAGAAAATTTTGCTGAGCCTGAAAGTGAAAAGTGTTCCATGAATCATGGGGACATGCAGCCAGCTTGAAAGGGCTCCCACTGGCCAAGCCTGGAATAACTTGATCTTCAAAATGAATAACACCAGGAAAGGATCATGACTCAAATAAATAAGAATCTAAGAGTCCTTAATGATATAAATAAATCAATGAAAAAACAAACAAGTAGGGGCTGAGGGAGAGTTCCTTCTTACAGGACAATACAACAGATAAATGTAGAAAATATGACAGAATTAGAAAGTCATCATTTGGCTATGACGTTTGCAATAATTTTTTCATGTAAGAATCACCAATGGATGTTAAATATAGTGGGTGAAATCTTAAAAGTAAAGAAGTTATGGTTACATGGTCTCAAAATATCGTTGGAAATGCAATGGAAAGCCATTCATGTTGGTGAGCATTTCTCCTCTTCCATTTCTAGGGCCAGCTCCAGGTCTCGATCTATTACCAGCTACAGAGCTACAGCCAGTTACAGTGCCAGTTCCAGCATTAGCACCAGAACTAGAATCTGTGCAGAGCCAGAGCTAGCTCCAGACCTAGAGTCAGATTCAGTACCACCAGCTCTGCTGGTGTCTTAAGTTGGCTTCTGCTGCCATAACAAAATACCATAAACTGGGTGGCTTAGACCCCAGAAATTTATTTTCTCACAGTTATGGAGGCTAGAAGTCCAAGATCAAGGTTCCGGCAGATTTGGTTTTTGGTGAGAGTTCGCTTCCTGGCTTGCAGATGGCCATCTTCTCACTATGTCCTCACTCTGCCTTTTCTCGGTGTGTGTGCACAGAAAGAGAGAGCTAGCTCTCTGGCATTTCTTCTTATAAGCACATTAATTCTATTGAATCAGGGCCCATCAGTATGATCTCATTTAACTTTAATTATGTTCTTAGAGTTCCCATCTCCAAATACAGCTACACTGGGAGTTAGAGTTTCAGTATATGACTTCTGGAGAGTTGTAATCATCAGTCCATAATGATACACATAGATATAAAGTCTTTAAGCATTTTGTCATGTTGTTGGAGTCTTGCATTTTTTCTCTGAATATTTCATTTCTATAATCCACTGATATGGCATATAATTGCTCTACAATATTCCTAATGTAAAGATACCATAACTTAGTTGTTGGACTTTTAAATTTTTTTCTGCTATTATGAACAATGTTGCTATGGATTTTCCTATTTGTGTCTCCAGTTTTACACGTGCAAAACTTCTTTAGGATATATACCTGAGACTGGCATTACACAGTCCAAGTCAGCGAACATTTTCAAGTGCAAAATATAATGCCATATCGTTTCTCTATTATAAACGAAAAAGACTTCGGACTAACACACATTATTGTAAAAAAAGAGCAACCTCTAACATAAGTTTTCTAACCTATTAATATAAAATGGAACCTCACTGGAGTTTTACGTGTCTTTCCTTAATTACTATTGAGTTTGACCATCTTTTTATATGATTATTAGCCCATTTGAGTTTCTTTTCTCTGACATAACTATTAATCTCATTTTGCCTACTTTTCAGTTTTGGTGTGTATGCATATGTAAGTGTATTTTTGTTACTAAATTGTAAGCTATTGCAGGGGGCAGGTTTTGAATAGTCTTTGGAAAGATGATTGGGACTAGAATAGCAGAAGATAAACATGAAGTTCTTCTGGGAAATGGTATCTGGTACCTGGGGAAGTAGTAATGTAGTTTCTTAAATTCAAAGAGCACTTTTTCTCATACTGTTTAATCAAATAAGAAATCTTGAAGAGTCATGGATTTTATTTTTATCTCCACACTTGTAGGAAAAGAGGGAGGTGCCAATGATGTTCTTCTGGTTTGAGAAGGAAATCTTGTTGACTCGACTTTTAGGAACACAGGCAGGTCAATTGTAGCATTATAATTAGGGCAACAGATTATCAACCATGATCCATAGGATCTGGAATCCATTTCTGAAATCTAAATATCTCACAATACTGGTCATTCAAACAGCAGTTCCAAGTATTAATTGATTTGACACTAAACAGAACAAATTAATAGCACATGAATATTCACACATCTTCATCTCCAATAACACACATGATATTCATCTTCTATTTGGCTTCAAAGAAATGGAGCTGGAGATGTATGCAAAAAATTTGGAATCAGTTTTTGTAAGGGGTTTAATGGAAAGCATTTCTTGAAAAGTTAATCTATGGTATTGTGAAAAACTTGCACCAAGACAATGGCGATTCCATAGTCTTCGGGCAAAAGACCAAGATCTATAGAAACTGTAGTCCATTTCCCAGGTCCATTTGTGGTGACGAGATATAGAGTCCCTCAATCTTTTATTCAGAAAGTGAAAGTATTAGAGTGTTCCTGGTGTTCTTGAAATAGCATGGGGTTCAGAAACAAGAGGCTTCTGTTAACACATTCAGGCTCCAGTTTGGTTTCTTGTGACTCTGACTCAAATTTTCCCCAAGGTCAACAGAGAAAACAAAAAGCTTTGTCAATCGCCAAGTTCCTAGTAGCTGCTTTGTGGTTATTATTATCATTCCTTCAAGCATGAACTCTCCTGTTGCTTGCTATCAACCAACAGCTCTTCCCTCAAGGGAACCAAAGGTAATGAGGCAATTATTTCCAGTTTGTCTCTAATTTGTAGGTGGGGGTGGAGTGTTGTCCCCCCCCAAAATCCTCTCCATGATTTGTAAAGTTAGAACCCATGCTCATTGCTCAGGAGTTGTAAACAAATGTGTGCCCATATATATATGGGCACACAGAACTCAAGGAATAAGATGAGAATTTGGAAGACAAGCAGACTTTTTTCTCCACGTTCCATGAAAATTCTTTTAGAAACAGTGATGGTAGACTGAAAACATTAAGGAGTGGGAAAGAATTTTCTTAAATGAAGGACTGAAGGCTACGTTACAAGGTATGTCACTAGATCTTTTATGTTGTTGACATAGATTCTTGTCCTTAATCCTTTTGCTTTGATCAGTTACATATGTTTCCACCAAGTCTCCAATTTCTGACTTCTGGAAGATCCAGAGCAGCTCACTGGGTTATCTTCCTTTATCCAACCTAAGGAAATAAAACATTAGCTAAAAATTTGTGAGGGGCGTGAGGAAGGTTAAGAAAGGCCAACAGACCAATTGGAGAGTCTCTACTAGAATTTCTAATAACTGGTTACTGACTTAGCCTTGAACCACAATTTCCTAATCTCACATTTCTGTCATGAATTTCTGGACTCCTCAAGTTTGAATCTGATCTGATCTCATGATTGTTCTGATATTTCATGGTTTCTTCAAAAGAGATTCTTTTGGTTCCTAGGTGGATGTGTAATAATCTGATGTCAGATCAGGTTTTTAATGGGATTTTAGCCCATTAGTGGGACAAAAAGACTGAGCTATTCAGGTTAAAATTCCTGTACTGACTAATTCAAAACCATGTTTCCATTTTGTGATAGTCACAATGATTTCCCAGTCTTTCACATTTCCATCTCTCATTTTTTTTTCTTATCTCTGGCAAAAGAGAAGAACATGAGGAGGGATAATGAGAGCAGTGTGTCTGAATTCATCCTCCTGGGGCTCCCTATCTGGACAGAGAACCAAGGCATATACTATACTCTTTTTCTGGTCATGTATCTGATCACGGTGCTGGGGAACCTGCTTATCATTCTGCTCATCAGGCTGGACTCTTGCCTCCACGCTCCCATGTACTTCTTCCTCAGCCACTTGGCCTTCACTGATATCTCTTTCTCATCGGTCACAACTCCAAAGATGCTCATGAATATGCAGACACAGAGTCAGTCCATCTCATATGCTGGGTGCATTTCCCAGGTGTGCTTCTTCTTGTTTTTTGGGGGTCTTGACAGCTTCCTTCTCACATCAATGGCCTATGACAGGTATGTGGCCATCTGTCACCCTCTCCACTATACAACCATCATGAGTCAAAACATTTGTTTTCTGCTAGTGACTGTGTCTTGTGTCCTATCCTGCACCGGTACACTTTTGCACACCCTCCTCCTGGTCCGTCTCTCTTTCTGTGGAGACAACACTCTCCCCCACTTCTTTTGTGACCTCTCCACCTTACTTAAGCTGTCCAGTTCAGATACAACAGTCAATAAATTGGTTATCCTCATCGTAGGAACTGTGGTCCTTACCCTGCCATTCATATGTATCCTGGTCTCTTATGGCCACATTGGTGGCACCATTCTTAGAGTCCCCTCTACTAAGGGGATCTGCAAAGCCTTGTCCACATGTGGCTCTCACCTCTCTGTGGTGTCTTTATACTATGGAGCCATTATTGGACTGTACTTTTTCCCCTCATCCAATAACTCCAATGACAAAGATGTCATTGTGTCTTTATTGTACACTCTGGTGACTCCCATGTTAAATCCCTTTATCTACAGTCTGAGGAATCGAGATATGAAAGGAGCTCTGGGGAATATACTCAGTAGAGAAAAATTTCACCATGATGAGCATTATTTTTCCTATTAATTGGATATAAGACCTGCTCCATCCTGCACATGCAACGTGAGCATCCTTTCCTCTCTGAAAAGCTGCAATTTGGTGAATCTTGGTGCAGCATTCTTTCTTCATTCCCTGTTTTATTTTATACTTCATTTTCTTCTCTGTTTAGTTTTTGCTCATTTTAAGGAGTCATCAGAAGAGTTTATTAAAAACATACCTACGAAACTATCCTTTCCTAAATAATTTTTCTTTTTCACATAGTATCCCTTGTCCTATAAGCATTTAAAATTTTTATGCAGTTACAGCTTTCAGTCTTTTTATTTAATTTTTGTTATAGTTTACAAATTTTGTACAGCCAAGCTTATCCTTTGTCAAGATAACAAAAATATTCCTCTGGCAGTTTTACGATTTTATTTTTGTGTTTAATTTTGTAATACACTTGATATTTATTTTTATGAATGACATTAATTAGATATTGAGTTTTATTTTTGTTTCTAACTTCTTATCGATTGTCCAAATTATGTTTCAGGTTTCTTTATAGAGTTATGGTAACATGGTATGTCACTTCTTTTCCCCTCTATATTGAGTGGACCTGGCCATGAATTGAAATGAGATGGTTTTCTGTACTAGGCCAGGAAAACTGTGCAGACAGGACTGGTGGTGAACTCAACCTTGACTGTAGCCCTCTGTGTCCTTGGATGGCCAACTGGGTGTGAAGCATGGTAGAGAGAGCAGAGATTTTAAAGTGGCTCTCCAAGTGGTGATGTGAGTATGGGTGATCAGTCTAATCTAATGAGGGAGGTTGAGCCTTTCAGAGCATAGCACTAATAATGTATAGGCAGAATATCTGGAAATCTAGACAACCTGAATTGAACTCAGGAAGGATTTAGTATAGTTTAATCCAAACGTATCTCAATTTTTAAAAACAATACCTCCCTTCCCTAAGGACATAAATATAGTGTCCTATGTTTCCATCTGAAATGGTAAAGTTTGTCTTCAGTCCTGAGAAATTGCCTCTGCTCAAGGCAAATGTAGCTAACTTCATTGCTGTAAGCTGATACCTGTGACAAATCATTATTTAATTTAATCCTAGCAATTGCTATAAAGGAAGGAATTCATATTAAGAGAAACTTAGTAAGTTGCCCAGTGCCACTAAACTAGCAATATTTACTGGAGGTAGGACTCAAACTACTCTATGTGTGTGGTTTAATACTGAGTCCTTGGCATCATTTGAATATTTTTCAAAATTGAGTAATATTTTTACCCATTTTGCTGCAAATTTTATTTAAAGTTTAAAAATGTTGAAATAGCAAAAAAGGAAGATATATACTATATATACAGTTTAAACACACATGTATATAGTTTGCTGCATGTGTGTGTATATATATATGTTTATGGGTTTGTATATATGTAACATCTAATCACACTTTAAAGAATAATATTAAAAGGAATACTCACTTAACAATCTCCAGGCTCAACCAGTAGAAAACTAACAATATTGTTCAGCACCTTGTGTCTCCTCCTCAATTGTATCTTCCTCTCCTCTTGAAAATACCCAGTATCTGTAACATTTTCAATATTCCTTTACTTTTCTTTAAAATTTTAACACATCTGTGTTGATCCTTCAATTTTTCATGCTCTAGAGCTGCATATAAATGGAATAATGCTACATTTATTCTTCTAGGCTTTGCTTTTGCTGTCCAATACTGTCCTTGTGAAATTCATCCACATTGTATAATGTCCCACTGTGAGTCTGCTACAAACTTGTCTGTTGTAGCTTCCATGGCTATTTTGTTTGTTTTCAGCATTTTACTATCACAAACAATGCTGCTGCAAACATTCTTGTACATCATCTAGTGCATATATGCAAGAGTTTCTTTAAATTCTGTACCCAGAAGAAGAATTACTAGATTTTAGACATGTGTATGTTCAACTTAACTATCACTGCTAAGCTCTTCTCTAAAATAGTTGTATCAAGAAGCCACAGCGAAAAGACTACACACTGTATGATGTCAACAATATGACATGCTGGAGAAGGCAAACTGTAGAGACAGTAAAAAGATCAGTGGCTACCAGAAGTTCAGGTTTGAGGGGGAGAAGAATAAATAGGTAGAACAAAGGGGATTTTTAACAAAGGGCAATGAAACTATTCTGTATGATGCTGTAACAGTGGATACCTGTCATTATGTATTTTACACAAACAAAAAAACATGTACAACATAAAAGAGTGAATTCTAATGTCAACTATGGGCATTAGTTAATAATATATCAATGTTAGTTTAATCCTAACAAATGTACCACACTGATGCAAGATGTTAATAATAGGGGAACAGGGTAGGGATGGAGGAGAAGAATATGGACACTTTCTGCTCAATTTTTCTGTAAACCTAAAACTACTCTGAGACATAAAGTCTATTATTACTATTATTATTTTATTTTTGGTGAGGAAGTTTGGCCCTGAGCCAGCATCTGTTGCCAATCTTCCTCTTTTTGCTTGAGGAATCTTGTTGCTGAGCTGACGTCTGTACCAATCTTCTTCTATTTTTTATGTGGGACATCGCCACAGCATGGCTTGTTGAATGGTATGTAGGTCCACACTGGGGATCTGAACTCACAAACCCCTGACCAAGAAATGGAGCTTACAAACTTAGCCACTATATCACTGGGCCAGCCACTAAAGTCTATTAATTTTTTAAAGTTTTACTAATTCAAATCTCCATCACCTCGGTATGAGAGTTCCTACGAGTATGAGAGTTACTTTGCTTCTTCAACGACACTGGGTATTAAGAGATTTCTTAATTTTTACAATTATGGCGAATAGAAAATTGTATCTCATGGTGGTTTTACTTTCTATTTCCCTTATTACTGACGAAGTAGAGCATCTTAGCCTATGCTTAATGGACATTTGTGGCAGAGATGGCTGGCTGACTCCCAAAATTTCATGACCTCCTTCCCACATGTGAAGATGTCACTGGGAGGCAGCTGCCACATTTTCTACTAATCTAGGTGCAGGTACATGGCATGTTCTGCCCAGTGGAAGAGAATGTGTCTCATTTCCTGGCCAGAATTTTAAAGAAGAATATGTGTCTTCTCCTCTATTGTCTGGAAGCAAATTACCTGCTGCCCTGAAACACAAGTGAACCGGTCCCTGAATTTTCACACAGTGAAATGTCATCAACCTACTAGAAGACCCACACTGGACTATTAGAGCAGCCATCACTATCCTTATTGATGCAAATTTTGTCTTGTGAAATAAATCGTTGTTTCTTTTCCCTGCTTTTTTATTGGTTTTATTCTTTTTATTTATTATACTGTAAGACAGACTTCATATAACCTGGAGACAAATCCTTTGTCAGTTGTATATATTGCAAATGCTTTCCATTATTGTAAGCTTATTACTTTTGGGTTTTTTTTTTTTTTTTTACTATCTATGCCTTAATTTTAATGTGATTAAAGATATTAATGCATTATTTTATTATTTATATTCTTGACTTAAGCCTTCTTCCTTGAGAAAGTCACCTTGAAAGTGGCAACCATTTTGTTTTATAGACAACAAGGAAAGGATGTGACATTAGGAAAAGTGCAGGGGCTGAGGAAGTGTATTCTTCCCACTATGTTACATGCCTGAATTAACTATAACCTCAAGCAAGACAGTGCTTGCTGCCAGAGAGCTCTCAAGAATTTCAGGAAGTAAACCAGGATGTTTGAGGATGAATGAAAATCTGTGGTTTCAAGATACGTGTCTGGATGGTAATGTAAATATTAATGATAACAATAAAATTCTAATAATAGCAATTCATTAGTCATATGTTTATTGTGTTATTAATATTGGCTAGCTGCTGTGACATGTACTTTATATCATATCAGCCTAACAGGACGACAAAAAAGGCATTGTTCTCATTTAACCAGACAGAAACTAGGGCTTAGAGAGTATAAGTAATTTGCCTAAAATCATTCAGCATGAAAATGATGGGCATATCATTCAAATTCAGATTTATTTGATTTCAAACCCATGTTCCTAACTACCATGCTATATTGCCTCCAGCAGAGCATAATTTGACAAAAAAGAGATGTCTGAATATGTGCTCTTCATTAGAGAGGAAAAGCTGGGATCTAATTTCCTCAAATCCTTTGGATGGATGTATTGGCTCAGTTCTTAATCAGATGATCAGAAGTGAATAGAGTGACTAGGATACCAGCTACCTGGTTTTCAAATATAGCTACTCATAAAGTGAATTGCTCAGGGACCCAGGAAAAAGGCAGGTCAGACCCTGGCCAATGATTTTGATGGACTACCTAGTTTCTGTCAATAAGGGAATGTTTAAGGCAACTATGTTATACATCCATTGGAAATAATATCATGTAGCCAATAAAATGAGTGCATGAAAAGCATATGATATAATTTTTGAAGGGACATAATAGAAATTTATATATAGGCATCTTTAAAAGTATTTGCAAAAACAATGCAGATTATATTATTATTTACCATTATTATTAAACCTGGAAGGTTTTGCTCACAGCTTGGATGCATGCCAGATATGCAGCAAAACTGAGGGAGAGATACCATTTTCCTAGAGAGGAATTTACAAACCCCAAGGAATTATAATCATTTTGTCCATCTATGTTATTTGAGATGCTACAATAAAATTATAAAAGTGCTTGGCACAACAATAAATGTTTGCAAGATTTTGCAGCAGAACATTCACACACACGCACACACACATACACATTTACTGCTGAGTGAAGTCTATAAGCACTGCTGTTACCCAGCTCAGGAGTGATAAATTCAAGTACTTTCAGCTCTAGGATATGAACTAATTTGACGTTAGATCTGGGACAGGGGAAAATGTCACAAGCTCAACCCCAAAGTGAGGAGGAGGTATGCTTGATCTTTTTAACCAGATCTAGGCAACAACAAAGGTATCCATTTTTACCAACCAGGCTGAGGAACCCAGGCTATGAAGGCCACAGATTTCTTGTAAGGGGGCAATTTGTGAGTAATTACTTCAGTCCCCTTAACCGTTCCCAGGGGAATATGTTTTTGTCAGATACTAAATATAGTCAACACCTTTGGGGATACAAATGATGATTTTTATTATCTGCATATCCATTTACTTATTTAAAAAATTCCCTAAATCTAAACATTAATAAAGATAATAATGGTTACAAATAATAAAGATTTTGCTAAATCCAAGATCTCATTTAATCCTTCTAATAATTCTTGAAGTAGATAGTATTTTTCCAAGTTTATTGCATTTGAGAGTAGCTCAAAAGAAAATAGCCAAATGAGGATTCAAAGCCAAACACATTAGCTTCAAACCTAAAGCCTAGTTCCATTGCACCATGATGCCTCCCTTGTAATAGCAGGTTCTGTATGATATGGACTTCTTCCTTCCCACAGTCAATCTGGAAGTAGGAGGAGAGTTGCTGCTAATCTAAGGGAAACAGAAAAAATTATCAAGGAATAGTTTGGCTTCTGTTTCTCTGAAACAGAGACTTTTCTCTTCCTACAGAAACATCTGAATGCCTGCAACATAAGCATTTCTATATTGGTATAGAAGAGAGAGAATCAGAAAGATGATTTTGACATGGAGGAGAAGAGAGAATAAAAAAGACTGAATGAGAGAGAGAGAGGAGGAATAGAAACATGAGGTAATGGGAGAATGCAGACACAGTGACAGAGAGTAAGAACGGAGAGGGAAGAAGGAGAAAATGAGAGAGAAAAAGATAAAGTAAAGTAAAGGAGTAGACAAGAAGAAAGAGGCAAAAAGAGAGAAAAGTGACCCAAGAGACGAAGACAGAGATACAGTGAGGTAGAGTCTTTCAGGAAGAATTTCTACATGTTTTGGATCTTGACATAGAAAACCAGATCTGGACAACTCAGAATTTAAGCATTCCAAAACTGTTTAGGCGGTTAAGCCAGGAGTTTTGGGAAGGCCTATTACACTTGCAAAACGTCTCCTGCACTGGCTATAGAAATGCTCCAGAGTACCAGCCATGAGAATGTTTTCCCCCGTCCCTGTTTATTCAGGACAACATTCTAGTACAGGGCCTTTCCATGGTAGGTGTTGAATGTCCAGTTGCTGAATGAGTGCATGTGCTTTCTCAGCACAAATGTCCCTCCAAAGGGTCACTTATTTAGTCCCTAATTTCTGAGTGTATAGGATTGTTCAGATCATTCCTGACCTCTGAAGCGATATGAGGAGAAGTAAAGTTGAGAAGGATACTTTCATTGAAGGGTCATGTGCTTCAGATGTAGGAGGTTAGGATCAGGGTAAACAATGTCATTTCTTACATTTTCTAGAATACATGCTTTGAGCTCAGATTCATGGAAGTAGGACTTTATTATTCACAGAGGCCACTGCAATTACCTTCCTGCCCTTGGCTTGGAGTTATGGTAGGGGCTTAATGATGAATTGGCACATCGCTACCTGGTAATTCATCCAGCTCATCCCTAAAAACAGGATGGGGAATGGACACTACATTCAGCTGCTGGATAACAGAATCTAAGCTGCTTCATGAGAAGAAGCCCCTCTCCTGAATTTCATGTTCAGTTTCCCTTCCAGGTAAACAATGCCCATCTGTTTCTCACCTACCTGAATGAAAATTCCAGCAGTAAAATGATGATATCCCCACTGTGTTCATGTTTCCTATGTTGCTGCTCCTGGTTTGCCATCCTGATTTTTGCCAATAATTTCTAATCTCAATTCCACATCTTTGTCCAAGATACCAAAACTGAGAGTTCAGCAAAGGAAAGGATATGAATAATTTTCTCCTGTATATAAAAGATTGTAAATTCCTCTACTCCCTCTCTGGGTAGAATTGCATTTTGTCTTTAACTGTGGTAGGAGAGGAACCAACATTTATTGAGCATTATGCAAGAAATGTTACGTGGAGCTGTGCACGTCATCTCATTTTGTCTTTACAATAAAATTATGGGGTATAAATATTTGTTTAATAATTCTCATCTTTCTGAGATTTGCAAGGTTAAAGAGTCTGCTATGGGACAACAATGCCATAATCAAACTATGATTATGAGCCAAGCCTGTCTTATTCTAAAACCTGTGGATTTTTCCCCACAGTCTCACATTGTCTCCCAAGAGAGGAGAGAGTTGAGAATGCTTCACTTTTTTTTTTTTTAAGATTGGCACCTGAGCTAATATCTTTTGCCAATCTTCTTTTTTCTTCTTCTCCCCAAAGCCCCCCAGTATTTAGTCGTATATTCTGGTTGCAGGTCCTTCTGGTTGTGTTATGTGGGATGCCACCTCAGCATCTTTAAGTGATGATAAGGTTGATATACTTCATCTTAAGGACAGTGGAAATCCTTTGAGAGTTTTTAAACAGGTGAAGTCATTTAGGTTTTAGAAAGAAGTACCGGGGCCGGCCCAGTGCCGCAGCAAAGTGCGCACGTTCTGCTTCAGCAGCCCGGGGTTCGCTTGTTCAGATCCTGGGTGCAGACATTGCACCGCTTGGCAAGCCATGCTGTGGTAAGCGTCCCATATATAAAGTAGAGGAAGATGGGCATGGATGTTAGCTCAGGGTCAGTCTTCCTCAGCAAAAGGAGGAGCATTGGCAGCAGGTAGCTCGGGGTTAATCTTCCAAAAAAAAAAAAAAAAAAAAAAAAAAGCACAAGTTTTTAAAAAAAAATCTGTCTTTGCCTGCAAGAGGGAGAATGGATTAACATAATCCAGCATTTCTTAAGGACCCCTCACTGAATTGAAATAAAATGTATGTATAGTGATGTGTGTCCTTTAATGAATACAATACCATTCTTTGCATCCTTTTATTTCAAAAGTCTGCCTCCCATCTGAAATTTAACAACGGGTGTTGAATTTAAAGCTTCTAAAGGTTACTGTGCCATGGCTGATGATTTGGAATACTCACTACAGAGCATTTGTGGGACAATAACATCACTGAGATATCATATTCCATGGTCTAGTCCTCAGTGCCACAGATGAAAGAATTCTATTTTCTCAGTGAACCAAGAAAAGCTTCCTCTTACTAACATTCCCTCACTGACAATTTTTCAGAATTCCTTTATGTGCCAACATACGAAGAACACATGAGAAACGTATGGGGATAGGTTTCCCACTTTCCAAAATAAAACATACCTATTTTTCATATGACATCTACAAACTGATTATTTCAGAGTCCTTAATATTCTCAATTGTTCTTCATTGCCAGGAGAGGAAAGAGTATTATGAGGCTGGAGAAGCAGAGTAGCATGTTTGAGTTTCTCCTCCTGGGGTTCCCCATCCTGCCATAGCAGGAAGGCATGTTCTTTGCCCTGTTCCTGGGCGTGTACCTGAGCATAGTGTTGGGGAAAACTGCTCATCAACCTGCTCATCATCTTGCTCATCAGGCTGGACTCTCACCTCCACATCCCCATGCACTTCTTCCTCAGTCACTTGGCCTTCACTGATGTCTCTTTCTCATCTGTCACTGTCCCAAAAATATTGATGGACATGCACAGTGATTGCAAGTCTATCCCCTTCACAGGGAGCACTTCCCAGATGTATTGTTTTCATAGTCTTTGGTTGTGTTATAATATTCCTCTTGGTGTGTTAGCATATGACAGGTATGTGGTCATCTGTCACTCACTGCACTACACAACCATCATGAGGCAGGAGCTGTGTGTCTCATTAGTAGTTACGTCCTGGTTCTTTTGTTGTGCGCATGCCCTGTTGCACGCCCTCCTCTTGGTCCAACTGTCCTTTGCTGACAATACCATCCCCCACTTCTTCCATGACTTCACCGCACTCCAGAAGATGAACTGCTCAGACGTCTCCCTCAATGAGCTGGTCATTTTCACCAAGGGAGGAATGCTTTTCATTCTGCCCTTGAGCTGTGCCTCAGGCTCTTACATCTGTATAGTGACCACCATCCTAAGGGTCCCTTACCAAAAGATTCTTCAAAACCTTTTAAACTTGTGACTCCATCTCTTTGTGGTGTCTTTATATTATATAACAACTGCAAGTGTTTACTCTTTCTCCTCATCATCCATCTCCAAGAATAAAGACATAACTGCTTCTATGATGTGTATGGTAGTCGCCTGCACGTTGAACCCCTTCAACTACAGCTTGAGGAACAGAGATGTGAAACCTGCTTTAGAAATATGTGTTAATAGTGTTAAGTTCATTAGTTCCCAATCATTCAATCTATAAGAATTACACGTTCAAATGAACAAGTTAACTATTAAACCTGAGGAAGCATTCTGAGTGTCCAGTTGAGTCTGTGCTCACATAAGTACAGGGAGGCTGGTCTTTCCCATATGCCTCTCTGCTGACATATACAAGTTCTCATGACCCAGATTGACTTCAATGATTCTGACATTTTCTTAGCACTTTTTAGAGTACATGACACTGTATTCCATCATGCATAAGGCTTCATAAAGGGAGAGGGGAAGTGAGGATGCCAACTGGCAGGAGTGAGAAAGGAAGCTTTTCCAGTTCCGCCATCTCCAAGAGCATTCTGCCTTTCTTCCTTTGGCTTCCCAGTGTCAAGGGAAGGAGGAAACTCAATAGAGTATCACAGAAAATTTTGCCTACATAAGTTGAATTTCCAATTTTTTAAAATCTAGAGGCCAGCCTGGTGGTGCAGTGGTTAAGTTCACACATTCTGCTTCAGCAGCCTGGGTTTCGCCGGTTGGGATCCTGGGTGCGGACCTATGCACCACTTGTCAAGCTATGCTGTGGCAGGTGTCCCACATATAAAAAAGTAGAGGAAGATGGGCACAGCTGTTAGCTCAGGGTCAGTCTTCCTTAGCAAAAAGAAGAGGATTGGCAGCAGCTGTTAGCTCATGGCTAATCCTCTTCAAAAAAAGAAAAAATCTAATATTCTCACAATAAACTTTCAATGACTGTTAACTGCATTTCGTTAAAACTGTGGGCTCACATGACTTTTTCTACCTTTAATAAATATGTAGAAATTACATGATTTTGAAAATGTGCTGTTTTATTCAATATTTTAGTTTCTTCTAAGAAAGGAATGTGAGGATATCTTCTGGGGTTGTAGAAATGTTCTATATCTTTATCCAGGTGGTAGCTACAATGGATGTATATGAATAGAAAAATTCATCAAGCCAAACATTTCAGATTTATGCACTCAGTGTATGCAAGTTTAACAGTAATACAAAAGGGAGGAGGGAGAAAATACAACAAACTATGACTATGATTCTCTGATGGGAAGTGAAAAAAATATGTATAATTAATGTCTCTGTTCTGGTGAGGAGATGCTTCCATTTCTCCTACTTGGTTATTTTCTATCCTCTCTAATGTTTTCTTTCTTTGCTTACATCACAAGTCTCTTAAATAAAAGACTTCTTTCTCCTTGCATTATCCTCAAACATTTACCAACATGTCCTCTCCAAATCCATCATCTTGGGGCTTTCAGGTGGGCACAGGTAGGGGTGATGAGGAGAACATGGTGCTGAGTTACCATGGCCTTCCTAGGATGCACAGAATCTAGAGGAGATGGAAGAGTGAATGCAACCAAATTTTTGAGGGAGAGCTGAGGATCCAGAAGTTTAAGTGACTGTATATACACAAGCATTACACTCAAATGAGCCCTAATAAGAAAGAGAACTGACTTTTTAACAAGAGCAGCAATAAAAGATTGAAGGAAATCAGTAGATGGAGTGACAACTTTAGTAGAGTGAAAAATTAAAGAAAATTCTGACAACCTAATATACTACATCAACAAATACACCCTTCAGAACTTAAGGTGTAATAAAGATATTTTCAGAGAAACAAGAACTAAACAAAATTTGCCTGCAGATTTATACTAGTAGAGACACCAGGGGCAGCCCTGTGGCCAAATGGTGATGCTCATGTACTCTGCTTTGGTGGCCCAGGGTTCAGTGGTTCAGATCCTGGGCATGGACCTAGCATGGCTCATCAGGCCATGCTGTGGTGGCATCCCACATAGCAGAACTAGGAGGACCTACAACTAGAATATACAACTATGCATTGGCTGGCTTTGTGGAGAATAAGAAAAAAAGAAAATGATTTGCAACAGATATTAGCTCAGGGCCAATCTCAAAAAACAGTAAAAAAAAGAAAGAGAGGACAACACCCAAAAAACAGTTAGAGAGATACAGTGCAACAGATGTCCATTTGTAGTTCTTTAAAAAAAAAAATAACACCAAGGGGAATTCTTTAGTCAGCAGGAAAGTGATCATTAGAGAAACTTGAAAATTGCAAAGAAATGAGAATAGAGATATTTATAAGATTGGTAAATATAAAAACAAATATTGACTGAACTAAAAATACCAATAATAACAATATCATTTGGGGATTCTGAATTATCCAAAGGGCATACTTCTGTGAAAATAAATTTGGAAACTCAGTTGAATTAGATAATTTCCAAGGGAAATACATATTACCAAAATTGACTCCCTATGATACAGAAAATCTAAATACATCAAATTCTGTACAATCAATGGAGAGGGCTATTAAGCAACTATTCCATAAAATAGAACCAGGCCCATATGGTTTCATGGGGAATTCTATTAATGATCAAAGACCTGATAGTCTGAATGCCCATGAACTATGCCAGAGCATTGACCATAAAGGAGAACATCTTAATTTGTTTTGTGAATGAAACAAATACACATTAATGTGTAAGCATCTTAAAGAAGTAGAAAAATAAAATTTCAAGTTGACAGTACTTATGAATATTAATGCAAATGTACTCAATAAAATATCATCAAATAGAATCTAACACCACATTAATAAACTAATACCTACAAACAAATGGGATATTTCCAGGAATTTGAAGTTGGATCAGTATCAGGAAATCTTTACTATAATACAAAATATTATTATTATTATATTTTTTTTGAGGAAGATTAGCCCTGAGCTAACATCTGCCACCAATCCTCCTCTTTTTGCTGAGGAAGCCTGGTCCTGAGCTAAGATCCATGCCCATCTTCCTCCACTTTATATGTGGGACGCCTACCACAGCATGGCTTGCCATGCGGTGCCATGTCCGCACCCAGGATCTGAACAGGCGAACCCCGGGCTGCAAAAGTGGAACGTGCGCACTTAACCGCTGCGCCACCTGGCTGGCCCCACAAAATACTATTAAATCTTAGGTTAAGAATCATGTAACTCTTTCCACAGGTGCTGAAAGAGACTTCAAAAGAATTTAATAACACTCAAGAAAAAAAGACTTGGTGGATTCTCTCTTAATAAAATATATATTTTACATGAAATATGTATGATATATATAAGTATATTTTCATTATGTATAATGTTATATTGTGGATATTATTATACATAAATAGATACTTATATATCATATATTTCATGTAAAATATATATTATGTATATTATTATACAGAATAAAACATACATTCCTTAGGTATACAGTCAACATTTTACTTAATGGGAATCATTAGAGGGGTTTCCTTTAACATCAGGATCAAAACCATAATGCTCAGTAATCAATACTGTGGTGAAAATATTAGCCAATGCAACTAGATTAATGACATCAGTTAAAGTCATAATAATTGCAAAAGAAGATGTAAAATCTTCTAATGACTTTAGACATACTTTAAAAACAAGAGAAAAAAAAAGAAATTCTGGGGGCCAGTCTGGCGGCATAGTGGTTAAATTTGGCGTGCTCTGCTTTGGGTCTCTAGGTGCATAGGTTCAGATCCCAGGCACAGACATACACCACTCATCAAGCCATGCTGTGGTGGCAATCCATATTTAAAATAGAGGGAGATTGGCACAGATGTTAACTCAGGGCCAATCTGCCTCAAGGAAACAGAGGAGGATTGGCAGCAGATGTTAGCTTAGGGTCAATCTTCCTCACTAAAAAAAAAAAAATAAAGACATTCTGAAAGCACAAATTGTTTGGAGGTACTGTAACTGAATAGTCAGTTCAAGAGACTTCAAGTAGTTGTCAGGAGGTAGATATTTGTCAATCCTGCCTCATTCCATCTTGATCTTTCTTTACTGGAAAACTCACACCTTAGCAGACTAAACTCCCCGCCCACCAGCTCCTCCCTTTTTAGAGTTCAATCTAAATATGAAATAGGTCATACCTAAACAGACTCAGCCATCTCCAACCCTCTTCCAAAAATGGACAGTTTAGTGTCCCCTTCGCAGTTAAATTGACTTGGGTTCAACACCCTGTTTCTGTGTTCCTGTAGTGTTGTCTGATTTGCAGCATCTCTTCCCTAATCTGTCACACTTCCACAGTGCAATTAATCTATTAAAATAAGGTTTAATTTAATTTATTTATTTAGGCCCTAATTCTAAGTTTCTATTTGTAGGACCTTATTGAGTAAATTTCTTACCTAAACTCAGCCCAATATTATTATTTAGCTTTCCCTGCAAAAATATTAGCATTCTGTCTTTGAATTCCAGCTTATGCCCTGCTCCAATAGGGTAAGCCTCCAGGTGTGAAACGTTTGAGAGGGTCATTATTTTATCTTTTATAATCTCAGTCATAACACCACACTGAGCATGGTATTTGGACCAGGATGCCAAGTGATTTCCTGAAGTCACATGAGAGATTGCAATCATCTTTCTAGGTCATTCTTGTTACAGGGGAGTCTCTGCTACAATGAGACTGCCTCTCTAACTGGTCAATAACTATTCCCAGGCCTCTGGCTCTTCCTTTCTCTACCTTCTTGTCATATTTGAGTTAACTCCCTTCAAATCTCCAGATTAGGCATCTAAACTTTTAAGGAATATTCTTCCTTAGCGTGTTAATAATTAAAATCAATTAATTCACACTAGTCTATAATATAAAGCAATTAATAGATTATATTTTTATAATTCATAATTTTAGCTCTGATATTATTATTCTCCAGGTGATAAAGATATCTGTGAATTGATATGGAATGATTTCCAGGATTTACTGTTAATATACAAAAGCAATATGTCCAAGCATATCTGTAGTAAGCTACCCTTTGAAAGAGAAATAAGAAAATATAGAGGTATCTTCTCATTTGAGCAAAAAGGAGCACATGGAGTCAGAGACTAATGTGTTAGGTTTCCTACAAGTCCTGGGTGGGAATGCATGGAAAGTCTGGGGAGATGGATACACCTATTTGTATATTTTGAGCAGGTTATCTTTTACTTACTCAAAAATAAATAACTAAAGAGAATGGGAAAAATTTTTAAAGAAAACAGACTGACAATTATATTTCAAATGAATAGCATGACAAGACTGAAGGAGAAATTAAATAACTAATCCAGGTAATTATGGAACACAGAATTCTGCAAATATACCTTTAGGAAAAAACTGCAAAAATATTGAACTGCACTTAGTAGTTTTGTCATCCACTGTGATATGGGTTCAAGATCCTGAAATTACTTAAAGGGTCTTCCAGGATACAGTGAATAACTAAAAATATTGTTAAAAAAGGGAATGACTCCCCACTATCAGGGAAAGGTGTCCCCCATGTGGAAAAGGAGAGGCTAGAAAGGACTCTGTGGTGTCAAACTGGAATGGGAGATGTCAGTTTGAACTCACGACTTTTAATACCTATATAAATAGGTTGAAATTTATGTATTATATCTCAATATTTATTCATTCTCATCCCCCATTCTTTACACCCTATTCCCAACGCACCTCCTACGAGTAATCATTTCTATTAGTTTATTAGTTTCTTGTTTATACTTCCTGTGTTAAGCAATGAACACACCTAACAAATTTTCTCTCTGAATATCATTCTTCCCTAAAAGAGGTCCAACTTACTTAGAAAGATGGTTGATTCCAGGGCTGGGGCCAGGAAATACAATGATGATCTCGGAAAATTTTGCTGAGCCTGAAAGTAAGGAAGTGATCAATGAATCATGGCCTTAGGAGCCAGCTCAAATAGCTCCTCATCACCAAATCTGGAACAATTTGAGTTTCAAAAAGAAGAACAACGATAATGGATTATGACTCAGAGGTTAAATGAAAATCTATGAATCTATATGATATAGATAAATTGACAAAAATTAAATGGTAGAGAAGAGAAATTTTCCTTGGACAGAGACTAATGCATGTAGAGTGATTGATAGAATGAGAAAAATCGCCATTTGGCCACCACAATTACGATAATTGTTTCAGGCAAGAATCACCTGATTCTTATGAAGTACGATGTTAGATATAGTGGTTGAAATTTTAACGAGAAAGAGCATGTTTCCATAACCTCAAAATATCAACCTAAGTTATATTTATTAATTTCAAAGATAAAAATACTAACTTTATAGTAGAGAAACCTGGCAGAAATCACCTTAATCAATTGACCGATGTTAAAACCACCAGTAATTGGAAAAATTGATGTCAGCTTCCTTGTGATAATATGCACTGTGGTGTACCAACCAATGATCTAATAGCTTGAATCTGAGATAAATGCATACCTACATAACAATAAAGCAAACATGGTTAAATATTAACTTTGGGGAAATCTGGGGGAAATTTATATGAGAATTTTTCATGGAAGTTTTACTTTTCAGTAAGTCTCTAATGGTTTCAAAAGAAAAAGTTAAAAAATCCTGTGTCTATAATTACTCTATAAAAGAGAATAGAATATCCTACCAGTATATTACTAAATTTAAAGTTGGCATCCAGGCAGACAATTATGACCTTCTTTAATATTCTCCTTGTAGCCCGTCAGAGACGGAATATGAACTGCTGAACCATAGGCAGAACAAGGAAAGCAATTCCATAAAATGTCATCCCTACCCTTTAAGATTTTACAGTCTCTATAATGGAACTGTAGAGGAAATTTTACACAGAATAGAAGCATGTCTATAGAATAAAACATATCGGCATATTTGCCACCCACAAATTGGCACATAAATATGTAACTAGAAAATGTTATATTTACCAACGTGGGCTAGATAGTCTCCATTTACCCCTCCAGGTCCATTCTCCAGGCTTCTCTACCCTGTTTTGGCTCAAGAGTCTGACCTGTATGGACACCTTGGCTCTTTGGATTTCGCTAATGGAAACACAAGCAAGAGATCAAATGCAGAAGGAGAGAGATGTTGGGGCTTTTATTCTCTTTTCTTCCATGGGTTGAGAGGGGCTGTCCACAGTTCCTGTCCAGGTGTTCTCTCCTACCTCTATGCATCTCATCAGGTTCTCATAAGTACTCCCTCCCCTTGCACCCCTCTCCAGCTGCTAGCCCTGCGTGCCTCAACATCCCTTAATAGTTTCCCTTAACCTTGCCACTACTTTTGTAAACAAGCCATTATT
This sequence comes from Equus caballus, assembly GCF_041296265.1. Lineage (NCBI taxonomy): Eukaryota > Metazoa > Chordata > Mammalia > Perissodactyla > Equidae > Equus > Equus caballus. The sequence continues at coordinate 34,486,300 of NC_091708.1, forward strand.
ACAATATTTTTAAAGTATCCTTTGTCCCAGCTGGAACCATGCTCAACAAGAAAGGCATTGCTGGCATCAGGGACACTGTCCCCTGGGACTCCAGTCCCCTCCGACTCCTGGACATGTAGCTTCCAAAGGGCACCAAGAACTTGTCCAATTAGCCTATGGTGCTCCTCCATGAGCAAGAAACTTAGGGATTTTTTTTAGTCCCCTCGCTATAAATTAAAACATTATCCTTTTGCTCATTGCGCCAGTATTGGTTAAGGAACTCGAAAATCTGGAGAAGCACTAAGGCCACATATATTTGCTCTATTTGTTTGGATACTGAGTCTCCTGAAGGGGAACTGAGGATTTAGACAGCTTTCTGGAGCAGAAGGTGTCTGAAGTCACCAAGGACAAGCACAGGTCAGCGGGAGCTAGAAATCTGCACTTGGCTGTGGATCTGCCTTTGTGCTTGTGGGTTTTTTGTGATTTGGGGTTCATGAGTGCGTGTGTGTGCATGTGCATGTGTGTGTGTATGCTCGTGTATGTGTTGTTTGATAGTTGCATGTGCGTGTGTGTAGTGTGTATCTGACTCACAGTCTTATTCTTTAAACCCACTCAGGGCTCTGTATCAGCACATGTAGACTGAGTGGTCAGCCTCCTAGCATGTGATTAAGGATGCCTGATTCATGCCTGTGATCTTAAATACCTGCATCACAGCTGAGCAGATGAGGGCTCAGCATTGGAAGTGAAATTGTACCTCTGCTGGAGGAGACTGCCCAAACTTCACTAAGGAACCAAGGTCAGCAAGGTGCTAGTGTATGTGCAAGCTGTGTTTGCGGGTGACACACATGGGTGAGAGCAGGAATGTGTATTATTTGCTTTTGTCTGTGTGTATGTTACTAATGTGTATGTTACTATGTTCATGGTTGTTGGCGGTTTCATGACAGTCCCTATAACTGTATAAACTTCCCCGCACCATGCTGACTGCCTCCCCACCAGGAAGGGTGTGTGTGTCAGAAGGGGCCAAATCATATCTCTCAGTAATGGGAGTATGTGTGCTGCTTATTGTAATGAGCGTGTGGCTGGGTGTGCATGTGTGTTGTTGGTATGTTTCTTGTGATATTTTTGCATTGTGTGTAGCCCCATGTGTTTTTGGTGATGTGTGTGTATAGTGATAAGTTGAGTGTTTGCCAGGTGTGTCATGTGTTCAGTGTGTTGATGTGCATTGTGAACGTGTCTGTGGGTGAAATGTACATCATTGTGTTGTGTATGTCTTACTTTGTGTGTTGTTTGTTATTTGTATGTCTATATATGAGTGTCTATAAACTTTAATTAGGAAGTGTAGGTAAAGTCATTAGCCTAGCATCCAAGTATTCACTAAAATGTTCACCATTCCTGTAAATGGTAATTTGTGGACTATTATGGTTTGGGAAATTTCTGGCATCAAGGAACTTTAAACGACCACCCACTTCTACACCGACCACAAGTTTACAGATCTAGGTCACTGGGACCCAGCCAGGTTCACAAGAGAAGTGTGACGATGCTCCAAGAACCACACCTCAGCACTGGAGCCTCACCTTACTAAAAGGAAAGAACAACTGATAACAGTTTTCAGAGGCTATTTTGCTGTTGCTGCCACAAAGAATTTTTACAATGTGTCTCTATTTTCGTGTAGCAGATTATCCCTCTATCCTTACCAAGATCTACGCTCACAGAGAGCAGGAGCGTTGCCTTTCTGCTCACTGTGGTATTCTCAGTCCTTAGTAGAGGTCCATGTTCAGATTCAATGTTAAATATATAATTGTTGAACAGGGAAAGCCCTCTTGATTCTTAGCAATGAGGGGTTGTTTGCTGCTTTTGGGTGCGATGTTTTTCTGGAGCCAGACTAGGTAGAAAGCAGATGCCTGCATCCCTATATGTGAGTAATTATTAGAGTGTAGCTAAAAATTAATTGTTTTCAGAGTTTGTGACAGAGAATTAAAGTATGAGATGTGATGGTCATGATCATCCTTTCTAGTTTCCTGATCTACCTGAGCTTTATTCACCCCCAGCATACAGAAGAGCAGTATGAGGTCTGAGAACAAGAGCAGCGTGTCAGAGTTCCTCCTCCTGGGGCTCCCCATCACGCTGGAGCAGCAGGACCTGTTCTTTGTTTTATTCCTATGCATGTACCTGACCACAGTGATGGGGAACCTGCTAATCATCCTGCTCATCAGGCTGGACTCTCGCCTACACACCCCCATGTACTTCTTCCTCAGCCACTTGGCCTTCTCTGACATTTCCCTTTCATCTATCACGGTTCCAAAGATGCTCAAGAACATGCAGACTCAGCAACAATCTATCCCCTATATGGGGTGCATTTCTCAGTTGTATTTTTTCATAGTTTTTGGTTGTCTTGACAATTTCCTTCTTGCAGTGATGGCATATGACAGGTATGTGGCCATCTGTCAGCCACTCCACTACACAACTTTTATGAGGCAGGAGCTGTGTGTCTCACTAGTAGCTGGGTCCTGGTTCTTCTGTTGTGCACATGCCCTTTTGCACACCCTCCTCTTGGTCCAATTGTCCTTCTGTGCTGACAATACCATTCCCCACTTCTTCTGTGACCTCACTGCACTCCTGAAGATAAGCTGCTCAGACATCTCTCTCAATGAGCTGGCCATCTTCACTGAGGGAATAATGCTTTTGATTCTGCCTTTGACTGGTGTCTTGGGCTCATATATCTGTATAGGGACCACCATCCTAAGAGACCCCTCTACCAAGAGACTCTTTAAAGCCTTTTCTACTTGTGGCTCCCATCTCCTTGTGGTATCATTGTACTATGGGACACTTGCAGGTGTCTACTTTTTCTCCACATCATGGGACTCCAATGACAAAGTCGTAATTGCTTCAGTCGTGTATACAGCAGTTACCCCCATGCTGAATCCCTTCATATATAGCCTGAGGAACAGAGATATAAAACATGCCCTAGAAATATTTGTCAATAGGGCTAAATTCTTTCAGTGACAATCACTAAATACTTTTATTGCAGTCGTGAGCAGAGTGAGATGTGTCTTCTAAAATTATTGTGTTTGACAGCTGTACACAATTTTAAAATAATATACATTCTGCTATCATGAATATTGTTGTTACTATGCTAACTACACCAAGTTTGCTAATTGGAATGTTACATGTTCTTAATCCCTAATTAATTTCTTCTGCTTGTTTGTAACTTCTAATAAGATATGTACATAATCTTATGGAAAATATTTTGCACAATATCATTGTGGATTTGTTTTTTTATCCTTCTTGTTATGTCATTTTTTGCTAATGTATGTTTTATACTATGCTATTGAGGACATGTAAATTTATCGTCATGATCTGCTCATGGTGGACTCATTCTTTTAGGTAGTAGTGTGCTGAAGATGGCTTGCATTGGCTGAAAGGTGATTGTGCACATCTCTTCCAACTCCACATTCAATGACATCATATTGGTAGGTTGAAATCAGGCATAATGGGAACCGTGACACTATGGAAATTGGAAAATCATACAAAGCAAGACATGGTAAAAAAAAAAGGGAGAGAGAGCATCATTTTTCATGCATTTAAAAGCACACTACTGCATTTATAATTAGGAGATATCTCTCTTTATCTCTAGCAATGGCTCCTACCTTAACCTCTCATCCACTTGTTCTGATATTAGTATAGGTACACCAGTTTTGTTTTGGTTAGTATTTTGATGGTATTTATTTTCCATCACTTTAAGCTAGTCTCTGTCATTTTATTTGTGAGGACTCTGCTCTTAACAGAGTAAAGTTGGGTTTTGCTCTTTTTATGATGACTGACATTGATTAAATTTCTGGAGAATTTGATCTATTAACATCTAATACAATCATAATACATTTTAATTTATATTTTTCATATTACTATATATTTTCTGTTGGACATCTGTTGTATATTTATTGTGTATTTTCTTTCTCCTTTTTGATAAGTTAAATATATATTTAGTTTCCCCATTCCCCTCTATTAACTTTTTAATCATACATTATTATTTTATAATTGTTTTCTGTGTCTTATGTAGAGATTCCTCTTACTTTCTCTTCAATTTTTTAAATTGTTGTATAATATACGTAACATGAAACTTACCCTTGGAACCATTTGAGCTATACAATTCAGTGGTGTTTAGTACATTCATCACCACTGTCTCATCCAAAGACTCCAAAAGAAAACTCTATGGAATGTCAATGCAATCGGGTACTTTGCAGCTGTGAAAAAATAATTATAATGACATCCATGAACCAATATGGAGGGATTTCCAGGATATATTGTTAAATGGAAAAAAGCAATGTGTAAGAAAACAAGCATAGCATGCTACTTTTTGTGCAAAAGTGAAAAGGAAGCAAACTATATATATATATATACTGGATGTTTGAGCAAAAAGAAATAGAAAAAGAACAAATCAGAAACTAATGAGATTGCTCACCTACAGGAGGTGAGTAGGAATGTGGTAGAAAAGGTAGGGAGATGAGTATGTTTATTTCTCTAGTTTTGATTACGTTATCTTTTACCTACTAAAAAATAAACAGAAGAGGGTGGGGAATAAAGCAAAATAGAATAAAACAAAACAAATGAACCTAACTACATTGCAAATTAATCCCATAATCGGACTAAAATGGAATATTAACTAACTAACCTAAGTAATTCTTGAACACAGAATTTCGTCTATTTAATCTCAAAATAAAGAAAAAATCTAAACATAGTTTTTGAGCTGCAGTTAGTTCTTCATTAACAGTGATGTGAGTTCAAGGTTCTGAAATTACATGACATATATTCAAAGATTCAACAAATAAGTAAACATATTGTGGAAAAGGGAATGACTCCTCACTATCAGGAAAGGCACCATGTTGTGTGGAAAAGAAGAGACTGGAAAGAACTTTATGGTGTCAAACTAGATTTGGAGATATCAACTTGAACCATGTTTTTCAAATGTATAAATAGATTGAAATGCATACGTTATTTGTGTCAATATCTATAATGTTCCCATCCCCTAATCTTTCTGACCCACCTCCTATGGGTAACCCATCTTTAGTTTATTACTTTGTAGTGTCTACTTCCTGCGTTCATATATATATATATATATATAAGTTCATATATATATATATATATATATATATATATATAATTTCCCAACTATGTTCTCTGAGACCATTCAGAATCCTTTAAAGAAATGAACTTGCCTAATGACAAATTTGCTCTTTACCATTCTCCTCTAAAAGTGGCCTATGTTACTTAGAAAAATGGCTGATTCCAGGGTGCAGCCAGGGCACAAGAACAAAATACAACTGATAATTGCAGAAGAAATTATAGAATTAGAAAATCGCTATTTGGTCACCACATCTGCAATAAACTTTAAATATCAGAATCACTAATGGTTGTTAAGCTGGAACCATGCCAAAAAGGAAGAAGGCCAGGTCATCACTGGCATTGGGGACACCATCTCCTGGGACCTCAGTCCCTCTGGCTCATGGACACACAGCTCCCCAAAGGAGAGTAAGAAACAGGCCAGAAGCTTGGGAAGTTTGTTTAAGTTCTCTCATTGGTAACTAAATATTCTATTTTGACATTTCCCTGGAGTTTGTTAAGCAATACGAAAGTCTATAGGTGATCTGAGGCCACGGATATTTCTCCAAATTGTCTGGATACCAGATCTCCTGAAGAGAAGCTGAGGATTTGGGCAGCAGTCTGGAGCAGAAGGTGTTTGAGGTCACTAGTGAAGAGCGTGGGGTCAGAGGGAGCTGGAAATCTGCATTTGGTGGATCTGCCTGTATGCTTGTAGATTTGCGTGCCTTTGTGTTCATGGATGTGTGTGTGTGTGCGCATGCATGTTATTTATGATTGTGTGTGTATATGAGTGTTTATGAACTGAACCACATATTGATCATCCTTCCCTTAGGATGAGAACTGGTCACAGGCGACTATAATCCTCAAATAAGTAGCATGTGCGTGCCTTATATCAATTACAGAAATGTAATTTATAATTCAAGTGTTCTCATAAAGAAAACTCCAAACACAAATGGCTTGATTGGCAAATTTTATCAAATATTTTTGAGGAAGAAATAGTTCCAATGGATTATGTTTACCAAGTGGTAGAAGAATTATTCTTCCATTATTTCCTAATTTTTTACTTTACTTATCTTTTAATGTTGTTGAATGACCATTTGTAGAATTGGTAATTTGACTAATTTATTGTTATTGATTTGGGCTGGTTCTGTGTAAATAAAGTAGTCAGAGGCTTGAACTAAGGAAGATCCTTAATCTCTATTAGCTCCCTTTTTCCCTGACGCAAGAGTAAAAGGATCGAGAAAGAAAACTACTGTGGACAAGGTATTAGTCTTGGGGAGACCTCAGTAGTCTTTTTGTCTATATGAAAGAGGCCAGGTTTCAGAATCTGACATCTAAGAAACCCCTACTCTGCATCCAGTCCTGTGCTAGGCTCTGAATGGTCGAGGAGAGGGGAGAAGTAAATAACACAACCTCTGTCCTAGAGGTGCAATCACATTTGGGACATAGGAAAGAAATGTGTCCAAAATTGTAGGGCAGATTGTATGTGTAATAAAAACTGGGGTTGGAGGGATGGGTAGGCAAGGTGTGCAGGAGGTAACATTGAGAATGATCCTCTACAAGTGGCCACTTTCATAAGAGTCTGAGAGAAGCCCAGCCTGTGGAGGTGTCTGCTAACATGTGTTAAACACAGAGGGAACAAACTTGGATTAGGTTATGGATTGAAATTTGTATCACAGAGTTGTGTTTTTCTGAGGGGACAGCTTGGGTCTTTCTCAGGGAGGAAGTAGGTCTTTACAGTTTCGAGGAATTTATTAATCCATCAACTGAGGCATTCATTCACTCTCAACTCTCTGTCAACATGAATGATTATAAATATATTTACCTTTTGTTGGAGTATACAAAGAAAATGATCATAAGAGCTGGCATTTATTGTGTATTTATCATGTGCTTTAGTATGCATTATCTCAGTTAACCTTAATAGTAACTTCATAATGACAATACTATTATTATCTGAACTTTAAAGCTGATGAGACAAAGATGAGAGAATTTATTTTACTTGTTCAGGGCCAACAATGAATGACTGGCCCAGCCCAGCATCCAGTTCATTCTGACCAGTGCATTGGCAACATCAATATTTGAAGATGACTAAGACATTCCTGCTTCCTGGCTGGAACTATGAACAGGCATAGAGGAGGAGCCCAGGATGACCCTGATATCATGGGCACCCTCTCAGGTGGCTCCTGCAGGTCAGTCCCTCCAGCTTTTGCACAAGCTCCTCTCAAGATCTGATAGGAATGGGAGGTATTTAGTCTACTTTGACTTTTTCCTTAGCCAGGAGCTTAGGGAATTTCTGAGTCCTCTCTGTGGTTTATAAGATGGTATCCTTCTGCCTGTTGCTCTGAAGTTCAAGGAGAGACATGGAAAACTCAGGAAGTTGTGAACTCACAGAGGCTTTCCTCTTATGTTTTTGTTCCTGTTGTGCTCAACAGAAGAGAAGAATTCAGGAAATTTCATTAGAAGGCAGCTGAGCTCACCAACGACTGGCACAGGTCAGAGTAAGCTGGGAATTCTAGGTGGGCAAGATGTGTCTCTGTGTCTGGAGGTTGCATATGGATTCCACATGGGTCTGTGTGTTTTTTGTTTGTGTAATGTGGTTATATGCATGTTTTCTTCATGAATTTTGTCTGCGTGTGTGAGATATATACATCTCTCTCTATATATATATAGGCACATATGAGAGAGAGATGTAAATGACTCACAATCTGATTTTTTTCTTTTCTGACTCAGAGCACACAGCACCAAATAAGCCTGTATTAAGAAGTGCAGAGCATTTCAGAATGTGATTTGGGGTCTCCTAATCAATCCTTTAATCTTCAGTATTTTCCACACTCTACTTTTGTAACTCCCACATTTTCCTCCTCATAATTAAATACATGAGATTATAGAGTCTGAAGAGAGATGGTTGTGCTCCTGAATCTAAAGTAGATGCTTCCTGAATTTACCCATAACCAGCATAGGGAGAGGGCTTGAAATCTCTCCTCAGTGATATGGATGTGTGTGATCTTGAGTTTTGTTTGTGGATTATATTTGTGTGTGAGTCCAGATGTTTAGACTGTGTCGTGTGTGTGTGTTTGTACGTGTATTTGATGATTTTTTTTTAATTTCCAGTTAGTGTATATGTGGTGGTTCCTGTGAGTGAATGGGGCCCAAGTGCCTCACTCACTGATAACCTCTGCCTATGTTGGGTGCAAGTCAATGGGGGCTGGAACATCTCCTCCTGGAATGAGTGAGTACATGTGTGGCCATGTGTGTTGCTCAACTATGAAGAGGCGTGTGTGTGTAGTGGTGTGTTTCTTGTATGATTTTTGTGCAGTGTGTGACTTGTGTGTTTTTGTTTGTATGTGTGCTTGTATAGTTCAGTCTAGATTCATACAATGGACATTTGATTTAGATATGTTGCTGGATGTTTTACGTTTGTGTTGTACTGTGCACGTGTTTGTATTTATGTGTGGTGCGTGGTGGATTAATTCTGTGTTGTGTGTCCAATCTGTGGTATTATTTATTATTTGCATTTATATGAGTGTGTGGATAAATAAACCACACACTTACCATCTCTTACTCAGGGCTGATATAGGGCACAGGTGGCAAGAAATCACAGGTCAGTCATTTAAATGCACGTGTATGTGTGTATTTCTTGGATGTGTTTTAGGGTCTTCTGGTTGGTCCCTATGAAGACTCATATATTTCCTTAACTAACTTTCAAAAGTGGCTATATTTCTGTATTGAGCAGGCAGGTTCAGGTGCATTTCCACCACTGGGCAGGTGTCATGCACTAGTAGATATGAACTCAGTGTCTGTAGTACATCTGACACGGCACCAATCCTCAATCTGGGCCCTTATGTGTTTTTGTGACTTTGGGAAGTGACTTCATCTCTCTGAGGTTCAGATACCTCACCGGCAAAGGAGGGTAACTATTCCTACTGCACAATGCTATTTTGAGGATTAAATGAGGCATGCATACAAACCATTCAGCACCATGTCTGGCACATAATAGGTGCTCAGTAAAAAGGAGACATTTTTATTATCTTTCCCCAAACCCATTGTTTGTGTCATGGAGGTTCCTTATTTCACCACCATTTGGGGCAGAACAGGTAGAAGTCAGAGGAAACTGGCTCCCCACAAAGGATCCCTCTCACTCTTCAAAGTCACACATTACAGCCTTTCCATGGCTTATGTCCCAGCAGCCTCCTTCACAAGGTTCTGCCCGAATCAAGATGTCTGGTTGGTTCTGTCAACACAAATAATCCATTATCAATCTGTAAATCAAAATCGGGGTGAGTTTATTATGAGCCGAGTTTGAAGACTATAATCCTGGGTCTTCCTTTCCCAAGGGAAGAAGGACACCAAAGAAGTGGGGTGTACAGAGCAGTTATATGCTGTCTTGGAACAAAGAGCATACAGCACATATGATAAGCATGTCCCTTTTACAATAGACAGGAGATTGCTTTGTTGGCACAGTAGGTGAGTTGTCACAAGGTGAGCACAGCAGGTCAGTAATTAATCCTTAGTTTTTGGGAAGAGATTCTTATCCTTAAGGGAATGCTGATATAGGGAAAGATACATCCTTATCTTTAAGGGCATCATTCTTGTCTTTGGGACATCTTAAATATTTAAAGCATACGTACAATGCATGTTCAACAGGCCATGTCAGGCCCTTTTGGAACAACAAGTTCAGGTTGAATTAGTTTTAAAGCGAATGGCTTCTTCATATACTCCAATCTATCCTACTGATTTTCAATTCTTTATCAGTTCCAGGCCTCTTGTTTTCCTCTTGTTGCTTGGTTAGGACTGACACAGCATGTGTCAGTGAGCAGCTGGCCGCCCCATAAGGGTCAGTTAGTGTCCTCATTGGTGGCCATGAATTGAGATAACTAGTGCCCCTGAACAAGTTTCCGGTCCCTGAGGAGGACTTGCTGTCCTGTTCCTATACTTGAGTGAGAATGTCAGCCTGGATTCCCTCTTCTAGGGTATGTGGTTGGTAAACCTTACCTCTAACTTTACTCCAAAAGAAACGTTACATCTGGAATTCAACATCGAAGAGTTGAATGACTGCCAGTTGGTCATTTATCTCTTTCATCTGGTATTTTTTTTACATCTATGAAATGAAGACCATAATATTGCCTTATGTACCATACAGTCTCTAAATATATATTTATTATTTGAAGTTAAAGCATGTAACCCCTTGTAAATTGTGTGATGTATCCATATGATTGGTGACTCTTTCTGACAAAGGTACCTGACATCATATGGCATGTTTCCTTATTCCAACTAATGAAGGGAGTGCTTTCTATGTAGTGTGGTTAAGAGATGGATTCTGGTTAGATATATAGAGAATTTCACCTATTTCATTTATGAGTAATGTATCTTTCCACATTTAAATAATGTATTTTTATTTCTCATAATTAAAATGGGTAGAGTAATATTTATTAGTGGAATTATTCTCTCCAAATCTGTCATCTTGGGTCTTTCATGTGGGCACAGCTGTGAGTGATGAGTAGAACTTGGTGCTGAGTTATCAAGGCTTGCCTAGGATGCTCAGAAAGTAGAGTAACTGATGAGCGAATGCAACCAAATTTTGAGGGAGTGGTGAGGATCCAGAATGAGAAGTGGCTGTATATACACAAATATCACTCTCACATAGTCCCTAGTAAGAATGAGAGCTGACTTTTTAACAATGACAACAATAAAAGGTTGAAGGAAATCAGAAGTGGCTTGATTAGTAAAGTGAAAAAAACAACAAAAATATGTGCCAACCTGAAATACTACATCGGCAAATATATCCGCCAAAATTGAAAGTAAGATAAAGATATTTACAGAGAATCAAAAACCAAAAATAAAAATTGCCTGCAGACCTATACTAGCAGAAACACCAGGGGAATTCTTTAGGCAGAAGGAAAATTATTATTAGAAGAACTTGAAAATTTACAAAGAAATGAAGGATTATAGACATACTCATAATATTGGTAAACGTAAAAAAAAATTGACTGAACTAAAAAATACCAATAATAAAAATACCTTAGGGGATTATCTAGACAATCCTAACGTCACACTTCTGTGAAAATAAATTTGGAAACTCAGTTGAATTAGATAATTTCCTAGGGGGAAACAAATTACCAAAATTGATTCCTTATGATATAGAAAGTCTAAACAAAAATTTCTGTAGAATAATTGGACAAAGCAAAACTACTCCATAAAATAGAATCAAACCCACATCATTTCATGGGGAAAGCTATTAATGGTCAAAGATCTGATAGTCTAATGCTGCATGAATTGTACCAGAACATCGAAAATAAAGGAAAACATCTTAATTTGTTTTATGGATGAAACAAATATAATATTGACGCGTAAACATGAGAAAGAAGTATGAAAATAAAATTTAAAGTACTTATGACTATTCTTCTCGCAAACACATTCAATAAAATATCAGAAAATAGAATCCAACACCACAATAATAAAATAATACCTATAATCAAATGGGATATTTCCAGGAATTTGAACTTAGTTATATTAGGAAACCTCTAATATAACACATCAAATTAATAAATTGTACGTTAAAAATCATATGAATTTCTCCATAGATGCTGAAAATATCTCAAAAGAATTAGCTAAAACTCAAGAAAAAAAGAATTGCTAGATCCTCTTTAAATAAGATACTTATATTACATGACATACATAATATAGATAAATATTTTTTACAGTTTATAATGTTACATTATGTATATTATTATACATAATAAGACATATTTATATATATCATATCCATTTCATGTAAAATATGTATTACACTTTGCATATTATTATTCATAATAAAATCTATAGTTATACAGTGTATGATATATATATATGTAGTTATACAGTATACAAGTATGTAAGATACAAGAGTATCTTACTTAGTGGGGAATCATTAGACATATTCCCTTTAAGATCAGGATCAAAACCAGAATTCTCACTAAATAACGTTGTGAAAATATTAGCCAATGTAAACAGATTAATGACAGTAATTAATTCATAATAATTGGATAATAAGAAGTACAATCTTCTGAAGATTTTATGCATACTTTAAAAACAGTAGGACATTCTGAAAGCAGAAGTTGTATGGAGTTACTGTAACTGCACAGTTTGTTGAAGAGAATTGAAGTAGTTGTCAGGAGTTAGACATTTGTCAATCACACCTCATTTCCCCCGATCTTTGTTCACAAATGCACACCTCGACAGAGGAAACTCCCCTTTCACCCTTTCCTGCCTTTTTAGAATTCAGTCTGAACATGAAATAGGTTACACCTAAACAGACCAGCCATTTCCTATTCCTTTTCCAAAAATGTACCGTTGTGTGTCATCTTCATAGTTAAATCTATTTGTGTTCAATACCCTGGTTTTGTGTTCCTGTGATGTAATCTGATCTACAGCATCTCTCTCATAACTTGCAACATTCCCACAGTACAATTTCTGTCTTAAAATGAGGTTTTCCTTTACTACCTTCTTTAGACCCTCAGTGTTAGATTCTGTGTGTTGTACCTTACTGAGTAAACATATTACCTAGACTCAGCCCAACGTTATTATTTAGTTTTCCTGCAAAAATATTGGTGTTCTGCCTTTGAATTCAAGCTCTTGCCCTGCTCCATTGGGATAAGTCTCCAGGTGTGAAATATTTCAGAGTCTTTTTTTTTGTTTTTAACTCCTATAACCCCAGTCATTATGCCACATTGGGCATGGTATTTGGACCAGGATGCCAACTGTTTTCCTGAATTCTCATGAGAGATTGAAACATCTTAATAGGCCATTCCTATTGCAGAGGAGTCTCTGCTACATTGAGGTTGCCTCTCCAACCTGTCAATAACTATCCCCAGCCCTCTGGTCCTTCTTTACCCCCCTTATCTTGTCTTATTTGAGTAAATTTCCTTCAAATCTCCAGATTAGGAATCTAAACTTCTAAAGAATATTCTTCCATAAAATGTTAATAACTAAAGTCAATTATTTCACACCAGTCCATACTCTAAAGCAATTGATATATTATATTTGATAATTTTACCTCTTACATTATTATTCACCAGGTAACAATATCTGTGAATTGATATAGAATGATCTCCAGGATACACTGTTAACAAAAGAAAGCAATGTGTCCAAGAGTATCTGTAACATGCTACCTTTTGTGTAAAAATGAAAGAGAAATAAGAAAATATACTTGATCTGCTCATTTGAGCAAAAAGGAACACAGGAAGAACTCAGAAACTAATGAGTTTGTTTTTCTAAAAAGGCTACATGGGGATGTGTGGGAAGGATGTGGAGATGGGTGTACCTGCTTGTATATTTTGACCAGGTTATCTTTTACATGCTCAAAAATAGATAAATCAAATGAATGGAAAACAAACAAACAAAAAGAATGAAAGCAAAAGAAAATGGGCCAGCCCTGTGGCCTAATGGTTAAGTTTGCATGCTCTGCTCTGGCAGCCAATGTTCAATTCCCTGGTATGGAACTATACCACTTTTCTGTCAGTGGTCATGCTGAGAAGGGGGCTCACATACAAAAAGAGGAAGATTGGCAATGAATCTTAGCTCAGGGAGAATCTTCCTCAGAAAAAAACAAACAAACAAACAAAAAGCAAAAGAAATGAACTTAACTGTATTAAAAAAAATAACATGATTAGACAGGAGAAATTAAAATAACCCACATAATTCTTGAAAAGATAATTTGTCTATATCCCCTCACAATAAAGAAAAAAACTATAAAAAATATTGAGTTGCATGTAGTAACTTTGTCATTCACAGTGATATGGGTTCAAGATTCTGAAACTGCTTACCCCATGTTCTAGGATTCTGTGAATAAGTAAAAATATTGTTTAAGAAGGGAATGACTCCTCATTATCAAGGGAAGGTGTTACAGACATGGAAAAGGATAGACTGGAAACAACTCTGTGTTGTCAAACTGGAATTGGAGATGTCAGTTTGAACTCACAGTTTTTAATACATACGTAAATAAGTTGACATTTATGTATTGTATATCAATATTTATTCTATATTTTCATTGCCCATTCTTTTTTCCTTATTCCCAACCCACTTCCTATGAGTAACCCTTTCTGCTAGTTTCTTGGTTTCTTGTTTATACCTTCTGCATACACACACACACACACACACACACACACACACAAGTATGTGTACGCATGGAAGCCTTGTAAGCAATGAAAATACCTAACAAACTTTCCCTCTAAATACCATTCTTACCTAAAAGGAACACAAATACCCAAATTGCTTCAAATAATGCCCGATTCCAGGGCCAGGGCCAGGAAATAGAAAGATGATCTGGGAAAGTTTTGCTGACCCTGCAAGGAAGGAAATGGTCAACAAATTATGGGGACACAGGAGCCTGCTCAAAGGGACCCACAAATGCTTAATCTTAAATAAATTGGGTTTCAAAAAGAATAACAACAGACAAACAAACACACAGAAAAACAGGATCAATTCTTGGTTACTAGAGGGTAGGGGGAGAGCAGGGCAAAAGAGGGAAAGGAGCACATATGTATGGTGATGCATGAAATCAGACTATTGGTGGTGATCATGATGCAGTTAACACATAATCTGAAATATAGTAATGTACACCTGAAATTTATACAATGTTATAAACCTATTTGACCTCAATAAAATCATTAACGAAAAGAATCACAACCCTAAAGGATTATGACTCAGATATTAAAAGGGAATCTGTGAAACCATAATGATATAAATAAATTAATAAAACAAGTAAATGGTAAAGAAGGGAAATTTCTCTCTTACAGAGAACTGTTACATGTAGAATGATTGATGGAATGAGAAAAATCACCTTTTGGCAATCACAATTACAATGATTGTTTCAGGCAAGAATCACTTGATTCTTATTAAGTGTGATGTTATATATAGTGGTTGAAATTTTAAAGAGGAATGGTGTGTATATATAACTGCAAAATATCTTCCCAAGCTATCTTTATTAGTTTCAAAAATAAAAATAGTACCTTTATAGTAGAGAAAGCTGGTAGGCACCACCTTAATTAATTGACCAAGATTAAAACCCCAAGTAATTGGAAAAATTGGTATCAGCTGCCTTCTGATAAGGTGCACTGTGGTGTACCTGCCAAAAATCTATGGCTGAATCTGAGATAGATGCCTACCTACATAATAATAAGGGAAACATGCTTAAATGTTCATTTTAGGGGGATCTGGATGAAACGTATATGAGATTTTTTTGGTATAATTTTTTACTTTTCTATAAGTCTTAAATGATTTCAAAATAAAAAGTTAAAAAAATCCTTTGTCCATAATTACTCAATAAGAGAGAATAGAATATCCTACATATCTTTCTCTAAATTTAAAATTGGCATCAGGCAGACAATTGGGATCTTCCAAAATATTCTCCTTGTAGCCCCTGTCAGAGACAGAATATGAACTGCTGAGCCATGGGCAAGGCACAGGAAAGTAATTCTATAAAATCTTAGCCCTGATCTTTAAGAGTTATAGTCTCTATAATGAAACTGTAGAGGCAAATTGACACCAAGAAAAGGAGCATGTCTGTAGAACAAAATGTATCGGCATATTTGCCATCCACAAATTGGCTCACAAATGTGTCACTAGAAAACGTTATCTATACCAATGAGCGCTAGATAGTCTCCGTTTGCCCCTCCAGTCCATTCTCCAGCCTTCTCTAGGCTGTTATCTCCCAGAGTCTGATCTTTATGGACTGCACCAACTGGGCTCCCTGGTTCTTTGGATTTGGCCAACGGAAACACAAGCAAGAGGTTGAAAGGCAGAAGAAGAGAGAGGTTGGGGCATTTATTCTCCTGTTTTCCTCCCTACAGCACCATGGGTTGACAGTCTCTGTCTGAAGTTCATGTCCAGAGGTCCTCTCCAACCCTTACATGTCTCACCAGTAAACCACTTCCTCCCCTTGCACCTGTTTCGCATTGCTGCTGGCCCTGGGTACCTCACTATCCCTTAGTAGTTTCCCTTAAACTGGCCAAGACCTTTGTAAATAAGCCATTATTACATCTCTTTAAAAAAAATCCTTCATCCAAGCTGGAATCATGCCAATGAAAAGGGTATACATAGCATCAGAGACTCCATCCCCTCAGACTCCAGTCCCCCCGTGTCCTGGACATGAAGCTCCCCAAAGGGCAGCAAGAACTTGGCTAATTAGCCTAATGTGACTCCTCCATGACCCAGAAGCCTGGGACCATTGTTTCTGTCCTCTTGCTGGTAATTAAAACATTATCTTTTTGCTCATTGCTCTAGAGTTGGTTAAGGAACTTGAAAATCTGTAGAAGTTCTAAGGCCACAGATATATCTTCTATCTGTCTGGTTACTGACTCTCCTGAAGAGAAGCTGAGGATTTGGGCAACAATCTGGGGAAGAATGATTCCGAGGTCACCAACAATGAGCACAGATCAGAGGAAGCTGTAAATCTGAACTTGGGATGGACCTGGTGTGTGCTTGTGGGTTTGTGTATGAGTATCTCTGTGTTCATGGGTGTGTGTGTGTGTGTGTGCGCGCTTGTTTTCCTCTTGTTTGAGTGTTACACCATGGATATGTGCTATGAATCTGACTCACAGCCTGTTTCTTTACCTGAGTTAGACTCAATATGGGCTCTGTTTTAGTGCGTGTAGGCCAAGTTATCAACCTCCTAACATGTGAGTTAGGGACTCCTGATTCATGCCTGTGATCTTAAATATTTGTCTTCTGTTGATATTATGCGACATTTCCCACCCTGGGCAGGAATCACGGCTGAGCAGAGGAGAGCTCAGGATTAGGAATGAGATTGTTGTCTCCGCTCCTGGAGAAGAAGATGCCTTACCTCATCAAAAAACCCAGGTTAGAAAGAGCTGAAATCTCTGCTCAGAAGTGTGTTAGTGTATGTGCAACCTCTGTTTGTGGATGGCACACTCATATGTGTCTTGTTTCTTTTCTCTATGTATATGTTACCATGTGTATGTTACTACGTGCGTGAGTTGGTGATGGTTTAATGATGTGCCTTTTTGATAGGCTTCACTGCCCCATGCTGACCCCCTTCCCGGGGAAGCATGTAGTCAGAAGGACCTGAAGCATGCTTCTTAGTAATGGGAGTGTGTGTGCTGCTTGTTGTGGTGTGTGGCTGCGTATGAATGTGTGTTTCCTGTGAGATTTTTGTGTTGTGTGTGGTCTTGTGTGTTTTTGGTGATATGTGTGTATAGTGATGAGTTATGTATATGTTGTGAGTTGAATATGTGTCAAGTGACCAGGTGTGTCATGTGTCAGGTGTGTTGATGTGCATTATGAGTGTGTTTGTGGGTGAATGGTACAACATTTTGTGTTGTGTGTCTTGCTTTCTTTATGATTTGTATGTATGACTGAGTTATTTATGACTGGTATGTATGTATATGCGTGTTGGTAAACTGAAATACACATCAGATATCCTTCCCTTAGGATGAGAACAGGTCATGGGTGACTTGAATTCCCCCATCAGCAGTGTGTTTGTGTGTGTGTATGTATGATTTTTACGTGATTTGGGGGCTTATTTCCCCAAATGACTCAAATATTTCCTTCAGTATCTTCTTCTGGAGCACTGTTGACTGAGATAACCAAAGCTCCAAACTCTCTGTTTCTGAAATGGATCTGCTATGATTTTCATATACCTGACAGTAACTGAGTCACTCAGAGTGTTTTAACTCCACTTAATATCCCAGGCAAAGACAAATTAGCATCATGATGCATGAAGTTAGAGTGCAGAACCCCCACCAAATGGCAATGAGAATTTGGGAAAATCACTTAACTTCTTGGTCTCAGTTTTTAATCTATATAATGGAAGGAAGTAAACTTAAATGACAATCAATGTGAGAATCTTTTGTCAAGTGGAAAATAGATCAATATAAATGAAAGGAAATAGCTAGGCAGGGAATGAAGATCTTCAACTATTTTGGCTTCACGGAAGCTGTAAATCAACAGAGGGTGTCTGGCACTCCTAACCAAAAATACCAGAAGTTTCCATATGTAATGGTTGAGAGCGTGGGATCTGATCACACAAACATATTAGCTAGAACTGCACAAAGTAGTCAATATGTTATCCTTTTTAGCCTACAGAAAATGACAATGTTATATACACACATATATATGTATGATTTATGTCATTTCTGTTTCTATTTTCAAAGAGCTAAAATAGGTGAAAAAACATTCATTCTTAGTGCAGCTGGGAGGACTTTTTATTTTTTTTTAATCTGAGAATGTAAGGCTGATGTGTGGATTTAATTAGGAGTTATAGGTAAAGTTCTTAGCCTAGTTCCAAGTGTTCACCAAAACATTCACCATTCTTACAAAAGATAGCTTGTGGACTATTCTGGTTTCGGAGGTATTCCAGCATCAAGTGGCTTTAAATGACCACCCACTTCTCGAGTGACCATGAATTTACTGCCATAGGTCAATGGGACCTGGTCAGATTCATAAGATGAGTGTGATAACACTCCAACGACACTGCCTCAGCCCTGGGGTCTCACGTTACTTTAAGGCAGAAACAACTGATACCAGTTTGCTGAGGCTCATCTATTTCTGCCACAGTGAATTATTATGATTTGGCTCTGTCTTGGTGTAGTGAATTATCCCTCTATGCTCATCAAGTTCTACACTCACAGAGGGAAAGAACTCTGTCTTTCTTGTTCACTGCTGAAATTTTAGTCCTTAGTAGGAGTTCATTTCAATAAATAATGGTTGAATAAAATCATGAACACTCTCTTGCTTCTGTACAATGTGGTCTCATAGCCTACTGTTGGATGTGATGGTTTACAGGAGTCAGACTGGGATAGCATGAAGATGCACACATCCACAAGTATGGGAAATTAATGAGTCTATTTAAAAATTCATTGTTTTCCCATAGAATTACAGTATGAGATGTGATGGACCTGATAATATTTTCTAAATCCCTGATATTCCCAAACATCCTTCATCCACAGCATACAGAAGGGCACTATGAGGCCTGAGAACAAGAGCAGCGTGTCTGAGTTCCTCCTCCTTGGGCTCCCCTTCTCACTGGAGTATCAGGGCTTGTGCTTCACCTTGTTCTTGGGAATGCACCTGACCACAGTGCTGGGGAATCTGCTCATCATCTTGCTCATCAGGCTGGACTCTCACCTCCACACTCCCATGTACTTCTTCCTCAGCCACTTGGCCTTCTCTGACATTTCCCTTTCATCTGTCGTGGTTCCAAAGATGCTCATGAACATGCAGACTCAGCAACAATCCATCTCCTATGTGGGGTGCATATCTCAGATGTGTTTTTTCTTAGTTTTTGCTTGTCTTGACAATTTCCTTCTTGCAGTGATGGCATATGACAGGTATGTGGCCATCTGTCAGCCACTCCACTACACAACTGTTATGAGTCAGGGGCTGTATGTCTCCTTAGTAGCTGGATCCTGGTTATTCTGTTGTGCACATGCTCTGTTGCACACCCTTCTCTTGGTCCGACTGTCCTTTTGTGCTGACAATACCATCCCAAATTTCTACTGTGACCTCACTGTGCTCCTGAAGATGAGCTGCTCAGACATCTCCCTCAATGAGCTGGTCATCTTCACTGAAGGAGGAATGCTTTTCTTTTTGCCTTTGAGTAGCATCTTGGGGTCATACATCCGGATAGGCTCCACTGTCTTGAGGGTCCCATCCATCAAGAGATTCTTTAAAGTTTTTTCTACCTGTGGCTCCCATCTCTTTGTGGTGTCTTTATACTATGGGACACTTGCAGGTGTTTACTTTTTCTCCTCATCATGGGGGTCCAATGACAAAGACATAATTGCTTCAGTCATGTATGTGGTAGTTACCCCCATGCTGAACCCCTTTATCTATAGCCTGAGGAACAGAGATATAAAACAGGCCCTAGAAATATTTATCAATAGGGCTAACTTCTTTAAGTGACAATCACTAAATCCTCTTATTGAAGTCATGAGTACAGTGAAATATATCTTCCAAAAAATATTGTATGGTTGACAACTCTATATAGCTTTAAAAGAATATGCATTCTGCTGTCATGCCGATTGCTGTTAACACGTTAACTGGGTCAAGTTTGCTATTTGGATTGCTAAATATTCTTTATTCCTAATTAAATTTTTCTGCTTATTTATCATCTCTTATAAGATATGTACAAAATCTTATGCAAAACAATGAACACAATTATAATTGTGGATTTGTGTTTTTCTCCTTTTAAATATATCACTTTTTGTTTTATATTCTTTATGCCATGTTCTTGAAGAGACACAGAATTAGAATTTCAATCTGTTCCTGGTGGACTGATTCTTTTACTTAGTAATGTGATGAAATTGGCTCACATTGGTTTCAAGCTGATTGTCCACATTTCTTTGTGACTCCAAAAACAGTGACATCATGTTGGGAGATTGAAATCAGTCATAATGGGAACAATGACTCTATGGAAATTAGAAAACACTACAATTCAAGACTTTCTAAAAAAGAGAGAATAATTTTTTATGCATTTAATAGCACACCACTTCATTTATAATTAAGAGATATTCTTCTTTATCTCTGCAATGGCTTCTACCTTATAAACTCATCTACTTTTCCTGATATTCATATAGATATACCTGCTTTCTTTTGGTTAGTCTTTTCACAGCCTTCTTTTCCATTATTTTATTTTAAACTTTTCTATATCCTTATACCTGTGAGGTGTCCGCTGTTAACAGTGTAAAGCTATATTTTTCTCTTTTTATGCAAATCATCAATCATTATATTTCTGGAGAATTTGTTCTGTTAACATCTAATGTCATCATGATATATTTTAATTTATATTTTCCATATTACTTTATCTTTTCTGTTTGAGACCTCTGTTTCATATTTCTTTTCTCTTCTCTTTCTCCCTTTTTATTATTTAAGAATATATTTTGTTATTGCATTCCCCTTCTAACTTATTAATCAGACATTATTATTATTTTATAATTCTCTTCTATGCTTTATGTTGAGATTACTTCTTACTTTCTCTTTAAAATATTTTCCTTGTAGTATAATATACATAACATGAGTTTACAATTTTAACCATTTGAGGTATTCAGTGCAGTGGTTCATAGTACATTCATCATCACAATCTCATTCTAGGACTACGAAAACAAACACTATGGAACTTCAAGGCCATTGAGTACTTTGCAGCTGTGAAAAAATAATGGCAAAGATGTCTATGTTCAATACAGAGGCATTTCTAAGATATATTGTTAAATGGAAAAAAAACCAACTTGTAAAAAGACTATGTATAATATGCTAATTTTTGTAACAAAGTGAAGGGGAATAAAATAGACATATATCTTCCCTTTTGAGTGAAAAGAAACTCAAGAAGAATGAATCACAAACTAATGAGATTGCTTAAGTATAGTAGGTAGGTGGGAATGGGGTGGAAAAGATGGAGAAATGAGTATATTTATTAGTAGAGTTTTGACTGTATTATCTTTTACCTACTAAAAATAAATAGAAGATGAGGAATAAAAAAAGAACAAAAAACACACAAATGAATCTAACTATATTTCAAATTACTACCATAATTAGACAAAAGGTGAAGAGAACATAAGTAACTTAAGAAACTATTGAATACAGAATTTTGTCTATCTACTCCCACAATAAAGAAAAACTGTAAACAAAGTTTTTGAATTGCAGTTAGTTTGTCATTAACAGTGGTATGATTTCAAGATTCTGAAATTACTTAACATATATTCAAAGATTCAGCAAATAAGTAAACACATTGTAGAAAAGAGAATGACTGCTCACTATCGAGATGTTGATGTAAATATTCAATAACGACTCTATATTAAAAAAAAAGAAGAAGAGTTTTATTTGAGACAAACTGAGGACCTGATAAACACAATAGAGGACATTTATTTTAATGAAACATGAAAGCCCTCCTTTTTTCGTAGACTACTCAAAGGTAAAAAGAAAAAAGTCCCGTAATATCTTCATCAAGGGCAGTCTAAAAGTCTAAGAAATTACCCCTTTAAGAGAAAGAAAACAAAATTCTAATTTTTGCACCAGCTTACTTTTTATATTGAAACTCATTTACTTAATTAAGTTTATTTCAATCTTTGCCAACCTGACCATGCAGAAAATTCTTTCCTTGGAATTTATATTCCACAAATATTCTTAAACTTTCCTTTTTACATTCAGAATTTGTTCCATGCCTTCCCTCCATCCTAGTAATTTGGACATTTACTTTCTTAACAAAATAAACAAACAAAGATATCTCCACTCCTCATATCTTCTTTACTGAAAACATGCATCTTCCTCTCCTTGTATTCAGAGATATTTCCCTTATTCTTTACTTGAACTTTCTATGGATTGGCAGAGTTATATATACCGTCTTGAAATATGTGATTTCTCATGGAAAATTTTTCAGCATGCCACAAAAGTTGTTTATTAACAAAAACGTTATTTTTTCCAGTTTCTCTGTAATAAGAAGCCAAAGATAGATAAATCTATATTCAGTAATTAATGTCTAATATTTTTATCATAGTGGAAATTACCTATTTACCTAATAAATTTCTACCATTTAACTTAATTTAGCAATAGTCTAAATTTTCAAGTTAGCAAAAGATTTTGAAGCCATTTTTAAGTACATGTACCATAACATACAATTATTTTTTAAAGTTTTACATAAAACCTTTTATCTTCCTCACATCTATTTAGTTTATTTGTTCTCAATAGTTATGTTTAGATTGCCTACAAAAACTTCATGACACATATAACAAAATAATCTATCAGTTTAAGTTATTTTTGCTAACAAATTTTGTAACAGACATAACATGAGCTTATTTGACTAATATGCGTAGCATGAAGACTGCATATATGCATTTTATCCAATGCTGATAACTCTGAAGATATGTTTATTTCAACCGAAACAAGCAACTTAAATAAGCTTTCACTTACCATATATTATTTTATATCATGTTAACTTGAAAAACCTTTGCGTTAGTTTCTATTGCATTTAGAAATAATTTACATAAGCACTACTCTAAGCCAATTAAATAGAGCTCTTTTAGAAACTATATCATTAGAGGTTGAAAAATTCACATGTGTTTATGGCACACATATATAGACATACATAGCTATATAGACACAAGCAGAGATCTTAAATAGCTTTTGTTAAATTTTTGCTGTGAATCAGGTACCATACAAAACTCCCTAATTTATAAAAGAATAGTTGGATCCAAATTGTGTTTCTGGCAGATGGAATAAATTTAGGTTATCTCCTTAGAAATCAGTGATAGTCTAGATAACAGTTCACAGAGAGGTTAGAAGCTTTTTGAGATAAATGTGAGTGGAGAGTTGGGGTTGGTGAAAGGGAATGGATGGTGTCTGAAGTGCCTCTACAGCTGCATTACCAGTTTTGCAAAGATTCGTAAGATGAATACAGTTGCTATCAATTCCTCAGAAATTGTCTTGTAAGTTAAATGACATAAGAGATTGATCTAATTGCCAAACTACATTGTCTTTAATTTGCTTCTTTCTCTCTGGGGACACAGTTTTATTTTAACTTAGCCTATAAAAAGAGTAAGTTGCTAAACCATTTCAAATATCTTGTCAGTTTTCAGCCAGGACAAACAGTAAATATTTCTGGTGGTATTAAACAACTCCATTAATTTTTTAACTTTAGTTTTTCCTTGACTATTTAAGGCAATAATGTAGCAGTTTCTCAGAAAAATCTCTCAGCATCTCATCAACTCTGTTAGGGGCTCATATGGGACCTTATTTTACAGGTAGCTATGGGGGTGTTTGTTAAGTCATTAACTTAACAGACTTTTGCATAGTCCTTTCTTTTAGTTACCTTTTATATCTCAATTTTTTATTATTTTTTTTGCCAGGAAACTGTCAATAAGGCTATTTTGGAATTTTGAAGCCTTTAGTTTTAGGTGCACTTCTTACATGATCTTATATAATTGGACTGTTCCTTCTAAGGGCCAATGTAATTCCCCTGAGTCCAATGGAAGTTTGGTAGGATCCTAGTCACTAATGGAATCAACACACATTTGTGTCCAATCATATCTGAAAGCAAATGGACTGCCGTTTGCATTTCTGTCCAATCATATTTTGAGGCCCCCAACCTGTTGGTTACCAACCCAAGCTCTCAGGACACAAAGAACGCTTAATATAATTTTGGAGTTATTTGTAAATATTTAAAGCTTCTGGAACCATTAGTTTCTGAGTTAGTGTGCCAGAAGGTGGCATGCTTGACTCTTTAAAGATTACAGTTTGCGTTTAATCTGTTCCAGGGTTCTCAAATCTAGTGCACAAAAGACAAGTTTGGGAACCCTAAAAGAGCCCCAAATTGGCCACTAGAATTTTAAATTACCCCTGGTTTTCTTGATCCAAAGATTCATCCACTTACAGCTATCCTCTTCATATTTCTTAAACACATATCCAATAGCTTGAAAGTAGGCATTTCTCCCAAAGAGGACTTAGAATTGGTGTTCCCCATTTTGACCATCTAAGATTTAAATTATCTTTTGTCAATTTTTCTCATTTTGTTAAGTACTTGCAAGTAAAGGCTCTGTACGTACCTTACATAAATTAGCCAGAGATGCAGTGGGTAGCTGCCCATCTGGAAGCTGGTCAGCTTTAAGTGTGGTTTCCCATTTTCTTTTAGTTTCATTTTAATGTAAAATATGAACAATTCCTAAGGGAAGTGTAGTGGGTCAAAAGTGTGCTGCTTGTGAGTGTCACTTCCTAAAAGGTTGTGAACAGTCTTATATGACTGAGTTTCTCCTGCCAGCCATCCAGAATAACCATGAGGGCTCAGAGCACTGGATGATGAATCCATGTACGTTTCCTTAGATGAGCCATCAGTTAATTATTTGATGTAAACAATCACGATGGAGTTCCCAATGAGACTGCTGCACATCACGAGCATTGTTTGCAGATGCTTCCACTAGATTCTCAGTCATCTGAGAGTGCCTTGTGGCTGCAAGGAGCAAATATCCTTTGTCTTTAAGAGCTAAACTAGGACCTCCTCTCATTTTGCTTTCAAACAATTTGTTCAGACTTTGTAAGCATAAATTTTTATAATTATTAAAGCAAAATTTAAAGGTCAGCCAACCCAGTTCACTCCAAATTTCCCCCTACATTCCCTTTACCTAGGAAACGTACCGGTACACCCTTAAGATGTTAAGTCCGAAGACCTGAAACAGCTTGAATAAAAGTCGGGACTGTCAACTTAAATAAGGAAGCCTGGATTTCAGAAAAACTCAGCAAAACCTCTAAACAGTGCAGTGAAGTTGAAGGGGCACAATGGAACTGGGCTGGTACTCTAACTTAAAGTAGGCTCCACGTGGTCTTAGGTGGGTTTCTCTGAACTCCTACCTGGCTCAACTAAGAAATGTCAATGCTAACAATCAACAATCATTCTATTTTAAAGAAAATAAGAGAGTTATATTTGAACAAACTAAGGAATATAGCTTGGGAGTTAAAACGTTCACAAAGGAAGAAATTACTCCAGAGAAGAGCAATTTTCAGCACAGTTATATACCATTTCAAAACAAAGATATATACATAAAGCATGACAAGGATACATTCTTTCAAGAGTTCAAGGAGATTTTCATACATAGACAGATTATCACGTACACAGTGGGTCAACATGACCCTGGTATCATAGGAAGAGAGGCATTAATTCAATGAGTACATTCTTTACTTTAGGGTAATTATTAAAGCAGATATACAATGTATGTCAGGTAGACCTTAAGTCAGGCTTCCTTGGTTCAAATAAAATTCAGGCTAAGTCAAGTTCAAAACTGAATGGCTTTCCCATATACTTTAATATATAAGAATTTTCTTGTCAGGGGAAAAGTACCATATACATGAAAAAGGAGAGGCTAAAAAAATACCTATGGTGTCAAACTAGAATTTGAGATATCAGCTTGAGGTCATTGTTTTTTAAATGTATAAATAGATTGAAATTTATGTATTATATATCAACATCTATACTGTTCCCATCACCCATTCTTTCTGTCCCACTTCTGACCCACTTCCCATGGTAACAATTTCTTTACGTTATTAGTTTCTAGTTTCTACTTTCTGTATTTCTTTTATATATATTTCCTAGCTGCGTCCTTTGAGATCATTTAGAAGCTTTGAAAGCAATGAACACACCTAATGCCGAATTTGCTCCTTACTATTCTCCTCTTAAAGGAACTAATATTATACAGAAAAATGGCTGATTTACCACCAGGGCCAGGACATAATAATATTATCATAGAAAATTTTGCTGAACCTGAAAGTATGATGTGCAGAATGAATCATGGGAACACAAGGCCAGCTCCCATTTGCCAAATTTGGAATAATTTGAGCTTCAAAATGAATAATACAAGAAATAGATTATGACTCAAATAAATAAGAACACAGGAGTTCATAATGATATACATAATTCAAAGAAAAAACAAATGAGCAGTTCTGATGGAAAGTTCCCTCTTGTAGAACAGCACAACTGACAAATGTGGAATAAATTATAGAATTGGAAAATGACCATTGGGCCACCACATTTGTAATAATTTTTTCATATATGAATCATCAATGGATGTTAAATATAGTGAGTAAAATTTTTAAAATAAAAAAGTTATGGTTATATAATCTCAAAATATCTACAAAAATGATAATTATTAACTAGAAAGGAACGCAGTAACTTTACAGTAGAGAACCCGACAGACATTACCTTAACCAATTGATCAAGGACAAAATCACTAGCAATTGGAAGAATTGATATTATATGCCTTCTGATAATATGCACTGTGGTAGATATGTTGAAAATCTAAGCCTGTAATAACCCACACATATAAGTTAAAAATAAAATATTAACCATTGGAGAAATCGGGGTGAACTGCATGTGCAAATTCTTTGTATCATTTTACAACTTTAAGTCTGAAATAATTTCAAAGTAAAAAGAAAAAAAATTCTTTGTGCCAGACGGAACTATATCCAAGAAGAAAGGAGCCCAGGTCATCATTTGCATCAGGGACACCATCCCCTGGGACTTCAGTCCCTCTGGCTCCTGGACACAGAGCATCCTAACGGACAATTAGAAATTAGCTAGAACCATGGGGACTTTGTTTCAGTCCTCTCACTGGTAATTAAAATGTTATCTTCTGACTCATTTCTCTGGAGGTGGCTAAGGAATATGAAAGTGCCGAGGCCATATATATTTCTTCTATTTATCTAGATACTGAATTCCTTAAGAGAAGCTGAGGATTTGGGCAACAGTCTGGAGCAGAAGTTGTCAGAACTCATTAAGGACAAGTAGGTCAGAGGGAGCTGGAAATCTGCACTAAGCAGTGGATCTTCCAGTGTGCTTGTGCATTTGTGCGCCTTTGTATTCATGGGTGTGTGTTTGTGCATGGGTGTGTGTGTGTGTATGCTTGTGTGCATGTTGTTTGATAGTTGCACGTGTGTGTGTATTATGTATCTAACTCACCTGATTGTTTACTTGAGTTAGACCCAATCTGGGCTCTGTTTTAGTGCCTGTAGACCAAGTTATCAGCCTCCCAATGTGTTATTAGGGACCCCTGATTTATGCCTGCGATCTTAAATACTTACATCACAGCTGAGTGAATGAGCAATCAGCATTGGGTATGAGATTCTTGATTCTGCTGCTGGAGAAAAAGATGCCCAATCTTATCGATGAACCCAGATCAGAAAGGGCTCAATCTCTGCTCAGCAGTGTGTACTAGTGTATGTAGAAGCAGTGTTTGCTGGTGACACACTTGTGTGTGAGAGCAGGAATGTGTTGCTTGTTTTTGTCTGTGTTTATGTTGCCATGTGTATGTTAGCACGTGCATGGGTTGTTGGTGGTTTAGTGACTGTACCTGTGCAAATAGGCTTAACAGCCCTATGCTAACTGCCTTCTTCCAGGTAGGGTGTGGGTCAGAAGGATCCAAAGCACACCTCTCCGTAATGGTAGTGTCTGTGCTGTTTGTTGTAGCGAGTCTATAGCTGAGTGTGCACGTGTGTTTGTGGGCATCTGATTAGCATCCATGACCTCAAATATTCCTTAAGTGCCCTCCTTCTGGGGCACCACTGGTTGAGATACCTGAAACCCAAGAGACTCTCTGTTTCCTGAAAGGGATCTGCTATCATTGGCACATTGCTGAGTATGACTTAGTTACTCAGAGTTTTGTAACCTTTTACTTTCACTAAATATTGCAGGCAAAAAGAACTCCAGGCATCATGCTGTACGAACTTAGACTACAGAATCACCATCGAGTAGCAGAGAGATCTTGGGAAAGTTACTTAACTACTTGGCCTCAGTTTCCACATCTATAAAATGGAAAGAATTACACGTGTCTTGTGAACCTGACATGCCCTCAGTAAATACTGTTTAAATATAGCTTATTATGTGAATTTTTAGTCAGTTGGAAAGTTTCTAAATATTAAGGAATGAAATTATCTAAGCAGAGGACTAAGAAAATTGGTGACAACTTAGGCTTCCTTGTATCTCTAAAATAATAGAGGGTGATTTGCTCCCCTGCCAATGAAAGGAGGTTAAGAAAGGAGGTGTAGTGGTTAAGAGTATGGGCTGTGACCACACAGGCATTAGACGGAACCACATGAAATAGCTAATACTTTAAAATTTTTAATTTACAGAAAATGGTAATATAAAAACCAAGTTATATGTATTAAATATTATGTACATTATATATCATGTATATTAAAGATATACAGAAATACATTATTTTGTGTGTCTGTGTGTGTGTGATCTTTATCTCCTGCTGTACTGTTGAGGGCCCATGGAATTGATACCATTTACATTTCTATTTAGTAAAAGATTTTAGCTATAGAATGGGTAAATAAACCACAAATGCTTAGTGCAGCTCTGAACTTTTAAACTCTGATGTGTTGATTTAATTAGGAAATGTAGATAAAGTTCTTACCCTAGTACCCAAATGGTCACCAAAATGCTCACCATTCTTATGAAACATAGTTAGTGGACAATTATTTTGTTTTGGAAACTATTCTGAGATCAAGCAGCTAGAGTGACTTGAATTTAGGTGAAAGGGACCTGGCTAGATTCACAGGAGAAATGTGACAATGCTACAACAAGGCTTCCTCAGAATTGAAGTCTCATGTTACTTTAAGGCAGAACAAACAAATACCAGTTTGCTGAGGCTCATCTATGATTTCTGCCAGAGTAAATTATTATGATTTGACTCTGTGTTGGTGTAGTGAATTATCCCTTTATTCTCATCAAGTTCTACATTCACAGAGGGCAGGGACCTTGCCTTTCTGTTCACTGCTGCATACTCAGTCCTAAAAAGAAGCCCATGTTCAGTACCAATGTTTAATAAATAATGGTTGAATGAAACAGTAAACATATTCTTGCTTCTGTGCAATGAAGTCTTGTTGGCTACTTTTGGGTGTGATGTCTTCCTGGGGACAGGTTGTGATAGAAGGAAGATGCACTCATCTACAGGTGTGAAGAATTAATGAGAATGCAGTTAAAAAGTCATTGTTTTTGCAGAGAATTGCAGTATGAAATGTAGTGGTTCTGCTAATCTTTTCTAGCTTCCTGAGATTTCCAAGCCTTCTTTTTCCGCAGCATAAAGATGAGTAGTATGAGGCATGACTAGAACAGCACCAGAGCAGTGTGTCTGAGTTCCTTCTCCTGGGGCTTCCCATCCTGCCAGAGCAGCAGGGTTTGCTCTTCATCCTGTTCCTGGGCATGTACTTGACTACAGTGCTGGGGAACCTGCTAATCATCCTGCTCATCAGGCTGGGCTATCCCCTCCACACCCCCATGTACTTCTCCCTCAGCCACTTGGCCCTCACTGATGGCTACCTTTCATCCACCACTGTCCACAAGCTGCTGAAAAACATGTGTCGTCAGGATCACTCCATCATCTATGCTGGGTGCATTTTAAAAATGTATTTCTTCATTAATTTTAGTTGTATCGACAACTCTCTTCTCTCAATGATGACATATGACAGGTATGTGGCCATCTAGCACTCTCTACAATACACCTCCATTGTGAGGGATGAGCTTTGTATCATCCTAGTTGCTGAGTCCTGGTTCTCCTCTTGTGGTTATGTTCTCTTGCACATCCTCTTCATGGACCAATTGTCCTTCTGTGCATGAACTATCATCACCTACTTCTTTTGTGGTCTTGTGGTTGTCCTTAAGTCCTCCTGCTCAGACATCTCCCACAATAAGCTGCTAATCATCGCTGAGGGAAGATTGATCTTCATTCTGCCATTGAGTGCTATCTTGGGCTCATATTTCTGCATGGAGTCATCATCCTGATTGTTCCCCTCATGAAGACATTCTTCAAAGCCTTGCCTACATGTGGGTCACAACTCTTTGTATTACTTTCATACTATGGGACAATTGCAGGCATTTATTTTTCCTTTTCATTAAACAAGTCCAAAGACAAGAATACAGTTGCTTCTGTGATGTACATTGTTGTCATTCCACTCCCATGCTGAACCCCTTCTTTACAGCCTAAAAGATCAGGATATGAGGATCTCGTCAAGACGGTGGTGTGAACAGACATTGAACTCGTCTCCTCCCGCAAACACAACCAGGTTACAACAATTTTCAGAGCAATTACCCCGGATTGAAAACTGAAAACTGGATAAAAAGAGCCACCACAACAAGGGACAGCCCTGATGAAGGCAGAAGAGGCAGTAATTCTGGCTGGAGAGGAAAAAAGCCACCTTTGGGAGCAGCAGAGCTTCTCAGCTGGCCAAGTGGGAGCCACCCTAAGGAACGCAGCCTTCCCTGGAGGAGTGAGGTCCGGAACAGGGGCGATACTGCTATAAGCATCCTTCAGACTCAGTCCAACAGAGATGGGGGTCTTACTGTCTGGCTTTGATGGCTATTAACTGCAGTGAGGATAACCCCAGAAAAGCTATCAGCCGAAAGCCAAAAAGACCCAGGGCTTAAAGGGCCCATGCACAAACTCACTCATTGCAGCAACCTAAAATCACCAGAGAGAAGGCTGACTGTCCTTTGGTGAAATGAGACTCACCTGGTGGGCTCTGGGGGCATCTTGGTGAGAGGAGGGACCTCTCTGGAGACTGAGACATTGGTGGGGGCCATTGTTCTGAGCTGGTCCAGGCATGCTGACATGGACCCTGGTGGGGGCCATTGAGGTGCATCCCTTCGCCTTTTAACCCAGGGGTCTGCAATGCCCACTAGAGCACAGATTTAATCCAGTTCAGCCAGGGCAGGCAACCCGCCCTAGGGACTGGCCCCACCTAACAGCAAGCCTTCAGGCTACTTTTCAGCCTGCAGTGACTGACTGGGTGCCTTGATCCTCTACAGGCAGGCAAGGGTGTCTGCCTCTATGGGGCAGGGCCTGTGTGAGGACCAGGTGAACTGTGGGGGGCATTGGTGGAGAGGTGGGGGCCTCTGCAGTGTGGCATTGGGGTACGTTCCAGGGGGTTGAGAAGTGTGCATGGACCAGGACTGTGTGGGCAGTGTATGTGGTCCTGTTGGGGGTGAGGCTTATCAGTGGCAGAAGACTTGTGCTTCACAAATAGCCATAAAAAGGATCAGCCCTACCTTCCAAAGCCTGAAACAATTGAGTGCCCCTGTGCCAAGGGCCAGCCCTACTCAGCTGCACCCCTAAGAGAACTGACAACAGGCTTATAGGCCTGAGGCCTATCACAACTGTAAGCCCCTGAGCCTAGCAACCAACTACACTGGGTACCAACCCAATTAAGAGGAAAACTGCAATAGGAGTGTGCTGATAGACTTTGTAGCCAATGGTGCTGAGGCTCCCCAAACTGGATTTACAAACAGCTGGCCAGTGAAGGAAAGATTAGACTCCCTGGGTACCTGCAGTGGGAGCAACCCTGCCACAGCAGAAGGACACAAGTAGCCCACAAAGGGGTCACTCCTGGTTCTTATGGACTGCTGACAATAGGGAAGCACACTGCTGGGCCTCATAAGGTATCTCATATGTAAGGCCACTTCTCCAAGATCAGGAGACTTAGTTGACTCACCTACCACAAAGAAAATAGCACAGAGAAAGAGGAATAATGAGGAGGCAAAGGAATACATTCCAAGCAAGGGAATAGTACAAAACTCCCCAAAAAGGACTAAATGAAACAGGAACTAGCGACCTACTCGACAAAGAGTTCAAACAAAATATCCTGAGGATGCTCACAGATATCAGGAGAAGAACAGATGAACAGAGTGAGCACATCGGCAAAGAACTGGGAGATATTTTAAAAAACCAATCAGAAATGAAGTATACAATACTCAAAATGAGAAATTCACCAGAGGGACTGAATAGCAGAGTAGAGGAAGCAGAAGAACAGATCAGCGAGCTGGATGAAAGACTAGAGGAAATCACTCAAGCAGAACAGAAAAGAGAAAAAAGAATTAGACAGAATGAGAACAGTGTAAGGGAACTCTGGGACAATATCAAGCATGCTAACATTTGGATTATAGGTGTCCCAGAAGGAGAAGAGAGAGACAAAGGGACAGAAAATTTATTTGTAGAAATAATAGATGAAAATTTTCCTAACCTGAGGAAGTAAACAGACATCCAAGTTCAGGAAGCACAGAGAGCTCCAAACAAGATAAGCCCAAACAGGCCCACACCAAGACATATAATTAAAATGTCCAAAATTAAAGACAAAGACAGAATCCTAAAAGCAGCAGGAGAAAAGCCACAAGTGACAAATGAAGGGAAGCCCATCAGGCTATCAGTGGACTTCTCAGCCAAGACCCTACAGGCGAGAAGAGAATGGCACGACGTATTTAAAGTGATAAAAGGAAAAAACCTACAGCCAAGGCTACCCTATGCATCAAGGTTGTCCTTCAGAATGGAAGGAGAGATAAAGAGCTTCCCAGACAAGCAAAAAATTAAAGGATTTTATCACCAAGAAACAAGTTCTACAAGAAATGCTGAAGGGACTTATTTAAGTGGGAAAGCAATGACCACAAATAGACACACACACACACAAAAAACTATCTGGGGCTTTCCCGGTGGTGCAGCGGTTAAGTTCGCATGTTCCACATCTCAGCAGCCTGGGGTTCGTTGGTTCGGATCCCAGGTGTGGACATGGTACCATTTGGCACACCATGCTGTGGTAGGCATCCCACATATAAAGAACAGGAAGATGAGCACAGATGTTAGCTCAGGGTCACTCTTCCTCAGCAAAAAGAGGAGGATTGGCAGTGGTTAGCTCAGGGCTAATCTTCCTCAAAAACAAAACAAAACAAAACAAAACTATCAAAAAAACAGAACAACAACAAAACCAGGCAGTAAAATCATTTGTAAGATAAAAATATAGTAAAGGCAGCAGATCAACTACCTGTGAAGATAATATGAAGGTTAAAAGACAAATGTACTAAAATGACCTATTTCAATGATAAGAAGGTAATGGACAGATGCACACTAAACAAGTGACTATATATGATTTGAAAAACATATAATGTGGGAGGAGGGGAGTGAAAAAGTAGAGTTTTTAGAAAGAGGTCAAGCTAAAGAGTTTATCAACTCAATACAGACTATTATATGCATAGTATATTAAATAGGATCCTCATGGTAATCACAAATCAGAAACCTATAACAAGCAAGAAGAAAAGTAAGATAAAATAAATCAAACATATTACTAAAGATAGCCATCAAACCACAAGGGAAGAGAGAAAGAGAAAAAGAAAGGAACAGAGAAGAACTACTAAAACACCCAGAAAAAAAAGTGACAAAGTGGCAATAAATACATATTCATCAATAGCTACTTCAAATGTCAATGGACTAAACGCTTCAATCAAATGCCATAGGGTGGCCAATTGGATAAAAAAACAAGATCCATGTATATGCTACATACAAGAGACACACTTCAGACCTAAGGACAGGACACTTACAAACTGAAAGTGAAAGGATGGAAAAAGATATTCCATGAAAATGGCAAAGAAAAGAAAGTGGGGCTAGCAATACTTATATCAGACAAAATAGACTTTAAAACAAAACTGTAACAAGAGACAAAGACAGGCACTACATAATGATAAAGGGAACAACACAACAAGATGTTATAACACTTGTAAATATCTATGCACCCAACATAGGAGCACCTAAATATATAAAGCAATTATTAACAGGCATGAAAGGAGAAATAGACAGTAACACAATAATAGGAGGGGACTTCAACACTCCACTTACACCAATGGATAGATCATCCAAACAGAAGATCAATAAGGAAACATTGGCCTTAAGGGACACATTAGGCCAGATGGACTTAGTGGATATATACAGAACATTCTATCCAAAAACCACGGAATACACATTCTTTTCAAATGCCCATGGAACATTCTCCAGGACTGATCACATATTAGGCCACAAAACAAGTCTCCATAAATTTAAGAAGATCGAAATAATACCATGCATCTTTTCTGACCACAAGGTATGAAACTGGAAATCAACTACAGGAAGAAAACCAGAGAAGCCACAAAAATGTGGAGATTAAACAAAATGCTACTGAACAACGATTGGGTCAATGAAGAAATCAAAAAAGAAGAAATAAAAAAATTCCTGGAGACAAATGAAAATGAAAACATGACATGTCAAAATCTGTGGGATACAGCAAAAGTGATTCTAAGAGGGAAGTTTATAGCAATTCAGGTCTACCTCAACAAAGATGAAAAATCCCAAATAGACAATCTAAAAGTGCACCTAAAGGTACTGGAAAAAGAACAACAAACAAAGCCCAAAATCAGCAGAAGGAAGGAAATAATAAAAAGCAGAGCAGAAATAAACGAAAGAGAGACTAAAAAAACAAGAGAAAAAATTAATGAAACCAAGAGCTGCTTCTTTGAAAAGATAAAAAAAATTGACAAACCCTTAGCTAGATTCACCAAGACAACAAAGAGAGAAGGCTCAAATAAATAAAATCAGAAATGAAAGAGGAGAGATTACAACAGACACCTCAGAAATACAAAAGATAATAAGAGAATACTATGAAAAGCTATATGCCAACAAATTGGAATAGACTGATCACCAGTAAGGAGATCGAAACAGCAATCAAATACCTCCCAAAAAATAAAAGTCCAGGACCAGATGGTTTCCCTGATGAATTCTACCAAACATTCAAAGAAGACTTAATACCTATCCTCCTCAAACTCTTCCAAAAAATTGAGGACGAGGGAAGGCTTCCTAAGTCTTTCTACCAAGCCAACATTATCCTGATACCAAAATCAGACAAGGACAACACAAAAAAAGAAAATTCCAGGCCAATATCACTGATGAACATCGATGCGAAAATCAACAAAATACCAGCAAATTGAATACAACAATACATTAAAAAGATCATACATCATGATCAAGTGGGTTTCATTCCAGGGATGCAGAGATGGTTCAACATCTGAAAATCTAACAACGTGATACACCACATTAACACAATGAAGAATAAAAATCACGTGATCATCTCAATAGATGCAGAGAAAGAATCTGACAAGATACAGCATCCATTTATGATAAGAATTGTAAATAAAACGGATATAGAAGGAAAATACCTCAATATAATAAAGGCCATATATGACAAACCCACAGCAAATATCATTCTCAATGGAGATAAACTGAAAGCTATCCCTCTAAGAAGAGGAACCAGACAAGGATGCCCACTGTCACCACTCTTACTTAACATAGTATTGGAAGGCCAAGCCAGAGCAATGAGGCAAGAAAAAGAAATAAAAGGGATCCATATTGGAAAAGGAGAAGTGAAACTGTCACTCTTTGCAGACGACATGATTTTATATCTAGAAAACCCTAAAGATTCCACTAAAAAACTTTTAGAACCAATAAAGGCATACAGTCAAGTCGCAGGATAAAAAATCAATGTACAAAAATTGGTTGCGTTTCTGTACACTAACAACGAAGTAGCAGAAAGAGAAATTAAGAATACAATCCCATTTACAATTGCAACAAAAAGAATAAAATACCCAGGAATAAACTTAACCAAAGAGGTGAAAGTTCTGTACACCAAAAACTATAAAACATTGTTGAAAGAAATTGAGGAAGAAACAAAGGAATGGAAAGATATTCTGTGCTCTTGGATTGGAAGAATTAACATCGTTAAATTGTCCATACTTCCTAAAGCAATCTATAGATTCAACGCAATCCCTATCAAAGTTCCAACAACACTTTTCACAGAAATAGAACAAAGAATCCTAAAAGTTATATGGAACAACAAAAGACCCCAAATAGCCAAAGGATTCCAGAGAAAAAAGAACAAAGCTGGAGGTATCACACTCCCTGATTTCAAAATATGCTACAAAGCCATAGTAACCAAAACAGCATGGTACTGGCACAAAAACAAACACACAGATCAATGGAACAGAACTGAGAGCTCAGAAGTAAACCCACACATTTATGAACAGCTGATATTCGACAAGGGAGCCAAGAGCATACAATGGAGAAAGGAGAGTCTCTTCAATAAATGGTGTTGGGAAAACTGGACAGCCACATGCAAAAGAACTAAAGTAGACCATTCCCTTACACCATGCACAAAAATCAACTCAAAATGGATTAAAAACTTGAATGTAAGACCTAAAACCATGAAACTTCAAGAAGAAAACTTAGGCTTTACACTCCTTGACATGGGTCTGAGCAGCATATTTTCAAGTCCCATGTCTGACCGGGCAAGGGAAATAAAAGAAAAAGTGAACAAATGGGACTATATCAAACTAAAAAGCTTCTGCACAGCAAAAGAAACCATCAACAAAACGAAAAGTCAACCTAACAATTGGGAGAAGATATTTGTAAACCATATATCAGATAAGAGGTTAATATCCAAAATATACAAAGAACTCATACAGCTCAACAACAAAAAACCCAACAATCCAATTAGAAAATGGGCAAAAGATCTGAACAGAGGTTTCTCCAAAGAAGCAGTACGGATGACCAACAGACATATGAAAGGATGCTCAACTTCATTAGCTATCAGGGAAATGCAAATAAAAACTGCAATGAGGTATCACCTCACTCCAGTCAGGATGGCTATAATTAACAAGACAGGAAACAACCAATGTTGGAGAGGATGGGGAGAGAAGGGAACCCTTGTTCACTGTTGGTGGGAGTCCAAACTGGTGCAACCACTGCGGAAAGCAGTATGGAACATCCTCAGAAAATTAAGGATAGATCTACCATATGATCCAGCTATCCCACTGCTGGGTATTTATCCAAAGAACTTGAAAACACAAAGGCATAAAGATACTTGCACCCCTGTTCATTGCAGCATTATACACGATAGCCAAGACATGCAAGCAACCTAGGTGCCCATCAAAGGACGAATGGATAAAGAAGATGTGGTATTTATACACGATGGACTACTACTCAGCTAGAAGAAATGATGAAATCCGGCCATTTGTGATGACATGGATGGACCTTGAGGGTATTATGCTGAGTGAAATAAGTCAGAGGGAGAATGTCAAATTCCATATGATCTCACTCATAAGTAGAAGATAAAAACAAGAACAAACAAACACATAGCATTGGAGATTGGATTGCTGATTATCATAGGAGAACAGGAGAGGGGGAGGGCAAAAGGGGTGATTAGGCTCACAGGTGAGGGGATGGACTATAATTAGTTTTCAGGTGGTGAATATGACGTAATCTACACAGAATTTGAAATATATTATGATGTACATCCGAAAATAAAAATAAATAAATAAATAAGTAAGTAAATAAATAAATAAAACCAAAAAAAGAAAGTCATGGGAAAGATTTATTAAAAATATACCTACAAAACTATCCTTTCTTATTTTTATTTCCTTTTCATTTGGTATCCCAAGACCTACAAGCATTTAAAATTTTTATCAAGTCATAGCTCTCAGTCATTTTATTTCGCTTTTTCTATAGTCTATAACTTTTATATAGCACAGCTTTTCCCTTCTCAAGAGAACAAAAATATCCCTTCTGGCAGTTACATGACTTTATTTTTGTGTTTAATTTTGTAATACATTTGAAATGTATTTTTATGAATGACACTAATCAGATATTGAGTTTTATTTTTGTTTCTAATTTCTTATCAGTTTTCTAAATTTTCGTTACAGTTGTGTTTATAGCATTATGGTGACATGGTGTGTCACTTTATTTTCCATAAGTTGAGTGGACCTGGCCACAAATTTAAATGAGATGGTTTTCTGTAAAAGGCCAGGAAATTTGTACAGACAGGACTGGTACTGGCCTTAGTTGGTGAACTCAAACTTGGCTGTAGCCCTGTGTCCTTGGATGGCCAATTGGATGTGATGCGTGGTAGTGATAATAGAAGAGATTTCCAAGTGGCTTTCCAAGTGATTTTGATTATGGGTGATAAGTCCAATCTGACACAGGGGTTCGGCCTTTCAGGATATGAGACTAAGAATGGCTAGTAAGAATATCTGGAAATCTAGGCAACCTGAATTGAACTCAGGCAGGACGTAGTGTACTTTAATCCAAATGTATCTGGTTTCTAAAAATATTACTTCCCTGCCCCAAGTTCATCAATATAGTGTCTTATGTTTCCATCTGACATAGTGAAGTTTTGTCTTCAGTTCTTGAGGAACTACCTCTGTTCAAGGCAATTGTAGGTAACTTCCTTGTGACATGCTGATATCTGTGACAAATATTTCCATATCCATTATTTCATTTAACCCCAGTAATTGGTATAAAGTAGGGAATTCATATTAAGAGACATTTCATAAGTTTCCCATCACCACTAAACTAGCAATGTTTAGTGGAGGTGGTACTCAAACTATTCTATGTGTGAGGTCAAATCTTGAGTCCTTTAAATAATTTCAATAGTCTTCAAATTTGAACAATATTTTTACCTATTTTACTTGGAAATTTTATTTAAATTTAAAAATAATATTAAATTAGCATACGAACAAAAAAGCATATATAATATATATACAGTTTAAATATATTTGTGTATTAATATAGATATTTATATATGTTTGTTTTATTTGTATGTGACATATAATCACACTTTAAAAAATAATATTATAAGAAATACTCACTTAATCTTGAGGCTTAACTAGTAGAACACTAACAATATTAAGTCCTTTGTGTCTCTTCCTCAATGGTATCTTCCTCTCCTCTTGAAAGTGCCCATTATCTTTAATATTTTCAATATTTCTTTAGGCTTCCATACAGTTTTAACACTTCTATATTGATCCTTCAATTTTGATTTCTCTGGAACTGCATATAAATGGAATAATTCTATATTTATTCTTCTAGGCTTTGGTTTTTTTGTCTCATACTGTCCTTGTGAAACATCTATATTGTTTATAGTCCACCATGAAGCTATAACACACTCTGTTCTATTTTCGATGGCTATTTTGCTTGTTTTCAGCATTTTGCTGTTACAGACAAGGCTGCTACAAACATTCTTGTACATCATCTAGTGCATATATATGCAAGAGATTCTGTAAATTCTATACCCAGAAGAAAAGCTACTGGATTGTAGTTATGTGTATGTTAAACTTGACTATAGCTGCTAAGCTCTGCTTAAAATAGGTGTACCAAGAAGCCAGTGTGAAAAGTCTACATACTGTGTGATTTCAACAATAGGACATTCTGGAGAAATTATCGACAAATTATAGACAGCAAAAAGATCAGTGGTTACCAGAGGTTCAGGACTTGAGAGGAATAAGGATAAATAGGTAGAGCAAAGGGGATTTATATGGCTGTGAAACTATTCTGTTTGTTGCTATAACAGTGGATACATGTCATTACATATTCGTCAAAAAACAAAAAAAATGTATAATATAGTGAATTCTAATGTTAACTGTGGACTTCAGTTAATAATACATCAATGTTAGTTCAATCATAACAAATGTAACACATGGATGAAAGATGTTAATAATAGGGGAACTGGATAGAGATGGGGGAGATGCATATGAAAATTTTCTGCCCACCTAAAACTGCTCTAAGAAATAAAATCCTTTAATCTTTTAAAAGTTATACTAATTTAAATCTCCCTCACCTGAGTATGAGAAATCCTATTAATTTACATGTTCAACAACACTTGGTATTTACAGATTTCTTAATTTTTGCAATTCTGGTGAATAGAAAATTATATCTCATAGTGGTTTCACTTTCTATTTCCCTGATTATTGAAGAGGTATAGCATCTTATGCTACGCTTATTGAATATTTGTGGCAGAGATGGCTGGCTGTCCTCCAAAATTTCATGACCTACTTCCCACGTGTGAAGTTGTCACTGGGAGGCAGCTGACACATTTCCTCCTAATCTAGGTGTAGGTAGATGGCACATTCTCCACAAAGGAAGAGAACGTGTCTTATTTCCTGGCTAAATTGTGAAGAATAGTGTGTCTTCTGCTCTATTGTCTGGAAGAAAATTACCTGCTTCTTTGAGAGATAATTGAACTTGGTCCCTGAATTAACATAAAGTGAAATGCCATCACTCCATCAGAAGACCCACACTGAACCATTGTAGCAGCTATCACTATCCTTATTGATCATCACTCTCAGTATTGATACAAAATTTTCTCTTGTGAAATACATGATTATTTATTTCCCTTGGTTTTTTTTTTATTGGATTGCTTCTCTTTTATCTATTATATTGTAAGACAGACCTCGTAAATCTGAAAGTAAATCCCTTACCACTTGTCTATATTGCAAACACCTTCCATTATTTGAAGATTGTTACTTTAGCTTTTTTTTACTATTAGTCTTAATTTTAATGTGATTAAAGTTATTAATGAATTATTGTATGATTTGTATTCTTGAATTTAATGTACTTCGTTGAGAATGTCACCTTGAAAATGGCAACAATTCTGTTTTGTAGACAACAAAGAAGAGATGTGAGATTAGGAAGTGAGACTGAGGAAGGGTGTACTGAGATTTCTTCTCAGAGAGAACGTTTTGAATTTGCATAAATAGTGCGAATATCCCAGTGGAATCCCCTCTAGAACAATCTGCTACAGATAACTCAGCATTACATGGTTCTACCCTAGACTCTTGCTCAAAGGATAGAGTTGTTTAGCAAAGTAACCTACAAGACTGATACTGTGCTATATAGTCGTGTCAGAGAAAATATCCTCTAAACTCAGAGATATTAATTTAACACACACACATATACATGCACAAACACCTTACAACTAACAGCTTATATGTGCAAGGCATTGTCCAGAGTCTGGGGGAAGTTTGTGACCTTCAAAAATAGAATCCAGTGAAATGCCTACAGGGAAACCCATGCCCCTGATCTGATTAACACTATGTGATAAGAAGCTGAGCTAGATTTCATCAGAATAGAATAAAAGAATATCAACAGTGTATGCTTTGATAATAACTTAACAGGATCCAGTTTTTATAACACTTTGATGATTTCCATCCCTGATAGGTTTTTATACCGGCATTGGCTGGCAAATCATGTGCTTTTCAGTGTGGCTCAAACCAAATACATCTGAAGTTTTAAAAATAAAAAAAAGACTTCCATGTCTCATGTACATAAAGATTGTGTTCTATATTTTTGCATGAAATTTTAAAACTTTGCCTTCAGTCCTTGAAATACATTGAGTTGATTGTTTTAACGTAGTGTGAGATAGAGATTCATTTTAATGTTTGTTCATATTAATAATAAAATTTTTAAAATTCACTAACTTTAAAGAGTTTATTTTTTCTCCACTACTTTGCAATAGATGCCCTTGACTGAAAATGAAATATCGATTAGGTAATTTTATCAGTACTCTAAGAAATAGACAAAGATAAATGACGGGTAATCTTTAAGTGGAAGTGTATCAGTAAGGATTTCTTCAGGAAGGTAGAACAAAGATGTGTACCTATAAAACTGGAGATAGTCTGAAAGAACTAGGGAACAGAGGTTAGAGAAGTTGCTCTTGAAGATTAAAAAAGCTAAAACTAAAGATTTCAGCCTAACGCATAAAATAGATAGTTTCAAAAGGTTAATGAAGAGTAGCTGCAAATCTCAAGAATCACTGAAAAACTCCCCAAAATGTCTCAGTCTTCAGCAATAATGCAGGCGGCTCTTAGGAGCTCAGTGGGAAACTACTGTGAATCTCACATTTGCCTCTATTGCTGGCTATAGTTTCCTGCAGAGAGTAATGGCTTCTCTTCCACCTTCAAATCTCTCACAAGTTCCTCTCAGTGGAAAACATTAAACATGAACGATACCGAAAAGAAAAATGTGGAAAACGTAATTTCCAGCC
The DNA here is from genome assembly GCF_041296265.1 of Equus caballus. NCBI lineage: Eukaryota > Metazoa > Chordata > Mammalia > Perissodactyla > Equidae > Equus > Equus caballus. The sequence goes on from NC_091708.1 coordinate 34,528,507, forward strand.
TCACCACTGCAATATAGGAGAAGCCTTAGACACGGATGATGATGATGCTAACAACCACAATCTACTATAGGATCTAAGTACAAGAAAGGGGGGTTGGGTAGGAGGCTGGGAGAGGGCACATATACAAGCACCAGGAACAGGATGAGGAATGCATGGGGCAGAGTCACCCCAGATGAGCCTACTTTAGATCAGATAACCTGCAGGTGCCCATAGAAGCACAAGTGAGAACAGTCAAGTCCAGAAAAATCACCATCCCAAGCTCGATCAGCTTAAATTAGTTCTGGCAAGCCTCAACTAACCTTCAGATCCATTGAATGTTGCTGAGATATTGTGGTCATTTGTTATCTAGTGTTTTTGTGGCAAGAGCTGATTGATACATAGGGGTATGAAAAAGTCCTTATGTCACAAGGGCAAGCCTAACATCATTGGAGTGGGAAAGTATATTCCTCCCATGGAAGTGAGGAAGAAAGAGTAAATCTTATTTTAAACAATAATGCAATATACTATACTTGATATATGTAGTGTTGAACAAGTTACCTCTCAGGAGATGTAATTTCTTATTGCTGTTATTTCAAAATTTATTTAGTTGAGGATTGTTTTCCTCTACTACTGAAAAAAAAAAAGAAAACCTCTTATAGACCCCATAAATTCTCTTCTAACCTTTAGGTATTAGAAACAGTAAGGATTACTTTCTATTACAAATGCTCCCTCAATTCTGTAATTAAATTTCCATTTCTCTCATTGAATTCAGCTGCAGGCAAGAACCTGAGGTCCAGAAAGGAGTCATAATGGCATATTATCTCTTTTTCCCTTATTTTTCTCAAGTAAAGTTGCAGCTACTGAACCCACCTTCTGGAGATGGAGTATGGAAGGAAGAATGAGAAAGAAGTGACAATATATGCCTTTTTGGTCACTACCATATTAAGGAGGTTTTGACCTCTCTTGACTTGGATGATGGTTAAAACTGACTCATTCTCTTGTCACTTCTGGGCCATGGGATAATCAGAGACTTCTGGGCTGCCTTCACACACATGCTCTGTGATTTAACTAAGTATATTTCATCCTGTGAATGCTTCGCCTCATAGCCCCTGTTTGTGGTGGTTCATCCACTACAAATCTCTTATTCTCTCCTGGTGTTTTCTAGGCTTACTAATAGGTTTTCTTGGGAGGAATTTAATGTGGCTTCATATCACTTATCTCTCTCACATAGCCCACCTGTTGTCCATCAGAAACGTTTTTGCTTTTATTGCCCTACGGTGAAAAGAAGTAAAGGTATTTCCCAAACATAATTCTATTCCATAATTCCAATTCTCTCCCTCTCCCCTACCACTTCATTTTTCCTATTGTTCTCACTCTTATAAAAGCAAAGGATGTAAATAAATCTCTCTAAAAGGTTCTTTTGAAGCTTCTCCCACTAAGCTTGGTATGAGGAGAAGGGTACCCCCCTCTCTGTTTGCAGGATTTGGGGCTCACCATACAGCTTTCTGAAAAAAAGCTCCACCACTTCACAAGAATCCCTCATTTCCAGCTCCTATCACTTTTTAGATCCACATCTATGCTGGGAGTCTCAAGAGTGATGAAATTGGGGGATGGTCTGGTTGTTTAGTGGTTAAGTCTGCTTTGGCAGTCCAGGGTTTGCAGGTTCAGATTCCGGGTGTGGACCTAGCAGCACTCATCAAGCCACACTATGGCAGCATCCCACATAGAAGAGAGGAAGATTGGCACAGATGTTAGCTCAGTGACAATTTTCCTCACACACAGACAAAATTAGTTATGAAATTGATCATTGAGTACTTCCTATAAACGTCTTCATTTTGGGTCTTCCAACTCACTTTGGTATCTTCTGTCTATCAAATCTTGGTGCCTCAGTTGAAACTTCTAGGTTAACATCCTGACCCATGCTGTTCCCTCTTCCTATGGTCATCAAGACAAGATAGAACTTTTCGTGTCTAGATAATACTGATTTGTCAAGTCTCAGGTAAAGCAATGTCTTCTCCGGGAAATTTTTCATATCCCCTGCTGAGCTAATTATTCCTCCTCAGGACACAGCGTTCCATGTAAACAATTATGGTCCTTGGTTGAAGAACTCTGGAGTTCTGCCAAGATTGAAATATTACTTTCATTAAGTGCAATTTTAAGAAGTTCTTCAGCTTTTTGAGTCTGAGTTTTCCCACCATATTTCTTAGGGTTGTTATCAGGATTAAAGTAGATGATTTTAATGCATATTAAGCTCTTTGACCAGTACCTGAGACAAAGGAGTTGACATTTATTTTGTTGCTGAATATCTGTATGTGTTTGGGGAGAAAGTATGGGTTATATTCCTGAAGGACAAGAAAGCAGTGTGTTGATATCATATAAAGAAAGTAAAATTTAATTAATTCTCCCTCAAAGGGATCATGGTCCCTGAATGCTTGGGTGCCTGGGTAAAGGAGAAGCCATATTGTCACCAAAATGGAAAATTCTTTAGAAATGAAAATGTGAAACTCCAAAAACATTTTGTAACAACTTTAATATTGGGGAACCACCAGCTTTAATGGCTTCCATTCAATGATAACTGCTGAAGTGCCATAGCACCCTCAAAGTATTTTACAATCCCCACTATCCAAGAGAAGTTTAGCCCCACTTTATTCAAGTCCTATAAGCCAAATTCTATTTTACTTCTCTAATAGTTTCAAGAATAATTCCAGAAAAGATTTCTGATTAGCAGCTGTGGAAAGAAGACAAGTGAGCTATATATTATTGCGGAAATAGGATCATATAGGTGTTTTAAAAGAAAGGTAAGTATCAGTTGGAGGAGTATGTTTTCTTACTCAGGAGTTTTCTCAAGGCCTTTTTCATGTCTTTATTTCTCAGGCTATAAATGAAGGGATTCAACATGGGAATGGCCACTGTGTACATCAATGAAGCAATTATGTTATTGTTGTTGGCATTGTTGGATGAGGGAAGAAAATACAGACCAATAATTGCCCCATAGTAAAGTGTCACTACTGAGAGATGAGATCCACATGTTGACAAGGCTTTGCAGATGCCATGGGCAGAGGGAACTTGGAGGATGGTGGCCCCAATATGGCCATAAGAAACCAGGATGCCTAAGAATGGAAGCACAATTGTTGCTAATCCCACAGTAAAGATTGCCAATTTGTTGAGGGAAATGTCTGAGCAGGACAATTTGAGCAGGGCAGCAAGGTCACAGAAGAAGTGAGGGAGAGTGTGGTGAGCACAGAAGGAAAGCCGGGCCAGGAGGAGGGTGTGCAAAAGAGCACACGCATGGGCAATGAGCCAGGGCCTGGCCACCAGCATGATACAAACTCTCTGACTCATGATGGTGGTATAATGGAGAGGATGACAGATGGCCACATACCTGTCATAAGCCATTGAAGTGATCAGGAAACTGTCCAAAGCAGCAAAGAAGATGAAAAAATATGTCTGTGAAATGCATCCTGCATAGGGGATGGATTTGTGCTTAGTGTGCATGTTCATCAGCATCTTAGGGACGGTGACAGATGAGAAGGAGACATCAGTGAAGGCCAAGTGGCTGAGGAAGAAGTACATGGGGGTATGGAGGTGAGAGTCCAGCCTGATGAGCAGGATGATGAGTAGGTTCCCCAGCACCGTGATCAGGTACATGCCCAGGAACAGGATGAAGAACAGGCCCTCCTGCTCTGGCTCGATGGGGAGCCCCAGGAGGAGGAACTCATACACGCTGCTCTGGTTCTCTCCTCTCATACTGATATATCAGCTGGAGGGGATTACTGTAGAAAGCTGAGGGGGAAAGGAATGTCTCAAAATAAAAAAAATGATAATAGTGGCATAGCATAAAAGAGATGTTCTTTTGATTTTTAGAATGTCTTCATCCATATTTTCTTATATTTGACATATATTTTTCAGATAAAAGTAGAAGTGTAGGTTTATGATATACAGCTACTTTTTCTATCAATCTGGCCCCAGTCTCTGTAAATGATAATACTAACAGTGTTTATTAAACATTGTCCTTATGTGTTGTTCTTATAGCTTACATGTAGTAACTGATTCCACAGTCTGAAGTATATGAACTAGGTAGGGACTGTTATTATTTCCACTTTCCTATGGGATAGCTGAAGCAGACAGTCTCACAGTCACTGAGGTAAGAAGAGGAGAAGCTGGGATTTGGGCCCAAGTGTTTTGACTCCAGAATTTGGTCTCTGGAAGCAAAACAAATTATTTGACATCAGAAATATCATTGCCCTTCCTAATTTTCTGTGTAATAATCTCTTTAATACTGTATCCTCCTCCTGTCTACACATCTTAGATTATTTCTAATTTGTTCATTGGCTGTAGACCCAGAATCTATCAAAGAAAATGAATGCACACACAATATAAATTAGTCTATCCAGTAAAAGATAAGATATTCAAATTAAATTCATCATAGAGGTATCTTTAAGAAACTTGCATCAGACCTTGTTCAAGACTCAGGTTTAACCCTAATAATCCTAATAATAATAAACCCTAATAATAATATTATTTAGTTGTCACATGAAATTGCATTCAAAGAAGTATAATCTAAAAATGAAACATAATTATAAAAAGGAATTCTAATCTTTTCATTGTCTCTAAAATAGACTGTAAGAGATTTATTTCCTAACTCCAATCAATGGTTGTCAAAATGTCTATATATTTTTTAAAAGAGAAGATAGGGAGTCACTATAACCTATCAAAGCTGATTATAAAGATATATTGATTTCAACAGAAAATGCATTTTACAAGATAAACTAATAAAACAGTGGAAGAAAATAGAGAGTCTAGAAACAGACACGTTTATAATGAGGACTTGGCCTCACCATCACTTTTTCAGCTGGATTCAGAAGACAACCAGGTATGAGTCCTGGTTCCTCTACCTCCAACTGAGTGAAAAGAATAGTGTAATTATGAAACAAATGAATCCAGTAGTGAAAATTCATGTCAAATGACAACTTTCAATGACTGCTGCAAAGTGTAGGGAGCCAATTGGCTCCCTATAGTGTCTGGAATCAGAAATTAAATCAGAATATCTGTGAATATGTTAGTTGTCTGAGAAACAGGTGAAAGGTAGTTTGCTACTCAGTCCTAGAAACAGTAAGCCTTCTGCACAGATTCCAGCACCTTGGCCCCAACCCTGACGCCACAGTCATCACGGATTGTGGAAAATGAATGATGGACTACTCTCTCTAATTTTCTTGAGAGTCTTCAGATTTTATGGATCCATTTGTGGGGGTGGGGGTGGGGTGCCGTGAAGAACTATGGCTGTACAGTGTGATTTCCAGAAAAGCGTTGAGCCTTCCACACCCTTACCCAAAATACCACCGTTAATAGGTTGCTGGTACCTGAAATTCTTTCACCAGGAGAAAAAAAGATTTTAAAGTCTCAATTACAGATTAGATTTAAAAGTAAATATCTCTGGAAGACAGAGCCCTGTGGCCAGCAGTCTCACTGAGATGGCATGGCTTGGAACTGTTAATATTTGGGAACAACATTTAGATGGCAGAACAAGGGCACCGACCTCCTCAGACAAAGTGAGAAGGGGAGATTGTTGGGGATTACAGGTGGAATGAAGTCAGAGGCTGAAGACACTGATAACAAATTTACTGTCCTTCCACTTTGTCTGAGATGACTGATAAAGGGATAGAAATAGTCACATTATTAATAAAAAAATCTGATTTACCATCTAATTTTCACCAGGTGCTTTTCAAGTGCTGTTCACTACTTCCCACAACCTTTCAACATAGTCATTCTGATCCTCAGAACATTGGGACTGAGTGAAGAAACTTGCCTAATGTTATTGTACTACTATATGGTGAACCTGGAACTTGATCCCATGTCTATCTGACTTCAAGGACTATATTTCTCCCAGTGTGTTACCTGCCTTCATTGACTATATCCTCAAGTGTGACAGTCCTTGCTGCCTGAGAGCACTCAAGAATTTCAAGAAGTAAATCAGGAAGTTTGAGGATGAATGAAAATCTATGGTTTCAAGATATGTGCCTAGATGTTAATATCAATGATAATAATGATAAAATTATAATAATTTTTCATTAATCAAATATTTATTGTCTGAATAATGTAGGCCAGATGCTATGACATGTCCTGTATATCGTATCAGCCTAACAGGACCACAAAAATGGAATTATTCTCATTTAACCATTTGGAAACTAGGGCTTAGAGAGTGTAAGTAATTTTCCTAAAATCATTCAGTATGAAAATGATGGACAGATCATTTAAACCCAGATTTATCTGATTTCAAACCCATGTTGCTAACCACCAAGCAATAGTGCCTCCAGCAGAGCATGATTTGATGAAAAAGAGACATCTGGATATGTGTTTCCCATTAAAGAGAAGAAGATGGGATCTATAATTTCCCCAAAGCCTTTTGATAGATATATTGCCTCTGTTGTTAATCAGACGATCAGAAGTGCCTAGAGAGACTAGGATACCAGCTACGGGGTTTACAGAGAGTAAAATGAAAAGAAAGAGTAAAGTGAAAGAGCAGAGCTCATAAAGTGAATTTGTGAGGTCTCCAGAAAAAAAGCAGATCAGATCCTGGCAAATGTGGTTGATGGACTTCCTAATTTCTGTTAATAAGGCAACTATTATTCACATCCATTGGAAATAATATCATGTAGCCAGTAAAATTCATTCATGAAAAGCTCATGATATAATATTTGAAAACACAATAGAAAATTATGTATAGTCATGCTTACAGTTATTTGTAAAAACAATGCAGATTATATTATTATTTTATTAAACGTGGAGTTTTGCTCACAGTTTGGATGCATGACAGATATTCAACAAAACTGTGAAAGAAATAGCGTTTTCCTAGAGAAGTGTAAACTCCAAAGAGTAATAATTATTTTGTCCATCTAAGTTGAGATGATACACGAAAACTATAAAAGTGCTTGATACAAGTATAATCATCTGCAAGATTTTGTAGAAGACCATTCTCAAACACATACACACACTCTCACACACACACACACATATTGATTGCTGAGTGAAGTCTATAGGCACTGCCCTTACCTATCTCAGGAGTAATAAATGCAAGCACTACTGTCAGCTTCAGGGTAGGAACTAACTTTTCTTTAGATCTTGTGCAGGGAAAATGTCACAAACTCAACTCTGAAGTGGGAAGGAAGTACACGCTCTCTTTTTCACCAGATCCAGACAGTGACAAAGGCATCCATTTTTAGCAGCCACTCTGAGAACCCAGAAAACCCAGGGAACAGATTTTGGTGAAGGACAATTTGGGAGTAATTACTGCATTTCCCTTAGCCACTCCCAGGGGATAGGTGCCCTTGCCAGATACTAAGGATAGTCAACTCCTTTGGGTATATGAATGAGGACTTCTATTATTTGCAGATTCATTTATTCATGGAGAATTTTAACATCTATGAATTCACTTAAGCTTCACAATAATTCTTCAGGTGGATAGTGGTTTTTTCCCCCATTTTATTGTGATTGATAATGGCTCACAGGAAAATGGACAAATGAGGTTTCAAACCCAAATGCATTACCTTCAAACCAAAAGCCTAGTTGCATCTCACCATAATAGTAGGCTTTGTATCTTATGGACTTCTTCCTTCCCATATTCTATCTGGAACTGGGAGGAGAATGGCCACTAGTTCCAGGGAATAAAAACACTTATCAAGGAATAGTTAGGCTTCTGTTTTTTACAAATAGAGAGTACTTTTTCCTACAGAAACACCTGAATTGCATGTATGTAGAGATTTTTCTTGTTGGCTATAACACATAATAGTTGGCACATTCTCAGAGCTCAAAATATATTTTTAATCATAAGATTGAGTGTGAGAAGCCTTTGGAAACCTGTTCCATTCAGATTGGCAAAAATAGAGAAGAGATAACAGATCGAGCAGAGAAGATAGCATTCTATACATTATTTTTTCAATAACTCATTCATTATTTTACTCATTCACAAAAATATTGTGTAGCTACGATGTGGCAAAGAATTTGAGTATTCTGAGTAAATATCTGAAAAAAAAATACATTGGGAGTGCTCCCAAAGTAGTGAGCAGAATAGACAAAACAGTGTGTGTCAAGTGCAATTAAGGTGAGTGATGAGTGCTTTGGGAACACAGAAGAAGGGTGTCAAACTGAAATTTAAGTGGTCAATCAAGGCAGACTTGTAGGAAGTTGCGTGTAAGCAGATACCCGAGACAATCAAAACAAGTAAAATGTGATACAGACAGCACAGGGACAGATATTTGGAAGGGAGAAAAAGAGAGGAACAGGAAAAGACCTGGAGAAGAGAAAGGTGGCAAGTTTGGAAAGATGTTATTAGGAAAATTAGAATAGCTGAAATGTACACTTTCAACAGGGGAAGAGGTTCAGGATGAGGCCAGAAGATTAGCAGGAATGAATCATGCAGAACCTTGGAAGCCATGCTGAACAATGTGCACTTTATCCAAAAGGAAAGGGAGAACTGTAGAAGGATTTGATAAGAATATTGACAGTGTCATGTTTAAAACTATCACTATAGGTGAAGAATGGATAATGAGCATGTGTTCAGTGGGTGGAGGGAATGTTGGCAGAACAGGAATAATGTGGTGAGATGGGATACCAGAAGCAAGAAGACTAGTTAGGACGTGACCACAGTCATTTAGGTAAGAGAGTATAGAAGTCTGTCTAAGAGATAATGGAGTCGGAGAGAACTATGTGGATTTCAGTCTCCTTCAGAGTCAAAATCTGAAGGATGTGGCAATTTTGATGTGAGCTGACTTTGACAAAACTATATAAAATAAGGAAAACATAGGAGTTAAAAACCTCTCTAAATTTATGGCTCGGCCAGCTAAGTGTATGGTTGTGCTATTCACTGAAACAGGGAGCACAGGAGGAGAAACAGGTTTGAGAAGTTTTTAACACACTGAGTATGAAGTACTCATGGGTCATCCATGAAAATAAGTTCAGGAGACAGGCGGGTCTATTTTGGATAGAGATAGAAATTCTTGGGCCATCAACATAGAAGAGGACACAATTGCCTGAAAAGAAATGAGATGAATAAGAAAAGTTGAGAAAAGAGAGCAAGAATGTAAAGGAAAGAGAAAAGGGAGGAGAAGAAGGAGGAGGGAAAGAAAAGCAAAGGAAAGGAAGAGAACAGGGTGGAGGATAGATCATAATGAATATTGACAATTAAGGAAATGGTAGAGAAAGAGTGTTCTAAAAAAGACTTCAAAGAACTACCAGAGACATAGAAGGAAAATATAAAAATGTGGGACCCTGGGAACCAAGGGAAGAGAAGGTTAAGTGTTGAAAATCACTCATTGAATTTAGTACTAAGGAGGATTTTGATGATGTAACCAGAAGCAATTTCAGTGGGTGGTGGGAACAGAATATAGATTAGAGTTCATTGAGGAATAAATGGAAAGTAAGAAGCGCAGAAGGGGACTATTTGGCCTGACCCAACATTGAATCTTTACTAGCTGGTGGGATGGAACACCATTGTGGTAAACACTTGGGCAAATTGGTAAGAAAGTAATAAATCAGGAGATCCATCCTGAAGAGGTAATAGAATGAAGACAAAACAAATTTTGGAGAAAAACAGACAGGATCAGAGACTGGATAGATTTATGAGGCCAAAGATCCTCCATAATGAGTAGAGTGGAAAGATAGTGCACTAACTGAATGTTTAAACAATATTTAATAGTTAAAGTAATTCCAGTTTTCATATTATAGCCATGGGAAGACATGGCTAAAGTGTGATGGAGGTCAAGGTCATTGAACAGAAGATCAAAGAATAAATTTACAATGTCCTTGAATGGTTCATTCATGCAAATGTTGAAGGCACCCAAGTTGATGGGCAACTTGTAGGGAAGAAGCAAGCTAATTCAGGTACCAAAGCCATAACAAAATAGGAGTCATTGGAGTTTTGTAGTTGGTGGTGTAGGCTTTGATGTATAACAGTTTCTACTCTTTGCCTAGCACTGAAAAAGACTTATGCAAAAATACATCTAATTACTGCATAATTTAAAAAGATAAGAATCAGTTACAGCCTAATTTCTATCAATAAGGGAAGGGTTAAGGCAACTATGGTACATATCCATTGGAAGAAATATTACACAACCATTAAAATGATGTTTATGAAAAGCTGATGATATTATTTTTGAAACAGTGTAATAGAAAATTGTGTATAGGCATGTTTACAACTATTGGCAAAAATGCAGGTTATCAGTTTTTTTAAAACCTGAAAGTATGTGCTCTAAAATGTTAACAGAATCTGTATTTTGTTCTTGGGAGTAGATGCATTTATGTGTTTTAAAAATATTTCTTTCCCATAACATTGATATAACCATGCATTCCTTTTATAAGTAATGAAAATATTGGAAAGTTTTCTGAACCACTGTTGATTCTCAGGGGAAAGATAGTGGTCCAGGAAAAAAGGTCTGTATACTTTCTTCCCCACTCTCATAGGTTCATCTGCTTGTTTTTGCCAAAATACTCTTCATTTTAAGAAAAAGGCCAAAATAAATCCTCAATGATTATTATCTCAGGACATAAATACTTCTTTGTCCTATGTATCTCAACAGTAAGAATCATGAACGCCACAATAAATGATCATTTTGTCCAAAGGGTCAATTTCAAAGAACCTGAAACTTTTCAATTGTAAGTGTAAATTTTTCTGGTTATATCTGTCAAGTTTATGTTCCTATTTGCAAGCTGTTTTTCTTCGTGGGGTTTACTTGGTCTATCTTCCATTCCTTCTCCTCTCTGTACCTTCTTTCCTTTCTTCCTTTCTATCTTCCTTTATTCCTTCCCACCTTCTTCTTTCTTCCCTTCTTTTCTTCCCTCCTTGAAAACTATTTTTATTTGATGTCACCAAACCTAAGTTTGTCAATAAAGCTATAAAACCTCCAAAAAAGTGATTATCCCTGACTATTCTCACTTTTCATTTCATAATTATCACCAGAGATAAGAAACACAAAGTCATTTCTATTTGGTTACCTGGTGGGTAGGGCCCAATAAAATCCCTTTGAATAGGATATGGTTCTACCTAAATTTTCAGAGGCGATTTGATCATTGGCTTTCTATTGGGACCTGGTTGGAGCCAGTAATTCTTTTTTTTTTTTAAGCTCTCTGGAGGTTACCTATGCCAAAGCGTGATTATGACTGGGAAAGTAGACCTGAAACAGAAAGGATGCTGAGGCTGTCTTGAGATCCTTTCTCTGCGGGCTCATTCTCTAAAGTTCCCAGCACAAACACCCTTCCTACAGGACATCTTTTCTAGAGGAATAAATGGGCAAATTGGGCAATTAATTCAAGTTTGATGGATCTGTTTAACTGAAAATTACAAGTCCTGTACCCTACCCCCGAGAGCTCTCTCCTTGGGCTGATTATATTCCTCAGTTCGTAGATCTGAGGCTGGTATACAGGACTGAGAGTCTGAATTTGAAGCTTTTCTTTTGATGCCCAAGAAATATCTAGAAACTTGGAAGCTGATATTTAGGTCCCCTAAAGACAATTTTGGGATACATTTGCCTACAAACAATGGATCATAAATGCAGGCAAAGTCAGTATTGAGGATGGAATGTATCCCTCCAAAGAGTCTAATGATAAACACTTCAACTTTGCCACAAAATCCCAAAATTAAAAATAGAACAATTTGTAACAGCAATTACTCAGAGGAGGAGAGGAGAGGGAAGGAACCTACTTAGGTTAATGGAGATAAGAGGATATGAGAAAATGGACTATCTCATCTCCAATATCTTTCATACAATCCTCACAGTAATCACTAAACAATAAAGCAGAGCAGAGCCGCAATTCACAAAGAGAGAGAAAACTGAGAAAACCTCCTCAGGAAACCAGCAAATGAAATGGCATTCAGAAATACAAAGAAAGAGAAACAATGGGAATATAGAACAACCAGAAAACAAGAGAGAAAATGGCAGTATTTAGCCCTCATATATCAATAATCACTTTAAATCTAAATGGATTGAATTCTCCAATAAAAAGACACAGAGTAGCTAGATGGAATAAAAAACAAGTCCTAACAATATGCTGCCTCCAGGAAACACACCTCAGCTCTAAAGACAAACATAGATTCAGATGAAGGGATGGAAGACAATACACCAAGCTAACGGAAACAAGAGAAAGCAGATGTTGCCATACTTAAATCAGACAAAGCAGACTTCACATTAAAAAACACAATGAGAGAAAATGAGGCAGTATATAATGATAAAAGAGACATTCCACCAAAATACCATAATGCTTGTTAACATATATGCACCAAACACAGGAGCACCAAAGTACATAAAACAACTATTAATAGACCTAAAGAGAGAGATGAGCAGCAATGCAATAATAGTAGTGGAGCTCAACACCCCACTTACATCAAAGGACAGTTCATACAGACAAAAAGTAAACAATGAAATAGTAAACTTACATGGAACACTTGATCAGATGAACTTAGATATATACAGAACACTCCATCCAAAAAGAGCAGAATACACATTCTTCTCAAGTGTACACAGATCATTCTCAAACATAGACCATACGTTGGGAAACAAGGCAAGCCTAAGTAAATTTAAGATTATTGAAATCATCTCAATCATCTTTTCTGACCACAATGCTATGAAACTAGACATTAACCACAAGAAAAAATGGGAAAGTCAGAAATATGTGCAGACAAAACAACATGCTACTGAACAACCACTGTATCAATGAGGAAATCGAAGGAGAAATTAAAAAAATACCTAGAGACAAATGAAAATGAAAACACAACATACCAACTCTTACGAGATGAAGCAAAAACAGTCATAGGAGGGAAACTCACAGCAATATAGGCTCACCTCAACAAACAAGAAAAACATCTCAAATAAATAATCTTAAACTGCATGGAACAGAACTAGAAAAAGAAGAACAAACAAAGCCCCAAGTAAGCAGAAGGAAGGAAATAATGAAAATCAGAGCAGAAATAAATGAAGTAGCAATTAAAAAACAGTAGAAAGGATTAATGAAACTAACAGCTGGTTCTTTGAGAAGATAAGCAAAATCGGCAAACCCTTAGCCAGACTCACCAAGATAAACATAGGGAAGGATCAAATGAATACAATTAGAAGTGAAAGAGGAGAAATTACATCAGATACTGCATAAACGTAAAGGATTATGACAATATATGAAAATATGTATGCCCACAAATCAGATAACCTAGAAGAAATGGATAAATTTTATTAGACTCATTCCACCTTATAAAATTGAATCAAGAAGAAGTAGAGAATCTGAATAGATGAATTACAAGTAAAGAGAGTGAAACAGTAATGAAAAAACTCCCACACAACAAAAGTCTAGGACCAGATGGCTTCTCTGGAGAATTTTACCAAACTTTCAAAGAAAATTTAATACATTTCCTACTCAAAATATCCCACAAAATTGAGGAAGACAGAACACTTCCTAACTCATTCTATGAAGCCAATTACCCTAATATGAAAACCAGACAAGGAAAATGCAAAGATGGAAAGTTACAGGCCAATATCATTGATGAACTTAGATGCAAAAATCCTCAACAAAATATTGGCAAACCGAATACAGCAATACATTAAAAAGATCGTACACCATGATCAATAGAATTTAGTCCAGGGATGCAGGTATGTTTCAACATCTGCAAATGAATCAATGTGATACATCACATTAACAAGATGAGGAACAAAAAACATATTTTCATCTCAATAGATGCAGAGAGAGCTTTTGACAAGATCCAACATCCATTTATGATAGAAAATGGGTAGAGAAGAAAATTACCTCAACATAATAAAGGCCATATACAACAAACACATAGGTAACAGAATACTTAATGGGGAAAAAGTGAAAGTGATACCTCTGAGACCAGGAACAAGACAAGAGCGCCCCCTCTTGCCACTCCTATTCAACATAGTGGAGGTATTGTCCAATGAAACTAGGTCAGAAAAAAAAAAGGAATCCAAATTAGAAAGAAAGAAGTGAAACTCTTGCTGTTTGCAGATCACATGATTCTATATATAGAATACCCTAAAGAATCCATCATATAACTATGAGAAATAATCAACTACAGCAACGTTGCAGGGGTACAAAATCAACTTACAAAAACCAGCTGCATTCTATACACTGAAAGTGAACTAGCAGGAAGAGAAATCAAGACTACAATCTCATTTACAATCCCAAGAAAAGGAATAAAGTATCTACGAATAAACTTGATCAAAGAGGTGAAAGACCCAAACACTGAAAACTGTTAAGACATTATTGAAAGAAATTAAAGAAGACAAAGACATGGAAAGATACTCCATGCTCATGGATTGGAAGAATCAATACAGTTAAAATGTCCATATTACCTACAGCAAACTACAGATTCAATGCATTCCCAATCAGAGGCCCAAAGATATTCTTCATGGAAATAGAACAATGAATCCTAAAATATATATGGAACAACAAAACACCCTGAATAGCCAAAGCAATCCTGAGAAAAAAGAACAAAGCTGGAGGAATCACAATCCCTGACTTCAAAACATACTACAAAACTATAGTATTCAAAACAGCATGGTACTGACAGAGAAACAGACACACAGATCAATAGAACAGAATTGCAAGTCCAGAAATAAATATATGGACAGTTAATCTTTGACAAAGGATCTAGAAACATACAAAGGAGAAAAGAAGTTCTCTTCAATAAATGGTGTTATGAAAACTGGACAGCCACATGCAAAAAAGTGAAAGTAGACCATTATCTTGCAACGTAGATAAAAATTAACTCAAAAGGATTAAAGACATGAATGTAAGACCTGAAACCATAAAACTCCTAGAAGAAAATATAGGCAGTACACAAATTGACATTGGTCTTTGCAGCATCTTTTCAAATACCATGTCTACTCAGGTAGGGGAAACCAATGATAAAGTTAACAGATGGGACTCCATCAGACTAAAAAGCTTCTGAAAAACAAAGGAAACCATGAGCAAAAGAAAAGACAATCTACCAGACTGGAGACCATATTTGCAAATCATTTATCCAACAAGGATTTGAACTCAAAAATATATAAAGAACCCATACAACTCAACAAAAACAAACACACAACCCAATCAAAAAATGGGCAAAGTATATGAACAGACATTTTTCCAAAGAAGAAATACAGATGGCCAACAGGCACATGAAATGATGCTCAACACCACTAATTATTAGGGAAATGCAAATCAAAACTGCACTGAGAAATCATGTTACACCCGTCAGAATGGCTATAATTACCAAGACAAAAAACAACAATGTTGGAGAGGATGTGGAGAATAGGGAACTCTCATACACTGCTGATGTGAATGCAAAATGGTGCAGTGATTATGGAAAACAATATTGAGGTTTCTCAAAAAGTTAAAAATAGAAATACCATACTATTCAATTATTCCACTACTGGGTACTTACCCAGAGAACTTGAAATCAATAATCCAAAGAGATTTATGCCTCCCCATGTTTATTGCAGCGTTATTCATAATAGCCAAGATGTGGAAGCAAACCAAGTGCCCATCTATGGATGAATGTAAAAAGATGTGGCATACATATACCTTGTAATACTACTCAGCCATTGAAAAGGACAAAATCACACCATTTGCAACAACATGGGTGGATCTTGAGTGTATGATGTTAAGTGAAATAAGCAAGACAGAGAAAGACAAATACTGCATGATTTCACCCATATGTGGAAGATAATGAATACATGGATTAAGAGAACAGATTAGTGGTTACCAGAGGGGAAAGGAGTTGAAGGGTGCTTGAAAGGGGTAAACGGGCACATATATACGGCAACAGACAAAAATTAGACCACTGGTGGAGAGCACGATGAAGTCTATTCAGAAATTGATAAATAATAATGTACACTCAAAATCATATAATGTCATAAACCATTATGGTCTCACTAAAATTACTTGGAAAAAAGAAGAGTTTACAGTCTCTGAAAGGAAACTGAAGTGGCAATTTTACACCAAGAAAATAAGTGTCTCTGTAGAAAAAACCGTATCTGCATATTTGCCATCCACAAATTGGCACACAAATGTGTAACTAGAAAATGTTATCTATACCAATGTTTGCTATATAGTCTCCATTTGCTCCTTCAAGTCCTTTCTCCAGCCTTCTCCAGCCTCTTATATCTCAGGAATCTGACCTTTATGGACTATGTCAACTGGGCTCCCTGGCCCTTTAGATTTGGCCAATGTAAACACAAGGAGGTCATCAAATGCTAAAGGAGAGAAAGGTTGGAGCTTTAATTCTATTTTCTAGCCTGCTGGACAATGGGTTGACAATGACTGTCCACAGTTCTGTCCAGGGGTCCTCTGTTACCCCAAAAGTCTCACTAGGTTTTCATAAACACTCCCTTTCCTATCACCTGTTCTTCAATGCTGTTAGCCCTGCTTCTCTCACCGTCCTTTAATAGTTTCCCTTAAACTTGCCAACAGATTTGTAAAAAACAAGCCATTTTGACATCTTTTTAAAAACATCCTTTGCCCCACCTAGATCCATGAGCAAGAAGAAAGACACTGCTGACGTCAGAGACTCCATCCCCTGGGATTCCAGTCCCCTCTAGCTCCTGGAAATGTTGATCCCCAAAAGGAAGAAAAACTTGCCAGTTAGGCTAGAGTGGCTCTTCCATGACCCAGAAGGCTGGGGACATTGATTCTGTCCTTGTACTGGTACTTTAAATGTTATGTTTTTGCTCATAGCTTGGGAGTTGGTTAAGGAACGTGAAAACCTGGGGAAGTGCTGAGGCCACAGATATTATTTCTTTTCATCTGGAAAATGACTCTCCTGAAGAGAAGCTAAGGATATGGGCTATGGTTGTGAGGGGAGTGTCTGAACTCATCAACAAGGAGCACAGGTCGGAGTGAGCTGGGGATCTGCACTTTGCAATGGATCTGCCTGTGTATGTGCGGGTTTTTCTTTGAGTATCTCTGTGTTCATGTGTGTATGTGCTTGTGTTCATGTTGTTTGATAATTGTGTGTGTGTGTGTGTGTTATGGAGCTGACACAGAGCCATATTCTTGGCCTGAGTTAGATCCAATCTGGGCTCTGTTTTAGTGCATGTAAACCAAGTTATCAGACTTCGAACAGGTGATTAGGGACACCTGATTCATACCTTTGATCATAAATATTTGCCTTTTGTTGTTATAAATTGTGGACATTTCCCCCACTGGTGGCTTTCACAGCTGAGTAGATGAGAGTTCAGCATCGGGAGTGAGATTAATGTCTATTTTGCTGGACAAGAAGATGCTGGACAAGATCAACTCATTAGAATGTTAAAATTAAAAAGACTGACCATACCAAATGTTGACTGTATCTATTAGAATGTTGAAATTACAAGTCCTCATCACAAGAAAAAACTAGTTTTGTAACTATATATGGTGACAAATGTTAACTAGACATTGTGGTGATCATTTCCCAATATTTACAAATATTGAATTATGTTGCACTTCTAAACACATATGATGCTATATATGAATTATACCTCAATAAAAAACAAGTAAACAAAACAAAAGGAAAACTTTGATCATACTAAGAGAATGTGATGGAATTCAAAAACTCATACACTGTCTGTGAGAGGGAAAATGATACAGCAACTTTGAAAAACGTTGTCATTTTCTCACAATGTTGATCATATACTTACTGTGTCATTCATCTATTCCGCTCTTAGGTATTTACTCATTAGAAATGAAAACATATGTTCATTTATAAATGTTCAGCTTTATTTTGATAGAGCCAAACTGGAAGCAAACCAATGTTAACTAATAGGTGAATATACAGTGGAATATTACTCAGCAGTAATAGTAATGGATTATTGATACACACAACAACCTTGATGGATCTCAAAATAATATGCTACGTGAAATAAGTAAGAAAAAATATAGTGCATACTATCTAACTCCACTTACACAAAATTCTACAAAAGGTAAACTAACCTATAGATGGAAAGCACGTCAGTGTTTGCCTGGTTACAGTGAGGAGGGTGGAGAAGGGTAGTATGGGAAAGAGATGTTACAAAGTGGGACAAGACAATCTTCTGAGTGATGGATAGTATCTCAATTTTTGTTGACGTGATAGTTTCATGAATGGATGCCTACGTGAAAACATCAAATTGTGCATTTTAAATACCTGTTTATTGTACCAATGACATACAAATAAAGCTGAAAAAAGAAAAAAGAATTAGATAGTTAACTTGAACACTGCTATATCAATTACAGAAATTTAATTTTTAATTGAAGTCTTCTCATAAAGAAAACTGGCACAGACTGCTTCACTGGTGAATTTTATCAAATGTTTTAAAGGAAGAAATGGTTCCAATTTATCATGTTTAGCAACTGGTAGAGAAATTATGCTGTGAGTATTATTTACTAGTTAATTTCTTACCTTACTTGTCTTTTAGCATTGTTGGACAACAATTTGTAGAATTAGTCATCTGACTAATTCATCTTTAATGAATCAGTCTGGTTTTCTTTACATAAGTAGACAGAAGCTTGAACTGAGGAAAATCTTTAATCTCTGTTAGCTCCCTCATTCCCTGATCCAAGAGTTAAAAGAAGAATGAAAAGTGCCTGTGGACAAGGTATTAGTCTTGAGGAGACCTCAGTGGTCTTTCTGTCTGAATGAAAGAGACTAGGTGTCAGAATCTGACATCTAAGGAGACCCTATTGTGTGTGCAGACGCATGCTAGGCTCTGAATGGTTGGGGAGAGGGGAGAAAAAATTACACAACCTCTGTCCTAGAGGAGCTACAACTTCAGGGGACATAGGAAAGAAATGTGTCCCAAATTGTAGGGCAGATTGCGTGCATGATGAGAACTGAGGGTGGTGGCTGAGGTGGGCAGGGTGTGTAGGAGGGAAGCTTGAAATGAATCCTGTGCAAATAGCCACTTTCTGAAGAGTCTGCGAAGATCCTGACAGCCACCCAGCCTGTGGGGCTGTCTGTTAACATATGTTAAACACAGAGTGAGTAAACGTGGACTGGCTGATCTATTGAAGTTTGTATCACATATTTTGTTGTTCTGAGGGGACAAGTTAGGTCTTCCTCAAGGAGGAAGTACGTATTTATAAGTTTTGATGAATTTATGAATCAGTTAACTGAGACATTCATTCACTCTCAATACTATATCAACATCAATGATTATAGATATATTTCTCTTGTATTGGAATGTACAAAGAGAATGATAGAGCCGACATTTGCTATTTATTATCTGCTTATCATGCATTAACTCATTTAATCATAATAACTTCATAATGACAATACTATTATTATTAGCATTTTAAAGCTGATGAAATAAGGACAAACATTTTATATTTATGCACATAGGGTATGCATGTTAGACACTAATACTAAAAGGGAGGAGACAGGAAAGGCAAGAAACTATTCAGAAGAAGTGAAAGAACATATATTTGTATATAATGAATGTCATTGTCTTGGAGAGGAGATGTTCCCATTTTTCCTACTTGTTTTTTCTTTCCTCTCTAATGTTTTCTGTCTTTTGCTGACATCAAAACATACTTAAACAAAAGTCTTCTTTCTTCTTATATTAGTCTCGAAACTTTACCAGCAAATCCGCTCTAAACCCATCATCTTGCAGCTCACAGGTGGACACAGGTGTAGGTGATGAGTAGAACGTGGCACTGAGTTACCAAGGCCTACCTAGGGTGCTCAGAAGCTGGAGGAGCTGAAAGAGTGAATTAAACCAAGTTTTTGAGGGAGAGCTGAGGATCCAGAATGAGAAGTGACTTTATATACACAAACATCACACTCAAATAAGTCCTAATAATAATGAGAGCTGAGTTTTTAACAAGAGCAGCAACAAAAGATTGAAGGAAATCAGAAGACAAAGAAGTGACATCTTGAGTAAAAAAAGCAATTTTTGCCAACCTAGAATCCTGTCAGCAAATGTATCTTTTACATATTACCAAAATTGACTCTGTATGATACAGAAAACATAACACTTCAATTTCTGTAGAATAAGTAGAAATGCTCTAAGGTAACTACTCCATAAAATAGAACCAGGCCCACATGATTTCATGGGGAATTCTATCATTGCTCAAAGACTTGATAGTATGAATACTGCATGAATTGTTCAATAGAATTGAAAATAAAGGAAAATATCTTAATTTGTTTTATGGATGAAACAAATACAACATTGATGTGTAAGGATGATAAAGAAGTACAAACATAAAATTTCAATTTGACAGTACTTATGACTATTCACTTAAGCTAAATAAAATATCAACAAGTAGAATCCAGCAACACATCAATAAACAGCACATGTAACCAAGTGCCAATTTGAAGTTAGTTCAATGTTAGGAAACCCTGAATATAATATAATGCATTAATTAATCTTAGGTTAAAAATCATATAACTCTCCCCCAGATGCTGAAAGACCTCAACAGAATTTGATAACACTCAAAAATAAATATATGTTACATGAAATATATATGATGCCTATAATTATATTTTTATTCTTTATAATGTTATTTATGTATATTACTATACACAATAAATATATATGTATATATCACATATTTCACGTAAAATATATACTATATTATGTGTGCTGTTATACATAATAAGATCTATATATCTCAGTTAAACAGCCAATGTCTTAATAGGAAACATTAGAGGTATTTCTTTTAAGTTCATGATCAAAATGAGAATGCTCACAAATCAACACTGTGGTGAAGATATTGGCCAATGCAACTAGATTAATGAGACCCATTTAAGTTGTAATAATCAAGAAGAAAGAAGGCAAATCTTCCAATGACTTTCTACTCACTTTAAAAACAGGGAAAATAACATCCCCAAAGCAGAAATTTTATGGAGTATTGTAACTCCACTGTCAGTTCAGGAGAATGCAAGCAGTCGTCAGGAGGTAGACATTTGTCAATCCTGCCTCACTTCTTCTTGATCCTTCTTCACCAGCAAACTCACACCTTGGCAGACTAAACTCCCATTCACCATTTCCTCACTTTTTAGAATTTAATCCAAGTATGAAATGGGTCGCACCTAAATAGACCCAGCCATCTCCAAACTCCTTCCAAAAATGGACAATTTTGTGTCACCCTCACAGTTACATTGATTTGGGTTCAATACCCTGGTTTTGTGATCCTGTGATATAATCTGGTTTGCAGCATCTCTCTCCTAATCCGCAACATTCACACAGGGCAATTACTGTTTTAAAATGAAGTTTTACTTCATTTTTTTTGTTTAAGTCCGCATTCTAAGTTCCTATTTGTAGTGCCTTATTGAAGGAACTTCTTACCTGGACTCAGCCCAACATTATTATTCAATTTCCCCTGAAAAAATATTGGTGTTCTGCCTTGAATTCAAGCTCATACCCTGCTCCTTTGGGATAAGTCTCCAGGTGTGAAACGTTTCAGAGACTTTTTTTAAACTTCTATAACCGCAGTCATCATGCCATACTGGGCATGGAATTTGGATCAGGATGCCAACAGTTTTTCTGAAGTCACGTGAGAGATTGCTGTCATCTTTTAAGCCCATTCCTCTTGCAGAGGAGTCTTTGCTACAATGAGCCTGCTTCTCCAACCTGTCAATAACTATTCGCAGGTTTCTGGCCCTTCCTTTCTCTCCTTTCTTATTTGAGTAAACTTCCTTCAAATCCCAGATAAGTCATCTAAACTTTTAAAGAATAGTCTTCCTTAAGCTGTTAACAGTGAAAGTCAACTTTTTCACATCAGTCCATCATCTAAAGCAATTAGCAGACTCTATTTTTATAATTTAAGCTCTTATTATTCTCCAGGTGACAAAGATATCTGTGAATTGAAATGGAATGACCTCCAGGACACACTGTTACCATAGGAAAGAAATATGTCCATGAATTCTGTATCATGCTAGCTTTTGCATAAAAATGAAAGAGAAATAAGAAAACACATGTGTATCTGCTCACTTGAGCAAGAAGGAACACAGGAAGAAGTCAGAAACTAATGGGTTTGGTTTCATACAAGGGCTGGGTTGGAAGGTGTGGGAAGATTGGGGTGATGGACATACCTATTTGTATGTTTTGACCAAGTTATCTTTTACTTGCTCATAAATAAATGAATAAAAATAATGCGGTACAGAAAAATAGAACAAAAGCAAAACAAATTAACTATATTTCAAATGAATAACATGATTAGACAGAGTGGAGAATTAAAATAACTAATCCGGGTAATTTTTGAACACAATATTTTGTCTATATGCACTCAAAATAAGGGAAAATATCTAAAAATATAGAGCTGCAGTTAATAATTTTGTCATTCACAGTGATATGGGTTCAAGATTCTGAAATTATTTAACATGTATTTCAGGATTCAGTGAATAAGTAAAAATATTGTTGAAGAAGGGAATGACTCCTCACTATCAGGGAAAGGTGTCACATAATTGGAAAAGGAGATGCAGAAAGAGCTCTGTGGTATCAAACTGGAATTGGAGGCATCAGTTGGAACTTGTGGTTTTTACTACATATGTAAATTGGTTAAAATTTATGTATTATATATCAAAATTTATACTACTCTAAGCCCTATTCTTTTCACCCTTTTCCCAATCCATCTCCTATGAGTAATCGTTTCTATTAGTTTCTTAGTTTTCTGTTTATACTTCCTGTTTTGATATATATATATGTATGCCTATGTGTATATATATATATATATATATGCATGTATGTGTGTGTGTATGTATGTATATAAGCCCTGTAAGCAATGAACACACCTAACAAATTTTCTCTCTAAATACCATTCTTTTCTAAGAGGAAGCTAAATTACATAGAAAATGGGTTATTCTAGGGCTGAGGCCGGAAAATAGAAAGATGATCTGGGGAAATTTTGCTGAGCCTGAAGGGAAAGAAGTCCTCAACGAATCATGGGAACACAGGAGCCAGGTTAAAGGGGCTCCTAAATGCTTAATCTGGAATAAGTTGAGTTCCAAAAAGAATAACAACAAACAAACAGATAGAGAAGGAGAACAGATTGGATGTTACCAGAGGGGAAGAGGGTGGTGGGAGTGTGAAAGTGGTAAAGGGGCACATATGTACGGTGATGGGTAGAAACTAGACTATTGTGAAGACACGATGCAGTCAATACCTAAGCTGAAATATAATAATGTAAACCTGAAATTTATACAATATTTTAAACCAATTTGACCTTGGTAAAATAATTTAAAAAAAAGAATCACAACTGTAATGGATTATGACTCAGAGATTAAATGAGAATCCATGAATACATAATGATATAAATAAAAGTAAATACATAAATGGAAGAGAAGGGAAACTTCTCTCTCAGAGATAACTAATACATGCAGAACTATGGATGGGATGAGAAAAATCACCATTTGGCCACCACAATTACAATAATGTTTCAGGCAAGAATCACTTGACTCATGTTAAATGTGATGTAATATATAGTGGTTGACATTTTAAAGAGAAATAGCATGTTTATATAACTACAAAATATCTACCCAAGTTATATTTATTAATTTCAAAGACAAAAATAGTAACTTCACAGTAGAGAAACCTAGAAGACACAACCTTAATCAACTGACCAAGATTAAAATCTCTCTTAATTGGGAAAATTGCACCTGCCTTCTGATGATATGCACAGATCTATAGGCTGAATCTGAAATATGTGCATACCTACATAATAATAAAGCAAAAATAGTTAAATAGGGGCCAAGCAGGTGGTGTACTGGTTAAGTTAGCATGCTCTGCTTTGGTGGCCCAGAGTTTGCAGGTTCGGATCCTAGACGGGGACCTGCACACCAATCACCAAGCCATGCTGTGGTGGCACCCCACATAAAAAAATAGAGGAAGATTTGCAACAGATCTTAGCTCACAGCTAATCTTCTTCATCAAAAAAAGAAAAAAAAAGGGTTAAATGATAACCTTTGGACAAGCTGAGTGAAATGTATATGAGAACTTTTTGTATAATTTTTACTTTTCTGTAAGTCTCAAATGGTTTCAAAATAAAAATTAAAAAATATACTTTGTCAGGGCTGGTGCAGTGGTCTAGTGGCTGAGTCCACGTGCTCCACTTAAGTGGTTCAGCTTTGCAGGTTTGGATCCTTGGTGTGGACCTACACTTGGCTCATCAAGCCATGCTGTGGCAGTATCCCATATACCAAACAGAGGAAGATTGGTATAGGTGTAAATTCAAGGCCAATCTTCCTCACCAAAAAGAAAAAATAATACTTTGTCCACAAGTACTCAATAGGAGAGAATAGAATATCCTACAGGTCTATTCTTAAGTTTAAAGTTGGCGTCCAGGCCGACAATTATGATCTTCTAAAATATTCTCCTTGAAGTCCCCGTCAGAGACAGACTATGAACTGCTGAACCATGGGCAAGACGCAGGAAAGTAATTCTATAAAATGGTATGTCTCCTCTTTACAAGTTTTCTGTCCCTATATTGAAACTGTAGTAGCAATTTTACCCCAAGAAAAGAAGCATGTCTGTAAGAAAAAGCATATAAGTATACTTTCCATGTACAAATTGGCGCATGAATGTGTAACTAGAACATGTTATCTATACTAATGTGTGGTAGATAATCTCCACTTGCCCATCCAGGTCCATTCTCCAGCCTTTCCACCATGGTTTTTCTAAGAGGTCTTATGAACTGCATGAACTTGGCTTCCAGGTCCTTTGTATTTGGCCGAAAGCAAGAGATCAAACACAAAAAGAGACAGACATTTGGGTATTTATTCTGTTTTCTTCCCTGCTGGACTGTAGGTTGACAGTGACTGTCTGCAGTCATGTCCAGGAATTTTCTCCTACTCCTACACGTCTCACTAGGTTCTCACAACCACTCCTTCCCCTTGTACTTGTTTCCCACTGCTGCTAGTCCTGGGTGCCACAGCATCCCTTAGTAGTTTCCATTAATCTTGCCCACACCTTTGTAAATAAGCCATTATTACAATCATTAAAAAAATTCCTGTCCCAGCTGGAACCATGCCTAAGAAGAAAGGCACTGCTGGCAGCAGAGAGACCACCCCATAGGAATCCTGTCGTCTCTGGCTCCTGGACATGTAGCTCCCCAAAGTTCAGGAAGAACTTGGCTAATTAACCTAAGGTGGCTCCTCCCTGACCCAGAAGCCTGGGGACTTTGTTTCTGTCTTCTTGCTGGTATTTAAAAAGTTATCTTTTTGCTCATTTCTCTAGCGTTCATAAAGGAGCATGGAAATTTGTAGAAGTGATGAGGCCACAGATATTTCTTCTTTCATCTGGATACCAAGTCTTCTGAAGAGAAACTGAGGATTTGGGCAGCAGTCTGGAACAAAATGTGTCTGAGGTCACTAACGATGAACAAAGGGCAAAGGGAGCTGGAAATCTACACTTTGCAGTGGATCTGCCTGTGTGCTTGTGAGTTTGCATGCCTTTGTGTTCATTGGTGTGTGTCTGCATCTATTGTGTATGCTCGTTCCCTTTGTGTTCATTGGTGTGTGTCTGCATCTATTGTGTATGCTCGTGTTTGTGTTGTTTGATAGCTGCATCCATTGTGTGTATCCTATGCATCTGACTCACAGCCTGCTTCTTTTCCTGAGTTGGACTCAATCTGGGCTCTATTTTAGTGCAGGAAGACCAAGTCATCAGCCTCCTAACATGCAGTTTAGGGACTCCGCATTCATGCCAATGATCTTAAATATTTGCCTCCTTTTGTTATGATGGGAACATTTCCAACACTGGACGGGTGTCAAGGAAGAGCAGATGAGACCTCAGCATCAGGAGTGACATTGTTGTCTCGACCGCTGGGAAAGATGATGCCCAACCTCCCCAAGGAACCCAGATCAGAGAGGGTTCAAACCACAACTCAGCAGTATGCTAGTGTATGTGTGAGCTGTGTTTGTGTGTGACACAGTCATGTGTGCAAGCAAGAAAGTATATTGTTTGCTTTTGTCTATGTGTATGTTGCCATGCATAAGATAGCATTGTCGGTGCTTTACTGATGTGCTTGTGTGAATAGGCTTAACTACTTCATGCTGACTACTTTCCCTCAGAAAGGGTATGGGTCAGAAGGGGCCAAAGAATGCCCCTCAGTAGTGGGAGTGTGGGTGCTGATTGTTGTGGTGAGTGTGTGGCTGCGTGTGCGTGTGCGTTTTTGGTGTGTGTTTCCTGTGAGACCTTTGCATTGTGTGTGCCCTGTGTGTTTTTGGTGATGTGTGTGTATGGTGATGATTTACCTATATGTGGAGAGTTGAATGTTTACCAAGTATGTCATGTGTCAGGTGCATTGATGTGCATTGTGAGTGTGTTTGTGGGTGAATGGTGCTTCCTCGTATGTTGTGTATGTCTCACTTTGTGCATTATTTATGACTTGTGTGAATGTATATGAGTGTTTATGAACTGAACCACATATTGACCATCCTTCCCTTAGGATGGGAACTGGTCACAGGTGACTGGAATCCTCAAATCAGCAATGTGTGTTTGCACGTGCGTGTTGTTTGTATGTGTTTTAGGAGTTCTGGCTTTCCTCCATGACTCAAATGTTTCCTTTAGTATCTTACTCTGAAGCACCATTGACTAAGATAACTAAAGCCCCAAACAACTCTGTTTCTGAAATGGATCTGCTATGATTTTCATATGCCTGAATATGACTGTATCGCTCAGTGTTTTAACCATTCACTTAATATCCTAGGTAAAGACACATTGGGCGCCATACTGAGTGAAGTTAGAGTGCAGAACCCCTAGCAAATGGCAGGGAGATCTTGGGAAAATTGCTTAATTCCTAGGCCTCAGTTTTCAATCTATAAAATGGAAGCAATTACACTTGCCTCATGAAACTTACAGGCCCTCAATAAATATTGTTTGAATAAATGATAATAAATGTGAAAGACTTTCATCAATTGGAAAGTAGATCAATACAAGTGAATGTAACTATCTAGGACGTGAAGTAAGAAGATTTTGAACTACTTTGGCTTCTTCGAAGCCCTAAAGCAACACAGGCATCTAGCGCTCCTAATCAGGGATGGAGGAATTTTCCCATCCTGAGAGCCCAAGATCTGATCACACAGTTATATTAGATAGAACAGCATGAAGTAATCAATCTGCTAAAATTTTTGACCTACGGAAAATGGGAATACATAAACTTTATATATGCATGGAATTTATACCATTTATAATTCTGTTTCCTAAGAGCTAAAATAGGCAAAAGAACATTCATTCTTATAGAAGCTGGAAAGATATTTTAAAATTCTGGGAATGAAAGTCTGAGGCACAGATTTAATTAGCCAATGTACCTAAAACGTCCTCAGCCTGGTACCCAAATTGTTCACTAAAATGTTCACCATTCTTATGAAAGATAGTTAGAAAACTATTATGGTTTGGGATCTATTCTGGAAGCAGACAGCTTTAAATGACCACCTACTTCTAGAGTGACCATGATTTACAATTCTAGGTCTCTGGGACCCAGAAAGATTGACTGGAGGAGTGTGACAAAGCTTCAAGGACTTTGCCTCAGCACTGGAGTCTCATGCTACTTTAAGGTAGATACAACTGATACCAGTGTGTGGAGGCTCCTCTATTATTTTTGACACAGGGAATTATTACAATTTGGCTCTGTCTTGGTGTAGTAATTAACCCTGTATGCTCATCAAGATCTACACTCACAGAGATCAGGGACCTTGCCTCTCTTTTTTAGTCCTGCATTCTCA
Source organism: Equus caballus (assembly GCF_041296265.1). NCBI lineage: Eukaryota > Metazoa > Chordata > Mammalia > Perissodactyla > Equidae > Equus > Equus caballus. The sequence continues at coordinate 34,556,141 of NC_091708.1, forward strand.
GTCCTTAGTTGACGTCCTTGTTCAGACTTGTTGTTCAAAAAATAATGGTCTAATGAAGCATTGAGCACTCTCTTGCTTCTGTGCAATGAGGTCTTGTTGACTGCTTTTGGGTATGATGTTTTCCTCGAGCCAGACTGGGATAGAGGGAAGATGTCTCCATCCACAGGTGTGAGAAATTAATGAAAGTGTATTTGAAAATTCACTGTTTTCCAAGAGAATTACAGTATGAAATGTGATGGTCTTGATCATCCTTTCTAGGTTCCTGAGATCCCCAAACTTTCTTCATCTCCAGCATATAGGACAGCAATATGAGGCCTGAGAACAAAAGCAGCATGTCTGAGTTCCTCCTCCTGGGGCTTCCCATCCCACTGGAGCAGCAGGGCATCTTCTTCGCCCTGTTCCTGGGCATGTACTTCACTACAGTGCTGGGGAACCTGCTCATCATCTGGCTTATTGGACTGGACTCTCGCCTCCACACTCCCATGTACTTCTTCCTCAGCCACTTGGCCTTCTCTGACATTTTCCTTTCATCTGTCACAGTTCCAAAGATGCTCAAGAACATGCAGACTCAGCAACCATCCATCCCCTATGTGGGGTGCATTTCTCAGATGTGTCTTATCATAGTTTTTGGTTGTCTTGACAATTTCCTTCTTGCAGTGATGGCATATGACAGATACGTGGCCATCTGTCAGCCACTCCACTACACAACTGTTATGAGGCAGGAGCTGTGTGTCTCATTAGTAGCTGGGTCCTGGTTCTTCAGTTGTGGACATGCACTTTTGCACGCCCTCCTCTTGGTCCAATTGTCCTTCTGTGCTGACAATGCCATCCCCAACTTCTGTGACCTCCCTGCTCTCCTGAAGATTAGCTGCTCAGACATCTTCCTCAATGAGTTGGTCATCTTCACCGAAGGAGCAATGGTTGTCATCTTGCCTTTCTTTAGTATCTTAGGCTCATATATCCATATTTGGATGACAGTCCTGAGGGTCCCCTCCAGGAGGAGACTCTTTAAAGTATTTTCAACTTGTGGCTCCCATCTCTTTGTGGTGTCTTTGTACTATGGGACCATTGCAGGTGTTTACCTTTTCTCCTTTACACGGAGTTCCAATGAAAAAGACCTAATTGCTTCAGTCATGTATGCAGTAGTTACCCCCATGCTGAACCCCTTCATCTATAGCCTGAGGAACAGAGACATAAAACATGCCCTAGAAATATTTGTCAATAAGGCCAAGTTCCTTAAGTGACAATCACTAAATCCTCTTATTGCAGTCATGAGCACAGTGAGACATATCTCCTAAAATTATTATATGCATGACAACTCCATATAACTTTAAAAGCATATGCGTTCTGCTGTTTTTATAGTGTTTTTAATATGTCAACCAGGTCAAGTGAGCTACTTGTATTGTTAAATATTCTTTGTTACTAATTAATTTGTGGATTTGTCTTTTTTTCCTTGTAGATCTGTCTATTTTTGATTATTGTTTATTGGCCCTGAGTTAACATATGTTGCCTATCTTCCTCTTTTTGCTTGAGGAATATTGGCCCTGAGCTACTATCTGTGCCAATCTTCCTCAATTTTGTGTGTGGGACACTGTCTACCCATGGCTTGATGAGTGGTGTTAGGTCCACGCCAGGGATCTGAACTTGCAAACCCTGGGCCATCAAATCGGAGCATGTGAACTTAGTTACCACACTACCAAGCCACACCTAGCTTATATATTTTTTATGCTATGTTATTGAGGACATACAAATTTAGCATCATGATCTGCTCCTGTTGTGCTGAGGCTGGCTTACGTTGGCTTCAAGGTGATTGTGTACATTTCTTCCCCAATCTACATTAAATGACATCATTTTGGTAGACTGATATCAACCATAGTGCAAATAATTTAATTATGAAAATTGATAAGTGTTACAAATCAAGACTTTATAAAAAAGTGAGAAAAAGAGAAAGAGAGAGTCATTTTTTTTATGCATTTACCAATATAGTACTGCATTTATAATTAGGAGATATTCCTCTTTATCTCATCAATGGCTCCTATGTTAACATCTCATCTACTTCTTCTGATATTACTATAGATATACCAACTTTCTTTTGGTGAGTGTTTGCATGGTGTTTCTTTTCCACCATTTTACTTTTAACTTTTCTATGTCCCTCTATCTGTGAAGTGTCCATTGTGAGAATAAAATTGGATTTTTCTCTTTTATATGCAGATCAACAATAATTATAGTTTTGGAGAATTAGATCTATTAACATCTAATGTAATCAGGATATATTTGAATTTATGTTTTCCATATTACTATATATTTTCCTCATGAAACATGTTTCATACTTATTGTCATCTCTTTCTCCCTTGTTATGTATTAAATATACATATAGTTATTCCATTCCCCTTCTATTAACTTATTTCTCATACAGTAATATTATTTTACAATTCTTTTCTGTGCTGTATGTTGAGATTATTTCTTACATTCTCTTCGAATTTTTTTCTCTTGTTGTATTGTATACACAATATGAAATTTCCCATTTGAACCCTTTGAGATATAAGATTCAGTGGCGTTTAGTACATTCATCACCACTGTCTCATTCTAGGACTCCAAAAGGAAAGTCTACAAAACATCACAGCAATTGAGTACTCTGCAGATGAGAATAAATAATGACAAAGATATCTAAGAATCAACATGGAGAGATTTACAGGATATATTGCTAAATGAAAAAAAAGTTTAAACAATCTATAGTATGATACTTTTTGTGTAATAATGAAGGGGAATTAAAATGCACATGTGTCTGCCAATTTGTGCAAAATATGATGCTAGAAGAAGAAATCAGAAACTAATGAGATTGCTTACCTACAAGAGGAGGGTGGGAATGGTGTAGAAAAGTTGGGTAGTTTTGACTATGTTATCTTTTGCCTACTAGACAATAAAGAGAAAAGGGCAAGGAATAAAGCAAAACAATAAAACAAACAAAAAAAGATCTATGTTTCAAATTAATAAGCATAATTAGACTATGGGGAAAATAAATAACCTAAGTAATTCTTGAACAGAGAATTTTGTTTATATAATCTCACAAGAAAAAAAAAACTGTAAACAAAGTTTTTGAGCTGCAGTTAGTTTGTCATTAACAGCGGTATTGGTTCAAGAATTTGAAATTACTTAGCCTGTATTCAAAGATTGAGCAAATAAGTAAACAGATTGTGGAAAGGGGAAACGACTCCTCACTCTTAGGGAAAGAAGCTATGTGCATAGAAAATGAGGGGCTGGAAGGAACTCTATGATGTCGAACTAAAATTGGAGATGTCAAATTGAACCATGATTTTTCAAATGTGTGAACAGATTGAAATTTATATATTGTATATGTCAATAAATATACTATTCCCATTACCTTTCTTTCTGTCCTACTTCTGACCCACCTCTATGGGTAACCACTCCTTTAGTTTATTAGTTTCTAGTGTCTACTTCCTGTGTTTCTTTTATATGTGTTCCATAGCTGCATCCTCTGAGATCACTTAGAAGACTTGAAAGCAATGAACACACCTAATGCCAAATTTGCTCTTTACCATGCTCCTCTAAAAGGGACCAACGTTACTCAGAAAAACTGCTGATTGCAGGGCCAAGGCTAGGACATTACAAGATTATCCAAGCAAATTTTGTTAAGTCTGAAAGTAAAAAGTGCTAAATGAATCATGGGGACACATGGCCAGCTCGAAGGGGCTCCCACTGGCCAAATCTGGAATAATTTGAGCTTCAAAATTGATAACAACAGTAATGGATTGTGACTCAAAGAAGTAAGAATTCACAAGTTCTAGATATAAATAAATCAATGAACAGACATATGAGTGGGGGCTGATAGAATGTTCCTTCTTATAGGACGACACAACTGATAAAGGTAGGAGAAACGATAGAATCAGAAAATCATCATTTGTCCACCACATTTTCAATAATTTTTTCATATAATAATCACCAATGGATAGGAAAGATAGTAACTGAAATTTTTTTAAAGTTATGGCTATGTAGCCTACAAATTCTATCGAAATGATATATATTAATTACAAAGGTTAAAATAGTAACTTTACAGTAGAGAACCAAGCCGATACCACCTTAACCAATTCATCAGAGATAAAAAATCAGTAGTAATTGGAAACACTGATATCATGTGCTTTTCAATAATATGTACTGTGGTAGATATGCCAAAAATCTAAGCCTTAAACAGACATATATGTAAGTAAACATACTAAAATGTTAACCATTGGGGAAATCTGGGTGAACTCCATGTAGGAATTTTTACAACTTCTCTATAAGCTTGAAATAATTTCAAAATAAAAAGTTAAAAAATCCTTTGTCCCAGAGAGGCAGGATCCAAAATGGTGCCGTGAGTAGTCCTCTTTGTCTCTCCCCCTTCGAGTCTACAATTATTTGGACACTTATCGCTTGACAAAGGATATCCAGACAGCATCTCAGGACGTCTGAGACACCCACGCGACTATACATCGGAAGGCGGATGGACTTTCCTCCGGGAGGATGTGGAAATAGGTGAAAACTCTCCGACCCCGATGAGCAGCCTAGTACCCGCAAGCGGTTTTCTTCCAACGGACGTTCCCAGAGGATCTACACACATCTAGGGCAGGAGCGAGCACACAACAGAGGAGCGACGGTGGAAACAGGTGACCAGAACCCTACCTAACCCCCCCGCAATTACTCCTAAATGCAGAGGGAAACTTTGGAGTTGCACACCTGAGCCCGCGGGGAGAGTCTCTCCCCGCCATTGGCGGGGAGACCCCGCCTGGTGTTCACGGCGCCCGGAGGGTCCCAGAGAGAGTCGCTGAGGGTACGGAGGTCTCCCAGCTGCCGTTTCCCGCCCTGTGGGACTAGGGATTGCCAGAGATCTCGGAGAGGACCGGGGCTGGGGGAACTTTCAAAGGCCGGCTCTGCGACCCAGACGGGAAGCGCCGGAGTTCCGCCTGGGCAGCAGACAAAACTCTCTGTCTGCCATTAGCAGAGGGGCCACGCCGAACATTCACGGCTCCGGGAGAGGCCCGGAGAGAATCCCAGAGGGCGGGGCGACCCCCAGCTGCCATTGCCCGCCCCGTGGGACTAGGGATAGCCGGAGATCTCAGAGAGGACTGGGGCTGGGGGGAGTTCCAGAGACCCAGCTTCGTAGCCTAGGGGGAAACCCTACAGGCTCACAGCAGCCTTAGGGAAAGCCTCTGCACAGCACCAGTAGAAGGCACCCAGCCGCCAGCCACAAGGCTGGAAGACCCCAGGGCAAAAGCAGCATAGCTAGGTGAACTAACCACAGACTGTAGAAGATGCCAATAGCTCTCCTGCGACCCATAGAGGACAAGTGAGATTTTTGTGGGTGCCGACAGCAATGGAGCGACAAATATAAGTGATCCCACCCCTGGCCGCTGGAAAAGCCCATAACACCGTTGCAGACCCCAAGGAGAGAGCACATCTAGGTGGGCTGCAACAGTAGGCACCAGCAGCCTGAAGCCCCCCTGTGACGGCCCCCACGGCAGAGGAGGGAATCCAAAGGGCCACTGTGGCTACGAGGAGGGGCCCAGGCCCAGTTAGCAACTGCAGACAGGGTTCCTGGTTGGTGCAGTATAAACAGCTGCTCCCCCACCGCAGCAGCTGAAACAAGTGAAAGGAGCAACTAAACTCTATCTCCATGCGGAGGCACAAATCAACAACATCAAGCAATATGAAAAAATACATTAAATCTCCAGAACAGAAAGAAAGTAACAAATACACAGAAAACAATCCCAAAGAAAATGAGCTATATAACCTAAATGATGATGACTTCAAAACAGCCATCATTAAAATTCTCAATGAGTTAAGAGAGAGTTCTGACTGACAACTCAACGAGTTCAGGAGCTATGTCACAAAAGAGTTTGATATGATAAAGAAGAACCAAACAGAAATATTGGAAATGAAGAACACAATAGAGGAGATTAAGAAAAATCTAGATGCTCTGAACAGTAGGGCCGATAATATGGAGGAAAGAATTAGCAATTTGGAAGATGGCAATATAGAATTGCTGCAGGCAGAGGAGGAGAGAGAAGCAAGACTAAAAAGAAATGAAGAAACTCTCCGAGAATTATCAGACACAATTAGGAGATGCAACGTAAGGATTATAGGTATACCAGAGGGAGAAGAGAAGGAGAAAGGGGCAGAAAGCCTATTCAAAGAAATAATGGCTGAGAACGTCCCAAATCTGGTGAGGGAGATGGATCTTCAGGTGACAGAAGCCAATAGATCTCCAAACTTTATCAATGCAAGAAGACCAACTCCACGCCATATAGTAGTGAAGCTAGCAAAAGTCAACGACAAGGAGAAAATACTAAGGACAGCCAGGCAAAAGAAACTAACCTACAAAGGAACCCCCATCAGGCTATCAGCAGATTTCTCAGCAGAAACTTTACAGGCTAGAAGAGAGTGGAATGATATATTCAAAAATCTGAAGGACAAAAATCTACAGCCGAGAATTCTCTACCCAGCGAAAATATCCTTCAAATACGATGGAGAAATAAAAACTTTCGCAGATAGACAAAAATTAAGGGAGTTCATTGCCACAAAACCTCCTCTTCAGGAAATCCTCAGGAAAACCCTCATTCCTGAAAAATCCAAAAAAGGAAAGGGGCTACAAAACCAAGAGCAGAGGAGATAAGTAGAAGGACAACAACAGAGAGTAGCAGCTCTACATCAGAACAGATTAAACCATGGGACGAGAAACAAAGGAAACTGAAGAAAACCGGAAAACAAGACACAAAATGGTAGTGGTAGGCCCCCACATCTCAATAATCACTCTAAATGTAAATGGATTGAACTCCCCAATCAAAAGACACAGAGTGGCAGGATGGATCAAAGAACAAGATCCAACAATATGCTGCCTCCAGGAAACACACCTCAGCCCCAAAGACAAACACAGACTCAGAGTGAAGGGATGGAGAACAATACTCCAAGCTAATAATGAACAAAAGAAAGCAGGTGTCGCTATACTAATATCAGACAAGGTAGATTTCAAAGCAAAACAGATAAAGAAAGATAAAGAGGGACAGTATATAATGATAAAAGGGACTCTCCACCAAGAAGACATAACACTTATAAATATATACGCACCCAACACAGGAGCACCAAAATTTGTAAAGCAACTCTTAATAGAACTAAAAGAAGACATCAACAACAATACAATAATAGTAGGGGACCTCAACACACCATTAACAACAATGGACAGAACATCCAGACAGAAAATCAACAAGGAAATAATAGAATTAAATGAAAAATTAGACCAGATGGACTTAATAGATATATAGAGAACACTTCATCCAAAAACAGCAGGTTACACATTCTTCTCAAGTGCACATGGAACATTCTCAAGGATTGACCATATTTTGGGAAGCAAAGCAAACATCAATAAATACAAGAGAGTTGAAATAATATCAAGCATCTTTTCTGATCATAATGCTATTAAACTAGGAATCAACTACAAGAAAAAAGCAGAGAAAGGTGCAAAAATGTGGAGACTAAACAACACGCTTCTCAACAAACAATGGATCATTGAAGAAATTAAAGAAGAAATCAAATTTTATCTGGAGACTAATGAAAATGAGAACACGACATACCAAATCATTTGGGATGCAGCAAAAGCAGTCCTAAGAGGGAAATTCATCGCAATACAGGCTCACCTCACTAAACAAGAAAAAGCTCACATAAGCAACCTCAAACGACACCTAACAGAACTAGAAAAAGAAGAACAAACAAAGCCCAGAGTCAGTAGAAGGAGGGAAATAATAAAAATAAGAGCAGAAATAAACGATATTGAAACAAAAAAGACAATAGAAAGGATCAATGAAACAAAGAGTTGGTTCTTCGAAAGAATTAACAAAATTGACAAACCCCTAGCCAGACTCACCAAGAAAAGAAGAGAGAAATCACAAATTAATAAAATTAGGAATGACAGAGGAGAAATCACAACAGATACCAATGAAATACAAGAGATCATAAGAGAATACTATGAAAAACTATATGCCAACAAATTGAACAACCTGGAAGAGATGGACAAATTCCTGGACTCCTACAATCTCCCCAAACTGAATCAGGAAGAAATGGAGAATCTGAATAGGCCAATCACAAGTAAGGAAATAGAAACGGTAATCAAAAACCTCCCCAAAAATAAGAGTCCAGGACCAGACGGCTTCTCTGGAGAATTCTACCAAACATTCAAAGAAGACTTAATACCTATTCTCCTCAAACTGTTCCAGAAAATTGAGAAAGATGGAGAACTCCCTAACACATTCTATGAAGCCAACATCACCCTGATCCCCAAACCTGACAAGGACAACACAAAGAAGGAGAACTACAGGCCGATATCACTGATGAACATAGATGCAAAAATCCTCAACAAAATTTTGGCAAACCGATTACAGCAATACATCAAAAAGATTATACACCATGATCAAGTGGGATTTATACCAGGGACACAGGGATGGTTCAACATCCGCAAGTCAATCAACGTGATACACTACATCAACAAAATGAAAAACAAAAACCACATGATCATCTCAATAGATGCAGAGAAAGCATTCGACAAGATCCAACACCCATTTATGATAAAAACCCTCAGTAAAATGGGTATAGAAGGAAAGTACCTCAACATAATAAAGGCCATATATGATAGACCCACAGCCAACATCATACTCAATGGACAAAAACTGAAAGCCATTCCTCTGAGGACAGGAACAAGACAAGGGTGCCCATTTTCACCACTCCTATTCAATATAGTACTGGAGGTGCTGGCCAGAGCAATTCAGCAGGAAAAAGAAATAAAAGGAATCCAAATAGGTAACGAAGAAGTAAAACTCTCGTTGTTTGCAGACGACATGATCTTATATATAGAAAACCCCAAAGAATCCACAGAAAAACTATTAGAAATAATCAACAACTACAGCAAAGTAGCAGGGTATAAAATTAACGTGCATAAATCAGTAGCATTTCTATACACTAACAATGAACTAACAGAAAAAGAACTCAAGAACTCAATCCCATTCACAATTACAACGAAAAGAATAAAATACCTTGGGATAAACTTAACCAAGGAAGTGAAGGATCTATACAATGAAAACTACAAGACTTTCTTGAAAGAAATTGACGATGACATAAAGAGATGGAAAGACATTCCTTGCACATGGATTGGAAGAATAAACATAGTTAAAATGTCCATACTACCTAAAGCAATATACAGATTCAATGCTATCCCAATCAGAATCCCAAGAACATTCTTCACAGATATTGAACAAACAATCCTAAAATTCATATGGGGCAACAAAAGACCGCGAATTGCTAAAGCAATCCTGAGCAAGAAAAACAAAGCCGGCAGAATCACAATCCCCGATTTCAAAACATACTACAAAGCTACAGTGATCAAAACAGCATGGTACTGGTACAAAAACAGGTCCACAGATCAATGGAACAGAATTGAAAGCCCAGAGATAAAACCACACATCTATGGACAGCTAATCTTCGACAAAGGAGCAGAGGGCCTACAATGGAGAAAAGAAAGTCTCTTCAACAAATGGTGCTGGGAAAACTGGACAGCCACATGTAAAAGATTGAAAATTGACCAGTGTTTTTCACCACACACCAAAATAAACTCAAAATGGATCAAAGACCTAAAGATTAGGCCTGAGACAATAAGTCTTTTGGAAGAGAATATAGGCAGTACACTCTTTGACATCAGTTTCAAAAGAATCTTTTCGGACACTGTAACTCCTCAGTTGAGGGAAACAATAGAAAGAATAAACAAATGGGACTTCATCAGACTAAAGAGCTTCTTCAAGGCAAGGGAAAACAGGATTGAAACAAAAAAACAGCTCACTAATTGGGAAAAAATATTCACAAGCCACTTATCCGACAAAGGGTTAATCTCCATAATATACAAAGAACTCACACTGCTTAACAACAAAAAAACAAACAACCCGATCAAAAAATGGGCAGAGGACATGAACAGACATTTCTCAAAAGAAGATATGAATATGGCCAATAGACACATGAAAAGATGTTCATCATCGCTAATCATCAGGGAAATGCAAATCAAAACTACACTAAGATATCACCTTACACCCGTTAGATTGGCAAAAACATCCAAAACCAAGAGTGACAAATGTTGGAGAGGTTGTGGAGAAAAAGGAACCCTCATACACTGTTGGTGGGAATGCAAACTGGTACAACCACTATGGAAAACAGTATGGAGATTTCTCAAAAAGTTAAAAATAGAAATACCCTATGACCCAGCCATCCCATTACTGGGTATCTATCCTAAGAACCTGATATCAGAAATCTCAAGAGTCCGTTGCACCCCTATGTTCATCGCAGCATTATTTACAATAGCCAAGACGTGGAACCAGCCTACATGCCCAGAAACTGATGATTGGATAAAGAAGATGTGGTATATATACACAATGGAATACTACTCAGCCATAAAAAAAGACAAAATTGGCCCATTCACAACAACGTGGATGGACCTCGAGGGTATTATGTTACACAAAATAAGCCAGTCAGAGAAAGACGAACTCTATATGACTCCACTCATAGGTGGAAATTAGTATATTGATAAGGAGATCTGATCGGTGGTTACCAGGGAAAATGGGGGGTGGGGGGAGGGCACAGAGGGGGAAGTGGTGTACCCACAACATGACTAACAAAAATGTACAACTGAAATCTCACAAGGTTGTAATCTATCATAACATTAATGAAAAAAAAAAATCCTTTGTCCCAGATGGAACCATGACTAAGACAAAGGACTCCCAGGCATTGCTGGCATTAGGGACACCAACCCCTGGGACTCCAGCGCTCCAGCTCTTGGACATGCATCTCTCCAAAGGAGAGCCAGACTTTAGCAGGAATTTAGGGGAGTTTGTTTCTGTGCTCTAAATGGTAATTAAAATGCTATCTTTCAACTCATTTCTCTCCAGCTGGTTAAGAAATATGAAAGTCTGGAGAAGCCCTGAGACCACAGATATTTCGTCCATTTGTCTGGATACTGAGTCTTCTGAAGAGAAGCTGAGGATATGGGCTAAAGTCCGGAGCATAAGGTGTTCCAGGTCACCAATGATGAGCAAAGGTCAGAGGGAACTGAAAATCTACACTTGGTGATGGATCTGCCTGTATGCATGTGGTTTTGCATGCCTTTGTGTTCATGAGTGTGCATGTGTGTGTGTATGCTTGTGTTCATGTTATTTGATAGTTACATGTATGTGTGTGTTCTATGTATCTGACTCACAGCCTGATTCTTTTCTTTTGTTAGACCCAATCTGGGCCCTATATTAGCTCGTGAAAACCAAGTTATCAGCCTGCTAACATGTGATTAGGGACTCCCAATTAATGTCTGTGATGTTAAATACTTGCATAACAGCTGGGCGGATGAGAGCTCAGCATCAGGAGTGAGATTGTTGTCTCTGCTGCTGGAGAATAAGACGCCTGACTTCGCCAAGGAACCCAGGTCAGAGAGGGCTCAAACCTCTGCTCAGCAGTGTGTGCTAGTGTATGTGCGAGCTGTGTTTGTGGGTGACACACTTGTATGTGAGAGTGGGAATGTGTATTGTCTGTTTTTGTCTGTTTGTATGTTACCATATGTATGTTACCACATACATGGGTTGTTGGTGGTTAAATGACTGTGCCTGCGTGAATGGGCTTGACTGCCCCACCCAGACTGACTTCCCCTGGGGAGGGTGTGGATCAAAAGGGGCCAAAGCACGTCTCTCAGTAGAGTGTATGTGTTCTGCTTGTTGTAGTGAATGATGTGTGGCTGGGTGTGCATGCGTGTTTCTGGGCGTCTGATTTGCATCCATGACATGAAAAATTTCCTTAAGTGCCCTCCTTCTGGGACACTACTGGCTGAGATAAACAAGTTCTAAGTGACCCTCTGGTTCCTGAAAAGGATCTGCTATCATTTTAATATAACTGAGTATGACTGAGTCACTTAGAGTTTTGTCACCTTTTACTTTCACTAAACATCTCAGGCAAAAATACTCCAGGCATCATGTTTTGTGAAGTTAGAGTGCAGAATCACCATCAAGTAGTGGAAAGATCTTGGAAAAATTACCTAACTCCTTGACCTCAGTTTCCACATCTATAAAATGGAAAGAATTATACTTGCCTTGTGAAACTTACTGGCCCTCAGAAAAAGTTTATTGTTTAAATAGAAGTTAATTGAACGTGAGAATTTTTTTAATCCGTTGAAAAGTATATGAATATGAATGAATGAAAATACCTAGGCAGGGGAATAAGAAAATTCTGAACATCATTGGTTTCCTTGCAGATCTAAAATAATATAGGGTGCTTGGCTCCTCTGGCCAGTGAAATGGGAAGTTTTTATGTGTAGTGGTTAAGAGCATGTGCTCTGATCACACAGTCATATTAGATTGAAACACATGAAGTTGCTAATTCTTTAAAATTTTTACTTTACAGAAAATGGTAATACATTTATATTAAGTAAAAATATTATGTATCATGGGGCTAGCCCCGTGGCCGAGTGGTTAAGTTCAATATACCCCATTAACAGAATGAAGAATAAAAAACACATGATCATCTCAACAGTTGCAGGAAGAGCATTTGACAAAATTCAACATCCTTTCATGATAAAATCTCTCAAAAACTAGGTATAGAAGAAACTTACTTCAACATAATAAAGGTTATATGTGAAAAGCTCAGAACTAAGGTCATACAAAACAGGGAAAATCTGATGGGTTTTCCTCTAAGAGCAGTAACAAGATAAGGATGCAAACTCTCACCACTTAAATTCATCATAGTGCTGGAAGTCCTAGTCACAGCAATTAGGCAACAGAAAGAAATAAATGAATCTAAGTAGGAAAGGAAGATGTAAAATTGCATCTGTTTTTATATGACATGGTCTTCTACACAGAAAACTCTTAATTAAGACTTAAGAAAAAGAACTAGTAGAACTAATAAACAAATTCAGTAAAGTTGCAGGATACAAAATCAATGTAGTAAAATTCATTGCATGTGTATATGAACAACAAACTACCTGAAAAGAAATTAAGATAACAATATCATTTACAATAGCATTAAGAACAATAAAATACTTAGGAATAAACTTATCTAAGGATCTGAAGGATTTGTACATTGAAAACTACCAAACATTGATGAAAGAAATTAAAGAAAATACAAATAAATGGAAAGACATCTCAGATCAAGAATTGGCAGATTCAGTATTGTCAAAATGTCCATACTATCCAAAGTCATCTATAGATTCAATGCAATTCCCATCAAAATCTCAATGGCCTTGTTCAGAAAAACAGAAAAAAAATTCTGAAATTCATATGGAAACACAAATGTCCAGAATAACCAAAGAAATCTTAAGAAAAAAGAACAAAGTTGGAGGCATCACAGTTTCTTACTTGAAAATATGTCACAAAATTACTCTAATCAAAATAGTGTGGTACTGGTATAAAGACCAACACATAAGCCAATGGGACAGAATAGAGAGATGAGAATTAAACCCACACATATATAGTGAACTGACATTTAATAAGGGTGCCAAGAACAGACAATGAGGACAGGATAGTTTCCTCAACAAAGGGGAAAACTGGAGAGTCATATGCAAAATCTTACAACCCAAGACATAGAAACAACCTATCTATTGACTGATGAATGGATAAAGAAGATATGGTATATATTTACAAGGGAATATTATTCAACCCTAACAAAGAAGGGAATCCTGTCATTTGCAATGACATGGATGAACCTGGATGACATTATGCTAAGTGAAATAAGCCTAACAAACAAAGACAAATAATGTATAGTATCACCTATAACTAGAAACTAAAAAAAAAAGTGAAATTCATAGAAACAGAGTATAATGGCAGTTGTTAGGAGCTGGGGGTGGAGGAAATGGGGAGATGTTGGTCAAAGAGTCCAATTTTCAGTTATGACATGAATAAGTTCTGGGGATCTAATATACAGCATGTTGACTATAGTTAACAATACTGTATTATATGCTTGAAATTTTCTAAGGCAGTATATCTTAAGTGCTCTTGCAACACAAAAAAATGACAACTATGGAGGTGATGGATGTGTTAATTAACTTAAGGAGCAAAGAGGGAGAAATTTCACTTCTTATTTTAAAAATATGCTGTAAAGCTACAATAATCAAGAAAGAGTAGCACTAGCCTAATGATAGACATTTAGACCACTGCAATAAAATCATGATTCTAGAAATAAACCTTATGTTTGTGGTCAACTGGTTTTTGACATAGGCATGAAGGCAATTCAATGATGAAGGGATAATCTTTTCCACAAATGGTACTGGTAAATTGAATAACCTCATGCAAAACCTTAAACTTAGACCCTTACCTCATTCAATACACGAAAGTGAACTCAAAATGGATCATAAATCTAAATATAAGAGCTAAAATTGTAAAGCTTTTAGAAAAAATATGGGATAAAGTCTGCTTCCTTGGGTTAAGAAAAGATTGCTTCGATCATCCATGAAAGAAAAAAATGATGAGACTCATCAAAGTTCAAAACTTTTGCTCTGAGAGAGACACCATTAGTAAAATGAAAAGAAAGCCACATAGTAAGAGAAAATATTTGTAAATTATATATAAGTGTCTAGTGTCCAGAATAGATAGAAAATATCATATGCAAAAATCACATGCTGTACAACATGCAATGTTGAGACAGAAAGAAGAACAAGTGAGCATACAGTGAGACATGGCTGTCAGATAAGTTGTGAGTGAATAGAGCTCACAGGGCTTCCACACTCTACCAGGTACCAGATGTTAGGCTACCTCCTCCACTACCTCCTCCTCAAACTTGCCCTCATCCTTGTCTGTGGCGTCCTGGTACTGCAGGTAGTGGGACACCAGGTTATTCATGTTAATCTCGTCCTTGGTGAACTCCATCTCATCCATGCCCTTACTAGTGTAGCAGTGCAGGAAGGCCTTACACAGGAATATGGCCATGAATTGCTCCAAGATGCACTTGAACAATGCCTGCATGGCCATGCTGTTGCTGATGAAGGAGGCAAACATTTTTTAGCCCCTGGGGCAGGATGTCACAAACAGCTATTTTCACATTATTGGGGATCCACTTTCATTCTTTAGCGTGTGGATATCCAGTTTCCCAATACCATTTATTGAAGACTATCCTTTCTCCATTTTGCATTCTTGTCTTCCTTGTCAAGGATTAGTGGATGGTATACACATAGGTTTATTTCTGGGCTCGGTATTATGTTCCATGGTCCACATGTCTGTTTTCATATCAGTAACATGCTACACTATCTGTTAGTAGTATACCTCCAGCTTTGTTCATTTGATGCCTCCAGTTTTGCTCATTTTTCTCAAGATTGCTTTGGTTTCTGTGAGTCTTTTGTGGTTCCCTATCAATGGAGTGAATGGTGGCGGTGAAATCCATGTTCTAATGCAGCTCTGGGTCAGTAGTGTCTGAATCTACAAGGGCTGGTACTATTCTGTCTGGGCCTTTCTGTGATGTATGAAGAGGCAAATTCCATTGTTGTGTTCTTCACAGGTCAAGAATGTTCACGCCCTTTCCTCCTCCTCATGACTAGGCAGAGGAGAGGCCAACATGTCACTGACATTAGGGAAAATTTCTCCTGGGTCTCCTGTGGTTCAGCCCCTTTAGCTCCTGCACAGGATCTATCTCAAGAGGAAGGCAAGAAATTGGGCAATTAGCTCTGTTGGCTTCTTCTCTAACCAGAAGCTTGGGGTTGGGTTCCCCTGGGTCTTAGTTCTGTTGTTAAATGTGGATCTCCCTGCTCATTGTTGTAGTGCTTGTAAATAGACATGAAAGGTGCTAAAGATCCATAGGCTATGGAGGCCTAAGAGATAAGTATTCAGGTAGTAGCCTGGACCAGCAAGAATTTGCATTGATTAGAGCAAGGTGGGGAACCAATGCTTAGTCTACATATGTGTGGTTTTGTGAAGACTAAGAGAAAGAAAATGTGTGTTTACGTTGCTTGCATACCCTGTGTTTTTAGTGGGTCACTGATGCACACACTGACCTGTATAATGCTACTAGGCACATGTGGGCATGAAATTTAAATTACCCAAATTAAAATTTTGGTTCCTCACTTGCAGTAGCTATATTTCAGTTCCTCAATAGTTACATGAGGTTAGTGCTGCTATAGTGGACAATGCAGATATAGAACACTTCCATCATTACAGAAAGTCTTATCGAATCATGCTGATAAAAGAATATGGAGAGCTGGAAATCTCTTGCCAAGGCACGTGTGTGTGTGTTTGTGTTGATGTGTTTATGTTGCTTCTTTTTATATTGTTTGTGTGTTGTGTTTGACTACATGTGATTCTTAGTGTGTGTAGAGGAGATTTTGTGTGGGTGGTTTGTGAATTGTCTGGATAAATGAATGTGGTGTTTGCATGTTTTTACAAATAGCTTTACCAAGGTGTAATTGTTATACAAAAAATGTACATAATTAACGTACACAATTTGATATGTTTGAACATGTGCATACACCCATGAAATCCTCCCCACACTCAAAGCAATAGACTTATCCATCACCTCCAAAAGTTTCCTTTGTCTCTGTTTTGTGTGTGTGGTAAGAAAACTTAACATGAGATTTACCCTTTTAATGAATGTTTAAGTGTAGAATATAGTGCAGTAAACTACAGGTACCGTGCTGCTCAGCAGGTCTCTAGAACTAATTCACTTGTATAACTGAAACTTCACTTGAACTGAATAACAACTCTATATTTTCTCCTCCCCTCAGCCATTTGTAACCACTAAGGATTCTCTGCTTCTATGAGTTTGACTATTTTACATACCTCATAAAAGTGAACACGGAATATTTGTCCTTCTGCGTCTGGCTTAATTCGCTTAGCATAAAGTCCTCCAAGTTCATCCATGTTGTCACAAATAGCAGGATTTCCTTCTTTTTTAAGGCAGAACAAAATCCATTGTATGTATATGCCACATTCTGTTGATCCACTCATCTGTCAATGGACATTTGGGATTTTTCCCTAACTTAACTATTGTGATTAGTACTGCAATGAACATGGGAGTGCAGATATCTCTTTGAGATCCTGATTTCAATTCTTTCTGGTGTATACCCAGATGTGGGATTGCTGGATCATGTGATAGTTCTATTTGTAATGTTTTGGAGAACCTCTATACTGTTTTCCATAGTGGCCATTCCATTTTACATCCTCAAAAACAGTGTAGAAAGATTCCTGTTTATGTGTCTTTTAAGCTGTGCATGACAGAGTGTTTCATTTTTTTTTTTTTTTTTGGAAGATTAGTCCTGAGCTAACTACTGCCAATTCTCCTCTTTTTGCTGAGGAAGACTGGCCCTGAGGTAACATTCACGCCCATTTTCCTCTAATTTATATGCGGGATGCCTACCACAGCATGGCTTTTGCCAAGGGGTGCCATGTCGCACCCAGGATCTGAACCGGCAAACCCCAGGACACCGAGAAGCAGAACGTGCAAACTTAACCACTGCACCACCGGGCCGGCCAGCAGAGTGTTTCATTTTAAACTTGCATGTAAGTTGATATGAATCCATGAAAACCTCTCCACTTTCTACCAGGATGAATATAGGTCAGAGAGGGCCAAAAACCAGCACCTTGTGTTTGTTTCTCTGTCACAGTGAGTCCCTCTGTGTGTCTATTTTTGTGTATAGCACACTCACATTCTAATTCTCTTCACTTTGCATGTGTGTAGATCAGAGGGCTAAGTGAGTGATATAGAAATATGTGTATGCATTTCACCTGGTGAAACAGCCTTACCCTTCTCTTGTCCCAGCTCTAGATATAAACAGGCGGCTCTTTATGATAAGCAGAGCCCTCTTTATGATAAGTTGGTGGCAATTGGTGTTTGTGGTTTGAAGGCTACTGAACTTCCCTGGGGCCCCAAATTTTCTTCATTAATATTCAATGAATTCTACATTTCCACTTTGGGAAACACGATGTAGTCAATTTTGGAACCTTGTCTAGTTAATCAAATGACTGTGAATTCTGATACAACTCCTCGGTCCTGCAGAATCTGTAATATATCAGTTCTCTGGCCACATCATTGGGCAGATTCTCATGTCAGTCACTTTGTATGTATGCTCACAACTCAGCCATTTTGAAGCATGGGAGATGACAGGGAAGAGAGAGATAGTGGAAGATATGAAGTAAGTTATTTATTGGCAACTGTATTAAAAATGCCATGTTTCAAGTGCTGTGGATGTACTAAGCTTCTGGGGACATCGTCTGGGTCCTTAATCTTTCTCTGCTGTGAGAGAGAGACCACAGAAGTAAACATACTTTTTCAAGAAAGTATTTGATCTTGCTGGATGGCTTCCGCATACCTTCGTTATCTTTAATTCTTGATGTGTGATCTTGGTCACTCCTTCTGCCAAAATGAGGTTATTTTTTGAAATTTTTCGTCACTCTCTTTCTGACTGCTATTTTTAGTCATTCATTTAATAACTTTTTTGATATATTTTCTAAATAAAAATTTTTTATTGTGGTTACAATATATGTAACATAAAATTTACCATTTCAATGGTTTTCAAGTGTACAGTTCCATGGCATTAAGTACCTTCCTGTCTTGTACAACCTTCACCACCATGACCCTCCGGAAGTTTTTTATCTTTCCAAACTGAAACTGTACACATTGAGCAATAACTCCTCGTTTTCCTTCTCTATAGCTGTTGGAAACCACAGTTCTACCTTTTGTCTCTGTGATTTTAACTATTCTAGGAATCTCATATAATTGGAATCATACAGTATTTATACTTTTGTGACTGGTCTATTTTACTTAGCATAATGTCTTCAAGGTTCATCCATGTTGCAGTATGCACAGGATTTCCTTCCTTTTTAAGGCTTATAATATTCCATTGTACACATATATCACATTTTGTTTATCCATTCATCAATGGACACAAGTTGCTTCTATCTTTTGGCTATTGTGAATAACAGGTGTACAGATATATGTTTGAGACCCTTCAATTAATTCTTTTGGATAAATCCTCAGATGTGGAATTGCTGGATCATATGGTAACTCTACGTTTAATTTTTTGAGGTACCGCCACAATGTTTTCCACAGTGGCTGAATCATTTTACATATCTACCAGAAATGCACAGCAGTTCCAAATTTTCCACGGTCTTACCAACACTTGTTACTTTATTTCCTTCTTTTTTATAATAGTCATTCTATGGGGGCTGGCCCCGTGGCCGAGTGGTTAAGTTCGCGTGCTGCGCTGCAGGCGGCCCAGTGTTTCGTTAGTTCGAATCCTGGGCGCGGACATGGCACTGCTCATCAGACCACGCTGAGGCAGCGTCCCACATGCCACAACTAGAAGAACCCACAACGAAGAATACACAACTATGTACCGGGGGGCTTTGGGGAGAAAAAGGAAAAAATAAAATCTTTTAAAAAAAAATCTAAAAAAAAAAATAGTCATTCTATGATGTGAAGTGAGTTTAGTGTTGAGTACATGGTACATTTCTTTAATACTCCCAATAGTGCTGTAGGTGATGTGTGTGTGTGCGACAGAAAAAGAAAGAAAGAGAAAGAGAGAGGCGAGAGAGCAACAATTGGGGTAAGCAAGAATCAGACACAAGAACATGAGCAGTCTGGCTACAGAGCCATGCTCTTAATCAATACTCTATAAAGTTGCTCAAGAGGAAGTGGGCTTGCCAAAGGAAGAGACTGTGTCTTATTTACTACTCCTTCCCTAGTGCCTATCATAGTGTTTCCATGAGTGTAAAAAAAAAGAATGAATCTTTCCTGATTTCTATTGAAGGTGAAAAGAGTGCAATGTGATTTTTTTGTACACTGGAGAAAGTACACAACCATATGGTAATTGCTATGCTCAGTGTTTCTAAGTTCCTGACATTTCCCATTTCTCTTCATTCCCAGAAGGGTGAAAAGCAGCATGAGGAGGGAGAACCAGAGCAGTGCGTCCCAGTTCCTCCTCCTGGGGCTCCCCATCCGGCCAGAGCAGCAGAGTGTGATCTTTGCCCTGTTCCTGGGTGTGTACCTGACTACAGTGCTGGGAAACCTGTTCATCATCCTACTCATCAGACTGGACTCTCGCCTCCACACCCCCATGTACTTCTTCCTCAGCCACTTGGCCTTCACTGATGTCTCCTTCTCATCTGTCACCGTCCCAAAGATGCTGATGAACATGCAGACTCAGCAACTCTCCATCTCATACCCAGGGTGTATGTCACAGACGTATTTTTATCAACTTTTTGGTTGTGTAGATAATCTCCTTCTTGCAGTGATGGCATATGACAGGTACGTGGCCATCTGCCACCCTCTCCACTATACCATCATCATGAGGGAGGGGCTCTGTCTGCTGCTGGTGGCTGTCTCTTGGATTCTCTCCTGTGGCAGTGCCCTCTTGCACACACTCCTCCTGGGCCAGGTGTCCTTCTGTGCTGACAATGTCCTTCCCCACTTTTTCTGTAGCCTCTCCATTCTACTCAAGCTGTCCTGCTCAAATACCTCTCTCAATGAACTAGTCATATTCACTGCAGGGGGTGCAATTATAATTTTTCCATTCAGTGGCATCCTGGTCTCTTATGGCTGCATTGGGGCTTCTATCCTGAGGGTCCCCTCTACCAAAGGGATTTGGAAAGCCTTGTCCACCTGTGGCTCCCATCTCTCTGTGGTGTCTCTATTCTATGGAACAATTATGGCACTGTACTTTTCCTCCTCATCAAACAACTCCAATGACACAGACATGATTGCCTCACTGATGTATACAGTGGTGACCCCCTTGTTGAACCCCTTCATCTATAGCCTAAGGAACAAAGACATGATATTGGCTCTGGAGATTCTTTTCAGAAAGAATATCCTTTTAGTCAAGTGAGAATCACCTTACCATGTTCTTATTTCACCCACTGACCTTGTCAGAGAGTCACGTCTGTGGTGCGTTTATTCTTCCATAACCCTAAATAAGGCATTACCCACAACACACATTCATCTTTGTAGTCTTCAAAGGACCATCTCCTTGTTAGTGTGGTGTGTGATTAATCATTCTGAGTAGGTTGCACTACTCTTTTATATTTGCCAGTATAAATATACTTTCATATTTGCTAATATAACAAAACACACCAACCTCCTCGCTAAAATGCTAAACATTATGCTATCGTTTTCTGCTTCCTTTATAAAGATAAAACCAGTTTTGCTTTAGGTTAAGTTCAGAGGTGTGAAACATGATTGTGTTTTGGACTAAGCCGTACCTTCTCACACCCTGAGTTTCTGACTCCCAGGTGGTAGATGGTCAGAATTCTCAAATGTCTTTGGTAGCTCACTTTATCTATAATGAAATGAACATTTGGACCCTCAAACAGAGCCAGTTTAACTTTTGCGGAACATTGTTTTGATAGGTAAAAGAAAAAAATCCCTCAGAAATAGGTACTACAGCTTTTAATTATCACTCACACTGTCATTCTGTTGAAGTAAATGAGATATAAATCAGCTCCTTATTTCCTCTTTCTTCTCTATTGTTTTCCAAAGTTACGAATGTCAAGTAAAGTTTCTAATGTTTAGTTTTAGTAAAGTCTAGAATCCTTACTTTCTTGATGCAGTAGCTAGTTAATAAAGTACTTTTGCTGGTGTGCTAAAGCCCAAAAACCTTAATTTGATTTTGCCTGTAGCAGAAATGTAATAAGAGTATAGAGTGGAGTTAATGCAATTACCAAATTTCCCCACTCTACGAAATCTGTAATTTTTCCCACAAAGTTGAATTTTTGTGGTGAGAACAGCTTAAATCTGTTTGATTAATTTTAGTCTGGGAAAACTAGTGCTGTCTTCTTCCCAAACTGAGAGATCCCATTTCTAATAGGGAAAAGCTAAAACCATGAATTCCTAATTCATGCACACAGAAATATTTACTGCATGAGTACTATATGCCAGACAATTTTCTAACTTCTGAGAAGATGAGTTAAAAAAAACCCCACAAATCAGACTGCATGCAGAGTTTACACCCCAGCACTCCTGACCCCTCTCATCATGCTCCTTTTTTTCCATAGCAGTGTTTAACTTGTTTAATTTATTGTTATTGTCTCTTTCCTGTAACACAATCTCTACAAAAGATGGGTTTCTGTGTCCGAAATAAAATCTAAGTTTTGATTGTAAGTAAAAACTGCTATGAATAAAGGAAGCATAAAAAGGAGGAGAAAGAGTGCCAGGTGGGTTAATTTAACATTGTGTGGTCCAGGTACAGCTCATTGGGAAGGTACATCCGAAGATGTTAGAGAGGACAGGTAAGCAAGGCATGGGGCTGTCTGGGAAAAAGCATTCCAGGCATGAAGTTAAACAACTGGAAATACTCTGAGGTGAGATGGTACCTGACTTATTCCAGGAACATTAAGTGTCCTCTGTAGCTGAACAGGGCTGAGTGGGATAGGGATGGAAGGTGATAAGTTTAGAAATATCAGGGGACCAAGTTTTTAGGACACTTAAGGTCATAGTAGATGTATCAGTCAAGGTTCTCCAGAGAAATAGAACCAATAGAGTGTGTGTGCATGTTTATGTGTATGTGTGTGTCTGTTTGTAGAAGGAGAGAGAGATTTATTTTAAGGAATTGGCTAATACAATTGTGAAGGCTGTCAAGTACCAAATCTGCAGGTTAGGCTGGCAGGCTGGAAATGCAGGAAAAGTTGTAATTTGAGCCAAAGGAAGTACACTGACAGAAATTTCTCTTATTGTTGGGAGGTCAGTCTTTTTCCTAAGGCCCTCCACTGATTGGATGAGGCCCACCCACACTATGGAGGGCCATCTGCTTTAGTCAAGGTCTGCTGATTGCAATGCTAATCCCATCCGAAAAAGACCTCCATATAAACATCTAGAATAGTGTTTGACCAGATATCTGGGTAATATAGCCTAACCAAGTTTACATGTAAAATTAACTATCATAGTAGAGTTTTTGGCTATGAGTTTGGGTGATTTGGGAACCCATTGGACAGTATTCAATAAAAGAATAACATGATCATATTTATTTTTGTTATTGTTTCTTTTTTAAAAAAACACAAAAGAACTCTAGGGCTGGCCCAGTGGCATAGTGATTAAGTTTGCATGCTGTGCATCAGCAGACTGGGGTTCATGGGTTCAGATCCTGGACGCAGATCTACACAACGCTTATCAAGCCATGCTGTGGCGGGCATCCCACATATAAAATAGAGGAAGATTCGCTGTTAGGAAAGATGTTAGCTCAGGGCTAAGCTTCCTCACCGAATAAAACAGAAAAAGAAACAACAACAAAAAATACCCTTCATGTTTTCTGAGGTATAAGTAACATAAAGTAAACTTCATGTATATAAATATACAGTAGTTGAATAGTTTTGACATATGTATATACCTATGAAATATTACCACAAACCATCAAGATGTTGAAGTTTCTCCATGCCTACCCTCCTGCTCCCTCTTTGCTCCTCCCCTCTGTCCCCAGAGGGATCACTGATCTGTTTTCTGTCACATAGATTCATCTTCATCTTCTAGGAGTTTGTCTAAATGGAGTGATACAGTATGTATTCTTTTATTGTTGCATTTTTTCAGTTAGCATAAGTGCTTTGAGATTCACCTATGTTGTAATATATAGCAACAGTTCATTCTTTTCATTGCCGAGTAGTGTTTCATTGTATAGATATGCCAAGGCATTTTTGTCCATTCACCAGTTGATGGATATTTGGGTTGTTTCCAGTTTTGGCTTATTAAATAAAGCTGTTATAAACATTCTTGCGTCAGTCTCTGCATAGAAATATACATTCTTTTTCTTTGGGCAAATAAGAAGTCATATTCTAGGTATATATTTAACTTTCAAGGAAATTGTAAAACTGTTTTTCAGAGTAGTAGCACCATTTTACATTCCCATCAGCAGTGTATGAGGGTTCCAGTTTCTTCATAGCTTCAACAACACTTGATAGCAGCACTGCTTTCATTTTTAGCCATTCAAATAGGTGTGTAGTGGTGTATACTAGTTTATATTTCTTGGAGCCACTTGATTGGAAGCATGCCTTGGCTTCTTTAGAGAAACAACCCTGTAACATTGGGTAGTGTTTTTGAACTTCTCCTTGATTCTTCCTATTCCCATTCCTGATATTTATTACACCTCAGCATTTTTAACTATTTACCTACTATTTCGTTTGAATTTTTTTTTCTGCAATCCCCCCTTGGATACATGTTCCATGAGAGGGATTTCTGTTTATATTATTCACTGCTACATCGTGAGGGCATATATCAGTGTCTTACTTTTGTGAGATCCTTTATCATTATTTGTTAAGTGATTGAGTGAATGAACAAAAGAATTTATTCAACAATTACCAAGTGCCTATTGTAAGCCATAGCTAATCCCTAGTGATACTGCAATTAAAAAAATTTAAAAATTAAAAAATAGTTTGAAATTTATGAATGAAATATCAATATTTACACTTTTATCATCCACCATTCTTTTTACCCTATTCCCAACCCACTCCTATAAGTAACCATTTCTGTTAGCTTATTAGTTCCTTGTTTATACTTCCTGTGTTTCTTTTATACATATATATAGGAAACCTTGTAAGCAATAAACATACCTAACATATTTTCTCTTTAAGTACAATTCTTCTCTAAAAGGAACCCAAGTTACTTAGAAAGATGGATGTTTCCATGACCAGAAATACAAAGAAGATCTGGGAAAGTTTTGTTGAGCCTGAAAGTAAGGAATCAGTCAATGAATCCTGGGGACACAGGAGTCAGCTCAAAGGGGCTGCCCCTGGCAAATATGGAATAATTTCAGCTTCAAAAAGAATAACAACAAACCAACAAACACATAGAGAGGGAGAACAGATTGGATGTTATCAGAGGGAAGGGAGTGGGGTGAGGGCAAAATGGGTAAAGGGACACATTTGTATGGCGATGGATGGAAATTAGACTGTTGGTGGTGAACATGGTGCAGCCTATCCAGAAGCTGAAATATAGTAATGTACACCTTGAATTTACACATTGTAACAGACCAATGATCTCAATAGAATTATTAAAAAAATAAAAACAAGGGGCTGTCCTGTGGCCTAGTAGTGAAGTTCGGCGAGCTCCACTTCAGCAGCCTTGGTTCAGTTCCCAGGTGCAGACCTACACTACTTTTCAGCAGCCATCCTGTGGTGGCAACTGACATACAAAACAGAGGAAGACTGGCACAGATGTTAGTTCAGGGCAAATAATTCTTAAGCAAAAGGAGGAAGATTGGCAACAGATGTTAGCTTAGGGCAAATGTTCCTCAGCAAAAATAAAAGAAAAAAATAAGAGCAATAACCATAATGGATTATGACTCAGAAACTAAATGAGAATATATGACTCTATAATGCTATAATAAATTAGTAAAAAACATACATGATAGAGAAATAACACTTCTCTCTTACAGAGAACTAATACATGTAGAATGATTGAAGGAATGAGAAATATCACCATTTGGCCACCACAATTACAATAATTGTTTCAAGCAAGTATCACTTGATTCTTATGAAGTATGACATACATAATGGTTGAAATTTTATCATATCTACCCATTATATTTATTAATTTGAAAGATAAAAATGGTAACTTTGTAGTAAGAAAATCTGATAGACACCACCTTAATCAATTGACCAAGATTAAAATTGCTGGCAGTTGGGGCCCGGGCCCGTGGCAGAGTGGTTAAAGTTCTGTGAGCTCTATTTCAGTGGCCCTAGTTGATGGGCTCAGATACCCAGTGTGGACCTATTCCACTGATCAGCCATACTGTGGAAGTGTTCCACATACAGAAAAATAGAGGAGGATTGGCACAGATGTTCGCTCAGGGCTAATCTTCCTCAAGCAAAAAAAAAAAGAGGAAGATTGGCAGCGGCTGTTAGTTCAGGGCAAATCTTCCTGAGGGGATAAAAAATTGCTTGTAATAGGAAAAATTGAGTGCACACCTATATAGTAATAAAGCAAATGTGATTAAATATTAATTTTTGGGCAACCTAGGTGAAAAGTATATGAGAAATTTTTGTGTAATCATTACCGTTCTATGTCTGAAGTGACTTCAAAATAAAAAGTCAAAAAAAAAATATTGTCCATAATTATTCACTAAGAAAAAATAGAATGTCTTACAGGTCTATCTCTAAATTTAAAGTTGGTATCCAGGCAGACAATTACGATATTCCAAAATATTCTCCTTATAGCCCCTGCCAGATATCAAATATGAACTGTGGAACCAAGGGGAAGGTGTAAGAAGGTAATTCTATAAAATGTGATCCCGGCTCTTTAAGAGTTTACAGTCTCTGTGGTGAAACTGTACAGACCATTTTACACCAAGGAAAGAAGCAAGTCTGCAGAACAAAATGTATCAACATATTCGCTATCCACAAATTAGCACACAAATGTGTAACTAGAAAATATTATCTATCAGCGTGTGCCAGAAAGTCTCCATTTACTCCTCTGTCTATTCTCCAGGCTGCTCCAATCCATTTTGTCTCAGGATTCTGACCTTTCTGGATGGTATTGACCAGGCTTCTCAGCCCTTTGGATTTGGCCAATGGAAACACAAGCTAGAGATCAAAACGCAGAAGGAGAGAGACATTGGAGCATTTATTCTCTATTTTCCTCCCTGCTGGACCATGGGTTCACAGCGTCTGTCCACAGTAATTGTCTAAGGTTCCTCTCCTACCCCTAGATGTCTCATCAGATGGTCATAACCTCTCCCCCCCTTGCACATTTTTCCTACTGCTGCTACCCTGGAGTGCCTCACCATCCCTTAGTAGTTTCCCTTAAACTTGTAAACACCTTTGTAAACAAGCCATTATCACAATCTTTTTGAAAAAATCCTTTGTCCCAGTTGGTACCATTACCAAGAAGAAAGGAGTCCAGGGCATTGCTGGCATCACAGACCCCGTTCCCTGGGTCTCCAGCCTCCTCTGCCTCCGGGACACGTAGCTCCACAAAGGGCAACAAGAAATTGGCCAATTTGGATATGGTGGCTCCTCCCTGACAGAGAAGCTTAGAGACTTTGTTTCTGTCCTCTTGCTGGTACTTAAAATGTTATCTATTTGATCATTGCTCCAGAGATCATTACAGAACCTGAAATTCTGCAGAAGTGCTTAGGCCACGGATATTTCTTCTTTTCATGTGGATACCACGTCTCCTGAAGAGATGCTTAGGCTTTGGGTAACACTCTGGAGCAGAAGGTGTCTGAACTCACCAAGGATGAACACAGGTCAGAGCTAACTGGAAATCTGCATTTGGTAATGAGTCAATCTGTGTCCTCGTGGCTTTGTGTGCCTTTGTGTTCATAGGTGCATGTGTGTGTGCATGTGCTTGTGTTTCTGTTATTTGATAGTTGCATGCATATGCTTGTACTATGTATCTGACTCACAGCCTGATTCTTTTCCTGAGTTAGACCCAGTCTGGGCTCTGTTTTAGTGCATGTAGACCAAGTTATCAGATTCCTAATGTGTGAATAGGGATGCCTGATTCATGCCTGTGATCTTAAATATTTGCATCACAGCTGAGAGGATGAGAGCTCAGCATTGGGAGTGAGATCCTTGTCTCTGCTGCTGGAGGAGAAGTCTGACCTCACCAAGGAACTGAAGTGTAAGAGGGCTCAAACCTCTGCTCAGCAGCGTGATAGTGTATGTGTGAGCTGTGTTTGTGGGTGGTGCACTCCTGTGTGGGAGAAGGAATGTGTACTGTTTGCTTTTGTCTGTGTGAATGTTAACATGTGTGTGTTACCAAGTGCATGGTTTGTTGGTGGTGGTTTAATGACTGTGCCTGTGACTGAATAGGCTTGACTGCCCCATGCCGATTACATTCCTCAGGGAAGGATGTGTGCCATAAGGTGCTAAAGCACCCTTCTCAGTAATGGGAAGGTGCACGCTGCTGGATATGGTGAATGGGTGGCTGGGTGTGCATGTATGTTTTTGGTGTGTGTTTCTTGTTAGATTTTTGCATTGTATATGGCCTTCTGTGTTTTTGGTGACGTGTGTGTATTGTGATGAGTTGAGTGTTTGTCAGGTGTGTCATGTGTCAGATATGTTTTGTGCATTCTGAGTGCGTTTGTGGGTAAATGGTACATCACTGTGTATTGTGTATGTCTCACATTGCATGTTACTTATCACTTGTATGTATATATTCAATGTTTATGACTGATCTACATACATACTGCCTATCCTTCCCTTAGGATGGGAACTAGTCACAGGTGACTGGAATCCTCAAATCAGCAGAGGGTGTTTGTGTGTGTGTATGTCTGTGTGTGTGTCTGATTTGCATGCATGTTTGGGGCTTCTGATTTTCCCCCATGACCCAAATCTTTCCTTCAGTATCTTCCTCTGAAACATCATTGACTGAGATAAACAAAGCTCCAAGCAACTCACTGTTTCTGAAATGGATCTGCTATGATTTTCATATACCTGAATGTGACTGAGTAACGCAGAGTTTTTTAACTCTTCCCTTAGTTTAGCCCTGTCCCAAAAAAGACTTTAGGCATCAGGCTGTGTGAAGTTAGAGTGAAGAACCCCCACCAAAAGATGGCAAGAACTTGGGGAGATCACTTAACACCATGACTTCAGTTTTCAATATAAAAATTGGAAGTAATTACACTTGTCGCATGAAACTTACAGGTCTTCAATAAATATTTATTGTTTGAATAAATGATAATGAATGTGAGAGTCTTTTGGCAATTGGAAAATAGGTTAATATAAGTGAAGGGAACCACCTAGGCAGGAAACTAGGAAACTTTTTACCTACTTTGGTTTCTTTGCAGTATTAAAGGAACAAATAGCGTCCGGTGCACCTAACCAATAGGGGGGAAGTTTCCGTGTGTAGCGGTTACGAGCATGGTCTCTGATAACACAGACATATTATATGGAACAGCATGAAGTAGCAAATATATTATAATTTTCAACCTACAGAAAATGATAATGCATATACTTTATATATATACATACATGAAATTTATATAATTTATGTTTCTAATTCCTATAACCTAAAATAGGTGCAAGAACATTCATTCTTAGTGCAGCTGAAAAGATCATTTGAAATCTGAGAATGTACAGTTTATGTGTGGATTTTGTTAGGAAATGTAAGCAAAGTCCTTAGCCTACTACACAAATGTTTAACAAAATGTTCGTCCTTCTTATGGAAGATATTTTGTGGACTATTCTGGTTTGGCAGCTATTCTGGCATCAAGCAGCTTTAAATTGAAACTCACTTCTAGAGTGAAAATGAGTTTGCAGCAGTAGGTCACTGGGACTCAGGCAGGTACACAGTGTGACAATGCTCCAACAATACCACCTCAGCAGTGGAGTCTCACATTATTCGAAGGCAGAAACAAGCGATACCAGTTTGCTGAGACTCATTTACTATTTCTGCCACAGTGAATTATTACGATTTGGCTCTGTCTCGGTGTGGTGAATTATCCCTCTATGCTCATCAAGATCTACACTTACGGAGGGCAGGAACCTTGCCTTTTTGTTCACTGCCACATTCTCAGTTGTCAGTAGAGGTCCTCATTCAGTCTCAATGTTCAATAAATAATAGTTCGGTGAAGCAGTGAATACCCTCTTGCTTCTGTGAGATGAGAACTTGTTCGCTGCCTTTGGGTGTGGTGTTTTAGTGGAGCCGTACTGGGATAGAGGGAAGATGTATGCACCCACATGTGTGAGAAATTAATGAGTGTAGTTAAAAATTAATTTTTCCCCAGAGAATTGCAGTATGAAATGTGATGGTCCTGATCATCTTTTCTAGGTTCCTGAGATTCCCAAACTTTCTTCATCGCCAGCATATAGAAGAGAACTATGAGGCCTGAGAACCAGAGCTGTGTGTCTGAGTTCCTCCTCCTGGGGCTCCCCATACAACCAGAGCAGCAGGGCCTGTTCTTTGCCTTATTTCTATGCATGTACCTGACCACAGTGCTGGGGAATCTGCTCATCATCCTGCTCATCAGGCTGGACTCTCGCCTCCACACTCCCATGTACTTCTTCCTCAGCCACTTGGCCTTCTCTGACATTTCCCTTTCATCTGTCACAGTTCCAAAGATGCTCATGAACATGCAGTCTTGGCAACAAACCATCCCCTATTCGGGGTGCATTTCTCAGTTTTATTTTTTGACTTTGTTTGGTTGTATTGACAATTTCCTTCTTGCAGTGATGGCATATGACAGGTATGTGGCCATCTGTCAGCCACTCCACTACACAAATGTCATGAGGCAGGAGCTGCTTATCTCATTAGTAGTGTGGTCCTGGTTCCTTAGTTGTGCACATGCCCTGTTGCACACCCTCCTTTTGGTCCAACTGTCCTTCTGTGCTGACAATAGCATTCCCCACTTTTTCTGTGACCTCACTGCACTCCTGAAGATGAGCTGCTCAGATATCTCCCTCAATGAGCTGGTCATGTTCATTGAGGGAGCAATGGTTGTCACCTTGCCTTTGATTAGTATCCTGGGTTCATATATCCATATAGGGACCACCGTCCTGAAGATCCCCTCCACAAAGAGACTCTTTAAAGCCTTTTCTACCTGTGGCTCCCATCTCATTGTGGTGTCTTTATACTATGGGACCATTGCAGTTGCTTACTTTTTCTCCTCATCAAAGGATTCCAATGACAAAGACATGATTGCTTCGGTGATGTATATAGTAGTTACCCCCATGCTGAACCCCTTCAACTATAGCCTGAGGAACAGAGATATAAAACAGGCTCTAGGAATGTTTGTCACTAGGGCTAATTTCTTTAAGTGACAATCACTAAATTCTTTTATTACAATGATGAGTACAGTGAGATGTATATCCTAAAATTACTGTATGTTTGACAACTCTATATAAATTTAAAAGAATATCTGTTCTTCTATCATCTATAGTGTTCTTAATATGTCAACTAGGTCAAGTTTGCTACTTGGATTGTTAAATATTCTTTATTCCTAATTAAATTGTGGGTTTGTCTTTTTCTCCTTTCAGATATGTCAGTTTTTGCTTATTACTTTTTATACTATATTATTGAGAACACACAGATTTAACGTCACAATCTGCTCCTGGTGGACTGATTCTTTATGTAGTGGTGTACTGAAGCTGGCTTGCACTGGATTCAAGCTGATTGTATCCATTTCTTCCCAATTCCACATTCAACGACACACTGTTGGTAGATTGAAATCAGTCACATTGGGGATAATTACGCTATGGAAATTGGCTGACTGGGCAGTTTAAGCAGCAGTTTCAGAAAATCAGAGGGGACATGGATTACAGGCATGATGTGAGACTGAATCCAATAATTTCACATCTCAGCCTTCCTCGTGTTCATGAACTGCATCATCAGGGGCCTGAGAATTCTGCCAGGGGAACTTCTCCTGAAATATCATGAGACATAGAGCATATTTTCTTGCCATTTCAAAGGACAGAAGCAAGCAAGAGTCAGTGGCTCAGAGGAGTCTGTTAGCAGTTCATAAGTCTATAGAACAGTAGATGTCAATAGAGTGAAAGGAGATTTGTATATTAAGGAGATGAGAACAGAGGAATCCAGGCTTGCAACCAGCTCCTGCTCTGATTATATGACAACACTCTCCTCACCCTGTTAAAGGATTCCTAGAGAGAATATCTGGAAAAGAGAACTAGACAGAAAACTAGAAATCCTGTTCTGGGTCATCAAACAAATGGAACCCTGAAGTACTAAGATGTGGCATGCTGCTCAAAATGATTCATGTTTGCACTCATGAACTATTGAAACCTGGGATAGGTTGATTCTAAGAAAGATACTCAAGAATTAATCATTGAACAAATGCAGGAATCATGAAACATTTTAACATAGGTTGAGTCTGAGACACTAACTGCAGTAGAGAGGGGTGTAAGAAATCAAAATTGTATGGTCCTTAGTTTTCAAGAACAACTTGTTTTTTCATATTTCTAAAGTTCCTGGAAGCATAAGAAAATGTATATGCCTTTAAACATATTTTTTTCTGTCTCTGTGAGTAATTTAAACTGCTGGTGCCCCTTTTACTTCTGAAGGTGAATAAGGAAAGAGAGTTGCAGTGTTCACACTTTCTAGTCACAAAAACGATGCTGGCATTAGACATTTCTGACCGGCAGGGGCAAGAGACAACACAAGGAGCACTAACATTCTTCCTGGTGATATCTTGGCAAACCATGGGAAATGGGGTAACCAGCCTGGAAATGTAAACATTGAATTCCAATCTTCTGATGAGGAACTCTTGACCTATTCTGCATCTCCTAGTATGTAACCTCCATCCTTTATTTACTTTGTCTTAACTTTTACTTAGTGCTATAAATAAGACAGATGACCCACAATGTTGTATGACTCCCAAATTAATAATCCAGAATGAAATTGTCACAAAAGCAGGGACTTTGTGTTGTTCATTGCTATATCTCCGGCACTTTAACAGCTCCCAATAAACAGTAAGTATCTGGTAAATATTTATAGACAGAATGAATCTCAGAGAAATAATTTTTTGACTTTTTGAGTCTGAGCAGAGATAAAGAATGAACACTAATAATAATAATAGCTATCATTTATTGAAAACCTACTATTACAGTTGTGCATTGCTTAACAGTGGGGATACAATCTGAGAAATGCATCACTGAGTGATTTTTTCTTTGTGCAAACATCACAAAGTGTACTTACACAAACCTAGATGGTATAGCCTACTGCACACCTAGGCTATATGGTCTTACATTGTGGGGCCACCATCATATATGTGGTCCACTGTTGACTGAAACATCATTATACAGCACATGACTAGCCACTATACTAGATGCATTTCATAGTTTATCTCAGTTAATCTTCAAAGTCACATTATTAGATAGAGATCATTATCTCCACCTTACAGATGACGCCAAGAAAAATATATAGGATACAAGAATTTAGTTAAGAAAGCTTTATTTGCTAATATAGTTTGCAAACCAGAAAGATGCATATTCCAAAATAAACAAAAAGTCTGCTCCAGGGAGGGTGTGGAGGGCAGAGCTTAGAAGGCAAAAAACACAGACCACAGGGATTGTTTTGAAAGCCCTCCAAAAGCAGGACCTGCCAGCCTACAACTATTTGTCACTTTACCTTCTTACCGCTACCCTGGTTACAGAGAAGAAGGTATTGCAAATGTCCTTAATTTTGGAAGAGGGAGGGAAGAGCTCAGATTCTTCTTGACAAACTTCGTGATGGGATTACTGGAATCAGGGTTCAGAGTCGAGAATAATAAATACAAAAATTCTGTAACTGCATATGGTCATGGATGTTAACTAAACTTATTGTGGTGATCATTTCACAATATATGCAAATATAAAATCATGTTGTATGCTTGAAACTAATATAATGTTGTATGTCAATTATACATTGATTTAAAAAAAAAGAATAAATTTAGATAGCAAATCACCAGAAGCAAAAGTCAGATTGCTAAACTGAGATTTAAAACAAGTTTAGCAGGGGGAAAGTGAGAGACAGGGAGAGAGAGTCACCAGGATTCCAGATCAAGAACCCAAGAAATCAACAAAGGATTGCAAAGCCTAGCCAAGGCCAGATCTGAAGGGGAAGTTAGAGCATCATAGTTATTTCATCAGCTGGAACACAGAAGACTAGAAAGAAGAAGGTCTGAACTAAGTATTTAAGATGATCTAGGATACATGGTACTCTGACCCCACTCAGCTAAGACCTTCAGGAATTGTGAAGTATTTTGTATTTGTATTTTGAAATCTGAACTGAGACACTCAGAAACAGGGAGCTGCTGGCTCTCAGGCTAATACCAGGAGGCTAATACCAGGAGGCTAATACCAGGCTGAACAGGGCTCTACTTTGGACGTCTGTAGACAGGGAGTCACGGAACAGAGTTGGCTTTATCAGTACGGTGATGCCCTCATTAAAATATTGGAAGTTTTACTTCTTTCTTCATGTTAAATGGTAACCGTAACCCATGACAAAAAGGTACTTTCTATGAAAATAAATCACCAAGCTGCCCCCCCGCAACAAGATTTCTATCACTAAGCTCCTCATTTAAAGACATTTGAAAGTTGCCAATATCCACATCTGCAAACAGTTTAGTGGCATATGACGTATCTTTCATAAAGGATTTCATACTTCTGGTTAAAGATGTTATACTAAAGCCAAGCATCTAATTTCACTCTCTCCTAAAACTCTATCAAATTAAAGTAATTTTTTAAAAAGAAATAAAACCCGTATGGACAAAGAAGAGTGGGAAGCAAGCAACAGTAACAAAATTTCAAAAGTGGAAAACCATATGGATGAGGGAGAGGTCATCAAGATAGTCTTAACATCACCCTCAATTTGACTAAACTTTAGAGAATTGTTTCCCGACTATGGACCCCTGATCTCCATTTTCTTAGAGCTTTACTTTAGAAAACTTTTTATCTAATCCTTGGAAATGTAAATCATCTCCCAGGCTCTTTCCACCCTTAAAACCTAGGAATGTCTTTCTCAAGGACCTGGGAGCCATCCCTTTGAAACTTAATCATCAAGAAAGCACACCTATCTCCCAGTCTCTGTGGAAGGGTAAGAGACTCACTTCAATGGACACCAATTAGCAAATAGAGATGGCCTAATCACATTGACCAGCCTTCTCTGGTACTTTTCCTGTAGCTCACCCCAGCCCTTAAAAGTTCTCCTGCCTTTTGTTTCTGTAGAGTGGAGTTCAATCTCTCTCCTCTATTGCAATATTTGTGAATAAAGTCTTCCTTGCCTGTTTAACTCTGCGTGGTACAATTTTCCTTTGACAATGATAACTGAGGTTACAGACATGGAAACACTGAATCCTAAACTGGCAGTATATAAAATAAAAGAATCAAGCTTGTCAATACCAAAGAATCGTATGATTTCACGCATATGTGGAATATAAATAAACTTACACATAAAGAGAACAATTTAGTGGTTACCAGGGGAAAGGGGGTGGAGGGTGGGCACAAGGGGTGAAAGGTCACACTTATATAGTGTCTGACAAATATTAATGTGCAACTGAAATCTCTCAATGTTATAAACTATTATGACCACAATAAAAAAGTATGTATTACTGAAAATAAATGTAAAACTGTAGTTAATGTAATTATAGTTAAAAATACTCTATTGTATATCTGAAAGTTGCTAAGAGAGTAGATTTTGAAAGTTCTCATGACAAGAAAAAGAATTGGTAACTGTGTGGCAATGGATGTTAACTAGATTGATCGTGGTGATCATTTTTCAATATATACAGATATCAAATCATTATGCTGTACATCTGAAACTAATATAATGTTATATGGCAACTATATCTCAATAACAAAGTAAGTGTGTATCATTTAAAAGAAATGTAAAACAAGAGACTACATTGTCAATAGCTCAGGGCAGGCAGATACTCCATTCATGCCTTAACTGTATCTAAGTTTTAGTAGGCTTTCTTCTCAGAATCAAATTTTGGAGCACATGTCAGAGAACCCCATGTCCAGGCTGATATCCCAGGTCCTAGCCATCCTCCTGGGATATGCTGAGCTGCCAAGCCACAGTCACTAATACTAAAATTGGAAGCACTGCCTCATGAGCTCCACTCCCCAGAGAATGCAGCGAATTTGGACAATGATACACTTAGGACTCCATGCTAGTGAGAACCGTGGAATTCTTGAGGAAGCACATGATAAAACCTCCCAGCACGTTTCTCAGATTATGCCTTCCTGTCTCTGACAAGCAGAAGCACTCCCAGGAGCCTGGCTGTTCTTC
Source organism: Equus caballus (assembly GCF_041296265.1). Taxonomy (NCBI): domain Eukaryota; kingdom Metazoa; phylum Chordata; class Mammalia; order Perissodactyla; family Equidae; genus Equus; species Equus caballus. The sequence continues at coordinate 34,591,826 of NC_091708.1, forward strand.
CCCTTCAACCCCTGCCTGATACCTTTCTTTCTTCCATGCTGGGCAACTTCCTCTGTCTTCCTTGAGTGGATAGTTCTGAGCTGAAGTCAAAACAAGATATAATTACACATGCTGCCTGAGGGAGGATGGAAGTGCCAAGCTCAGCCTATTCCAGTCCAGTTTATGATGGAAGTTCTTTTGTTTGGGACTGACTCTAGAAATCTAGAGTCAGAGAAAAAGTTCAGACAGGATTCTGGAATAGGAGGGAGAAATCATTAGCAACTCTGTAAGAGACACATGTGGAGGGCTCATAACTCCTTATATTACTCCAGCTTCAGGAGCCTAGGATTGGATTAATCATGATTCTTGTTTCATGCTACACTCTCTTCATTGGTCCAAGCATCACCTGCTTGCCTGTTCCCTTGGTTTTGAATATTACTATAAATAGCCATTAACTTACTGTCTGACACTGAAACAAACATTGATTACAATTCATGTCTACTTATATGAACCTTCTCCATCACCTCTTTCTCTCACTCCCTGCCTAAGGTAACCAACCTTGTGAATCTTGGGTTAATTTTTCCCCTTCTTTTGTTAATGCATGTTTATATTTGAAATATATCTACTATAGATATTCCAAGAAGCATATTAAGTTTGAGATGGCTTGAAATTTGTAAAAGGGTAACAAACTTTAAGTAATTTAGAATGAGTTGAACTTATGCCTCAATATCATATTACCTTGATTCATTGATATTATTGGATATTGCTATGGTTCATTTATTTTTAATTACTATATAATAGCCCTTTACATGAATATAGCATGATGTGTTCATCCACTCTCTGTGATGTGTTTTTGGGTTATTTAGTTATTTCTGCTACAAAATACAGGTTCATAATGATAGAATTTATATTTTTTGTGCTCCAATTTACTAACTCCCTTGCATGAGCAAGTATCTTGACTTGTCTTAGTCTTGGATTTCTGAACCATAAAATGGACATGGAAACCACTTTCACAAAGTTGTTAGAAGAATTAAATAAAATACCTATTAGTGTTTACAAAATTATCGTTCATATCTTACCATCTATCAACTATTTGCTCCATTTCATATACTTAGTATAATTAAGTGTAGCTGAATTATAAAGTAGTTTATTCAAATTTTTGCTTCCAATGTTATCAATAATCAGTTCTCACCATAAACAGAGATCTATAACAATCGTAGTAGCAGCAGCAGTAGTAATAGATAACATTTCTAGAGTCCTTTATATGTGCCAAACACAGTATGAAGCACTCTACATGGATGATTTTATTAAACCTATACTCTATGAGTAAATACTATTTTATTCCCATTTTATAGATGGAGAAACTGAGGCACGGAGAAATTAAGAAATTTGCTCAATATTGTACAGTTAGTCAGTAACATAACTAGACTTTTAACACAGAGAAGTAGACATCTTGACAACTGCTTTTCTTAACCCTTCTTCATTTTCCTTCTCTACTGATGGCTTTATTAACCACAATCACCCACATTCTGGGTTTTTTTTGGATGAGGAAGATTTGCCCTGAGCTACTATCTGTGCCAATCTTCGTCTATTTTGTATGTGGGTCGCTGCCACAGCATGGCCACCTATTAGTCGTGTAGGCCCATGCCCAAGAACCAAACCCAAGTTACCAAAGCACAGCAGGCTGAACTTAACCACTGAGCAATGGGGCCAGCAATCCCACATTCCTGACATTTTCTTTTTCCAATCTCCTTGATACTGCAAATTTACGAATTTCATCCTCCCTCTGTTGGTGGCTAGCTCTTTTATATGTCTTTTTCTCACTTTCTTTCCCATTCCCTTCACTTTCCCCAAAAATAGTATTCAATCCTAGAGCCAGATTTGTGGTGATTATTCATATATATACATTTACAAACCTGAAAAACCTCACTACTACAGTATGGAGCTGAAGTATCCATCCTATAGTTCTGGTTATGAAAAATGAAATACATAATGAATGAGAGTGTATAAAGGAGCATTAATAATATGGATGATTAATCCAGAGAGAATAACGATGACTGGAGAGAAAAGAAGACAGAAAGATGGTCAAAAGACAAGTAGGAAAGGAAGGGAGGAGTATGAACCAGGGCATAAAATGTAGGTCAAATCATTATAAATCAATCACACTGGAGGGTTTTAAAAAATAATTTATAAGAGCAATTGTCAAAGACTATTTTTCTCATGAAGTACAATTATTACTTTAAATAGTGAGTATCAACTGGAATCTATGCCTCTGGATATATCTGAGAGGAGAAAGAAAAGAAGGCACAGAGTTTTAAACAACTGATCTGAATGCCTGAACTTGCCTATGGTCCCCAGAAAATAATTTTGGCTAGCTCAAGGGCAGAAGTTAATCACATGATGGAGACTATGTTTATTTATTTATCCATCTATTTGTTAATTAATCCATCTGTTCTACAGATATTGATGTCTTACCTGTGGTGAGACATTAAGAAAAAACATGCAGGCACCAGCCTGGTGGCACAGCAGATAAGTTCACACACTCTGTTTTGGTTTCCTGGAGTTCGCTGGTTCAGATCCTGGGTGTGGACCTAGGCACTGCTTATCAAGCCATGCTGTGGCAGGTGTCCCACATATAAAGTAGAGGGATATGGCCACAAATATTAGCTCAGGGCCACTCTTCCTCAGCAAAAAAAGAGTAGGATTGGTGGCAGATGTTAGCTCAGGGCTAATCTTCCTCAAAAAAAAAAGAAAAAACATGCAGAGACTCTGACATGAGAAAGACACAGTGCATGAAAAAATAAAAGATAAACATTGGATGAAAACCAGTGTGATAAGTGACATGATAAATATAAGCAAAGGAGCTTGTGGAGCTTCTTTGGAGCAGATCCCATCTCAGTCTTACGTAGGGTTAGAGATGGGCTGAAGTCATGAAAACACTCCTAGGGGATATCAAAATCATGGCAGGGTGTAACAAGTAAACACTCTCCTGGCTGACACCAAAACTACCCTCTATTTTACTCAGAGAACAGCTGGAATTCTGAATGAATAATGTAAATATGATACAACTGGGTGTGTGCATGTGTATGCATGTGTGTGTATGCTGCATATAAGCTGTATGTATGCAACAAAAATTCAGAAAATAATTACTGAAAAGTAGAATTTACTCTCAACTTGAATCTTCTTCTAAACCTTCCTTCCTAAATTTCCATATTTCTAAAAATAATTGTTTGGAAAGAATCATGCAAAGTGGTGGTGGAAGAGAGAATATGCAAATGTAGGATGGAAAGAGAGCACAGATTGAATGAATGAAGAAAAAGAACATAACGAAATAAGCGGAAGAACTTTTGAAATGAGAAGAGAGAGGAGCACAATTGAAGATAGGAATTTTTAACGATTGGGACAGAAATAATGAGCAGAAATAAAGATTTTGGGGAGAAAGGAGAAAGGCAGGTAGATGATGAATGAGAGAAGGGTGAGAATGCATAAACAGCACAAGGAAAGCAGAATGTAGAGGGTCATGATATGGTTTAAATGAAAGAGAAGTGTATGAGAAAAGGAACACCAAGAAGGGGAACAGAAAGGAGGGCTGGTGAGAGAGATTATCAGGGTGAGGAGAAAGGGTGTAATGACTGTGAGGACATAAAGGAGAAAGGAGAATGTTAAACAGGATAAGTCCACAGTGAGAGATGGCTTATTGATAGAGAAAAACAAGATTTAGTCAGGGGAAAACAAGATGGAGAATGGAGGCTAGGGCCCCATTCACACATTCACTCGGCGAGAAAGGACTTCTCTGACTCTGTGGCTGGAGGGTTATATCACACTCTAGAGATCTGACCATGGTGCTGAAGGACAGATCTTTGTGTGGCTCTAGAAGTCGGGGCTACTGAGGCTAGATGAGATTTAGAGATTGTGGGGCTCCAGAGAGCTTTCTTCTAGAGGCATCTGGGGAAGTTCAGGTATGACCCCTCCCATCACTACATAGAGCAAGAAAGTAGGACCCGTACTCTCAAGGGCAGGTAAAAAGCACCTCAAGTCCCTGGCAACAACTCCATGCAACTGATCCTAGGGAAGACTAATTAATCAATGCTCAGGAATCCCAAATGGCAGACACTTGTATTTCATTACCCAAATAACTCACTCAGTCATCACCTTATTATCTTCCTGTGATATAATAAGTATGGTATAATGGCCTAAAATTGAGCTTTAGAGCCAAATAAAACTGAATATAATTCTGAGCTATACTTCTCAGAAACTATGAATTTGGCAATTAAAATCTCTGAGCTCTAGTCTATTAATGCATAAAGAGGTAATAAGACCTAATTTTTAAGTAAATGCTTTAAAGATTAGAATGTTACTTATAAAATACTGAATATAGAGACTGGCACATGGTAAAATGGCTCAAATAACAATTGTACTTGTTGCTGCCACTGTTACTGCTACAATTATTGTGGATATTGCATAACCAAAGTTAATTGAGGTTTTTCAGATGTTGGTAGGATGCACTTTGCATAGCCCAATTCTTCTATTTGACTGTGTGCTCCTGGAGAGAAGTGACTGTGATAAATTCCCCTTGTATCCAGTGCCTAGCACAGTACCTGGCACAAAGCAAGGACTCAAGAAAGAGTGACTGTATCTGGTCATGGTGCAGCCAGCAAGTGACAGTCCTATTCTTGTTAACACTCATTCCCTGACCCAATGAGATGTCCTATCTTACATATCATTCTCCAATACAGTGTTTACCAAGTGTAAATATTTATGAGATGAAGGTGATTTTTCTCATTATTTCCTTTGTCTTCACAATCAGTTAGCTAACCCATTCTCCAATCTAATTACTAGGCTAATTTATTTTTTTAAGTCTTTAGTTATTTTTTCTTTCTTTCTTTCTTTCTTTCTTTTTTTTTTTTTTTTTGAGGAATATTAGCCCTGAGCTAACATCTGGTGCCAATCCTCCCCTTTTTGCTGAGGAAGACGGGCCCTGAACTAACATCCAGGCCCACCTTCCTCCACTTTATATGTGGGAACACCTACCACAGCATGGCTTGCTAAGCAGTGCCATGTCTGCACCTGGGATCCAAACCAGTGAACCCTGGATAGCAGAAGAGGAATGTGGGAAGTTAACCACTGTGCCACTGAACTGGCCCCATACTAGGCTAATTAAGCACATATAATCCATAAAAAATTAGGGATCAACATGTCTATTAATGTATTTTATAATAATAACATATAGTATCACCTACTATATGGTGCTTTAAGCCTAGTAACATATGTAAGATAAAATAGAAAAAGTGCTCAGTTGATTAATCTATGGGAGGCAAGGACTCAGGCTTATACTGTGAACTCTGGTAGCAAAGACAGTACTGGACTGTGGAGGCCTTTTTTAGAAGTCTCATTAATGAAACTCCAAAGCCTGTGTTTATATATTTGCCATGGCAATTGCAACAAAGAATAACATAGAAATGAGATAATCTGATTTTGATGTTCCTAAGGAACTCTAAATAGCATTAAAATGTCTTGTTCCAGGGGTTGGTGTCAAGATAGTGGTGTAGGCAGAGTCTGAACTCACCTTCTCTCACAAACACAAACATGTCACAACTATTTTAGAATGATTATCCCTGAGAGTGAACTGAAAACTGGATAGAAAGAACCTCCACAACAAAGGACAGTTATGACGGAGAGGGAAGCAGCAGAAATTCCTTTCCAGAGAGAAAACAGCCACCTACATAAGCTGCAGCACTCCACAGCTGGCCTGGAGCAATCCTAAGGTATGCAGCCTTCCCTGGAGGAGCAGGGAATCTCACCAGGAGAACATTACCACTATAAGCATCCTTCAGACTCAGAACAATTGAGACAAATGTCATAATATCTGGCATGGCTATCTATTAACAACAACAGTGATTATACCCAGAATAACTTGGACATAAATGGCAAAAAACTGGCTCTTCAAGGGCCCATACACAAATTCACCCATTTCAGAGCAGCCTAAAATCCCAAGAAAGTATGGTGCACAGTCTTTTGGTGAAAAGAGACTCACTTGATAGGCTCTAAGTGCATCTCAGTGAGAGGTGAGACCACTCTAGAGACTCAGACATTGGTGGTGACCATTGTTGTGACCTAGTACAGATGTGTTGACAGAGACATTGGCAGACACCATTGGAATTCTTCCCCTGGGGTGTTAGAGTCTACACTGCCCACTAGAGCACTGATTTAATCCAGCTCAGCTAGGGCAGGCAGCTAGCCCTAGGGACTGGTCCCACCCAACAGAAAATCCTTGGGTGTCTTCTGGGTCTGCATAGACTGGATTCCTGTATCTGCTGTAGGCAGGGAAATGAGTCTGCCTCTGTAGGGCAGGGTGTGTGTGAGGAGGGGGCGGAGTGTGAGGGGGGGGGCTTCTGCAGTGAGGCAACTGGGTCTGCTTGAGAGGATCAGGACATGTGCATGGGCCAGGACTGTGTTGATGGTGAGTGTAGACCTGTGGGCTGTGTGGGTTATAAGTGGCAGAAGACCTGTGCATCTCAAACAGCCACATAAGGGATCAGCCACACCTTCCAAAGCCTGAAACAATTGGTTTGTCCTATGCCTGGGGCAAGTCACACTCAGCTGCAATCCTGAGAGTTCACAACAGCCTTGCAGGCAAGAGGTCTACAACAATTGCAAGTCCCTCAGACTAGCAACCAGTCACAAAGGGGGCCTACTCGCTTAACAGGAAAACTGCAATAGGAATGTGCTATTAGACCTTGCAGCCAACTGTGCTGGGGCTCCCCAACCTAAAAAAAATGACTGAAGGGTCCATAGTAGGCACACATAGCTGAGCATTACAACCAGCTGACCATGGGGACAACTTAGACTTCCTGGGCACCTGCAGAAAGAACAACCCTGCCACAAGAGAAGGATACAGGTAGCCCACACAGGGGTCACTCTTGTAACATTTGGAATTGGTGACAAGAGGGAAGCACACTGCTGGGCATAAAAAGGTGTCTCTTACACAATGTCACTTCTCCAAGATCAGGAGACATAGCTGACCCCCCCCCCCCCATTACACAGATATAAGGGCAGAAAAAGAGGTAAAATGAGGAGGCAAAGGACTATCTTCCAAGCAAGCGAACAGGAAAACACTTCAGAAAATGAACTAAATGAAATAGAAATAAACAGTCTACAGGACAAAGAATTCAAACAAATTGTCATAAGGATGTTCACTGATCCTGGGAGAAGAATGGTTTGAAAAGAATGAGAACAGTCTAAGGGAACTCTGGGACACCATCAAGCACACTAACATTAGTATTATAGGTGTCTCAGAAGGAGAAGAGAAAAACAAAGGGGCAGAGAGTCCATTTGAAGAAATAACAACTGAAAACTTTCCTAACCTATGGAAGGAAACAGACATCCATGTACAGGAAGCACAGAGAGCACCAAACAAGATAAGCCCAAAGAAGCCCAAACCCAGACACATTATAATTAAAATGTTCAAAATTAGAGATAAAGAGAGAATTCTAAAAGCTACAAGAGAAAGGCAACAAGTGACATACACAGGAAACCCCTTAAGGCTATCAGCTGACTTCTCAACCAAAACCTTTCAGGCAACAAGGGAGTGGCATGATATATTAAAAGTGTTGAAAGGAAAAGAAAAAACTAGAGTCAAGAATACTTTACCTGGTAAGGCTGTCATTCAGAAAGGAAGGAGAGGTAAATAGTTTCCCAGACAAGCAAAAATTTAAAGAGTTTATCATCAAGAACCCAGTTTTACACCAAATGCTAAAGGGACTTATTTAAGTGGGAAAGAGAAGACCACAAACAGGAATGAGAAAATTATCTAAAAAAGAGAGGCAATAAAATCATTGGTAAAGGCAAAAATACAGTAAAAATAGCAGATCGACCACCTATGAAGATAATATGGAGGACAAAAGAGATAAGTACTAAAATTACTTATTTCAATGATAATATGGTAATGGCCAGATCCACAAAATAAGTGATTAGATATGATATCAAACACATGTGGGAGGAGGAGAGCAAAAGAGTAGAGCTTCTAGAAAGAGGTCAAACTAAAGAGACAATCAACTCAATATAGTTTGCCATACACAGATATTATTATGTATGAACCTCATGGTAATCACAAAAGAGAAACATAATAAATATAAAAATAATTAAGAAAAAATAACCCAAACTTAATACTACAGGAAGCTACAAGGGAAGAGAGTAAGAGGCAAACAAAAGGAACAGAAAAGAACCACAGAAACACCCAGAAAAAAATGTAAAAAATGGGAATAAGTACATATTCATCAATAGCTACTATAAGTATCAGTGGGCTAAATGCTACAATCAAAAGGCACAGCATGGCCGACTGGATGAAAAAACAAAACCCATATGTATGCTGCATACAACAGACCCACCTCAGACCTAAAGACACTCACAAACTGAACGTGAGGGGTTGGAAAAAGATACTCCATGCAAATGGCAAAGAAAAGAAAGCTGGGGTAGCAATACTTTTATCAGACAAAATAGAGTTTAAAACAAGACTTACAAGAGACAAAGAAAGGCACTATGTAGTGATAAAGGGAACAATCCAACAAGAGAATATAATGCTTGTAAATATTTATGTACCCAACATAGGAGCACCTAAATATATAAAGAAATTATTAACAGACATAAAAGGAGAAACAGACAGTAACACAATAATGGTAGGGCACTCTAACACTTCAATTACACCAATGGATAGATCGTCCCAACAGAAGTTCAATAAGGAAACATTGCCTTAAATGACACACTAGACTAGATGGACTTAGTAGATATAACAAGTACATTCCATGCAAAACCTACAGAATACAAATTCTCATCAAATGCATGTGGAACTTTCTCCAGGATTGATCACATATTAGGCAACAAAACAAGTCTCATTACATTTAAGAAGTAAGAAATGAAACCAAGCATTGTTTCTGACCAGAAACGTATGAAACTAGAAATCAAACACAAGAAGAAAATCCGAAAAGCCACAAATATGTAGATAATAAACAAAATGCTACTGAACAATGATTGGATCTATGAATAAATAAAAAAATTTCCCCAGAGACAAATGAAAATGAAAATACAACATGCCAAAATCTAGGGGATACAGTAAAACCAGTTCTAAGGGGGAAGTTTATAGCAATTCAGTCTCACCTCAACAAACAAGAAAACTCTCAAATAAACAATCTAACAGTGCACCTAAAGGAACTGCAAAAAGAAGAACAAACAAAGCCAAAAATCAGTAGAAGGAAGAGAATAATAAAAATCAGAGCAGAAATAAATGAAATAGGTACACTAACAGGGATGGTTCAACATCCACAAATCAATCAATGTGATACACCACATTAACAAAATTAAGAATAAAACTCACATGATCATCTCAATAGATATAGAGAAAGCATTTGACAAGAAACAGCATCAATATATGATAAAAACTCTAAATAAAATGGGTATAGAAGGAAAATATCTGCACATAATAAAGGCCATATAAAACAAACTCACCACTAATATCTTTGTCAGTGGAGAAAAACTGAAAGCCATCCCCCTAAGAACTGGAAACAGAAAAGAATACCTACTTTCCCTACTTTTATTTAACATGGGGTTGGAAGTCTTAGCCAGAGCAATCATGCAAGAAAAGAAGTAAGACGAGTCCAAATTGGAAAGGAAGAAGCGAAACTGTCACTATTTGCAGATGATGTAGGATTTTCTATCTGTAGAAAATCCTAAAGAATCCACTAACATATTTTCAAAATAATAAATGATTACAGTGAAGTTGCAGGATGCAAAATCAACATACAAAAAACAGTTGTGTTTCTATATTCTATCAACAAAGTAACATAAAGAGAAATTAAGAATACAATCCCATTTACAATTGCATCAAAAAGAATAAAATATCTAGGAATAGACTTCACCAAAGAGCTGAAAGATCTGTACAATAAAAACTATAAAGCATTGATAAAAGGAATTGAAGAGAACACACAGCAATGGAAAGATATTTCGTGATCTTGGATTGGAAGAATTAACATAGTTAAAGTGTCCATATTTCCTAAAGTTATCTACAGATTCAATGCAATCTCTATCAAAGTTCCAACAACGATTTTCACAGACATAGAACAAAGAATCAAAACATTTATATGGAACAATAAAAGGACGTTAATAGCTAAAGGAATCCTGAGAAAAAAAGAACATAGCTGGAAGTATCACACTCTCTGATTTCAAACTATACTGCAAACCTATAGTGACCAAAACAGCATGGTACTGGCACAAAAACAGACACACAGATCAATGGAACAGAATCAAGAGGCCAGAAGTAAACCCACACATCTATGGACAGCTAATTGTCAACAAGGGAGCCAAGAAAATACAATGCAGAAAGGAAAGCCTCTTCAATAAATGGTGTTGGTCAAATTGGACAACTACATGCAAATTAATGAAAGTCAAACATTATCTTACACTATACACAAAAATTACCTCAAAGTGGATTAAAGATTTAAGACCTGGAATCATTAAACTTTTAGAAGAAAATGTAAGCATTATGCTCCTCAAAATCAGTCTTAAAAGCATATTGTCCAGTACCATGTGTGACCGGCAAGAGAAATGTAAAAAATAAACAAATAGGACTACATCAAACTAAATAGCTGCTTCACAGCAAAGGAAACCCTCAATAAGATGAAAGGCAGCCTAACAATTGGGAGAAGATATTTGCAAACCATATATCTGATAAGGGGTTAATATCCAAAATATACAAAGAATTCACACATCTCAACAACAAAATCTAACAACCCAATTAAAAAATGGGCAAAAGATTTGAACAGACATTTCTCCAAAGATATACAGATGGCCAAGAGGCACCTGAGAAGATGTTAAACATCATTAACTATCAAGTAAATGAAAATCAAAACTACAATGAGATATCGCCTCACTCCTGTCAGAATGGCTATAATTAACAAGACAGGAAATAATAAGCATTGGAGAGGATGTAGACAGAAGTGAACCCTCATATACTGCTGGTGGGAGTGCAAACTGGTGCAGCCACTGTGGAAAACACTATGGAAATTCCTTAAAAATTAAGAATAGATCTACCTTATCATCCAGCTATTCTACTGCTGAGTATTTATCCAAAGAACATGAAAACAGGAATGCTTAAAGATACACACACCCCTATGTTCATTGCAGCAATATTCACAATAGCCAAGACTTGGAAGCAACCTAGGTGCCCATCAAGGGACGAATGGATAAAGAAGATGTAGTATATATACACAATGGAACACTACTCAGCCATAGGAAATGATGAAATCCAGCCATTAGTGACAACATGGATGGACATTGAGGGTGTTAGACTAGGTGAAATAAGTCATAGGGAGAAAGTCAAATTCCATATGATCTCACTCATAATTAGAAAGCAAAAACAATGACAAACAAACATATAGAAACAGAGACTGGATTGGTGGTTACCAGAAGAGAAGGGTTGAGGAAGGAGGGCAAAAGAGGCAGTTAGGCACATGAGCATGGTGATGGATTGTAATTAGTCTTTGGCTGGTGAACACAACGCAATCTACACAGAAATTGAAATATATAACAATGTACACCTGAAATTTACATAATGTTATAAACCTATGTTACTGCAATAGAAAAAAATATCTTATCCCAAAGTAAACTTGAAATAATTGTTCAACGATCTTCATGATATCTGTAGAACAATTTAAGTTTAAAGTATAAACTGTTATGATTGAAACATAATTTGTAAAATATATTCTTATGTCAATTTTTTGTAAGACATTACAACTTTGATAAAAAATTAAGAAAATTATTCAGTATGGCAGAAATTAACTCACTGTTTTTACTTTTCTGAACATTATCTTATTGACAAAGAAAAAGATGTTTTCTAGTTTGTATATTAAAAGACAACAATTGTAAGATATTGATTTATGAGTTCATTTTTGAAATCACCATTTCCAATACATATTCATTCCATTAAAGTGTGTACCAGGAGGGGCCGGCCTGGTGGTACAGTGGTTAAGTTCACATGTTCTGCTTCAGTGGCCCAGGGTTCGCCAATTCGGATCCCGGGTGTGGACATGGCACTGCTTGGCAAACCATGCTGTGGTAGCCATCCCACATACAAAGTGGAGGAAGATGGGCATGGATGTAGCTCAGGGCCAGTCTTCCTCAGCAAAAAGAGGAGAATTGGCAGTAGTTAGCTCAGGGCTAATCTTCCTCAAAAAAAAAAAGAGTCTACGAGGAAATTCCAAAGTTGAAATGAAGAGTGTTTTTCAATATCTTCCCTAAATAAACATACATTGAAATACAATTTTCCTATTACTGATTTCAGAAATAATTGGATTGGATATTATTTAATGAGAATTTGTGTAATAGTGCAACTCAGACCTACCTTCTTCTAAAAGTTGTCAATTGGCATTCATTAAAATTGGTCTTATGTGATTGAATACTAGAAAATTTTGGGCTAAGAATTTGGTTTTATTGTGTGAAAATAGTAAACAAAGACTTGAAATTCTTAATATCATTTCATTGAATATAAAATATTTATCTGCATTTAATGTATTGGGAAAGTTAAAAACCAGGAAGTGATTAAGTTCAGAATTAGACTTCAATTCAAAATCCCCACTACTAATGCCGACACTATTGATTTAGTTTCACTTAAACGATATCATATATCTCTTAATTAGTGTTCTTATTTGAAATGCATCTACAACACTTGGCCTGAGTTTAATTTGCATGTGTATCATAGTTTCAGAGTTAAAATGGTATATTAGTAAATTTATTAAGGTTTGCAGTTTTTCTCTTCATACATACGCTACTAACTGTATAATAAAACATATTAACTCAGAGATTCCATAGGACTTTATTTCCTTTTAAATTAATATATCTATTATGCCAGTTTAATGACTACTGTTCTAGATGACTTGTCAAGTAATCCAAAATCAACCCTCAATATGTTAATGAATATGGCTTAGACCCCTGGGGACTGGAGGGCTGTAAGGGAATAATTTACAACTCTTGTTTCCTCAAGTTGTAGATCATGAGATGCAGCAATTGTGAAAACTGTGAAGAAATCAAAGAACTCTGCTCCAAGCTGAGGGTGTCTGTAAGACTAGGCTGTAATTTCCACATAGTGAGACTCACTTTGAGTCCAAGCACCCCTCTGGTCAAGGCATCCAGAGAGGAGCTCAGGGCTCAGGCCAACTAGAGTGAGGACTGAGCATCAGGCCCACAAAGGATGGATGCTAAACAAGAAGATTTGGTTTATGACATTTTCTAAGTTGACCAAGAGAAAAGGGGACACATTCCTTAAGGACAGAAAAGTCTCTGAGTAATATGGGAAGGCAATGATTATAAAATACTAGTTAATATATATTGAATGGTGATTACGTGACAGTCACAATGCTAGATATTACTTGCTTTGTTCATTTTAAGCTCTCAATAGCACTTTTGGGTTAGTACTCTGAAAGGCAATGTAGCTTGGTGTTTACACCAGCAGACTGTGAAGCCGTAATCCCAGCTCCACTACTTACCAACTGTGTGATCATAGGCAAATATCTTAACCTCAGTTTTCTAATCAGTAAATGGGGATAATAATAGTCTATACCTTATGAGTTGTTAATAGGTAATATATGAGATTATGTAAATTATTAAAACAAGGCTTTATACATAGGAAACATCACATAAAATTTGCTATTCCTTTTGAAATACTTCAAAAGTAGATAACTGAGTTTCTCCACTGTCTTAAAGTATTTTAAAGAAGATTGAGTTCCTAGTTTGTTTGAAATCAAATCTATGTTCTTAACCACCAACAGCAACACTTTCCTATCACTATGCTAATTGGAGTTGTAAAAATATATTTCTCCAACTTCTCAATTTTTCTCTTACTAATCCGTGAAGGAATCTATTCGTGTGAAGGATAAAGAGTTTGTTGTGAGGATATTATTCAACCACTCATGCTCAAGATACTCTTAAAAATTAGGGGAAAGGAAACTCTCACTTACCTGAGAACCTACTTAGTTCAACACTAGACAATTCATTCACCCATATAATTTTTTGATTGATCACCAATTGTATGTAAAGCATTCTGATGGCCGTTAAGGATACACCAGTGAAAAATAATTATGTCCCTAATGGAACTTCCATTCTAGTGAGGATACATGATAAAACAGAGTTTCAAGTGTCAGGTAAACAAAACAGAAGTGCAGTTACAAATGAGGAAGTTTTATTAGCACTACTTTACATGTGATGACTGAAACTAAAAAAAGGAATCAGTTCTATCCTGCATTCCTGCAATTTGGAGAAAATGAGCTGAAACTAAGTCACAATATCCGCCTCATTTGAATTTATCTAATAGACTACACTGTCTTCTATATGGGAACTCAGTGTCCTGCTACTTCAGGAATATTCCCCTTCTTTCTGCTCCAACCATATGGGGTCAATTTCTTGGGATTCTGACAATGTTTTCATTTTGAAATACCAATTATCTCCTAGCATATGCCAAATTCCCCATTATATCTTATAAATATATTTTTCTTGTAAGTATGGTCTCAGAGAAAATACCACTCCCTCCCATCTCCCATCAAAACTCTCCATCTTTCTATGTCTTCCACTGCTATTCATGTTTGTGACCTAGGCCAACTATTTTGAGAACACTAAAGAAAGTTTTAAGCACAAATATAAAGTACAATAAGGGAGCAGACAAGAAGGGACATAGGAAAATACAGCATCCAACTTAAACTTATACGTATTAGAGTGATCACATCATATTTTCTTTCTCCACTCATCCATCAATGGACATTTAGTTTGTTTTCACATCTTGGCTATTGTGAATAATGCTGAAATGAATATGAGAGTACAGTTATCTCTTGGAGATCCTGATTTCACTTCCTTTGGCTGTATACTCAGAAATGAGATTGCTGAATCTTATGGTATTTTTATTTTTAATGTTTTGAGGAACCTCCTCCTCCATATTCATAGTGACTATACCAATATACACTCCAACCAAAAGTGTACTAGGGTTCCTTTTTCTCCACATTCTCACCAGCACTCATTATCCTTTATCTTTGGGATAATAGACATTCTAACTAGGGTGAGGTGATATCTCATTGTGGTTTTGATTTGCAAATAATTAGTGGAGTAGAGCACTTTTTCATATGCCTGTTGGGTATTTTTATGTCTCCTTTGGAGAAATGGCTATTCAAATCCCTTGCTGATTTTTTAATTGGGTTGTGTTATTTTTATTATTAAGTTGTATGAGTTCCTTATATATTTTTGATATTAACCCCATTATCAGATACATGGTTTGCAAATATTTTCTTCCATTACACACATTGACTTTTCATTTTGTTGATTTTTTCCTTTTCCAGAAATGTCCAGGCATTGCACGGAATTTTTGGAAACATGGAGAGAGACAGAGTTACTTGAAGGAGAAGAAAGCATGAGATATTCTCTTGGTTCCTTAGAGGAATACCATTCATAATGGAAAAAAATGGTTGTTTTCTACTGATTTTCCCAACTGAGCTCCAGTGATTTGAGGACAAAGCAGAGGACAAAGGCACAGAGTATGTCAGTTTCATCAGATGAGGAGAGGTCTGCAGTGTCTGGGAGGAACCTTTCAGATCCAAGAAGAACAGAGTGTTTGTCAATGATCTGGTAAGTCCTGGGCAGCTTTATCTATGGTTGAGATGGTTATAGGGAAAAATTCACACTTATCAAGAAAACACACTTGTACATATATGCTCAGAATGATATTAGAACCCACAAGTTGGGGACCTAGGCTAGGATGTGTTTAAAAGTAAGTAAAGGGCTCCATCCATGCCATGTTTTATCTGTGTCTCTGTTTGCATCTTTTCTTCCTTTCTGAGTAATAATTCACTGGGGCAGAAAGGATATATTTATCACAATGACGGGAAAGAAAAGATTGTGTGTTAATATCAGAATTCAGTGTCTAGATTCCAGGATAAATATTAGGAAGGAAAGCAAAATAATTCAAGAAGCTGATGATTCAAAAGTTTGTAAGTAATTATCCTGACAAACTTATCCACTGAAATACCTGAATTTATATAATAAAAGACCATTCCGCAATCTGTGCCTAAGCCATATTACCCTGAACCATAAGTCAGAATATGATTATCTAACAGAATGCAAGATAATAGAAAAGGGAAGTCTCTTTCTATCTATGTCCATTTCTTTCTCTGATCTCACTACTCCTTCTATAATCTATTTTCCCATTGTCTTTAAGTAGCTCAGAAATAAAAGGGGAATTGAGAAATAAATTTCACCCTAAATTCTCCACATTAATTGAGGAAAGCATCAGTACACATAAATATTATATTTCCAAAGCTCATTGGGAGAATAAGGTTTAAAGATGCTTGGAAAACACAAGCTCCCAAAGATAGAAGAGTCTATTAATATATATTTTATTTATCTTTAAGAAAAATCAAAACTATGAGATGGAACAACCAAACAAGACCTTCTGAATTCATCTTACTAGGGCTCTCCTCTAGGCCTGAGCATCAGAAGCCTCTATTTCTAATCATTTACCTGGTCACTCTAATGGGAAACCTGATCATCATGCTGTCCATCTATTTAGATGTTCGCCTACAGACACCCATGTATTTCTTTCTGAGTGTCCTGTCTTTTGTTGATATTTGTTATACAACAGTTATTATTCCAAAGATGCTGACAAACTTTTTATCAGAGGCAAAAACCATCCTCTATAGTGAGTGCCTGAGCCAGATGTATTTCTTCCTGTCCTTTGGTAATGTAGATAGTTACCTCCTAGGGGCCATGGCCATTGACCGCTATGTGGCCATATGCAACCCCTTTCATTACATCACCATCATGAGCTATAAATGCTGTGTCCTTCTACTGGTAATCTCCTTCTTCATCCCATTTCTTCACTCACTCCTCCACGTCCACTTGATGAACCAACTCACCTTTTGTGCCTCCAACGTTATCCATCACTTCTTCTGTGATCTCAACCCAGTGCTGAAGTTGTCCTGTTCATCTACATTTGTCAATGAGATAGTGATAAAGACAGAAGGACCATTTGTCATAATGGTCCCCTTTATGTGCATCATTATTTCTTATCTGAGAATCTTCGCCACTGTTCTGAAAATCCCTTCAGCTGCTGGGAAGTACAAGGTCTTCTCCACCTGTGGTTCCCACCTTACCGTGGTGATTCTGTTTTATGGGAGTATTACCTATGTCTACCTTCAGCCTCTGACCAGCAATAATGTCAAGGACCAGATAGCAACAGTCATCTACACTATATTAACTCCCATGTTGAACCCTTTTGTTTACAGTCTGAGAAACAAAGACATGAAGCAGTGTTTGGGGAAGCTGATAGGTAGGATAAAGCCTCAATTACGTGGGTTTTATGATAAATCTTGAGAAATTCTGTAGATTCTCTAATCCCTGAAGCAAGGTCTTGATGTTTATGATCAATTGAGGAAAGTCACTAAAGGTTCTTCATGGGAGATGGGAAAATATTAACTGAATATAATGTTTTCCTTGACATTTCCTACATCTTCTCCAGTAGTATCCATCATTAGCTGGTTAGAATGAGCTTTATCCAAATCTTTCTGCCTACTTTTATCCTTACTCTATTATATCCAACCTTTCCAGGAAATCATAGTCCATCTATTTCCTCCAAACTCAGTTGAAAACTCCCCTAATGTCTGCAACTTTCCTGATGGAATTAATATAAGTTAGAAAAGTGTAATTGACTGAAAATATGTATGTCTGCCACAGATCTCTGCAGGTAGGTACATACTTCTGTAGAGCCATTTGTCTTAATCTATGGGCATTCTTTACAAATGTGTGTGTGTGTAATTCCCATCGTCTTTAGTTTGGAAAGTTCTCATCTAGAGTGGAAGTGAATCCTCAACCAGACTAGAACCATATTCTTTTCCTCAACACCTTACCACCATAGCATGATGTTCTGGTTCTTATAGACATATGTTTATTAATATATGATGTCAACTCAATACATTACTGTTAGTGAATCATCTCTAGCTCTACGTGCAATGGAAAATAAATCCTATACTATATCTCAGTACTCATTATCTTTAGTTTGTCCCTCAAATAGCTCTCGCTCTTTGAGTCCTCCTGAGCCTTGTTTTCCACCTACCTTTCCCTAACTATGACACTATTTCCAATATCTCCTCCCTCTGTCTATCATTCAGATAAATATAAGAATGTATATCCTATGTTATCATATAGAATCTACAATTCTCACTAGGATATTAATGGAGGCACATTGACTACTGTGTTTCTTTTCTCCAACCTATTTCTCATGGATAGCCATATTTCACTTGGGGACAATGTCTTTCCTTGAAAAAAATGAAGCTGTAGCCTAGAAATTTCAGAAAAGGAATGTATGACTGACAGAGTGAGGAACCACATACTCTGCTGAGTGATGAGTTTGCGGCTCAGCACAGTTGTCTAAAAGTAGCAATTACCTGAGAAAATATATTCTAGAACTACATTATTTAAATATATGGATGTCCAATGGACTGCACATCTATGCCAACTCTGGTCAGTTGGTCTTGACTACCTGAGAGATATAACATGGAAAGTAACTTGAATAACGATCTCTAGACTCAATGGGAAAAAAAAAATTCCATAATTGATTTGCAATGTCTGGTGTGAGCATGAGATTGGTGGTTGTAAGTATATGTCACAGAGGTAATATTTTAGCTGTACAACAGTTATCAGAATGTTTAATGTAGGTTCTTCCCTTTGTAGGTAACCTCTGGAAAAATTCAAATAGCCTCCAATATGTTTCCCCGGGGCTCAATTTTGAGAGCTTAGAAGTGTAAAACATATCGTTTGGACATAAATACAAGACAAAATTCATTCAATCTATGATATCAGAAAGATGCTTGCAATCTCTGCATCCATCTGGATGTGGTTTCAATTGATACAAAAAAATCTAAATTATAAAGACAAGTTTTGTATCACTCCCATACTCCCACACTCCCTAGAAATGTATATAGAAGATCACTAGGAAAAAAAAACCCACTTTCATTCAGAAAAAGGAATAATGAAAGACACAGAAAACTGATCAGTGGCAAATTCTAAAATCCAGCTAGAGAGATATTTTGAGGACCCCTACTCTGAAGGTGGGAGAAAGTTCTTTGTTTAGGTCTTGATTTAGGTGCCTGGGAGTAGCCCCCTTGACCATTATTCTATGCAGCCTCTGGCTTTTGTTCCCTATCCATTACTCTTTAAGGCCACCTAGAGTGAACATCCAGGAATATGCCCAAGTTGGTGGCTGAGAGGACTTCTCAAACCACTTCCTGCCCAAACACTTGAGGGTTCCGTGGTTATTTAAAGGCTAAAACAACAGCAACAGCCCAGGGCCTCTCTTAGTCCACAATGGTGGTACTTTTGGAAACACAAACCTTTCAAAAACTTAGTCGTCTTCTTCCTTATTTGCCACATACCAGTAACTATGAACACAGTTTGTTTGTTTCTGAGACATAGTTCCCAGAACGCCTATGTTTCTTTGCTTGGTTTCCCTCATATTTCTCTGGCTTTATTTAATCACTAGCACATGTGTATTGAACAATAGGGCATAGGTGGGTGAATCTTTTCTTATTCTCTTTTCTTTAACCATTTAGTCTGTTGTAGGAATTTATCGGACACCACACAGAATTTTTAAATCTGTGACACCTTAATCAATTCAGAGGTGTTAGTAATTGTTGTACTTGTAACTTAACTTTCTCACATATATGTATGTTAATTGGCCTTTGGGTCACCAAGACTTTCTTGTTTTATCTTTTTCCTTTTCACTCTTGGAAGCACTTGTCTCATCCATCCCTACAAAGCATTTAAATTCATTCACTATTTTTATTACTTTTCAGACCTACTTACAAATTACCCAAATCTTTTCTGAGTTCAACTCTTTCTTGTAATACTTTTCCAAAAGTAGCCATTATCCACAAACACATGCTAGTAACATTTCTATTTCTGACCTTTTCCTCTAGAGCTCCAAGTTCATTGATAATATGATCTGCCTCCCAAGTTGTCAATGGCGTAATTTTTACCAAATATTTCTCCATAAAATGAGTAGCATATTTCCAGTCTCCAACAACTGCTTCCTTACATCTCCAAATCTGCTCCTAAGTCACACTTTTTAGCTTTTGGTTATACAAACTACTCCCATTCTAGACACAAATTCTATGTCAATAAAGATAGACCAGATCATTCACATTAACAAACAGACTAAAATATCTAGGAATTAAAACCATGACATTTGTTTCCCAGTCACTCCATGAATGCACAGAAGACAGAGGGGCTCTGTTTTGCATTACCCTTGATTGGAGATACAGGCTGATGATGCCTTCACCTTTTAGGGTTTGGTGGTCACCAAGACAGGAAAGAAGTGTAGCAAATTGCATCCTGGATCTTAAACTCCCACTTCGACGTGAAACACATCACTTCTACTCTCATTTCATTGCTAAAACAAGTCTCATGGCCACATCTAACTTCCAAAGGATGGAGAAGTACAATCGTACCATGTGCCTGGAAAGAGAGAGAACTGAAATGTCTGTGAAGAGTTCCCTCAAATAGCACATTCATTAGTTAAGGTTTTGGTACTGGCCAATGAATAGAGAGATGTAACAATGCAAAAGACAGAAAGTCTAGATATAGTCACAAATGAATGTGAGAATTTATCATATAATAAAGATGCATTTCAAATCAATTGAGAAAAGATGACTTATAGGGATGGTACTTTCACAACTCAATAGATACATTTTTAAAAGTTCAATTTCAACCTCACTCCTGACACCAAAATAAATTTTGAAGGGATCAAAGATTAACATGCAAAAATGAGAGATCATAACAACATTAAAAGAAAAGATAAGTAATTTTAAATAAAGTTCAGGTGAATAAAGGTTTTATAAGCACAAAGAAAAATTCAGAAACAAATCAAAGCAAGTAATCTTCATGTTCACTATATAAGAATTTATTGTCCTCAAATGGCAAAAATGTATATCTTTAATAAATGAGAAAAAATAAAAATAAAGAAATTTGTAGTGCTTATGACAAACAAAGGGTATATTTTTAATATATAAAATGGTAAGAACAAGATTTACAACCTACTACAATGAGGTCAAAGGACATGAGCACATAAATCATATTAAGAGAATTAAAATTAGTTTTAGACAATTAGAATATGTGCGGTGACTAGCTCTTTTAGTTTACTGTATTGGCAAACATCAAAATATCCAATAGTATTCTGAAGTACTCAGGAGGTATTCATGCATTGTTTATGAGAGTTTAAATGGGCACAATGTCACTGCAATAAAATTTGTAAACATATATAAAGTATTTCTACTCTTTCACCAGAAATCCCAGTTCTAGAATTGTATCCTACCATTGTGCTTGTAGAAGCCAAATAATAGCAGCTAAATGCCCATCTACTTGTTTCTTATTAAATATATACATATAACTGAATACAGAGAAGCTGTTAAAGTGAGTAAATCTACATTTGTTCATTCAAGAAAATATTGCACGTGTTTACTATGTTCAACACGTGTTCTAGGTGCTAGGGATAAAACAGAAGGCCATCGTGGAGAGACACTCCACTGCAAATCTTAAGCTCTCCATTTACTGATACATTACCGTGTTCAACACATATATGGTTAACTGAGAAAATCAAGGTGCAAAACTGTATGCATTGTATGATACATTGGTGAGTGGATGTGTATGATTGTACATGCATAGGCTGTCTATACTGTGGATGTATACCCTAGAAATTGGTATCTGATCAACTGCCTCTGGATAGGGGAAACTTATTTTTCACTCACTAGAGTCTTATGCACTGTTTGGATTTTTAATCTCATATATTTTCAAAAAATATATTTAAACATTTAAAAATAGCTACTTAGTTACCTTTACTTTTCCAGTGTGGCTTATTTCAGACCAGCTAATCTGAAACAAGCACAGATTTATATGACTACATTCCATAAAGATTTGGACAATGACACCAGACTTCTTTCCTAAACTGTTCAGTTGGATGACCAAATAGTTATGATAGATGACTTTTTATATTGTAAATGACATCATATCTTCCTCCAGGACATAATCATGTCCTTCAGGTAAGCTCATATAGGAGCTGTGGGATGTCGAGATAAATAATATTTGTCATACTCTCAAGACTCTGCCTGGTACAGAGCATTCAAAAATGTTAATAGTTTTTATTGTTGCCATTAGTGGTTAGATTTCTTTACCTATCTGGGTACCTTTCAATGTGACCCCAATGCTAATGTAAATTTCAAATAAACAAAACAGGTGTATGAAGTTATCTAGAAACACCTCATTAAAATTGGCACTCATGAAAAAACTAGCAGAGTTTTGATTTAGTATGATGTCTTAATTTTTCTTCTCCCCCCAAAACAAATTCCTCAGTCTTTTAATGGCATTTTTACTATCTGCTTGTGTGAACAGACATTATCTGCATTAGTATGGTTGAAATTAAAATACAAAAGCAATAAATTAAATGAAGAACTGGATTAGAAGCTATATTTTCATTGTTTAATACCAATAAAGATAACTTATTTCATCAATATAACATTATTAATCAATTCAATTCTTTTCAGTTTCATTTAAATTCTCATAGTTTGTGTGACTTTACATAAATTTAATTCATAAAATTTTATTTTCTTTTACTTGGAATTTTATGACTTATAAGCAATACAACGATTAAAGAGTATAAAGCTTGTTTTAACTTTATGTGTATTTAAGTAATATCCCAAACAAATTATATGTGAAACAATAAAAATGTACATTTAACAGCTAGAGTTATTTATATTTTTCCTTTAAAATAGACCTTCTTATTGCTTAAGTTTAAGATATCTCTGGTCACTTTATTAAGACTCTACTCAAATGTCTTCTTTCTGAAAGATCTTCAATGGCCACCATTTCTAAAATACTACATCCCCTGTCACACTCTGTTCACTTATCATACTTTTTTTTAAATATTCCATGTGACTTCTGGACATATTATGTATTTATTTGGTAATGTTGGTCTTTTGTCACTAATATTCAAACTCTGTGAGTCCAAATGCTTTATTTTATTTACTGCTGTGTAGCTATAACTTATATCAGTGTCTTGACACTATCAAGTCTTCAGGAAATATTTATTGAATGAATGAATAAATGAATAAATGGAAATAATCCTCACAATTCTGGGCAGAGCTGGAATTTGATGAATCCTTCGCTTTGGGTTCCTCATCAATTTTCACATGCAGAAGAATAAAATTTTACCCTAATCTTACACCACACACAGAAGATCAACTCACAATGGATTAAAGATTTAACTGTAAGACCTGAAACCATAAAAATCCTAGAAGAAAACATCAAGAAAAACCTCCTTGACATTGGTGTGGCAATGATTTTTTTTAGCGTGACACCGGAAGCACAGACAACAAAATGAAAAATAAACAGGGGGCACTATATCAAACTAAAAAGCTTCTGCATAACAAAAGGAACCATTCACAAAATGATAAGGCACCTTATAGAATGGGAGAAATATTTGAAAACCATATATCTGTTGAGGGGTTAATATCCAAAGTATATGAAGAACTCATACAATTTAATAGCAAAAAACCAAATAACTTGATTAAAAAAATGGGCAAAGACCTTGAATAGACATTTTTCCAAAGAAGACATACAAATGGCCAATAGATACATGAAAAGGTGCTCAACATCACTAATCATTAGGGAAATGCAAATCAAAGCCACAATGATTTATCATCACATGCCTGTTAGGACGGCTATTATTATTAATTTTTTTAATGAGAGTAATTTTGGCAGAGATGTGGATAAAAGGGGATCCTGGTGCCCTGTTGGTAGGAATGCAAGTTGTTACAACCATTATGAAAAACAGTATGAAAATTCCTCAAAAACTTAAAAATAGAACCATCATAAGATCCAGCAATCCCATTCTTGGCTTAGCTAAGGGAAATGAAACCAGGATCTTGAATAGATACCAGTATTCCCAATGTTCATTGCAGTATTATTCACAATAGCCAAGATATGGAAACAAACTAAACATCCATTGACAGATGAATGGATAAAGAAAATGTGGTATATACATACAGTGGAATATTATCCAGCCTCAAAATAGAAAGAAATTATAATATTTGCAACAACATGGATGGATAAAGACATCATACTAAGTGAAATTAGCTAGACACAGAAACAAAAATTATTCATGATCTCACTTATATGTTGACTCCTTCAAAGAGTCAAACTCAGAGAAGAAGAGTAGAATGGTGGTTCCCAAGGGTTTAAGGGGGGAAGATGTGGGAGGTGATTGTCAAAGGACACCAAGTTTCAGTTATGCAAGGTAAGTAAACTCTGGAGAGCCACTACACAGCATACTGCCTATAGCTAACAATACCGTATCATATACTTAAAATTTGCTGAGAGGATAGATCTCATATTAAGTGTTCTTACCACAAATAATAATAAAAATAATAATAATGATAATGATAATAGATGGGGTCGGAGGAAACTTTGTGAGGTGATGGATATGTTTATGGCCGTGGTGGTGATGGGTTCACAAGTTTATATTTATCCCCAAACTCATCAAATTGTATACATTAAATGCATAGAACTTCCATATGTCAGTCATACTCAATAAAGTACTTTAAAAATAAAAAAATAAAGATAATATCTATCTAATAGGGTTTTAGGAGGATAAAATGAGTCAATACTTATAAAGCACATAGAAGAGTTCTCATAACAAGCACTTTATAAAAGTTTATAAAGATTTGTGAATAAATGAATTTTTAAAAGGCTGAAGGAAAATGAAGAAAATGTCATTGTAGTCAATCCTTCTGGGTGATGGACACATGGATTATTATTATTTTTCTTGTTTGTATTTTCCATATTTTTTATTTCAAATTACCACAAACAAAAAATGAGGAAACATTATGATTGTTGTTGAGTAACCACTGTTAGACAAAACATTGGGTGAGCCATATGTGGATGGAAAGTGCCTGTGTTTTCTATGCCACTGTAGCTCCAGGACCTAGCACAATTATTGACATTGTAAGCCTTCTAGAAATATTTTTAAACCAACTTAATAATTTTGCCTTGTATCATTGCTGTAGGAAGGCTTTATGGTTAATGTTGGTGGGCTGGTAAGAATAGAGAAACATATCAACCCACCTCAGTGAACTGCTATGGGAAAAGAGAAGATTGGCTAGTGTTTGTGTGCTGGGTACAGTGATATATTAAAAATTCATTGCAGCATTATTCACAAAAACCAAGATATGGAAACAACCTAAGTGTCTGTCAATGGTTGAATGGTGAAAGGAAATGTGATATATACATACATATATATATATACATATATTATATATTATATATACTAGAATCTTGAATAATATATACACACAAACACACATACAATGGAATATTAATCTGTCATAAAAAAGGAAATATTGCCAATTACAATAAGATGGATGGAACTTTAGAGTGTTATGCTAAGTGAAATAAGTCAGACAGAGAAAGACAATGTATAATCTCACTTACATGTGGAATTTTAAAAAGTTGAACTGACAGAAACAAAGGGTAGATTTGAGGTTGCCAGGGGCTGGTGGATGGGGGACATAGGGAGGTGTTGATCAAAGAGCACAAACTTTCAGTTATAAGATAAATAAGATCTGGGAATCCAATGTACAACATGGTGATGATAGTTAACAATACTGTATTGTATACTTGAACTCTGCTAAAAGAGTGTATCTTAAGTGGTCTTATCACAAAAAAAGTGATAACTATGTGACGGATGCGTTACCTACCCTTATTGTGGTAATAATTTCACAATATAGACATACATCAAATCATCACACTCTACACTTTAAATTTACACAATGATATTTGTCAATTATATCTCAATAAAGCTGTGGAAAAAATGACAAGTACCGTTGAAGCTCAGATACTCCAAGTGGCAAACTCTGAGCTGGAGATTTGAGTGCAGGAGGTTTATTGGGGAATGCTCTTGTGATCAACATTTAAGGAAGGAAAAGGACTGCAAGACTGGGCAGAAGGAAAGGCTGAGCTATGATGCAGTCTCAAAGGAAGCCTTAGTTGACTATTGTGACGTTAGGATGACCTCCAGAGCTGTCCCAAGTTGGGATAAGAGCGCCAGATCTTTCTACTTTTGCTTCAATCAGGCATTGCATGCAGGCTGCCCCAGAAAGGGTGCATGATCTTGGACTAGACAGCTTTCTCTAGCTGAGGCAATGCCAAAAGGGAACTTAGAACAGATGGCTGTCTGTCATCAGTCTCCTTGCAACTGGGGCAACAAGCCCTTAATTCCTAAAGGGGATCTGGGAAGTGAACGAAAATATCCACCACAAGTACCTGGCACATAGTAATTACTGATCAATGTAACTTACTGTTATTTTAATCATCTTATCATCATCATCATCATCCTTAGGTCTTTTCTTTGTTGCCTTAAAATTTCAGTCATTGTTAGGTCATAATAGGTACCTATTCAGAAAAATCACTGGGTATCTACTACATACCAGTCCCTGTCCTAGACACTGGCTGCCCAATAGCAATAAATGAGATAAAACATGTCCCTTCTCAGTGGGTCTTCTGGAACAGCTGGTACAGAAGAAGCAATTACAAGTGTGATGAATGTTTTAAGAAGACTTGAGGAATAATCCAGAGGGCCTAAATCTGCAAGTTGTCACTTTTACCATATGATCTCATTTAATGTTCACAACTCAATGAGATAGACTTTATTAGACCTATTTTATAGATGAATATACTGAAGCTTAATTAAGAGAAGTGCCTTGTCTAAGGTCACTCAGCTTGTGATCCATGGAGCAAGGATTCAAAGACAGATGTGCTGCCTCCAAACTCATGGCATCTCCAGGAGACCAGGGAAAGGAAAACACAAGTCTCTGGACCATAATTAAATCTCCAAGTTATGTTTAAGTTTAGAAACAGTCATTTAATTCGAAGTCTATTTTAACTTAATCAGGAGGGATGCTATTGTGATTCTATCCCTAAACTAAAGCTGCTCTTTTCATTTATAATTTTTGGAAAAAGACAGACGCAGAAAAGTACAAAAAACATCTTAAACCAAAGACTTCATCTTGACTTTAGTAATATAGTCAACAATCAACAAAAAAATGCACCTTATGAGCAATCATTATCTGCTTTTCTAGACATGTTTGATGACTTTCTAAAGTTATCTAAAACCAATTTTCACTTTAGGTGACTGATAAAAAAGCAATCTGAGAGCAAGAGAATCTTCTCTCTAATATTAACTGGAAGGAAAAGGCATCTGAGCAAACTTGCATTTGTGAGAAGTATATTTAAGTTTAATTTACATTGGGATGCTCATTTTATTATGATTAAGTGGTAGGCAAAAGAACTTTGTTTGAGTCTCTTTGTTTTTTTCTTGTCATAGACTGAGATATTTTACACATCAACATCTGAAAAAAGTTATTCTAGGTTCAAATGATAATGTTCATATTCTCCCTTTGATTAGAGCTGATTATCTCCTCACAGGAAAATTCTCCTGATTTTACCTTTTCATTCTCATTAGGAGGATTAGATTAGTATATTTCCACATTTTCTCTCTGATATTTTACTTTATCTTGATATGACTGGTCAAAATGTAATCATTAAGAATTTTTGCACCTTTTTTCCCCACTCTTCCTTTAGAACTCTGATAGTTAGGAATATTGTCCCAGTATTAACATCTCCTTGAAGTATTAACCCTTGTACCACTATGTAATGTCCTTCTTTATCTCTTGTAACAATCTTTTTACTTAAAGTCTGTTTTGTCTGATGTTAGCGTGGCCACCTCAGCTCTCTTTTGGTTACTATTTTAATTGAATATCTTTTCCAATCTTTTTACTTTTATTTGTGTCTTTGGATCTAAAGTGAATCTTTTGTAGATGGTATATGGTTGGATCATGTTTTTTTTTCCTTTTCTTTAATTCATTTTGTCAAACTTTACCTTTTAATTGAAGAGTTTAATCCATTTACATTTAAAGTAATTGCTGCTAAATAAGGAATTACATCTATCACTTTACTACCTGTTTTCTATATGTATCACATCTATTTTTGTTTCTCAATTCCTCCTTTACTTCCTTCTTTTGTGTTTAATTGATTTTTTCCTAGTGTACGTTTTTGATTCCCTCTTTATTATTTTTCTCTCTAAATATTTTAGCTATTTTCTTAGTGGTTACCCTGGGAATTACTGTAAACATCTTATATTTATTACAATCTAGTTTGATTTAACACCAAATGTCTCAGTATTAAGAACTATTCAATGATAACAGTAATTAGATGAAGGCACACCATTTTGATGATAGTTAAACCTATTTCCCCCATTGTAGTCAGTTTTTTCTTTTCTAGAATAGCAAAATCTTTTCTTTAGAATTAACCTAGTAATTATACTTTCTAATTATAGCAATGTTCTCAGAAGAAACAGTGATGAGCAGAAGGAGTGTTAATCACAAGGACCTGGTGGTTATTATTTAGTAGGTTTCCTTTTTGACACAAGAGGATGACTAAAACAAATATTTTACTTTTGTAATATATTCCACTATAATAAAAATAAATATTGATATTTCAGGCTAAGAGTGCGCGAATTAGATGAAATAACTGTAGAGCCAAAGAACAAAAGTAATGAGAGTTACTGTCTTCTAACGTTTGAAAATATATTGCTTAGGCTGTTAGCTTAGGTCAATTTCATAAAGATTTATTGAGCACCCTCTGCAGTAAGGCTGGATGGTAGGTGCTAGGGGATCCCAATCTGTAAGACCTAAAAGGTAAAACGATGTCTCTTTTCCTCAGTGCTATATACCCCAATGAGTAACAGAGTATAGTTCGTGGTAAACACATAACAAATATTTATGGACTGATTGGGGCAAACATAGATGAACTGAACTTACTCTTGACTTGCTTAACTCCAAATTATTGAATTTAATTGAATCTTAAATGCTATCAATTGTACGATGCATTATTTCAATGCACCAATGAGAAAAAATGAAGCCGATTATTTGTGACATGCCATAGATTTAAATGTATCCCAATATAAAAGATGCTAAAATGTGAAAAAATATGACTCTGAGAATCAATAAAATATGGTAGCTAGATAATGGACAATATAGCAAAGAGTGTCTGGAATCAGACCTGGATTTGAATCATGGCTCCAAAGGAAAGTAGTCCTTATGCTAAAAGCCTAAGCTTTCAATCTTAATATGACAAAGAAAAAATAAGGTGAAATTTTGGGTTCATTAGTCATTTGAAAGCTGTTTCTTAACATAAAATCGTTAATTTTGTCAAAGCAAAACAGGAACTCCTTTTAGTGTAGTGTACACTACGCTACAGTCAGCCCTACATCCCCAGGTTCCACATTGCAGATCAAAAGTGCTACAATGGTTGTGTCTCTATGTGAACATGCACAAACTTTTTTTCTTATCATTATTCCATAAAAAATACAACTATTTATATAGCATTTACATTGTACTAGGTATTATAAATAATCTGGAGATTATTTAAGGCATATGGCACGATGTGCCTTGGTTACATGAAAATATTACACCATTTTATACAAGGGACTTGAGCATCTGCAGATTTTGGTATCCAAGGGGGTCCCGGAACCAATCCCTATGGATACTGAGAGATGACTACACATGGTTTGGCTTCAAACAGCCCTTGGTTCAAGTTATGTTTTGCCAGTTATTTTATTCTCGTAAGTCACTGTAAGATGAAGACAATAAGTACACATTATGAGGTTGTGTGGTTTACATGAAAGGAGCTTATAAATCACTGAGCACATAAATCTTAGTTGCCCTTTTTAAGTGAAAAATTATATGACAGCGAATGTAATTTGTGTTTAATGGAAATCTACGTAGTAAGGGAGCAGAGAAGACATATAATTCATTATGATCAGGTGATTGAAGAATGCTTCCTATAGGAGGCTGCATTTGAGCCTGGAGATCAAGGTGACAAGAGAAATATTAAGAAAGTGAGGTGGTTGAATTGTAAGATGTCATCAGAAATCAGTCAGTGAAGGAAATGGGAAATACATATTTGGCAGGGCACGTTGAAACCCCGATGTACAGATTCTGTGTGTTTCATGAATTAAGAAGAGGAAAAGATCTGAAGCTGGTGGCTTTCACTAGTGGTGGTAGCAAGGAATTGGCAATAAAATATCTGAGCTGCAGACTTTGAGATTGGCTAACAAGGGAAGGGTTACCTAAGATTGAGTTCAAAGATTATGACACTGTATTTTGTTAGAGGATAGATTCATAAGGCGACCGCTACTAAACAAGTAGATGTGTCTAAACTTGTGAGGGGTGTAGCAAACCCCATAATGTTGGGGTGCTCTGAGGTAGCTGTCCTTTGGAAAAATGGAGGCACTATGGGGGAGGCCAAATCTAAGCTTAATAGGTTCAAGGAGGACATTGGACCCAGGTGTACCTGCCTGGTAGTCTGTCCTCAGTGCTACACGGGACATTTCCCAAGAAGGCCCTCAGAGAGGTTGGAAGAGCCAGGGACAGAAAATTATTGTTCATCTTGGACACCTATGCCAGGTTAAGCAGATGTTGTACTATACCCAGAGATTCAAGGAGAGGGATAGGAGCAATCTGCAAAGGAGAACATTTATAATTCTCCTGGATCCTTGGAGATAATCCTGAACAAACTTCATAGGCATTAGTTTTCTTACTCTCACCCCCACCAAACACCAGGGTCTTGGTGACACAGTATCTGAGGATACTCCCATGAGGGAATCAGGGCCTGTGAGTACCTACAGCTTGTGAAGGACGGTAAGAATCCAGGGAAAGGAGCATTCAATTCAAGAAGCACTAGGAGATATTCTACAATTGGATACCTTTTCTGTATGCTGTCTCTTGGCACAGTTTTGTATCCTTTTAGACTAATCTTTCCATGGAGCATAAATGAAGGGAGTGGAATGAACACATGCAACAGGACTTCAATGTCCCTTCTGGGTAAGAAATCAACTTTGAGAATGCCTGGTGAGAAGCTCTGAATATCTAATCTCAGAGAGATAATTCATCATCACTGGACACTTAATAAGAGAGCTAACATGTTCATACTATATGTTGATTTTTTTTTAAAAAAGATTTTATTTTTTCCTTTTTCTCCCCAAAGCCCCCCGGTACATAGTTGTATATTCTTCGTTGTGGGTCCTTCTAGTTGTGGCATGTGGGACGCTGCCTCAGCGTGGTCTGATGAGCAGTGCCATGTCCGCGTCCAGGATTCGAACCAACGAAACACTGGGCTGCCTGCAGCGGAGCGCGCGAACTTAACCACTCGGCCATGGGGCCAGCCCCTATATGTTGATTTTTTATATCTATACTCTAAAGTTGAATCTTCCTTTATTCCATCCTACTTTGAGCACATCTCCTGAGCTCAGGGTATGAATTTTTAGCTGAGAGCAGGGAAGTTTGGGAGAGAATTTTCTCACATATGTTTGTGCCCTCTCTCTAGCTTTCCCTTCCATCTTCTTTCTTTTCCTCTGTTTACATTCAATTCAATGTTCTTTAAATGACTTTCTTATTTCCATCGTAAATGATGTGGAAAGATGTATTTTGATTTAAAAAGATGGTTATTCATCAACCACAAGCTAGATAAGGTAACTATCTCATGATTATCTAGATGTGGGTTAGCAAATAATAATCTTTAATCAGAAGCTGACCTGAACCTGACTCGAAGACTATATCCTTGGTTCCTGTGATTATCACACTTGGAGTAGGAAGGAGGAAAACAGAATCAAACTCTCCATCCTAATGTCTCTATCTCTTTCCTAATATCTGTTTCTATAGATTTCTATATTGAATATTTAAAAGAGTAAGATAAAACACACTTTTGGGTTTGAATTTTCTATATTCAGGAAGCAAAACGTCAGATTAAATGCTCATTATATTAATAACTGCCTGGTGTAAGAACAAGATGTAAAGATGCATGACCTGGATGACTTAAGAACCAGTAATTGACAGCATTGCGTACCTTTAGGTTCATACAAGTCCATGGGAATGTCCCACCTGACAAAATTCTCTGAATTTATCCTCTTGGGACTCTCCTCTTGCCATGAGGACCAGAAGCCACTCTTTGCACTCTTCCCCTTCATGTACCTGGTCACCTTGATGGGAAATCTTCTCATCATCTTGGCTATCTGCTCTGATCCCCAACTCCAAAACCCCACGTATTTCTTCCTGAGCATCTTGTCCTGTGTTGATATTTGCTACACAACAGTTATAGTCCCTAAGATGTTAGTGAACGACTTATCAGAGACAAAGACTATTTCCTATGCTGAATGTCTGGCACAAATGTATTTCTTCCTGGTCTTTGGAAACCTGGACAGTTATCTTCTGGTAGCTAAGGCCATTGACCACTATGTAGCCATTTGTAAGCCCTTGCACTATCTCACTATTATGAAGCACTGATATTGTATGTTGCTACTGGCCTTCTCCATAGCTTTCTCCTACCTCTGCTCCCTCCTACATGTCCTTCTGGTGAAACGGGTCACCTTTTGTCCGTCAAATGTTATCAGTAACTTTTTTGTGATTTCAACCCTGTTATGAAACTGGTCTGCTCTTCTTCCTCTGTCAATGAAGTTGTGGCCATGACAGAAGGGCTGGCTTCCGTGATGGCCCCATTTTTCTGCATTGCCATCTCTTATCTGAGAATCCTCATTAGTGTCCTCAACTGCTGGAAAATGCAAAGCCTTCTCCGCTTTCAGCTCCTACCACATTGTGGTGATTCTTTTTTTATCAGAGTATTAGCTATGTCCATTTCCAGCCATTATCCAGCTATACTGTCAAGGACCGAATAGCAACAACTATCTACACTGTGCTGACATCAATGTTGAACTCCTTTATCTTCAGCTTAAGAAACAAAGATATGAAATGGGGCTTAGAGAAACTGATAAGCAGAATTGAGTCTCAAATGGATAGGCTTTCTACTTCAAAGGCCAAGAAAATCTGTGGATTCTGATTGCAAGTTATGTGTGTGTGTTCACACGTGCACACTCATGCACACAGGCACACACAAGAACCCGAGGGAAGTCTTTTTGTGGAGAAATACTCTTTCACCAATTGCTGCTGAGCCCTGTAGTTTTCCATCCTGTGGTCTGTATCATGCCATGATTTGACAGTTCTACTCATGTCTTGGTACCTATTCTACAATTTTAGATTCACTCCATAATATCTCTCCATTCCAGAAAATCACATCTCTTTACACCTTCCATATTTATTTGGAACCTCCTATATTTCCTTCTATTTATAAATTCAGCAAAGTTTGATCATTTGAATTACCAGACATTTTTGTAAACATCTATATAGAAATTACATATATATATATATATATATATATGCAAAGATGTTGCATACCTGGCCAGTCTATTCTGTTTAAAACTGTTGCAGATCTACCTGCTGGCAATCTTCAACCAATAATTCACTACTCCAAGGCCATACAGCAACACATAATAAATATTATCCCAGAAAACTGAAAGGAATGTGGAAGAAACAGATGCATCTGTAGGGAAGCTTGGGAAGAATTAGGAATGAATAAAACTTGTGGAACAAATGAAAGGGCATGAATGCAGATTGAAAGAAGAGGTCTCAGATCCCACTGCATACAGTCTGGTCTATTGGAGTCTGGTGTGGATTGGCTAATAGAGCTGGTTCACGACATATGTTGATGATCACTGTTTTTGCCCACAACATGAGCCGTGAGGCATCTAGAAAGAGAGAAATTGTTAAAACAGAATCACCATTGTTGGTGCGCTCCCAGTCTGATGACGAATTGAAGAGACAAAAGCCATGCATGCATGCATGCACACACATACACCCACATGTACAAAAACACCTACACAAGTATCCATTATTCAAAAGTGTCAAACAAAATGGCTATATATAAGCATGTGCCTGACTATTTAGATATGCACATTAATATGAACAATCACTATTTATCAAATTTGGGTGATGCTACTCAGAGTAGATTTGAAGGAATAGGAGAGCTTCCACAGACTTTTGCTTAAACAAAGATGTGTGATTTCCTATAAAGAAGTGGTGTGGTAGAGTGGACCTCTATCTTGGGTGTAAGTAACAAGATTGAGATAATACTTGATCCCACCAGGTAATATAGAGACCATAAGGTGAGAGGAAATACGTTCAGGGACAGTGACAACACATCAGCTTAATTAAGACGGTGAGCATTTCTCCATCATAAATGAAGTGCTGGGTATACCAACCATCTGCACCTAATTACGAATTTCATCCTCCTGAGGGACGTGGGGTCTAGAGATTTCAAAGGATTCTTTTGAGGATGAGCAGTGAGTCTTTCTTTATGGAGTTTCATCCTGCTCATCAGCTTCTCCATGCCTGATTCCACATCCATTGCTAAGACTGTAGGTAATTGGGTTCAACATGCAGACCAATATGGCATAGATCACTGTCAAAACACCATCCCCAATAGTGCAGCTGAACAGTAGTCTGCAATAGACAGAAGTGATGCTCCCATAAAGCATCTTACAACTGTGCTACAAAAGCCACAGGTGGAGAATGCTTTTCATTTCCCTACTGGTGAACAGATCTTGAGAAGAGCAATGAGGATTCACAGATAAGAGATGAAGATCATGCAAACAAAAGGAGTCATCACAGCAGCCTGAACGTATGTCTTTCCCACAATTTCATTGACAAAGGGAAGAGTAGGACAATGTCAGTGCTGGATTGACATAACAAAAAATAATAATAAATGATAGTGGAAGTGAAGAAGATAGACTGAATCACCAGATATGGAGCAAGAGACACCCCAGAAGAAGGATGAATGGTGGTGGCTGGTGATGGTGATATTGGCCATATATCCAATGGCCATGGCTGCCAGGAGGTGACTGTTCACATTCCCAAAGGACAAGAAGAAATACATCTATGACATACACTCAGCAGAGGAAACAATCTTTTCTTTGATAGGAAGTTTATCAGCATCTTGGGGGTAATGATTATCATGCAGCAAATATCAGCAAAGGCCTGGATGCTCAAGACAAAATACTTGGGAATATGGAGTTGATAGTCAGAATGAATAGCCAGAATTATGAAAATGTGCTCAATTAAAGCAATGAGGTATATAATGAGACAAAGAGAATAAAGAGAGACTTCTAGTTCTCAAACCAAAAGGAGAGTATCTGGAGAATGAATTCAAAGTATATAGTTAAGTTGCTCCTTCCCATGGGCTTGAATTTACCTGAAAATAACTGATTTTAATAAATGCTGCCAGAGTAGATTCTAAGCAATTCACACTCCCACGAAAAATATATGAAACTACAGATTTCTCTATATGCCCAACAGCACTGTATGTTACTAATCTTTATAATCTCAGTCAATCTGATGATGGACAGTGGCATCTTAGTGCATTTCTCCCTGTTGATGCAGTTCTGCAACTTCATCTATCTTTATTGGGCATTTGCACCTACTCCTCCTTAAATTGCCTAAGCGCTTTGCCCTTTGAGGAGATTATTGTCATTTTCTTACCAAATTGTAGGATCTCTGTAAATTGAGAATATTAACCATGTGTTTTCCATGTGTATTTGCAAGTATTTTCTCCAAATAAATTATTTATCCTGTGGCTTCAATTACACAATCAACATCTTTTTACTTTTTGCATAGTGTAATTTGTTCATCTTTTCTTTCATATTCTGAGTGAGAAGACATTGGTTATTTAACCAATATTAAAATCCTACTCTATTTCATTTTTTAAGTTTTAGGCCTATATTTTAATCAATCTGGACTATATTTATATGTAATATTTATATATCCATCTTACAGATGCCGGCATTATTTATTTAATAAAATATCCTTTCCCACTTAATTAAAAAGTCTCCAGTATCGTATAATAAGATCCAATATACTTGAGTCCTATTCTGTTCCACTAATTTAATTACCTCTATTTGTGTCAAATCGTTATGTTTGATGGCCATAACTTTTTTTAAATACACACTGAGCAATTATTTCTTTTAATCCTATTTTTAAAAACTATTGTTGAGAGTTCTCACACATTTATTTCTTCATACAAACTTTTAAGAAGTGATAAACTCTTCTTCATTTTTTTCTTTTTACAATCATTCTCATGCGTGGTATCACACATGAATTACAGGACTAAATGGACTGTGTGTAAAGTGCTTAGACCAGTACCTGGCTCATAGTATGCATTCAGTAAAGAAGACCCAGCACATTTCTGAAGCTAGGTCTCCACTTCAAGTGGCCTCGTTCCTCAAAGATTCAGAGCTGTTTATAACCCCCTGGATCTCCATGCCTGACCAGGACCCTAAATCTACTCTGTCAAGCCCACAGGTAGGCAGGCTGAGGTGTCGTTGGGAACAGAGACTGTGGAGTCAACATCTTCATGTGATCTTCCTCCCTTCCCCTGAGCTTATCTTCTTCTCTCCTCTAACTCAAAAGCCAGGAAACAAGTGAACAAGAAAGTTGCGATAATGTAGGGGTTAAAAGCACACATTCTTCAGCTGGACTCACCACCATTGAGTTATGTGGCCTTACAAAATTTACTTCAATTTCCTCTATCTCATTTTCATTATAGGCAAAATGGGGTGCTGTAAAGACTAAGTGGGAATGTATGTAAATTTCTTAGAACAGCATCTGGCACATGTAAGCACATGTAATTGCTAGCTACTATAGTACCACGATTGAGAGAAGGATCATGAGAAGAGGATGCAATGAAGTGGGTGTCTCCAAAAGGAAAGATCTGGGTGAGGCATTTTCAGCTCAGTAGAGGAACACAAGAGATTGATTTTCAGCAAAAGTCCCACTTTAAGCACCTCTGATTAATCAGATGGAGACCAAGGGTGTATTGAGACAGAGGGAAGACAATTATTCACAAAAAGAATTCCAATGGGCATATTTTAAATGTCCACTTACATTGGATTCTAGAATTTAACAGCTTGAAAGGGCTAGGTAAAGCTCTAATCTGATATAGGAGTGAAAACTAGGCAGAAAGAAGAGATTTCAGAGAGCTGAAAAGAGAAGGACTGGGCCTTGAAAGGCCCTTGCAGAATCCCGAGCAGGACATATCAGTTCAAATGCAAACAATATAATATGAAGTGAAATATGGAAGGAACTCCTCACTCCATCCCTCCAATCTCACTTCAGAAGGAAGTCACATACACACTACAGCAAACACAAATATAAAGGAGATATTTTCCTTTATAAAAATGGGATTATTCTGTATGTATTGTTCTGCAACTTGTTTTTGTCACTTAACAAAATATCACAGACAGTACTCTCACAGTGATAACATAGCTTAGCAATAATTAGCTTCCTCTCTGACAACAGATGCCTGAATTCAAATCCCAGCTCCACCACTTAAATGTGGGATGTGGTAAGTTACTTGACTTTGCTAAATTCTGTTTTTTATCTGTAAAATACAGATAATAATAGTGCCTATGTCTTAGGATTTGGAGTAAATAAAATGATAGAAGACATGAAAAGTACTTATCTCCTTGTGTGACAAATATTGAGTGCTAATAAATGTTGGTTAACATTAGCCATCTTATTTCTTTAGAGACTGTGTGATATTGAGCCATGAGAATGCAATATAAATTGTTTGAATAATTTGCCTATTTGTGGATATTTACTTTATTTCCTCTGTGGGTTGTTTTACTTGTTTGTGTTGTTTAGTATTGTAAACAATGCTATAATAAAAATGTTTGTACATATCTTCGTGCTATACATATATGACTATTTTCAAAGGATATATTTCTTGGATATTGGATTTCTTGGATATTTCTTGGAATTATTGGATAAAGAGATCTGGTTTTTCAAATCTGATAGATACTACCAAAAGGCTTTCACTGATTACCTTCTTATAAATGTAAGGGTCTTTTTCCTTTGGATAGTATAAAAATAAAATTTTATTGACTATTTCATCAGTGAAAATCATATTTCAGTTTAAATTATATTTTCTGATTACCAGTCATGTTGAACATCTTCTCATAAGTTTTCTTTGGTAAATGTGTTATGGATAATTCTGAGTCAATAGTTTATATTTTAGCATTACTTATAGTCTCTTTTGGTGTTATTTTCATATTTTTGAATACAGTATTTTGTCATTCTTGCCTCTACTTTTTATTTCTTTCTTGGAATTGCAGCTCCATCTTCAGATTATAAAAAGTATGCTCCTTTGTCTTTGGCTAACATTTATTTTATGGTTTGGATTTTCTAATTTTAGATTGTTCATTCAAATGGGTTTTATTTCTATGTGTGGGTTGGACAGAAATCTAGCTTCATTGTTTTCCGAATGTCCATCCAATTGTCATGCGTATCATTTACTTAATATCCCATTCTTTCTCTATTGCTATGAAATAAATCTTTATCATATTGTACATTCCATATAGATCAAGATCTATACACATGTATAAATACAAGTATACAGAATTCTTTATTTTGGCCCATTGATTTGTTTTTCTCTGTACGTACCATTATCTTTTTGTTTTTCATTATTATATGGTTTTGATTTTCAGTTAGAAAAGTTCTCTATCCTTATTCTAATTTTTTCAAAATTATCCTGTCTTTCCTTAGCCATTTGCTCCTCTAGATGAATTTTAGAATGACCATCTCTGTCTCATTAAAAATTCCCTTGGAGTGTTATTATGGGTGGATTGAATTTTACTAGTTTGAGAAGAATTGACTTAAGATCTACTATCTTAAGTAGAATGGTGGTTACCAGGGGCTGAGGGGTGGGAGAATTGGGGAGATGTTTTTTAAAGGTACAAAATTGCAACCAGTAGATAAAAAAATCCTGGAGGTCTAATGCACAGCACAGTGATTATAGATAACAATATTCAATTATACATAAACCTCAAAGTTGCTAAGAGACTCTATCTTAACTATTCTCATCATAAAAAAGAAATTATACCTATGTCACATATAGAGGTGCTAGCTAGGGCAATACTGGCAATGATATTGTAGTATATAAATGTATCAAATCAATGCATTATACACTTTAAACTTACCCAATGTTATATGTCAGTTATATCTCAATAAAAATAAATAATAAATAAATATCTACTCAGTTAGCAAATTTCAAGTATATGATACAGTATTGATAACTTTAGTCATTATGCTGTACATTAGATACCCAGAATTTATTCATCTTATAACTGGAAATTTGTACTTTTGACCAATATGCCCCCATTTCCCCCACCTTCCAGCCCCAGGCAACTAACATCCTATTCTTTGTTTCTATGAATTTATCTTTTTAGATTCAGCCATGAGAAAAAAGGGAATTCCATCATTTGCAACAAGATGGAAGAACTTTGAGGGCATTATGTTAAGTGAAATACGTCAGACAGATAAAGACAACTACTGTATGATATAACTTATACGTGTAATCTAAGAATTGAGTTTTTTAAATATTTGATCTTCAAAAATTTATTGAGTATATTTATTCAGATCATTCTTTTGTGTTCTGTTATAGTTTCTTCAGATAGGTCTGTCTCATTTCTTTTTATTTTCCCTCTTCAGGTTTGTTCCTAAGTATTTTATGAACTTTCTTGCCATGGCTAATTGAAACTTTTTTCTTCGTTACATTTTTCTGATACAGGAAAAGTATCAATATTTGTATATTTATCTTGTATCTGGCCAATTTGATAAAATCTTCATAGGTTTGAAGTTTTCACTAATTACCTTGGATTCTTCTAGACAATCAAGTCACTTAAAATAATGACAATTTCATATTTTCTAAAGTTTATGCCACCTATTTTTTTCATTTTGCTTTTTTACTGGCTTTGACTGCCATCTGAGCTATGTCACTTAATGGTGGTAACAGAGGCCATCCTTGTTTTATCCTTTCCATGATATCAATGGGGACTGGATTCTTACATTCAAAGTTTTTATATTTCAGTAATATGTAAATGTTTAGAATGAGGACTTCATATTCTTTAACCAGAAGAAATAATATATTTAAAGAATTAAGCTCAGTAACATAGACTGTTCCTGGTAGGATTCTTATTTTAAGTGGCGTCTTGGAACCAAAAATTTGTAATTCAATAGAGTGAATTCTTGGCTTTCTAATGATCAGCCAAGTATAACACACCACTTTACAATGTGAAGAATGCCTGGCATATATTAAATATATAAATTAATTAATTACATCTTCCTGTAACTTATAAAGTTAATTAAGTCCTCTGGTCCCAAGAAACCAAACATCTTTTTAAAATTCTGACCTCACTTTGCCATCAGCCCCATACTCCTTATACTCACTAAGAAATCAAGATCTTCATGAATGAGCCTACAGATATTCTAAAACGTTCAAACTCAGGGAATTCTAGATACCAAGTGACCATGAGATAGCACGTCGGGGTGAAAGAGTTACTACTATGGCCCTCAGGTTAGTCCTAACATTCTCAGTTAGAGCTAGAATGTTGTCTCTGTCAGAATATGAAGCAAATCCTAATAGATATCCTGTCACCCTTCAGAAGGAGTGACCTGATGTAGGCAGGTAGTATCTAGGGACTTTAATAACAGTTTTGTTATCTAAAAATGGTGTTCAGAAGTTAACTTGGGGAATTGCTAATAAGTGTTGGTAAGAATAAGATAAATCCCTTCTGAAAGTAGACATAATCAGAGGAAAGGTCTAAGCAGACCTTCTAAATACCTTGTCAGGTTCAATGGGATGCTCTCTATGGCCCTTGGAAGTAGACCAGGAAACTCCTTGACAGCCTCTCTTCCCACCATATACATACCTGGGGGACTGCTTGAAAATAGTAGTTTAATAATATGATAGGCAAATCCTTTCATGAGAAATTGTAAAAGGAAATGTCCTTCCATTAAAAGCTCATTACATATACATCAATGTTGAAGATTTCACTCAATATTGAGTACTTATTTCTTTGAACATAGTCTCTTGTTTATCATAATGAGTGGCATAAGCAAGAAAAGGTGTGAATCATGAAGGCTGAGAACCTAGGGAAGAGTACTGAGGATTTCTGACATTGAAGAGTCTGATAGAGAAGACATTAGCAAAAGGACAGAAAAAGAGTACTCATATAATCCCAGAAAAGAAGAAGTTTCAAGAGGCAGACACAAGAGATGAGGAAATGGATGTGTTTCCACAATGACAGAAGAATCTCCCTTCAACCAAGCAAACTCCAGGAGATGCCCCATCAGCAGGACTTACACATGGAAATGTCTGAGTAGCTGGGTAGGCTGGAACCCAGGCCAGGAATTATAACTACGAACACTACTGAGCTTGACCAGAGCCAATGCATCCATGGACAGAAGTGCTCTGAGAGCAATTTATTCTGGCCATCTCAGGAACTGCAGAGACATATTTT
The DNA here is from genome assembly GCF_041296265.1 of Equus caballus. Taxonomy (NCBI): domain Eukaryota; kingdom Metazoa; phylum Chordata; class Mammalia; order Perissodactyla; family Equidae; genus Equus; species Equus caballus. The sequence goes on from NC_091708.1 coordinate 34,633,173, forward strand.
AAAGGAATTCTTAGCAGGGTAGCCAGAAACTAAGTTCATCTCAGCCAGGGCCATAATGATCTGCTTCATATGTAACCATAGTCTTGCTGCACAGAGAAAGGAATACCTAGGGCTTCATGATTGAAAAAGTTCAAAAGATGAAGATGAAGTCTTCTAGGTCCCCTTGGCATAAAGACTCTTGGAATGTGGTTCCAACCTTCTTCTACTGTGATCAGCTTTCAGATTCCCACTAGAGTGCCTTAGGGCTTTTAGGTTCCTCTCATGCAATTTATCCACCCCCAGATCCTGCCTAACTCTAAATAGCCATGCCTGTCCCTTGTTGGGAAGGTGGTATATGTGCTGCTGTAACTCAGAGACAACTTAGGAGTCAGAAATCAGGTAAAGAACCAGAAGACTAGGATTTTATTCTAGCCCCACCCTAACCGTGACCCTGGCAATCAGAAGAACACTCTGCCTCACTTGTGAAGTGGGACAATGGACCCTCATATAGGTCCCTCTAGAAGCCACTATATGGCTTGAACCATGAGATAGAGGCAGTGCTTGTAAACTGAAGAAGCATGCACAACGCAGAAGACCACATCAGGTGGCAGAATAAATTTTTTTTGCATTCCCTGTGTAACAATACAATTATCTCTGGTTACTTAAAAGAAGATGTATTTCTGTAAGTGAGTGGTTAAATAAATTGTTGTACATCCAGACAATAGCCTATTATACAGCACTAATAATAAATGAGCTATCAAGCCATGAAAACACACAGAGGAAACTTACTAACCGAGAGAATCCAAATGAAAAGTCTACATGTTATGTGATTCCAACTATAAGACATCCTAGAAAAAGCGAAACTATGGATATAATTAAAAGACCAGCAATTGCCAGGGGTTACAGGGAAGGGAGGAATGCACATGCAAACACAGAGCATTTTTAGTGCAGTAAAACAATACTCTGTGATGCTATAGTGGTGTCGTCATACATTTGTCAAAACCCATCAAAGGTACAACACCAAGAGTGAATCCGAATGCAAACTATGGGCTTTGGGTGATGAAATGTCCATGAAGTTTCCTCAGTTATACCAAATGTACCACTCTAGTAGGGAATGTTCATAATGGAGAAGGCTTTGTGTATGCGGGTATGGGGTAGCTGGGAACTCTGTGTACTTTCTGATGAATTTTGCTGTGAATCTATAACTGCTCTAAAAACTAAAGTCTATTCAAAAGGAAAAAACAAACAAAAAAAACTGTCTAAAATTGTGAACGCTATGCCATTTGTAGATGAGAACTATTTGGGTTCACGTGCTAAATATCTTGACCAAAATCTCTTAGTAACTGGTTGAACAGAGATTCAAACGCAAGTAGTCTAGTTTAAGAAGTTGAAGTAATACAATGTTTAAGAGTGGGAAACAGAAAATATGACACTCAGAGATGTTAAGTATTGAAAAATCTCACACAGTTTGTGAGAGGCAGAGCCAACATCCAAATCTATTCAGTCTGGTTCCAGAGCCTGTACTTTAATCCGTTCCCCACAACTCTACACCTGCACCTAGATACAGTCATACACTCAGACATAGAACCACAGATATCAGAGACCACCTCCTCTCCTTCTGAGTGGGCACACATAAGTCTACACACAGACATGTGCAGGTGCACATGCATGTACAGAGAATACATATAAGTACATGAACAGACACATGTACATAGCTCACATGTGCATACGTGAACATACCTCCACCACAGCTACTGCATGGCCCTAATTCCTTTCCTGGGTATCAGATGCTACACATCAAGAGCTAAGGTTCTCCTGAGGCTCCTGAACACAGAGCTCAGAGGGCATCAGTAATGTTCTCCTCTCCTGGGAAAACTGCAAGCACAATCCCCCCAGGGCTCTAAATTGCGGGGAACACGGGCCGTTATGTCTCCTTTTCTATCATCAACTCCCACGGTAGGTTGAGAGAAGAACCAGCATATGCCGGAAGCTAGATGTATATGTTAAGCAGGACCCTTCCTCCAGATTCAGAGCTGATCATAACTCCCTGGCAGGACCCCGAGCCTGAACAGGACTCTCAGTCTCCTCTGTCAATCCCACAGGTAGGAAGGCTGAGGTGTCTTTGGGGATAGAGACTGTGGAGGCAACATCTTCATGCGATCTTCAACCCATTACCTGATCCTATCTTCTCTCTTCCATTTCAAAAATCCGGGAAACAAGTAAATAAGAAAGTTAGGATAATTTAGAGCTTAAGAACATACATTCTCAAGCTGGACTCCACGACCACTGAGCTGTGTGGTCTTAGGCATGTCACTTCCATTCCCAGTACTTCACTTTCACTATCTGTATCATGGGATGCTGTAAAGACTAAGTGACTTAATGTATGTAAAGTTGTTAGAGCAGTATCCGGTATGCGTCAGCACTATGCAATTGCTAGCTATTATAGTACCAGGATTGAGAATACACATGGGAAGGGGCTGCAATGAAGTTGGTGTCTCCAATAGGAGACATCTGGGTGAAACATGGCAGGCTCAGCAGAGGAACACAAGAAACTGGTTTCAGCAAAGTCCCACATTAAGCACCTCTGGTTTATAAGATGCCATCCAAAGACATGTTGAGACGGAGGGAAGACAACTATTCACAAAAATAATTCCAATGAGCATATTTTAAACGTCTACTTGCCTTGGAATCTAGAATTTAACAAGCGGGAAAGGCTAGGTAAAGGTATAATTTGATATAGAAGTAAACTGTAGCACACTATTTTACAGTAGTAAAATAGAATCAGAAGAAAACTAGGAAGAAAGGAGAGATTTCAAAGTGGTGAAAAATGAGAAGGAACAGCCTGAAAAGGCCCTGCAGAATCCCTAAGAAGGGCAGCCTGTTCCAGGGGGCTGTATGCCTATGTGTCTTAGTGTTGGAAGTGGGAAGAAGGTAGACAGGGAGAAGTTAGGATTGCAAAATTCTGGACCCAGGGGAGATTATAAATGCAGTTACTGATGCTGCATAAGCAGAAAGCTGCTGTTTTCTGAGTCAGACAGAGTGAGGTCTAAAGTACCTTCCTTCTGAAGGCAAGGAAGAAAGGAGGGCATATGTCTTTGTGGAATGGGAGGCAGAAATGGGGGTAGGATAGAAGGAAATTGAAAGGATCCCAATATTTGGGAGCAAAGGATGGAGAAGGAGGAGTGTGTCAGCAAGGAGGCTTAAGGCTCTTGGCAGTAAGAGGACTTCTGTTTGCAGAGGACACACCAGCTTAGTTCTTGTATGGTTTGGGGAAGAGGTATTGCAGAGTAGTTTAAAACACACAATTTGAAATCAGACATACGCGAGTTTGAGTCAAGATATACTGTTTACCAGCTATATGCCTTTCTGAATTTCAGTCTCTTTATCTATAAAAGGTGGTAATAATGCTCTTAATAACATAGCGCTATTGTCAGGATTAAATGAGACAAGTGTAAGCACAGATCTCGTTGAATAAATGTTATCTGAATGCTTTTCCAGTTTAGTCACTTCTCCACTGTCCTTGCTCATTCATGGAGAAGGTGCATGGATGATGGATAGCTTTCCACCAGTGTATTACCCACCCAGGATTTTTATATCCTGTTATTAAGTGCATTCTGTGCTCCATGGTTTACTTCCTGGTTTCATGCAGGCTGGTGGCTGGGAGAAGAGCCTTGCATACGTGGTGAGGAAGTAACAGAGGGAAAAACACTGCAAGGTGATAAATGTGCACAAAGTGGAAAATTCTCCGTTGGAATGGAGGGGACTTCCTGTCTATGAAGGAAGGGAGTAAATCAATTTTAAATTGGGATAGTGTGATTTAAAATGCTCAGAAAGGCTCCCAGTTGCTGGTGATCCTTCCCAACCACAAACTAATGACAAATTCATCATTGGAATGTAATTTCTCTAGCTTATTGTATAAGCAATAATATTAACCACCTCTAGGAAGATTTACCAAACTCTCATTCATCAATTTTTTGCCAGTAATGCAAAATGATTTATTACCATCTATAATAACTTTCTTTTACATAGTAGTACTCCAAGTAAAAATGTGTTTGCTGACATTATTTTACTTGAATACTAGGAAGGTGGTGAAACTATGTAATTAATAATAAACTAAGAAGGCACATAATCCCATCAAGTTATTATAACTGTGCTTTTGAGAGAAAAGTGATTTTATTTTTACTCTTAAATTGTCTGTGAATTGCTCTCCATGCTTCTTCTAAATCATCAAAAAGCCTCAATAAAGCATTGTTCTACCTCCTCCTTGTGTGGGTCCTGCAAAACCAAGAGCCATGGGAAAGAGAGTGTAAACATTTGGGAAGGAGGCACAGGCCTTTTCTGAATTCTAGTTCTCTCATTTACTAACATTGCATTTTTACATAAAAATCTCAAGATAAGCAAGATGTATAATTATCTGGCATCAGATAACAAGTGAATACCTCCTCCAACTGTGCTGTGGGGGCAATGAACAAGTACTGCAAGTAAGTGGAATTGACTTAACCTATGAGACTGCTCAACCAACTACAGTCGAAATTTCATTCTTTTCAGGTTCTACCTTTGAAAATTATTCAGGGACAGCCAAATGGGCAGAGTTCTCTGATTATTATTTATGTAGATTAAGTCTGCAAATATTCCAAACTCTGCAATGCTTCTGTCTTTTTATTTCAGCTTTGTTGAAGTATAATTGATATACAAAACACTTCACATGATTAATGTATATGATTTGATGTGGTGATGGAATCATGGGGATATGAATATGTCACCTGTCAATGAGTCTCCAAGTGCAGGAGTAGGTGGGGAAGAATGTAGAGCTACCTACATCTTATTGATGGGTATACTGAGGTGAAATGACTTGCCCAAGACATGAGGAAATAGACAATGTCATCAGATTCCACTAAATGGGAAGGCAGCTGAGCACTGCCCCTGAGAAATATGACATAGATCTGGGGAATTCCAGGTTCAAGCTGAAAGAGAATCAGCTAGCCCTTCACCACAAGGGAAAACAATGTCCCAGGAATGAGGCAGAAAGATACAATGAAGGAAATGGGGACAGAGTCCAGAGAGTCAGATGAATACATTGCCCAGATTTGGATGAAGGGTAATTGGCTCAGACAGGGAGAATGTATTAAAATTTTCAATGTCCATAAACTGCAACTTTGCATCTCATATCTCAGAATGTATCCTATATCATAGAAACTTTGTCATGAGTCAATATATAAGTATGTACACTAGCCCCCCCTTGTCTGCAGGAGATACATTCCAAGACTCCCAGTGCATGCCTGAAACTGAACAGTACTGAAACCTGTATATATTATGTTTTTTTTCCCTATTCATACATAGCTATGATAAACTTTAATTTATAAATTAGGCACAGTAAGAGACTAAAAACAGTAACTAAATGTAATAGAATAATATAACAATATACTGTAATAAAAGTTGCGTGAACATGGTCTATCTTTCTTATAAAATATCTTATTGTACGGAACTCACTCTTACTCTTCTTGATGTGATGACATGAGATGATACAATGCATACATAAGGAGATGAAGTGAGGTGAAAGACATAAGCATTGTGATGTGGCTCTAGGCTAATATTGGCCTTCTGACGATATTTCAGAAGGAGGATCATCTGGTCACCACGATGTCAATGGTTAGATGTCAGGAGCAAAGAAGGTCAATGGTTGTTTGAACACAAACACTGTGATATCACAGCTGTTATCTGATAACTGAGAGGGATATTAAGTGACTACACGGCGGGTGGCACATATAATGTGGATATACTGGACAAAGGGATGATTCACCTCCTGAGGAGGATGGAGTGGGTCAGTGCAAGATTTCATCACACCACTCTGGTAGTCATGCAATTTAAAACTTATGAATTGGTTATTTCTGGTATTTTCCATTTAATATGGAAAATTCTGTTTGACCATGTGTAACTGAAACTGCGAAAAGTAAAATCATGGATAAAGGGGGACTACTGTACAAAACTATCCATTGTAACACTGTCTGTGGGGGAGAAAAAGCATTATGGACACTATGACCATTCCTGAATATATTATGTGTGTAGATCTGTGCAGAGAAAGATAACTTTAAAATATGCACACAACTCTAGTTCTCTGGGAAGTGCAATTATAAGAAAATTTTACCTTTGAAATGAGAAAATTAATGCAAAGAAACACATGTCCCTAGTTTGAAATGCAAACAATATAAAGTTAAATATGGAAGGAACTCCTCACTCCATCCCTCCAGTCTCACTTCAGAAGGCAATTACACACATAAACAAATGCACCAAATAAATGCAAATAGAAAGTACATATTTTCTTTACAAAAATAGGATTATTCTATATGCATTGCTCTGCAACTTGCTTTTGTTACTTAACAAAATATCACAGAAAGTAGTGTCACAGTGATAACATAGCTTAGCAATGAATAGCTTCTGCTCTGCCATCAGATGCCTGAATTCAAATCCCAGCTCTGCCACTTACTAACTGTGAAACCCAGTAAGTCATTTAACTTTGCTAAATTCTATTTTTTCACCTGTAAAACAAGGTTATAATAGTGCCTATCTCTTAGGATATAGAGAAAATAAAATGATAAAAGATACGCAAAGTACTTAGTTCAATGTGTGACATATTGAGTGCTAATAAATGTTGGCTAACATTAGCCATCTTATTTCTTTAGAGGCTGAATGATACTGAGTCACAAGAACGCACTATAAATTCTTTTAATAATTCACCTATTTGTGAATATTTGGGTTGTTTTCTCTGTGGGTTGTGTTGAATGTTTTCTTGCATTGTGTTCTTTGGTATTATAAGCAATGCTACAATAAAATGTGTGCATAACTTTGTGTTACACATATATGACTATTTTTAAAGGATAGATTCCCATAGTGGCATTATTGGATAAAGAGATGTAGATTTTCAATTCTGATAGAGACTATCAAAAGGCTTACATCGACTACCCTCTTACGACCAGTGTATGTGAGGGTCTTTTTCCTGTGGATAATTGTCAAAAATATTTTCTTGACAGTCTCATGGGTGAAAATTGTATTTTACTCTAATTTATATTTTCTGATGACAATGAAGTTGAACATCTTCTCATGAGTTTTCTTTTGCAGATATTTCCTTTAAGTCAATATTTTAGCTTTGCTTATGGCGTCTTTTTGTGTCATTTTCACATTTTTGAATACAGTATTTTGTCATTCATGCCTCTACCTTTGATTTCTTTCTTGGAATGTCATCCCTATCTTCAGATCATAAAAATAGACCCCTTTATTTTTGGCTAATATTTATTATATGGTTTAAATTTTTTAGTTGTACATTGTTCATTCAGATGGGTTTTATTACTAGGTGTGCCTTGGCTAGAAATCTAGTCTTATTCCTTCCAAATGTTCAGTCAATTGTTCACAAATATCACTTATTTTTAGTCCATCCCTTCTCCATTGCTATGAAATAAATCTTTTTTATATATTAAGTGCTATAAATCACGATTCATATACATGTAGAAATTCAGATATACAGAATTGTTTATGCTTGCCCTTGGATTTTTTTCTTGGTGTGTACCATTGTCTTATTGTTTGTTATTATTATGTGCTATGATTGTATATTTAAAAAGTTCTCTGGCAGTATTCAAATATTTTCAAAACTATTCTGTCTTTCCTTAGCCAAGTATCTTTCTAAATGAATATTATAATGATCTCAAGTCCCATTAAAAATTCCCTTGGGTTTTATTACAGGTACACTGATTTTTCTTTAAATTTTATTGAGGTCACATTCATTTATAACATTATTTCAATTTCAGGTATACATTATTATATTTCAGCTTCTATATAGACTTCACTGTATTCACCAACAATAATCTAGTTTCCATCCAACACCAAACATATATGCACCTTTACCCCTCGACCACCACCTGCCCTCTCTCCCTCTGGTAACTGTCAATCTGTTCTCCATATCTATGCATTTGTTTGCTTATCTCCCACATATGAGTGGAATCATACAGTATTTGTCTTTCCCAGTCTGACTAATTTTGCTTAGCATAATGCCCCAAAAGTCCATCATGTTGTCACAAATGGCACAATTTTGTCTTCTTTATGGCTCAGTAGTATTCCATTGTATATATATATACCACATCTTTATCTATTCATCCATTCATGGGCACTTAGGTTGCTTCCAAGTCTTGGCTATTGTGAAAAATGCTGCAGTGAAAACAAGGGTGGTTATATCTTTTCAAATTCACATTTTCATGCTCTTTGGATAAACACACAGAAGTGGACTAGCTGGATCTTATGAATTTTTTAATTATAATTTTGTGAGAAATCTCCATACTCTTTTCCATAGTGACTGCACCAGTTTGCATTCTTACCAGAAGTGTATGAGGGTTCCTTTGTCTCCACATCATCTCCAACACTTAATTCCCATTTTTAATAAAGCCAATTTGACAGAAGTGAGATAATATCTCATTGTAGTTTTGATTTGAATTTCCATAATAATTACTGTTGTTGAACATCTTTTCACGTGCCTGTTGGCCATCTGTGTATCTTCTTCAGAAAAATGTCTGTTCATATACTCTGCCTATTTTTTGATGAGATTGTTCATTTTTTTGTTGTTGAGTTACATGAGTTCTTTACATATTTTAGAACCTAACCCCTGATGGGATATATGGTTTACAGATATTTTCTCCCAGTGTTTTGGGTGTCTTTTGATTTTGTTCAAGGATTTCCTTTGCTGGGCCAGCCCCGTGGTGCAGCAGTTAAGTGCGCATGTTCTGCTTTGGCAGCCCAGGGTTCGCTGGTTCAGATCCCAGGTGCGGACATGGCACCCCTTGTCAAGCCATGCTGTGGTAGGCGTCGCACATATAAAATAGAGGAAGGTGGGCACAGATGTTAGCTCAGGGCCAATCGTCCTCAGCAAAAAGAGGAGGATTGGCCACAGATGTTAGTTCAGGGCTAATCTTCCTCAAAAAAACAAAAAACAAAGATTTTCTTTGCTGTGAAGAAATTTTTCTTTTTTTTTTTTCTTGATGCAGCCCAATTTGTTTATTTTTTTCTTTTGCCTCCCTTACCTGAGGAGACATGGTATTCAAAAAGATACTGCTAAGATCAATGCCAAAGAAAATACTTACTATTTTTCTTCTAGGAGTTTAAGGTTTCAGACCTTACATTCAAGTTATTACTCCATTTTTGGTTAATTTTTGCTTATGGTTTAAGATAATGGTCTACTTTCATTCTTTTGCCTGTGGTTGCCAGTTTTCTCAACACCATTTATTGAAAAGACTTTCCTTTCTCCATTGTATGTTCTTGGGTCCTTTATCTAAAATTTGCTGTCCACAGATGTGTGCTTTTATTTCAGGGCTCTTGATTCTGTTCCACTGAATTGCGTATTTCTTTTTGCCTGTTTCCTGCTGTTTTGATTACTATAGCTTTGTAGTATATTTTGAATTCAGGGAGTGTGAAACCTACAACGTTGTTGTTTTTTCTCAATATTCCTTTGGCTATTCAAGGCCTTTTATTGTTCTATATAAATTTTAGGATTCTTTGCTCTATTTCCATAAAAAATAACTTGACATCCCAATTGGGATTGCAGTAATTCTATAGATTGGTTTAGGTAATATAGATATTTTAACTATGTTTATTCTTCCAATCCATGAGCACAAAAAATATCTTTCCGTTTCTTTATATCTTCTTCAATTTCTTTCAATGATATCTTATAATTTTCAGTATATCAGTCTTTCACCTCTTTGGTTAAATTTACTCCAAGGTATTTAATTCTTTTTGCTGAAAATTTCAATGGGATTATAGTCTTGATTTCTCCTTCTGCAAGTTTGTTGTTAGTGTAGAGAAAAGCAACTGATTTTGTGTGTTTATTTTGCATCCTGCAACTTTACTATATTTGTTAATTATTTCTAATAGTTTTCTGGTGGATTCTTTAGGTTTTCTATATATAGAATGATGGCATCCACAAACGGTGACAAGTTTACATCTTCTTTTCCAATTTGGATACCTTTTATTTATTTTTCTTGACCAAATGCTCTGTCTAGGACTTCTAATATTATGTTGAATAAGAGTGGCAAAAGTGGGAGTCTTGCTCTTGTTCCTGTTCTTCAGGGGATAGCTGTAAGTTTTACACTGTTTCATATGCTTTTGTCTGTGAGTTTGTCAAATATCACCTTTATTATGTCGAGTTACTTTCCATCTATTTTATTGAGAGTATTTATCATAAATGTAAGTTGAATTTTGTGAAATGCCTTCTCTGCATCTATTTAGATAGTCATGTGACTTTTTATTCTCCATTTTGTTCATGTGGTGTATTGCATTAAATGATTTGTGTATGTTGAACTATCCTGTGTCCTGGTTTAAATCTCATGTAATCATGGTGTATGATGATTTTAAGGTATTGTTGTATTCAATTTGCTAATATTTGCTTTTTCACATGTATAATCATCAGCAACATGGGCCTATAATTCTCCTTTTTTGTGGTGTCCTTGTCCAGTTTTGGAATCAGGGTAATTTTGGCCTCATAAAATGAGTTAGGAATTGTCCCATCCCCTTCAATTTTTTGGAAGAGTTTGAGAAGAATAGGTATGAAATGTTCTTTGAATGTTCAGTAGCATTCACCAGAAAGCAATCTTGTCTTCAAATTTTTGGGGGGTAGGTTTTTGATTACTATTTCAATCTCTTTACTTGTCATTGGTGTATTCAGATTCCGTATTTCTTCTTGATTCAGTTTTTGGAGGTTATATGAGTGTAAGAGTTTGTCCATTTCTTCTCAGTTATCCAATTTGTCAGCATTTAGCTTTTCATGGTATTCTCTTATGATCCTTCATTTTTCTGTGGTATCTGTTGTAACGTCTTCTCTTTCATTTCTGATTTTATTTATTTGAAACTCCTCTGTTTTTCTCCATGAGTCTACATAAAGGTATGTCAATTTTGTTTATCTTTTCAAAGAACCAGCTCAGTTTCATTGATCTTTTCTATTGTTGTTCTAGTCTCTATTTCAATTATTTCTGCTCTGATTTTTATTATTTCCTTCCTTCTACTGACTCTGGGCTTTGCTCTTTTTTTAGTTCTTTTAGGTGTATTGTTAGATTGTTTGTTTAATGTTTCTCTTGTTTTTTCAGGTAGGCCTGTATTACTATAAACTTCCCTCTTTATACCACTTTTGATGAATTCCATAAGATTTGGTATGTTGTGTTTTCATTTTCATTTGTCTCCAGGTATATTTTTATTTCTCATTTGATTTATTCATTGATCCAATAGTTGTTCAGTATCATGCTGTTTACTTTCCATATGTTTCTTGACTTTTCCAGCTGTCTTTTTGTAGTTGATTTCTATTTTAATACCATTGTGGTTGGAAAAGATGCTTGATGTGATTTTAATCTTAAATTTACGGTGTTTTTTTTTTTGTTTCCCAACATATGGTCTATCTTTGAGAATGTTCTATGTGCACTTGAGAGGAATGTGTATTCTTCTGCTTTTGGATGGAATGTTCTATATATATCTGATAAGTTCATCCAATCTAGTGTTTCATTTAAGACCAATGTTTCCCCGTTGACTGTCTTTCTGGATGAGTTATTTATTGATGGAAGTGGAGTGTTAAAGTCTCCTACTATTATGGTATTGTGGTCAATTTCTCCCTTTAGGAATCTTAATAGTTGCTTTATAAACTTTATAAACTCCTATATAAGATGCATATATATTAATAACTGTTACGTCTTCTTGGAAGAATGTCCCTTTTATCAGCATATAAGGTCCATCTCACTCTCTTGTTATCTGTTTTAGGTGAAGTCTGTTTTGTCTCATATAAGTATGGCTACACTTGCTTTCTTTTTGTTGCCATTTGCTTGGAGCATCATCTTCCATTCCTTCACTCTGAGCCTATGTTTCTTTTTAGAGATGAAATTGGTCTCTGCGAAGCAGCTTATCATTGGTTCTTGTTTTTTAATCCATCCAGACACTCTGTGTCTTTTGCTTGGTGAATTCAATCCATTTATGTTTAGAGTGATTATCAACATATGAGGACTTAATAGTGTTATTTTGTCTTTTGTTTTCTTGTTGCTCTATATTTCCGTTGTTACTTTTTGCTTGTATTTCTGTCTGCCGTTTCAGTTTGGCTGTTTTCTGTGATGTTTTTCTCAGTTTCCTCTCTCGTTATGATCTGACTCTGCTCTGATTTTTTGTTTTTGGTTACCATGAAGTTTGTACAAAATATCTCATAGATAAGATAGTCCTTTTTCTGCTGATAGTATCTTATCTCCATTAGCCTAGTCAGGTTCCCTCCTTTTCCTCTTTCCCGTCAATGTTTTTGTTGTCATGAATTATCCTTTTGGTGTTGTCAGGTTGTTACAAAATTGAAGTGGTTGTAGTTACTTTCAATGCTTTCCTTCCTTTATTCTTCACATTATAATTGTTTACCAACATATTCTGATATAGAGTTGCAATTTTTTTTATTCTGTCTATTTATCACCTTGCTCAAATCTTTGTAAGCATAGTCCTTTTTGTTTCAAGTAGGAGCACTTCTTTTAACATTTCTTGTAAGGTACATGTAGTGGTGATGAATTCCTTCACCTTTGGTTTGTCTAGGAAAGATATTATTTCTCCTTTATACTAAAGGATAATTTTCTGGATAAACTGTTCTTGGATGATACCTAATGCCTTTCAATATTTTGACTATATCATTCCACTCTCTTCTAGCCTATAGAATTTCTGCTGATAGCCTGGTGGGGGTTCCATTCTAAGTTATTTTCTTCTCTCTGGCCACCCTTAATTTTCTTTCTTTCTCATTGACTTTTGACAGCTTTAATATAATATGCCTTGCAGAAGGTCTTTTTGTGTTTGGACTATTAGGAGTTCTATTAGCATCATGTACATTTATGCACAGTTCCTTCCCCAGGTTTGGGAAATTCTCAGCTATTATTTCTTTGAATAAGCTCTCTCATCCTTTCCCCTTCTCTTCTCCTTCTTGGATACCCATTATCTTTATGCTGCTTTCCATAATTGAGTCAAATATTTCTTGTAGAATTTCTTCATTTTCAAAATATCTTATGGACTGGCCTGGTGGCACAGTGGTTAAGTTCGCACATTCCACTTTGGCAGCCCAGGGTTCACTGGTTTGGATCCCAGGGGTGGACATGATACCACATGTCAAGCCATGCTGTGGCAGGCATCCCACATATAAAGTAGAGGAAGCTGGGCTTGGATGTTAGCTCAGGGACAGTCTTCCTCAGCAAAAAGAGGAGGATTGGCAGAAGATGTTAGCTCAGGGCTAATCTTTCTCAAAAAATAAAATAAAATAAAATATCTTAGTTCACTCTCCTCTTCCACCTGAATCATTTCTTTGTTTCTATCTTCGAGTTCATTAATTCTCTCTTCCATTCAGTCTGCTCTATTTCCAATGATTTCTACTTTATTTTTCATCTAATTAATTGGGTTCTACATTGCTAGAATTTCTGCTGTTCTTTTTTCTGAGAGTTTCAATCACTTTGGTGACGTTCTCCTTTGGTTCATTAATTTTGTTCATGATCTCATTGAACAGCCTTTCTGAGTATTCTTGTAACTCTTCGAGTTTCTTCATGATAACTGTTTTGAAATCTCTGTCAGTTAAATTGTAATCTTCTTTGACTTCAAGTTTGGTTTCTGGAGAGTTGTTATTTTCTGTCTGTTCTATTGTGTTACTGCAGTTCTTCCTGCTAGTTGATGAGTTAATCCTCTGCTTGCACGTTTGTGGTATTAAACACCTTTATTATTTGGTGAAGGCTTTGGTTACTTTGATTCTGAGCTGTATCTGCTTGTATTTGAGATTCTGCACTTTCACCCTCCACTGCCTTTGTAAGAGGCATGGTCAGTGCCCTCCTTGTGCTGCTATGCCTCCAAGGTTTGTGGTGCCTTGCTGCTTACAAAGTTGCTGCACTCTCACATGTCGGCACTGGGGTCACCATGCTGTGAAAACTTCTGCTGCTTCTGGGGTTGCCTGAGTCTCATGTTTCCCCACTGGCTTTTCATGGTTCTCCTCAGACTTAGGTGCTGCTGCCCTGTGCACCACCTGTGCTGCTGCTCTCAAGTTAATTGGGAATGCTAGCAGACATGCAGCCTGTGGTTCTGGGTTCACAAGTATCACTGTTTCTTCCAGGGATCTGTGGTCTTTTATGTTGCCCCTACTGCTAGTAAAGCCAATGTTGGGGCTGATGCTACTGGGGGCTAGGTCTCGAGTTCTCCTGTGGCTCCTTAAGTCTCCAGTCATAGATGCTACCTGCCACTGCTTGTGGAGGGGCAGGGTCTAACCCACAAGTGACATTGTTGCTCCTACCACCTTTGGTTGCTGGCACTACTGGTATCCATTTTGAAACCTTGAGTCAAGGCACCATCGACCGTGATGATGACATCTGTGTTTTGTATGCAAACCTTGATGCTGGAAAACTGAGATCAGTGTTGTTGCTGCCCAGGGAAGGTAAGAGGACTGTTCACCAGAATGGCTGAGTTTCTTGGAGTCTCAGTTCATGTGAGCCACCCCCCACAGCCTCTAGGGAGAGAGTGCAGAGGCTAAGCCGTGATTGTCACTGTGGCTCCTGCAGCTTCTGTTCACTAGCATGTGCCAGTCTACGTTTTCAAATCTCAGATCACTGCACCACAACCCCTGCAAGGATATCTGAGTTTTGGTTGATGTCCCCACTTTTCTAAAGATAGGAGCTACCATCACTCGGTTGGCAGGCACTATGGCACATGTGTCACTGCAAGTGCAGCCTCTGATACTGATGCAACCAGTGTACTCCTTTATATCTCCAGTCAGAGCACTGCTTTCACTGCCAGGAGCATCCATGTTTTGCATCATCACTGATTGTGAAGGTATAAGGGGCTACTCTCCTGGGTCTACTCCTTCCCAGAGGGTCTGGTCCAACCACTTTCAGATCAATAGATTTATAGAACTCCCAGGCATTCTGGTATGTTAAGTAGGGAGTCTTTGTTAGTGAATGGAAGTCTCACTGGTTGCAATGGAGAGAGGAGAGAAAAAAGGAACAACTCAATCTGCCAAGATACTAACATCAGCTCATGAAAGTTATTATTTGAGAAGAACTGACTTTTTCCAGCTTTATTAAGATATGATTGAAATATAACATTGTCAAATGTTCCTGTAATATTTGAATGTTTAGAATGAGGACTTCATAGTTTTTATCAAAAATAATATATTTAAAGAATTAATCTCTGTAACATAGGGTTCCTGGTAATGTTACTATTTTGTGCGGCATCTTGAAAACTGAAACTTTATAATTTAAGTGTCCGGATCATGTTAACTAAACAGAAATGCTCAAACAAATATTAAGCACACTTTTCTCTGAGGACTTAACAATGTCTCATCTGAATTCTGTGGGTATCAAAGAGCACTGATTAAGTCAGTTGCTCACTTTTGTCCTATCTCCACTATCATGACCACCACCTCTGCACCTATGAGTAGAAGAGGATCTCAATAATTGGAAGCCCTTGTATGAAACCATCCTGATTCAAGGTGGAATTCAGTAGCCTCTTCTACTGAAAGAAGAAGAAAAAAGAAACTAAGGATTTAGTAAAGAAAGAAGTGAAGAAAAATATTTAGAAAGAGAATTGAGAAGACTTCTTACAGATTGGGTTACATAGAAGTTCCTAAGGACATGTGGGAATACTTTAGTTTCTCATTCACGAAGAAGCTTGGAATTTTTAACTTTCCCCTTGTTGGATATTACTCCCTGTTTCTCTATTAATCTGTGCTCCAGATAATGGTATTTCATTCAATGAAAGACCACATATACAAAGGTGGTTCCATAAGATTAGTATTATATAGCCTATATGTGTAGTGCCTAGGTCATCTAGGTTTGTGTAAGTACACTCTATGATACTCTCAAAAACTCAAAGTCACCCAAAGACACATTCCTCAGACCCCCATTCTTAAAGATTGGATGGCTGTATTTCTTAAAGTAAATATTCTTTAATATCTTGACAAATAGCAGTGGACATTTTTGTTACAGGTTGGAGGATAGTGAAGAAATTGTCTTAATCAAATTCCCCTTCATATGTCTCTGACTGCTTCTCCAAATCCTGCCCAAGAAGTAGGAGACATGGAAATAAAGAACTACAGTGGCAGCACATCAGGCTTTACCCTCCTGGGCATCTCTTCCAACCCTCACCTACAGAAGCCACTCTTTGCCATATTCTTCATCATGTACCTGGTCACTGTGGTGGGGAATGTACTAATAATCTGGACCATCCACTCAGACTCACGCCTCCATACACCTATGTACTTTTTTCTCACCAATCTGTCTTTCATGGATATCTGCTTCACAACAGACATTGTGCCTAAAATGCTGGTGAATTTACTATCAGAGACAAAGTCTATCTCCTACATAGGCTGCCTCATCCAGATGTACTTCTTCATGGCCTTTGGGAACACTGACAGCTACCTGCTGGCATCTATGGCCATAGACAGGCTGGTAGCTATCTGCCACCCCTTCCACTATGATGTGGTAATGAACCCACGTCGTTGCCTCCTCATGTTGCTGGGTTCTTGCATCATCTCCCACCTGCACTCCATGCTCCATGTGCTACTCATGTCCCGCCTGTCTTTCTGTGCCTCCCATGTCATTAAGCACTTTTTTTGTGATACTCATCCCGTGTTAAAGCTATCCTGCTCTGACACTTCCTACAACCAGATTATGGTCATAACTGAGACCCCAGTTGTCATTGCAACCCCCTTCCTGTGCATCCTCTTCTCCTACCTGCGTATCATCATTACTGTGCTCAGAATACCCTCTGCAGCCGGGAAGTGGAAAGCCTTCTCTACCTGTGGCTCCCACCTTACTGTAGTGGTCTTGTTCTATGGTAGTATCTTCTATGTCTATTTTAGACCCCTGTCTATGTACTCAGTGGTGAAAGACCGGGTAGCCACACTCATGTACACAGTAGTGACACCAATGCTGAACCCCTTCATCTACAGCCTCAGGAACAAAGACATGAAGATGGGTATGAGAAAATTAAGGTTCATAATGAACTCATAGAAGGAATAACAACATAGAATACCATAATTGAGAGATGTCTTAAAAGATTAGGTAACTTTGCTTCTTACCTATATTTCACATGGCACCCAAAGAGGTCATGAAATGTCATGTTGAATAGCAAAAAGAGCATTGAGCTTGAAGCTAGCATACTTGGTTTCTATCAATGACTTAACTAAATATATGTTAATTCCCTATGCCTGTAGAGTGAGGAATCCAGAATTCAAGAAAACTGTTTCTGCCACCCATGAGGCAAAATAAAGTTATTTCCAAATAACTCTTCTATAAGCTTGATCTCAGATGGTACTCAAGGAATTATAAAGTCCTAAGAGTTTTTACAATAAGACATTAGATGGATTTCACAGGGAACAGGGGAAGACTCTTTGAGGAATGACCTAATTTGTCCTTAAGAATGGACTGATTTTGACAGGTGAAAGTTCAGTAAACACGAAAATGGGGAGAGCATTTCAAATAGTGGAAACCAGCCAAGCAGGTAGTGGCAATAAACAGTGGAATGTGTTTGAGAAACAATTCAAAAGCCCTGTGATGCTTGTTAAACTTGAAAGCAGAGAGAATAAGGCTGGAAAGATAGAAGGATCTACAAAACATATTTACATGTCCAACAACACCATGTCATCACAATGTGCATCTTCAGTATTCTCCTCTATTTCCCTTCCCTCTTAATTCTTCATTTCTCCACATGACCACAAAGCCAACTGAAATGCCCTTTATATCCTAGAAAAAGCAATGTGTATCAGTCAGAGCAACCTAAGTTATGCTGTGGAACAATCACCCTCAAAAATCTTTAGAACTTAAAACCAAAAGTTTATTTTTTATTCACACTACATGTCCACCAGAGAAAAGTATAAGGGTGCTGATCTTTTTAAACACTCAGAGACCAAGGCTGAGGGAGCAGTCACCATTGTAAATATTAGTCATCAGTCTGTCAGAAGTTGAGAAAGATACTTGAAGATTTTGCACTGGTAAATACTCTGCTCCAGAAGTGACTCACACCACTTCTGAGCACAACTCACTGTCCATAATTAATCTCATGACCCCACCAAACACAAGACAGCCAAGAAGCACAATCCAATGATGTACCTGTAAAATGGAGAGCCAGAAGTATTTGGTGAAGTGCTTTGATAACTAGCACACACTGTAATAACACATAAATTATAATAAATAATAACACACATAAATAATAACACACATTAGTGTGAATTTTTGGCTTAATTAATCCTTCTCTGGCTATGTCACTGTCAAAAACAATAGTAATAGTTTTTTTTTAACCTTTTTGCTTTACCCTTTAATCCTTTTGCCTCAATTATTTCATCAGGATAACAACCACCAGCTTTTATATATCAGATGCTTGTTGATAGAAAGACCTGAAGTTGACTACAAGTCTTCAGGCCTTAATGATATAACAAGAGGTGTGTAGCAGCCTAACAGAAGACAGGATCATCCTGGGCATGACATTGTCCCTGACATTGCTGTCACTATTATCTTCTAAATATCAGGAAGCAACCAGAAATCCAGGAAACAAATTCCATTTGCAGTGCCTTCACTTTTGTACCAGCATGCCTGGCTTTCACCACTATCACCTGCCAATCACTCAGCTTGGGGATGAAGGCCTAGAAGATCTGGGCCTTTGCTATTTCCTTTATTGAGGTGTCATATGTTTCTCATGTTTAACCAAGCACAGCGTCCTACTTTAGAATGTGAAAAATGCTTGGCATATATTGAATGAATAAACTCTAATGAATTTATACAGAATAACAAAAAACCCTGAGTAGCCAAAACAAATCCTGAGAAAAAAGAACAAAGCTGGAGGTATCACACTCCCTGATTTCAAAATATACTACAAAGCTATAGTAACCAAAAACAGCATGGTACTGGCACAAAAAGAGACACACAGATCGATGGAACAGAATTGAGAGCCCAGAAGTAAACCCACACCTATACAGACAACTAATTTTCAACAAGAGAGCAAAAGCATGCAATGGAGAAAGGAGAGTCTCTTCAATAAATGATGTTTGGAAAACTGGACAGCCACATGCAAAAGAATGAAAGTAGAACATCTTATTCCGTGCACAAAAGTAAACTCAAAATGGATTAAAGACTTGAATGTAAGACCTGAAACCATGAAACTTCTAGAAGAAAACATAGGAAGCATGCTCTTTGTCATCAGTCTTACCAGCATATTTTCAAGTAGCATGTCTAACTGGGCAAAGGAAACCAAAGAAAAAATAAACAAATGGGACTACATCAAAATAAAAAGCTTCTGCAGAGCAAAGGAAATCATCAATATAATGAAAAGACAATCTAACAATTGGGAGAATATATTTGCAAACCATATATCGGATAAGGGGTTAATATCCAATATATACAAAGAACTCATATGTCTCAACAACATAAAAACCAACAGCCTAATTAAAAAAATGGGTGAAAGCTCTAAACAGAGATTTATCCAAAGAAGATATATGGATGGCCAACAGGTACATGAAAACATGTTCAACATCATTGACTGTTAGGTAAATGCAAATCAAAACTAGAATGAGATATCACCTCACTCCGGTCAGAATGGCTATATATAACAAGACAGGAAACAACATGTTGGAAAGTATGTGGGGAGAAGGGAACGCTTGTATACTGCTGGTGGGAGTGTAAATTGGTACAGCCACTATGGAAAACTGTATGGTGTTTCCTCAGAAAATTAAGAATAGACCTACCATATGATCCAGCTATTCCACTGCTGGGTATTTTTCCAAAGAACATGAAAACTCAAATGCATGAAGATACATTCACCCTTATGTTCATCGCAGCATTATTCACAATAGCCAAGACTTGGAAGCAACCTAGATGCCCATCAAGGGACTAATGGATAAAGAAGATGTGGTGTACATACACAATGGAACACTACTCAGCCATAAGAAAGCATGAAATCCTGCCATTTGTGACAACATGGATAGACCTTGAGGGAATTAAGCTAAGTCAAATAAGTCAGAGGGAGAAATTCAAATACCATATGATCTCACTAATAAGCAGAAGATAAAAACAACGACAAACAAACACATAGTAACAGAGATTGGATTCATGGTTACCAGAGGGAAAGGGGGGGAGGGAGGAGGGCGAAAGGGGTAATTAGGCATACATGTGTGGTGATGGATTATAATTAGTCTTTGGGTGGTGAATATGATGTAATCTACACAGAATTCAAAATATATTATGATGTACATCTGAAAGTTATATAATGTTATAATTCACTGTTACTGCTATAAAAACAAAAATTAAAATTAAAAAAATAAAATGTAAAACATATCAAGTAGCATGCATTAAGTACATACAATTTTTATTTGTCAATTATACCTCAATAAACCTGAAAATAATTGTGAAAAGTCATTCTTCTGAGTCAAAGTAAATTAGAATCCCTGAGAAAGAATTAAAAACTTTAGCTAAAAAAATGTCTAACTATTCATTTGACTCTAAATGTGTCTATCGTCTTGCTCAGCAAATGATTTGAAAACAGATGAGTGAAAGGTCAAAGGAAGACTGGAGCACTGGTTCTGCCAAGCTAGGAGGAGAGTGTTTTCAATGGATGAGGAACTCATTCCTCGCCATCACAGGGTAAAAGGAAGACATTAATACTGGAATAATCCCAGACACTTAAGTGCCAGTGCTACCTAAAAATGGATACAGTTGTCTGGACAGAAGTGAGCTTTCCACTACAGGAGGTATGCCGGCAAATGATGGGTGATATGAGAGAATATTAAAGGATGTTACAAGAGTGAGACCAGTGATATTTAAGATCCCTCCAATATGAATGTTTGACTACTCTAGACCAGAAGGAAGATTGAATATGCCAAGATTCACTAAAGGGAAAAAAGAGTCATAATGTATAGTCTGTTCACAGTCTCCTGTTACTAGACATTCTTGAGACTACCTCTTGCATGAATTGCCACCCATTACCTGTCAACTCCAAATACTTTATTTGCCCCGATGGCCTCCCACTATCACACTCAGCAGTGTTCAACCCAAGCACAGATTCTGCTCAAGTGTGTCACCGCTATGTCTAGATCCATATTTCTACTGATCTCTGAGTTTCCCACAAAGGTCTCTGTATAACGTGAATTCAATTTGGCTGAAAGTAACGGAACTCCTTACTACAATGGCTGAAGCAACTGGAAGGAGGTGTTTATATCCCACCATCCAAGAGATCCAAGATGATGATTGCTGGTGTTAGGTCCACGACTCAATGATGTCAGGGATGGCATGTTCCTCAATCTCTTGACTCTTATTTTCATATGATGGCTGCTTCAGCTCTAAATAAAATAGTTAATGTAGTAAAAAATGGGAAAGTAGGGAAGGGATAGCAATGGATGACAAATGTTTCCATCTTCTCATTGACTGAGACTATGTTATATGGTCTCCTTCAGCTGAAATGGTGACTGAAAATCCAATTACAACTTTTTCAGTCTGTATTCTAAAGGAAGGCAAGGAGAAGAGGGATTGGATTGAGTACTGCATGAACAACCGACAGTGTCTGCCTCATCCCACTCTGATGAGCCCTGCCCTCAAAGATTTGGTAATCTATTAGGGAAGATGAAGTGAGAGTGCAAAATCAAGCATGCCCAGTAGAAAGGCAGTGTCCATGTGACTGTAGAAAATCCAGTACTAAATGAATCAAACGAAGTGGAACATGATTCAAACTTAAAGGTGAGGAAATACTGTAAGCTTTCAGAGAAGAGGAAGGCTAGTCTTGGAAGAATTTTTTCAGGCAAACAATGATAAAGAGGCTATGCAGATATGTGATGCCAAGGCAATGGCACATGAAAATCCACATGACAATCAGATGCTAAGAACGGTAAGAATCCAAGGATGACTATGGCCTCAGGAAGCACCTATAGGTGTCAGAAAACAGTGACGAGTGTATCTCATGGAAAGCTATGAATCACAGGCTAAGGAGTTTGAATTCTTTTCAATGAATATGGCAAGCGTAACATTGTAGCCTTATCTCTGGTCACTCCAACATATTCACTCTAAACTTGGGTCACACATGGCTATTTATGGATCCCCAGACATTGTATGCCTGCCCACCAGATGGTTCCTTTGCCTTAAATATTCTTCCCCCGTGACTCTCTGGCCATGTTTTACTTACACTTTCAAGAATCAGCTGAAGTGTCATTTCTCCTCTAAATGCTTTTCTCAATCCATCCATAACACCTTATCCCCACTCAGGCATGAATTTAATGCTCATTTTTATATAGTCCCAAGACTCCTTACACATTCTTATTCAATAAGACTCATCAGTCCCTATTGTAACTACACGATTGCATGGCTATCTCCAAACTAGACTGTAAGAATAAGGACTTAGTCGGTGTGATTTATTTATTTTTTTCTAGCATTTAACATAGCATCAACAAGTGAAGAACTGAACATTTTAATCAAGATGTCTGGACCCTGGAATAGCCATCCTGGGGATCACCATCCCTTTTCTGAGTAAGTTGTTGTTATCTACAACTCTATCACTATACTCAATTCCTACAAATGCTGGAGTATTAGAAACTGAGAAACCATTTTGTATGATGTCTTCTTTTACAAGGACAAAATGTGAGACTCAGCATAGCTGAAACTACAAACCATTGCCTAAACTTCCACTGCCATAGTCTCCACACTCCTCTCTTTCTCCTTCTCCATTTATCCATTTGTTGTTGGTGGGTAAGACATCAAGGAAAGAGGTTCTGCATGGGGGAAGAGACAGAGATAGCTCTCCTTATGCTGTGAGGTAGAAGCCAACTTCTGTTGGCCAAGCCTTGCCCCTGGTGGTCCCCAAGGCCAGGCCTGCTGAGGAAGGCTCTAGATTGTATTGCCTCACCAACCTCTGAATTTCTTCAGAACATGTTATTGTGGTATCACATGCACGTGAGAGTGGTACGGGGAGATTGTGATATTGGGTAAATTACTCCCTCTCTGAGCCTCAAGTTTTCCCTAAGTAAAGTGAGTATGTTGTTTTGAACTATATCTTCATAATATTTCTTATGCAGTGATCCAATATGTAAAACACATAGACAGTGGAATTTCTCTGACTAAAGAGGAAGACACCTGGAGTCTCTTGCTTTCACCATTCCCCTCAGCTTTCTGACCCCTCTTGGTGTGGCCTCTGAGTCCCCAGGGAAGCACAGTTCAGAAACCTATGAAATGGATAAATTCTAAGGTCACTTCTGTCTCCAACAACCTAGGATTTCATAAAAATCATTCTGTCCCCTAGGAATTTACATTCTAAAAGGAAATACTTGACCATCATACAGGGAATACTACCCATGGTAGCCAGTAGCTTAAAAAGGTGACTCTAGAAAGTTAGATGACTTAATACTAAGTCCTATTGGGTAAGGATTGTAACCATTTGAGATATTCAATTTGGTGTCATTTAGTACATTCATCACCACAATCTCATTCTACAACTCCAAAAGGAAACTTTATGGAACATCAAGGCAATTGAGTACTCTGAAGGTGTGAAAAAATAAAGGTATCTATGAATCGATATGGAGGAATTCCAGGATATATTGTTAAATGGCAAAAAGAAACAATGTATAAAAAACCATCTATAAGCATGCTACTTTAAATAAATGAAGAGGAAGTAGGATATATGTGTGCCTGCCCATTTGAACAAAAAGAAACACAAGAAGAAGAAATCAGAAACTATTGAGATGGCTTACTACAAGAGGTGGGTGGGAATGGGTTAGAAAAGCTGAGGAGATGAGTTTATTTGTTCATGGAGTTTTGTTTATGTTATCTTTTGCCCACTAAGTAATTAAATAGAACATGGTGGAGAATAAATCAAATAGAATTAAAAACAAACAAATGAACCTAACTAATTTCAAATTAATAACCATCATTAGAGTATAGGGGAATATAAAATAACTAATCTACGTGATTTTTGAATGCAGAATTTTGTCTATATACTCTCACAATAAAGAACTTTAAGCAAGTTTTTAAGCTGTGGTTAATTTGTCATTAAGAGTGGTATTAGATCAAGATTATGAAATTACTTAGCATGTATTCAAAGATTTGCCAAAAAGTTAACATACTATGGAAAAGGAAATGGCTCTTCACTATCAAGGAAAGGCAGCACGTATATGGAAAAGGAGAAACTGGGAAGAACTCGATGGTGTCAGACTAGAATTGGAGATATCACCTTGAAGCATGGGTTTTCAAATGTATTAACAGATTGGTATTTATATGTTGTATGTGTCAATATCTATACTTTTCTCATTAGCTTCTTTCTGTCCCACTCCTGACCCACCTCCTATGGATAACTATTCCTTTAGTTTATCAGTTTCTAGTTTCTAATTCCTGTCTTTATTTAATATACATTTACTAGTTGCATCCTCTGACATTGTTTAGAAGCGTTGAGAGCAATGAACACATCTAATGCCAAGTTTTTGGGGATACACAGGTCCCCAAAGGCCAGTAGAAACTAGCTAGAAGCATGAGGACTTCATTTCAGTCCTCTTGATAGTAATTGAAATGTTATCCTTTGAATCCTTTCTCTGGAGCTGCTTAAAGAATATGAAAGTCTGAAGTAACGTTGAGCCAACAGATACTTCTTCAGTTTGTCTGGATATTGAGTGTCTTGAGGAGAAGCTGACGATTTGGGCAACAGTCTGGAGTAAAATGTGTCTGATGTCACTGGTGATGAGCACAGGTCAGAGGAAGCTGGAACTCTGTACTTGGAAACTGATCTGCCTGTGTGCTTGTGGGTTTGTGTGACTTTGTGTTTATGGTTGTATTTGTGTGTGTGTGCACATGTGTGTGTATGCTTGTCTTCATGTTGTTTGATAGGTGCATGTGTGTGTGTGTGTGTGTGTGTGTACTATGTATCTGATTCATAGTCGAAATCTTTTCCTGAGTTAGACCCAATCTGGGCTCTGTCTTAGAGCACATGGACCAAGTTACCAGCCTCCTAAAGTGTGATTAAAGACTCCTGATTCATACCTGAGTTCTTAAATATTTGCATCACAGCTGAGTGGATGAAAGATCAGCATCAGGAGTGAGATTGTTGTCCCCACTGCTGGAGCAGAGGATGCCTGACCTCACCAAGGAGCTGAGGTCAGAGACGGCTCAAACCATTGCTCAGCATTTTGTGCTAGAGTATGTGTAAGTTGTGTTTGTGGGTGACACATTCGTGTGTGAGAGCAGGAATGTGTTCTTTGCTTTTGTCTGTGTGTATGTTATCATGTGTATGTTACCACCTGTATGGGTTGTTTCTTGGTGGTTTAATGACTGTGTCTGTGTAAATAGGCTTAACTTCCCCACACTGACTGCCTGTCCCTTGGAAGGGTATAGGTCAGAAGGGGCTGAAGCATGCCTCATAGCAATGGGAGTGTGTGTGCTGCTTGTTATAGTGAGTGTGTGTCTGGGTGTGCTTGTGTATTTGTGGGCATCTGGTTTTCATCAATGACCTCAAGTATTTCCTTAAGTGTCCTTCTTGGGCACCATTGTTTGAGATAATCAAACTGCAAGTGACTCCTTTTTTTCTGAAAAGTATCTACTATCATTTTCATATAACTGAATATGACTGAGTCACTCAGAGTTTTGTCACCGTTTACTTTCACTAATCTTCTCTGGTGAAAAACTCCAGGCATGGTACTGTGTGAAGTCAGAGTGCAGAATCACCATCGAATAATGGACATACCTTTGGAAAATCACCTAACTCATTGGCCTCAGTTTCCATATTTATAAAATGGAAAAATTTGTACATCCTGTGAATCTTACAGGCCCTCAGTAAATATTTATTGTTTAAATAGAAGTTCATGTAGGTGAGAATTTTTTGTCATTAGAAAGTATATAAATATGAGTGAATAAATTTACCTAGGTAGGTGACTAAGAAAATTTTGGACAACTGTGGTTTCCTTGCAGCAGCTCTAAAATAGTATAGGGTGCCTGATCAACGAAAGTGGAGGTTTCCATGTGTAGTGGTTAAGAGCATGGGCTCTGATCATACAGTCATGTTAGACTGAATCACATGAAGTGGCTAATACTTGGTAATTTTTAATTTATAGAAAATGGTAATGTATCTACAGTAACATGAGATTCCAGTGCTGAGGCTGTGTTGTTGGAGAAGCATCATCACATTCTGCCTGTGAACTTTGCGGAGTCTCGTTGACCTAGAGCTGTAAATCCGTTGGCGCTTTAGAAGTGAGTGGTCATTTAAAACTGCTTAACGTCAGAATAGCTCCCAAACCAGAATAGCCCATAAACTATCTTTCATAAGAATGGTGAAGATTTGGATATGAGGCTTTTGGGTTGGGTACGAACATTTACCTACATTTCCTAATTAAATCAACACGTAAGACTTATATTCCCAGATTTTAAAAAATCTTCACAGCTTCAATAAGAATTTGTGTTCTTTCACCCATTTTAGCTTTTAAGAAATAGAAACATAAATGATATGAATTCCATATGCCCAAACAGTACAGTAGGGGGCAGAGATGGCACACACACACATGGATATATGTGTGCATATATGTGTCTATAATATACATGATATATAATATACATAACTTGATATACAGTAGTTCCCCACTTACCCATGGGAAATACATTCCAATTCGCCTATGGGATGCCTGAAATTGCAGTTAGTGCCAAACCTTATATATACTATGTCTTTTCCTATACATACATACCTATGATAAATTTTAATTTACAAATTAGGCACAGTAAGACATTAACAACACTAACTAATAATAAAACAATATACTGTAACATAAGTTATGTGGATGTGGTCACTTTGTCTCTCAAAATATCTTAGTGGCCAACAGGCATACAAAAAGATGTTCAACATCATTAGCTATCAGGGAAATGCAAATCAAAACTGCAATGAGAGGGGCTGGCCCCGTGGCCGAGTGGTTAAGTTCGCGCACTCCACTGCAGGCGACCCAGTGTTTTGTTGGTTCGAATCCTGGGCGCGGACATGGCACTGCTCATCAAACCACGCTGAGGCAGCGTCCCACATACCACAACTAGAAGGACTCACAACGAAGAATATACAACTATGTACCGGGGGGCTTTGGGGAGAAAAAAGAAAAAAATAAAATCTTAAAAAAAAAAAAACTGCAATGAGATATCATCTCACTCTGGTCAGAATGGCTATAATTAACAAGACAGAAAACAACAAGTGTTGGAGAGGATGTGGAGAGAAGGGAACCATCATACACTGCTGATGGGAGTGCAAACTGGTGCAGCCATTACGGAAAACAGTAGGGGGTATCCTCAGAAAATTAAGAATAGATTTCCCATGTGATCCAGCTATTCCACTCCTGGGTATTTATCCAAAGAACATGAAAACACAAATGCATAAAGATACATGCACCCCTATGTTCATTGCAGCATTATTCACAGTAGCCAAGACTTGGAAGCAACCTAGCTGTCCATTAAGGGACCAATGGATAAAGAGGATGTGGTATATATATATATAATGGAATACTACTCAGCCACAGAAATGATGAAATCTGGCCGTTTGTGACAACATGGATGGACCTTGAAGATATTATGCTAAGTGAGATAAGTCAGAGGGAGAAAGTCAAATACCATATGATCTCACTCATAAGTAGAAGATAACAACAACAAACAAAGACATAGCCGGATATGTCACTTGTGGCCTTTCTCTTGCTGCTTTTAGGATTCTCTCTTTGTCTTTAATTTTGGACATTTTGATTATAATATGTCTTGGTGTGGGCCTCTTTGGGCTTCTCTTGTTTGGAGCTCTCTGTGCTTCCTGAACTTGCATGTCTGTTTCCTTCCTCAGGTTAGGGAAATTTTCCTCTAGTATTTCTACAAATAAATTTTCTGCCCCTTTGTCTCTCGCTTCTCCTTCTGGGACCCCTATAATCCGAATGTTAGCACGTTTGATATTGTCCCAGAGTTCCTGTACACTGTTCTCATTCTGTCTAATTCTTTTTTCTCTTTTCTGTTCTGCTTGGGTGATTCCCTCTAGTCTTTCATCTAGCTCGCTGATCCATTCTTCTGCTTCCTCTACTTTGCTATTGAATCCCTCTAGTGAATGTCTCATTTCCAGTATTGTATTCTTCATTTCTGATTGGTATTTTTTTTTA
This sequence comes from Equus caballus, assembly GCF_041296265.1. Lineage (NCBI taxonomy): Eukaryota > Metazoa > Chordata > Mammalia > Perissodactyla > Equidae > Equus > Equus caballus. The sequence goes on from NC_091708.1 coordinate 34,661,278, forward strand.
TATCTTCTAGTTCTTTGCTGTTGTGCTCATGGTGTTTGTCCATTCTTCTCCACATATCTGTGAGCATCCTCATGATATTTTGCTTGAATTCTTTGTCGAGTAGGTCGCTAGTTTCTGTTTCACTTAGTTCTTTTTCTGGGGTTTTGTACTGTTCCCTTGCTTGGAAAGTATTCCTTTGCCTCCTAATTATGCCTCTTTCTCTGTGCTATTTTCCTTGTATTAGGCAAGTCAGCTATGTCTCCTGATCTTGGAGAAGTGGCCTTATGTATGAGATGCCTTATGAGGTCCAACAATGTGCTTCCCTCTCATCACCAGTCCATAAGAACCAGGAGTGACCCCTTTGTGGGCTACTTGTGTCCTTCTGCTGTGGCAGGGTTGCTCCCACTGCAGGTACACAGAGTCTAATCTTTCCTTCACTGGCCAGCTGTTTGTAAATCCAGTTTGGGGAGACTCAGCACTCTTGGCTACAAAGTCTATCAGCACACTCTTATTGCAATTGTCCTCTTAATTGGGTTGGTACCCAGTGTAGTTGGTTGCTAGGCTCAGGGGTGTACAGTTGTGACAGGCCTCAGGCCAACAAGGCTGTTGTCAGTTCTCTTAGGAGTGCAGCTGAGTGAGGCTAGCCCTTGGCATGAGGGCACTCAATTGCTTCAAGCTTTGGAAGGTGGGGCTGATCCTTTTTATGGCTATTTGTGAAGCACAAGTCTCCTGCTGCTGATAAGCCTCACCGCCCCCCCCCAGGACCACATACACTGTCAACACAGTCTTGGTCCATGCACACTTCTCAACCCCCTGGAGCATACCCCAACACCGCACTGCAGAGGCCCCCACCTCTCCACCAATGCCCCCCACAGTTCACCTGGTCCTCACACAGGCCCTGCTCCACAGAGGTAGACACCTTTGCCTGCCTGTAGAGGATCAAGGCACCCAGTCAATGCAGGCTGAAAAGTAGCCTGAGGGCTTGCTATTAGGTGGGGCCAGTTGCTAGGGCAGATTACCTGCCCTGGCTGAACTGGATTAAATCTGTGCTCTAGTGGGTATGGCAGACCCCTGGGCTAACAGCCCAAGGGATGCACCTCAATGGCCCCCATTGATGTCTGTATCAGCACACCTGGACCAGCTCAGAACAATGGCCCCCACCAATGTCTCAGTCTCCAGAGAGGTCCCACCTCTCACCAAGATGCCCCCAGAGCCCACCAGGTGAGTCTCATTTCACCAAAGGACTGTCAGCCTTCTCTCTGGTGCTTTTAGGTTGCTGCAATGAGTGAGTTTGTGCGTGGGCCTTTTAAGACCTGGGTCTTTTTGGCTTTTGGCCAATAGCTCTTTTGGGGGTGTCCTCCCTGCAGTTAATAGCCAGCAAAGCCAGACAGTAAGACCCCCATCTCAGTTGGGCTGAGTCCAAAGGATGCTTATAGCAGTATCACCCCTGCTCTGGTCCTCACTCCTCCAGGGAGGGCTGCGTACCTTAGGGTGGCTCCCGCTTAGCCAGCTGAGAAGCTCCGCTGCTCCCAAAGGTGGCTTTTTTCCTCTCTGGCCAGAATTACTGCCTCTTCTGCCTTCGTCAGGACTGTCCCTTGTCGTGGGGGTTCTTTTTATCTAGTTTTCAGTTTTCAATCCAGGATAATTCTTCCAAAAATTGTTGTAACCTGGTTGTGTTCGTGGGAGGAGGCGAGTTCAACAACTGCTCACATCGCCATCTTCACGAGATCCTCAAGGACTCTCTCAATTTCTTAAAAATTGGATTGAAACTTAAATGACATCATAAGTGGATCTAATTGTCCAACTGCATCATCTCTGATTTCTTTCTTTCTCTCTGGTTACATAATTTTATTTTAACTTAGGGAAGATGATCTATAAAATAATTCCTATCAGGTTCTGAATATCGACTTCAAATTTGGCCAAATTTCTGATTATAAGTTGCTAAATCCTTTCAAATATCTTGTAAACTTTCACCAGTAGACACAGTAAATACTTCTGGAAGTACTAAACTACTCTATTAATTTTTTATTTTAGCTTTCCCTTGACCGTTTAATGGAATAATGTAGCAGTTTCCCAGAAACTTTCTCAGAGTCTCCTTGACTCTGGGAGGGGCTCATAGGGGGCCCTCCTCCACAGGTAGATATGAGAGTGACTGTAAAGCAATTAACTTAGAATTTTGTATAGTCTTTTCTTTAAGGTATTTCTTATACCTTAATTTTTTATTAACTTTTGATACAAAGCTTTCAATAAGCTATTTGGAATTTTGAAGGCTTTTCTTTTAAGTGTACTTCATAAATGATCTTATTTAATTGGAATGTTCCTTCTAATGGCCAGTGTAATTCCCATGAGACTGATGGCAGTTTGGTCAGACCCTAACTATAAATGGAATTCAACACACATTTATGTCTAACTATATTTGACAAGTGGAGTGCAACTGCATGTCTGTCTGACTATATTTTGGGGCCCCCAACTTGATGATTACTAAGCCCAGCTCTCAGGACACAAAGCAAGCTTAGTAAGATATTGCTGTTTTTTGTAAACATTTAAAACTTCTGGAAACATTAGTTTTTGAGTAAGTGTGCTGGAATGTAGCACACGACTCTTTAGAGATTAAAAGATTATATTTAATCTGTTTGTTCCTTGCTTCCCAAATCCAGTGCACAAAATGATGAGTTTTGGAAGCTCAAAGGAGCCCCAAAGTGGCCACCGTAATTTTAAGTTATCCCATGTTTCTTGATCCAAAGATCCAGCCATTTACAGTTATCTCCATACTTCTTCCATGTATCCAACTGGATTACCTGAAGGAGGCATTTCTGCTACTTAGAATAGGAGTTACCCATTTTGGCTATCTAAGACTTAAGTGATCTTTTGTCAAGTTTTCCCTTTTTGTCAAGTACTTGCAAGTAAAGGCTCCATACATATTGTACATAAAAGCCAGCCAGAGTCCACTGCGAAGCTGACTATCCATGAGATTGTGGACTTTAGAAGCTTGGTTTCTGATTTTCTTTTATTTTCGTTATAGTACAAAGTCTGAGCAATTCCTAAGGGCAGTGCAGTGGGTCAAAACTGTACTGCTTGTGAGAGTCACTTCCTAAAAGGTTATTAACAGTCTTCCATGTCTCAGTTTCTCCTGCCAACAGTCTTAAACTGCTCTCAAGGCTCAGAGCAGTAGATGACCACTGCTTATGTGTGCATCCCCAGTCGAGCCATCAATTTTTAATGTGACTCACCACTATGCAGTTCCCTATGTGACTGCTGCGCATTGCAAGGATTGACCTCAGACACTTCCACTAGATTCTCAGTGATCAGAGAATTCATTGTGGCTGGAAGCAGCAAGTGACTCTTTTCTTTAGAGCTGAACAAGTTCGGCCTCCATTTTGCTTTCAAACAACTTGCTCAAACTTTATAACTAAAATTTTCTAATTATTTTTTTTTTTTGAGAAAGATTAGCCCTGAACTAACATCTGCTACCAAGCCTCCTCTTTTTGCTGAGGAAGGCTGGCTCTGAGCTAACATCTGTGCCCATTTTCTTCTGTTTTCCCGTGGAATGCCTGCCACAGCATGGCAGCAAGTGGTGTGTAGGTCTACACTGGGGATCTGCTGGGCCATAGAAGCGGAACACGTGAACTTAACCCCTGTGCCACTGGGCTGGCCCCTAAATTTCTAGTTTTTCTAAATTTTCTAATTTTTTTTAAAAGATTTTATTTTTTCCTTTTTCTCCCCAAAGCCCCCGGTACATAGTTGTATATTCTTCGTTGTGGGTCCTTCTAGTTGTGGCATGTGGGACGCTGCCTCAGCGTCGTTTGACGAGCAGTGCCATGTCCGCGCCCAGGATTCGAACCAACGAAACACCGGGCCGCCTGCAGCGGAGCGCGCGAACTTAATCACTTGGCCACGGGGCCAGCCCCTAAATTTTCTAACTTTTAAAGTCTAATTAAAAGGTCAGCCATGTGAGTTCACTTCAGATTTCCCCCTAGATTCCCCTGAGTTAGGAAAAGTACCAGTGCACCCTTAAGACGTTAAGTCTTAAAACTGAAAACAGCTCAAATAAAAGTCAGGGCCATCAAATTAAAGAAAGAGGTTTGGATTTCAGAACTCACCAGAACAACTGAAGACAGCACTGAAGCTGGGCGGGCACACTCAGCCGGTGCTAGTAACAAGCAATGGGAAAATATAGGCATCAGATGTTCTCAGGTGGGTTTCTCTAAACTCCTGCCTGGCTCACCAAGAAATGTCAATGCAGATAATCAATAATCATTCTATAGTAAAGAAGATAGTTTTTTTTTTTTTTTGAACCAAACTGAGGACTATAGTCCTGGAGTCTCAAATTTTGCAAGGGAAGAAACACTCTGGAGAAGAGCGATTTTCGGCACAGTTATATACCATTTCAAAACAAAGATACATCAAGCATGACAGGTTACATTCCTTCAAGGGCTCAAGGAGATTTTCATTACAGATTAGCATGTACACATTGGGTAAATGTGATCCTGGCATCATAGGAAGAGAGACATTAATTCTTAAGAGTACATTCTTTACTTTAGGGTAACAATTAAAGCAGATGTGTAATGTATGCTTGACAGTATGTATGGTTCTCTACAAGGGCTAGGTGGGAATGATGGGGAAATGGGTATAACTATTTATATGTTTTGACGAGGTTATCTTTTACCTGCTCAAAAAATAATAAATAAAAAGGATAGAGAGCAAAGAAAATAGAATAAAAACAAACAAACAACTATATTTCAAATGAATAACATGGTTAGACTGAAGGTAAAATTAAAATAACTAACCCAAGTTATTTTTGAACAAAATATTTTGTCTTTATACCCTCAAACTAGAGAAAAGAAAACTATAAAAAAATTGAGCTGCCATTAGTAGTTTTATCATCCATAGTAATATGAGTTCAGGATTCTGAAATTACTTAACATATATTCCAGGATTGAGTGAATAAGTAAAAATATTGTTGAAGATGGAAATGACTCTTCATTGTCAGGGAAAGATGTCACCTACATGGAAAAAGAGAGGCTGGAAAGAACTCTGTGGTGGCACTGGAATTGGAGGTGTCAGTTTGACCTCATGGTTTTTAAGGCATATATAAATTGGTTGAAATTTATGTATTATATATCAATATTTATACTATTCTCATTCCCCAATCTTTTCAGCCTAGTCCCAACTCACCTCCTATGCATAACCATTTCTATTAGTTTATCAGTTTTTCGTTAATACTTCCTGTGTTTCATATATATATATGTGTGTGTGTGTATATATCATATGTATGTATATATATATATATATATATATACTTACACACATATAAGTGAAGCCTTTTAAGCAATGAATATCCCTAACCAATTTTCTCTTTAAATACCATTCTTCTATAAGAAGAACCCAAGTTACTTAAAGATGGGTGATTCCAGAATCAGGGCCAGACAATACAAAGATGATTTGGGAACTTTTGCTGAGTGTGAAAATGAGGAAGTGCTCAATGAATCATGGAGACACAGCAGCCAGTTCAAAGAGGCTCCCACTGGTCAAATCTAGAATAATTTGAGCTTCCAAAAGAATAACAGCCATAATGGGCTATGACTCAGAGATTAAGTGAAAATCTATGAATTCATACTGACATAAAAAACTGATAAAAAATAAATAGTAGAGAAGAAAAACTTCCCTCTTACAGAGAACTAATACATGTAGAATGATTGATGCAATTAGAAAAATCACCGTTTGGCCACCACAGTTACAATAACTGTTTCAGGCGAGAATCACTTGATTCTTATGAAATATGATGTTATACAGAGTGGTTTTAATTTTAATAAGGAATAGCATGTTTATATAGCCTCAAAATATCTACCCAAGTTATTCTTATTAATTTCAAAGATAAAAATAGTAACTTTACAGTAGAGAAACCTGGCAGACACCATCTTAATCAATTGAACAAGATTAAAATTATGAGTGATTGGAAAAATTGATGTCGGCTGCCTTGTGATAAGATGCACTCTGGTGTACCAACCAAAGATCTAAAGGCTGAGTCTGAGATACATGCTTACCTACATAACAATAAAGCAAGCATGGTTAAATATTAACTTTGGGGGAATCTACATGAAACATATATGATAATTTTTAAAATAATTTTACTTCTCTTTAAATCTCAAATGGTTTCAAAATAAAAAGTTAAAAAAATCATTGTCCACAACTACTCAATAGGAAAATAGAATATTCTACAGTTATATCACTAAATTTAATGTTGTAATCCAGGCAGATAATTACAATCTTCCAAAATATTTTACTTGCAGGCCCCATCAGAGATAGAATATGAACTGCTGAACCATGGGCAGGACATAGGAAAGTAAATCTATGCAATGTTATCCCTGGTCTTTAAGATTTTACAATCTCTATAAGGAAACTATAGAGGTAATTTTACACTGAGGAAAGAAGCATGTATGTAGAGTTGAATATACCAGCATATTTGTCATCCACAAACTGGCACACAAATTTGTAACTAGAAAATGTTATCTATGCCAACGTGTGCTAGATAGTCTCATTTTTTCCTTTCATGTCCATTCTCCAGCCTTTCCACACTGTTTCGTGTCAGGAGTCTGACCTATATGGGCTACACCAACCAGGGTCTCTGGTCCTTTGGACTTGGCCAAGGGAAACACAAGCAAGAGTTTGAAAGGAAGAAGGAGATGTTAGGGCATTTATTCTGTTTTCCTCCCTGCTGGACCATAGGTTAATAATGACTGTCCACAGTTCCTTTCCAGGGGTCCTCTCTTGACACTAAAGTCCCACCAGGTTCTCATAACCACTCCCTCCCCTTGTGGCTGTTTGCCACTGTGTGCTGGCCCTGGAGACCTCACCATCCCTTAAAAGATTCCCTTAAATTTGCCAACACCTTTCTGAGCAATTCATTATTGCAATCTGTTTTAAAATATCCTTTGTCCCATCTGTAACCATGGGCAAAAGTAAAGGCATTGCTGGCATCAGATACCTTGCCCCTGGGACTCCAGTCTACTCGGGCTCCTGGACCTGCAGCTCTCCAAAGGACAGTAAAAACTTGGCCAATTAACCTACACTGGCTCCTCCGTGAACCAGAAGTCTTGGGACTTTGTTTCTGTCCTCTTGTTTGTATTTAAAATGTTGTCTTTTTGCTCATTGCTCCAGATTTGGTTACAAAACATGAACATCTGTAGAAGTGCTGAGGCCACAGATATTTCATCTTTTTGTATGGATACCGAATCTAAAGAGAAGCTGAGAATTTAGGTAACAGTCTGGAGCAGAAGTTGTCTGAACTCACCAAGGAAAAGCACAGGTCAGAGGGGGCTAGAAATTTACACTTGGTGATGGATCTGCCTGTGTGCTTGTGGGTTTGTGTGCCTTTGCATTCATGGGTGTAGTTTGTGTGCATGTCTGTGTATGCTTGTGTTTGCATTGTATGATAGTTGTGCATGTGTGTGTGTATGTGTGTTTGTGTACTATGTATCTGACTCATGGTCTGATTCTTTCTTGAGTTATACTCAATCTAGGCTCTGTTTTAGTGCAAGTAGACCAATTTATCAGCCTCACAAAGTGTTTTTAGCAACCCCTGATTCATGCCTGTGGTATTAAATACTTGCATCACAGCTGAGCAGATGAGAGCTCAGGCTCGGGAGTGAGATTGTTGTTTCCACTATGGAGAAGAACATGCCCTACCTCATCAAAGAACCTAGGACAGAGAGGGCTCAAACCTCCACTCAGCAGTGTGTGCTAGTGAATGTGTGAGCTGTTTTTGTGGGTGTCACACTTGTGCGTGAGAGTGGGAATGTGTATTGTTTGCTTTTTCCTGTGTGTATGTTACCATGTGTATGTTATGACCTGCCTGAGTTGGTGGTAGTTTAATGACTGTGCCTGTGTGAATAGGCTTAACTGTCTTATGCTAATTGCCTTCCCAAGGAAGGGTATAGGTCAGAAGGGGCAGACTCATACCTCTCAGTAATGAGAGTGTGTATGCTGCTTGTTGTAGGGAGTATTTGGTTGAGTGTGCATGTGCGTTTATATGTGTTTCTTGTAGGATTTTTGCATTGGGTGTGGCTTTGTGTCTTTTTGGTGATGTGTATGTATAATGATGATTTACGTATATGTGGGGAGTTGAGTGTTTACCAGGTGTGCCATGTGTCAGATGTGTTGATATTCATTGTAAGTGTGGGTGTGGGTGAATCGTGTATAATTTTGTGTTGTGTGTCTCACTTTTCATATTATTTATAACTTGTATGTATGCATATAATGTTTATGAACTGAAATACATACTGGCTCTCCTTACCTTAGGATGGGAACTGATCACAGGTGACATGAATCTTCAGATTAGCATCGATGTGTGTGTGTTTGTGTGATTTGTATGTGTGTGTGTTTGTGTGATTTGTATGTGTGTTTGGGGCTTCTTTTCCCCCATGACTCAAATATTTCCTTCAGTACTTTCCTCTGGTGCATCATTGGCTGACATAACCTATGCTCCTAGCAACTCCCTGTTTCTCCTCTGATTGCCTGCTATGATTATCATATAATGAGAGTGACTGTATCACTCAGAGTGTCTTGACCCTTCACTTAATGTCCCAGAAAAAGACAAATGAACATAATGCACTGTGAAGTTAGAGTGCAGAACCCCAGTAAATGGTGGTGAGAACTTGGGAAAATCACTTAAATCCATGGCTTCAGTTTTCAATCTATAAAATGGAAGGAATTATACTTGCTTCAAGAAGCATATAGGTCCTCAATAAGTGTTGGTTTGGATAAATGGTAATGAATGTGAGAGTCTTTTGTAAATTGTAAAATTGATCAATATAAATGAAGGGACCTATTTTCATTTAGGGACCAAAAATAAGAAAATTTTGAACTACTTTGGCTTCCTTGTAGTGCTAAAATAACACTGGATGTCTGGTGTTCCCAACCAATGATGAAGGAAGTTTCTATATGAGTGGTTGAGAGCATGCACTCTGATCACACAGACCTATTATAGAGAACTGCATGAAGTCATCAATATTTCATTATTTTTAACCTACAGAAAATGTCAATATATATAGTTTATGTGTATATACATATATGTAGGTGTGTGTAATTTATATCATTTATGTTTCTGTTCCTGAAGAGCTAAAATAGATGAAAGAATATCCATTCTTATTGCACTTGAAAAGATTTTTTAAAATCTGTGAATGTAACGCTGATGGGTGGATTTAATTAGGAAGTGTAGGTAAAGTCCTGAACCTAGAACCCAAATGTTCACCAAAATGTTCACAATTCTTATGAAAGATAGTTCGTGTAGTATTCTTGTTTGCTAGCTATTCTAGCATTGGACAGCATTTTTAAATGACCACCACTTCTGGAATAACCATGAGTTTACAGCTGTAGGTCACTGAAACTCAGCCAGATTCACTGGAGGTGTGTGACAATTCTCCAGCAACAGTGCCTTGGTTCTGGATTCTAATGTTATTTTAAAGCAGAAGCAACTGATATCAATTTGTGGTGGTCCATCTACTATTTCTGCCACAGTCAATTATTATGATTTGGCTTGGACTAGGTGTAGTGAAGTATCCCTCTATACTCATCAAGATATACATTTGCAGAGGGCAGGGACCTTGCCTTTCTTGTTCACTGCTGAATTCTCAGGCTTTGGTAGAAGTCTATGTTCAGATTCAATATTCAATAAGTAATAAGTGAATAAAACAATGAACACTCTCCTGCTTCTGTGCAATGAGGTCTCATTGGCTGCTTCTGAGTGTGATATTTTCCTGGAGCTAGACTTGGAGAGAGTGAAGATGCATGCATCAAAAGGTATTAAAAATTTATGAATATGTTTAAAAATTAATTGCTGCCCAGAGGATTAGAGTATGAGATGCATTGGTCCTGATCATCCTTTCTAGGTTCCTGAGATTCCAAAACCCTCTACATGTTCAGCATATGGAAAAGTAGTATGAGGCCTGAGAACCAGAGCAGTGTGTCTGATTTCCTCCTCCTGGGGCTCTCCATTCCACCAGAGCAGCATGTCATATTCTTCGCGCTGTTCCTGATGATGTACTTGACAATGATGCTGGGGAATCTGCTCATCATCCTGCTTATCAGGCTGGACTCTTCCCTCCATACTCCCATGTACTTCTTCCTTAGTCACTTGGCCTTCTCTGACATTTCCCTTTCATCTGTCACAATTCCAAAGATGCTCGTGAACATGCAGACTCAGGAAAAATCTATCCCCTTTGTGCAGTGCATCTCTCAAATGTGTTTCTTCTTTGTTTTTGGTTGTCTAGACAATTTCCTTCTTGCAGTAATGGCATATGACAGATATGTGGCTATCTGTCAGCCACTGCACTACACAACTCTTATGAGACAGGAGCTATGTGTCTCATTAGTAGCTGGGTCCTGGTTCTTCAGTTGTGCACATGCTCTGTTGCACACATTCCTCTTGGTCCAACTGTCCTTCTGTGCTAACAATGCCATCCCCCACTTTTACTGTGACCTCACTGTGCTCCTGAAGATGAGCTGCTCAGACATCTCCATCAATGAGCTTGTCATCTTCACTGAGGGAGGAATGCTATTCTTCTTGCCATTGGGCAGCATCTTGGTGTCATATATCTGGATTTTGGCCACCATCCTGAGGGTCCCCTCCAAGAAGAGACTCTTTAAAGTATTTTCTACCTGTGGTTCCCATCTCTTTGTGGTGTTTTTATACTATGGAACAGTTGCAGGTGTTTACTTTTTCTCTTCATCAGGGGGCCCCAATGGCAAAGATATAATTGCTTCAGTCATGTATACAGCTGTTACCCCCATGCTGAACCCCTTCATATATAGTCTGAGGAACAGAGATATAAAACGGGCCCTAAAAATATTTATCAATAGGCTAGCTTCTTGAAGTGGCCATCACTAAATCCTCTTATTGCAGTCATGCACAATGAGATGCACCTCCAAAAATTATTGTGTGGTTGAAAACTCCAAATAACTTTTAAATAATATGCATTCTACTCTCATGTATAGTGTTATTAACATGTTTACTGGGTCCATTTTGCTACTTGGATTTATAAATATTCTTTATTCTGGTTATTTTTTTCTACTTGTTCATCATCTCTTATGAGATATGTACATAATCTTATATAAAGCATGTGGCACAATTATGTTGTGTATTTGCCTTGTTCTCCTTTTAGATATGTCAGGTTTTTGCTTATGTATTCTTTATGCTGTATTATTTAGGATACACAGATTTAGCATCACGATCTGCTCCTGGTAGACTGATTCTTTTATGTCATGGTGTGCTGAAGTAGGCTTGCATTAGCTTCAACCTGATTGGGCACACTTATTTCCAACTCCACATTCAGTAGCATCATGTTTGTAGATTGAAATCAGCCATAATAGGAATAATCACACTATGGAAATTTGAAAATGTGACAAAGCAAGGCTTTGTAAAATAAAAAGAGAGAGTCATTTTGCATGCATTTAACAGCACACTAATGCATTTTTAATTAGGAGAAATTCCTCTTTATCTCTGCAATGGCTCCAACCTTAACATCTCATCTAATTCTTTTGATGTTAGTGTAGATAGACCAGCTTTCTTTTGGTCACTGTTTACATGGTATTTCTTTTCCATCACTTTGCTTTAAAATTCTCTATGTCCTTACATCTGTGGGGTGTCTGTTTTTAATAGTGTAAAGTTGGCTTTGGATCTTTTTAAATAGATTGAGAATCATTATTTTACTGGAGAATTTCACATATTAGCATCTAATGTCATCGTTATCTATTTGAATTTATATTTTCCATATTATTATGTTTTCTATTTGAAATATGTGGTTCATATTTCTTTTCTCTTACTCTCTTTTTATTATTTAAGTATATATTTTGTCATTTCATTCTGCATCTATTAGTTAATTACTCATAAATTATTATTATTTTATAACTCTTTTCTGTGCTTTCTGTGGAGATTCTTTCTTACTTTGTCCTTAAAATATTGCCATTGTAGTAGAATATACATGGCATGAAATTTACCATCTAACCATTTGAGGTATAAAACTCAGTGGCATTTAATACATTCATCACAACTATCTCATTCTAGGACTCCAAAACAAAACTCTATGGAACATCAATGAAATTGAGTACTTCGCAGTTGTGAAAAAATGATGACAAAGATATCTATGATTCAATATAGAGGGATTTCCAGAATATATTGTTAAATTGAAAAAAAGAACAATGTACAAAAAAGCACCCTTAGCATGCTATTTTTGTGTAAAAATTAAGGGAATAGAAATATATATGTATAGGCCCATTGAACAAAATGAAACACAAGCAGAATAAGTCAGAAACTAATAAGATTTCTTACTTACTGGAGCTGAGTGGGAATGGGGTAGAAAAGATGGGGAGATGAGTGAATTCATTGTTATAGTTTTGACTATGTTATTTCTTTTACCTACTAAAAAATAAATAGACGGTGGGGAATAAACCAAAGTAGAATGAAGTAAAACATAAAAACCTAACTATTTTGCAAATTACTACTTTAATTAGACTAAAGGGGAACATAAAGTAACCAACCTAAGTAATTCTCAAACACAAAATTTTGGCTATATATTCTCACAATAAAGAAAAACTGTAAACAAAGGTTTTGAACTTCAGCTTGTCATTTAGTGGTGTGAGTTCAGGTTCTGAAATTACTTAATAAGTCTTCTAAGATTTAGTGAATAAGTAAATATATTGTGGGGAAAAGAATCTCTGCTCACTATTAAGGTGTGATGCAAGTAACCCACAATAATTCTATAGTACAGAAGAGAGTTTTATTCCAGCCAAATTGTGGAATATAACCCGAGAGTTGCATCCTTCTCAAGGGAAGAAAGCACTCTGGAGAAGAATGATTTTCACCACAGTTATAACCATTTCGAAATAAAGATACATACATCAAACATGACAGGGTTACCTTCCTTCAAGTGTTCAAGAAGATGTTCATGACAGATTAGCATGTGCACAGCAGGTTAACATGGCCCTGATGTCATAGGAAAGGAGACATTAATTCTTCGCTTCAAAGAGTACATTCTTAACCTTAGGGTAATGATTAAAGCAGAGGTACAGTATATGTTTGACATGCTGTTAGTCAGGCTTCTTTGGTCCAAATAAAATTCAGACCAAATCAAGTTCAAACCAGAATGGCTTCTCCTTTAACTTCAGTATATAAATTTTTTCTTATCATTTCATTCTTTGAATTATTAATCTTTTGATAGAAAGCATAGATGAGCAATTATTGCCCCTCGATGCCAGGGTGGTTGTTTCCTGCCCTAGGTCCATCATGTTCCTGGAGCTGGGGTATTTTTTAATTGACCTACCTAGTAATCCACACTGGAGAGAAATAGCTAAATGTAATTGTCAATCATAGAGATACACACTGACAGGGGAAGTAATTTTATATGTTATATGTATTTTCAATTAGGTCAAATTTTCATGCAAACATTGTATGTGTGTTTTGGTAGGACTTTTTATGATTGCATTGTTTATAACACTTATAGAACAGATATAATAACAATAAAAATAAACTAATCATAGTATTTGAAGTAGCCAATATGGAGTAGGCACAGATTTAAAGAGACAAGAGAAGAAGCCAAAGAACCCGTTATGGATATCTTGGTAATTTTGTACTAATTTAAGTATTTGGTTGTCTCCTTTAACCACTATTATGTATGCTTTATGATAAGTTTGGGCAGACTGGTTTAATACAGTAACAAGATGTTCAGTTGTCACTTGTAATGATTTTTCAGGCAAGATATATTGCATTGAAAGTATATATTGTGGTGGATGTAATTCTGATTCCCAAATCATTTGATCATCAATATCAATATTAGTATAGGTTTTATTATCTTTAGGCAGTTGTATTTTACTAGCAAAGATAGTATTACACCAAATAGCAGTAAAATTATAATAAAACGTACTTTGATTACAATACAGGTCAGAAAGAATGCCAGAGGTATTTTGTAAAGCTTCCCAACAAAATTTCCCTTTACCCATCTACCATATATTTGTTTTCATGGGTGTGGTTGTTATAAGCTATGTAGAAGAAAGTTTGTGGGTCCATTGCAGTTTGGGCCATAGCCACAGGACTTGTCGGAATTCACAAATTTGAGTGGTTATAAAGGTCTAGAAAGAATTATTTGATAATAAAATCCATCTTTCCCCAGCAGGGAGAATTCTGGTAGAATTTTTTTTTAAGTTTCTATTTTTTTTCGAGGAAGATTAGCCCTGAGCTAACTACTGCCAGTCTTCCTCTTTTTGCTGAGGAAGACTGGCCCCGAGGTAATATCCATGCCCATCTTCCTCTATTTTATACGTGGTATGCCTACCACAGCATGGCTTTTGCCAAGTGGTGCCATGTCCACACCCAGGGTCTGAACTGGCGAACCCCAGGCCACCAAGAAGTGGAATGTGTGAACTTAATTGCTGCACCACCAGGCTGGCCCCATCTGGTAGAATTTTAAGTGGTCCCTATTCCTACTACTTGAACAACATCATAGGTGTAGCTTTGTTGTAAGTTAGGTACCAAAGCTTCGATTGAACACATATGTGAAATGCAGAATCCTTTAAACTGGAATCCAGGAAAGCTTCTTTATCCTGTTGATGATATACTTGAGTATAGACATTAGGAATTACAGTAGCTGGTCATACTAGCATAAGACAACAATGGATAGCAGAAGTTTGTGGAGCAACAGACACTGATCTGTCATTGACCATTTCATATGGGGTCAGTTCATGTTTCACAAAGAGGGCACTGTGAGCAGTCAGCAAGACCAAGGGCAGTACCTTAGGCCACAGGAGCCCTGTCTATAGGTATATAAAAACCTCAAGACAATTAACAGGACTAGAATCCAACATCTAAAATAGTGCAACATAATTTTTCTCTCCACAATTATCCTCTCTTTTACTAAGATAATCACAGTAAAACTTCTTTTTATATATTAAAAACTTGGCCTAATGATTTATATAAGTGAAAATAAGAATATTCACTGAGATTTTCTGAATTATAGAGGGATCAGATAGGGAGAAAAAGTAAATGTTTCATTTTTGTTCACAAATGGGTATCTCACAAAATTGTTAATAGCTTAAGTTAGGACATAGCGCCCCCTCCCCCCACCCACACCATGTCCACTCCCCTGCTGGGATCACAGCTGAAGGAAGAGGACTCAGACTACACAGTTCTCAACCCCCACTCAGTGGTGATAGGTGGTAACTGCAACCAAATAATATCAGGATGCATAAGACCTGACCCATATCTAGCAATATCAGACATTACATCAAATCTCCAGACAACAGAAAAAACAACAATCACCCAGAATTCAGTCCTGAGGACACAAAAATATGTAATCTAAATGACAACGACTTCCAAATAGCTATCACAAAAAAAAATCAACAAGGTAAAAGAGAATGTAGAGAAACAATTCAATGCGTTCAGGAGCTACTTTACAAAAGAGATTGAAACTATAAAGAAGAATCAATCAGAAATATTAGAGATGAAAGAAACAATGGAAGAAATAAAACAAAATACAGATTCCCTGAACACTAGAGTGGACATGATAGAAGAGTGTATTAGCATAATAGAAGATAGACAGGATAGAATGCTCCAGACAGAGGAGGACAGAGAACTAAGATTAAAAATAAATGAAGAAAGTCTCCAGGAAACATGCAACTCAATGAGCAAATGTAACATAAGAATTATAGGTATTACAGAAGGATAATGGAGCAGAAAGCATGTTCAAAGAAATAATAGCAGAGAACTTCCAAACCTAGGGAAAGAGAGGGAAATCTGTGTGGAATAGGCTTCCAGATCTAGATTTGTCAATGCAAAAAAATCTACTGCAAGGCGTATAGTAGTGAAACTGGAAAAAATGAATGACAAAGAAAGAATACTAAGGTCAGCAAGGCAGAAGAAAATAACTTACAAAGGAACCCCTATCAGGCTTTCAGGAGATTTCTCTTCAGAAGCTTTACAAGGTAGGAGAGAATGGAACAAGAAATTCAAATCTTTAAAAGACAAAAATATTCAGCCAGGAATACTCTAAGCAGCAAAAATATCCTTCAGATATGAGGGAGAAATAAAAACTTTCCCAGGCAAACAAAAGCTAAGGGACTTCATAGCACAAGACACCCCCCAACAAGAAATCCTCAAGACTGCCCTCATACCTGAAAAAAAAAAAAGGGGGAGAAAGGGTCACAAGACACAGAGTATGGGGATAAATAGGTAGACAGAATCAGAATAGGATAGTAAATACTCAAGTATAGCATGAAGCTAAAGGGAAGGAAAACACCAAAAACAAAGATAATCCTGTCATTTTAATGACAAACTCACGAGATGGAATAGATATGACAAAAACGACTTAGGAGGGGAGGAGGAAAGGGACTGAATCAGCTTAGAGTAAGGAAATAAGAGGCCTCAGAAAATGGACTATCTTATACATGAGATTCTGAATACAAACCTCAGGGTAACAACTAAACAAAAGGGCAACCAGAGACACAAAGAATAAATAAGTAGAAAACAAAGAAACACATCATAAAAAACTACATAATTCAATGGGTAGACCAAAACACACAGGACAAGACACAAAGGAAATGCAGGCAAACCGGGAAATGAGTGATAAAATGAGAGCATTAAGCCTTCATATATCAATAATCACCGTAAATGTAAATGGATTGAAATCTGCAATAAAAACACACAGAGTGGTGAGATGTATTAAAGAACAAGACCCAACAATATGCTGCCTCCAGGAAACACACCTTAGCTCCAATGACAAACACAGGCTCAGAGTGAAGGGATGGAAGACGATACTCCAAGCTAATGGCAAACAAAAGAAAGCAGGTGTTGCAATACTTATATCAGACAAAGAAGACTTCAAGATAATACAGGTAAGATAAGAGGGGCGGTAAATAATCCTCAAAGGGACACTCCATCAAGAAGAAACAATACATAAATATCTATGCCCCCAACACAGGAGCACCAAAGTTCAAAAGGCAACTATTAACAAACCTAAAAGAAGATATTAATAATAACACAATATTACTAGGGGACCTCAACATTCTGCTCACATAAATGGATTGATCATGCAGACATAAAATAAACAAGGAAACCATGGAATTAAATGAAAAGCTAAACCAGGTGGACTTTATAGACATATAGAGAAGACTCCATCCAAAAACACCAGAATACACATTCTTCTCAAGTGCACACGCAACATTCTCAAGGATAGACCATATGTTGGAAAACAAGGCAAGCCTCAATAAATTTAAGAAAATTGAAACAATAACAAGCATCTTTTCTGATGACAGTGCTATAAAACTACAAATTAATTACAAGCAAAAAGCTGAGAAAACGACAAAGATGTGGAGACTAAACAACATGCTACTGAACAAGCAATGGATCACTGTAGAAATTTATGGAGAAATCAAAAAATATCTGGAGACAAAATAAAATGATAATATACCATACCAACTCATATGGGATGCAGCAAAAGCCATATTAAGATGGAAATTCATGGCAATACAGGGACACCTTAACAAACAAGAACAATTCCAAATAAATAATCTCAAACTACACCTAACCAAATCAGAAAAAGAAGAAGAAACAAAACCCAAAGCGAGAATAAGGAGAGAAACAATAAAACTCATAGCAGAAATAATTCTATTGAAACAAAAAAGGCAGTAGAAAGGATCAATAAAACAAAGAGCTGGTTCTTTGAGAAGATAAATAAAACTGACAAACTCCTAGCCAGATTTACAAAGAAAAAAAGAGAGAAAGCTCAGATAAACAAAATTAGAAATGAAAGAGGAAAAACAACAATGGACACCACAGAAATACAAATTTTAAGAGAATAATGTGAAATACTATATGCCAACAAAACGGATAATCTAGAGGAAATGGATAAATTCTTAGACTCTTACAACCTTCTAAAGCTGAATCAAGAAGAAACAGATGACCTGAATAGGCCAATCACAAGGAAAGAGATTGAAACAGTAATCAAAAGCATGCCAAAGAATAAAACCCCAGGACCAGAGGGTCTCCCAGGGCACTTCTGCCAAACTTTCACAGAGAATTTAATACCTATCCTTCTCAAGCTATTCCAAAAAATTAGGGAAGATGGAACACTTCCTAACTCATTTTATGAGGCCAACATCACTCCGATATCAAAGCCTCACAAGGACAGCACGAAAAAGGAAACTACAGGCCAATATCACTGATGAACAAAGATGCAAAAGCCCTCAAAAAAATTTTGGCGAACCAAATTCAGCAATACATCAAAAGGATCATACATCATGATCAAGTGGGATTTCTAATGGGGATATAGGGATGGTTCAACATCTGCAAATCAATCAATATGATACACCACATCAACAAATTGAGGAAAAAAACACATGATCATCTCAATTGATGCAGAGAAAGCATTTGATAAGATCCAACAAAGATTTATGATAAAAATTCTCAAGAAAATGGGGATAGAAGGAAATTACCTCAACACAATAAAGGCCATATATGACAAACCCACAGCCAATATCATACTCAATGGGCAAAAACTGAATGCCATCCCCTGAGAACAGGAACAGGACAAGGATGCCTGCTATCCACTACTCTTATTCAACATAGTACTGGAGGTTTTGGCCAGAGCAATTAAGCAAGAGAAAGGAATAAGAAGAATCCAAATAGGGAGTGAAGAAGTGAAACTCTCACTGTTTGCAGACGACATGATCTTATATATAGAAAACCTCAAAGAATCCATCAGAAACTAACAGAAATAATTAGCACCTACAGGAAAGTTGCAGTGTACAAAATCAACTTACAAAAATCAACTGCTTTTCTATACTCCAATAACAAACTTACAGAAAGAGAACTCAAGAATATAATTCCATTTACAATCACAACTAAAAGAATAAATTACCCAGGAATAAATTTAACCAAGCAGGTGAAGGCCTTATACAATGAAAACTATGAGACACTACTGAAATAAATTGACAATGACATAAAGAGATTCTATGCACATGTATTGGAAGAATAAACACAGTTAAAATGTCCATGCTACTCAAAGCCATCTACAGATTCAGTGCAATCCCAATCAGAATCCCAATGATGTTCTTCATGGAAATAGAACAAAGAATCCTAAAATTCATATGGGTAACCAAAGACCCTGAATTGCTAATGCAATCCTGAGAAAAAAGAACAAAGCTGGAAGTATCACAATCCCTGACTTCAAAATGTACTACAAAGCCATTGTGATCAAAATGCCATGGTACTGGTACAACAAAGGCACACAGGTCAATGGAACAGAACTGAAAGCCCTGAAATGAAACTGCACATCCATGGACAGCTAATATTCAACAAAGGTGCCAAGAACATACATTGGAGATAAGATAGTTTCTTCAATATATGGCGTTGGGAAAACTGGACAGCCACATGCAAAAGAATGAAGGTAGACCATTATCTCACACCATTCACGAAAATAAACTCAAAATGAATCAAAGACTTGAAGATGAGTCCTGAAACCATAAAACTCCTGGAAGATAACATAGGTAGTAGACTCACTGAGATCGAATTAAAAAGGATCTTTTTGAATACCAAGTCTTCTCAAACAAGGGAAACAAAGGAAAAAATAAACGAGTGGGAGTTCATGAGACTAAAGAGCTTCTGCAAGGCAAAAGAAACTAGGATCAAAACAAAGAGACAACCCACCAACTGGGAGAAAATATTTGCCAGTCATATATCTGACAAGGGGTTAATCTCCATAATATATAAGGAACTCACACAACTGAACAATTAAAAAAAACAAACAACCCAATCAAAAATGAGCAGAGGATATGAACAGGTATTTTTCCAAAGTAGATATGCAAATTGCCAATAAACACATGAAAAGATATTCCACATCACTAATCATCAGGGAAATGTAAATCAAAGCTACGCTAAGATACTACCTTATGCCTGTTAAAATCACTATAATCACTATAAACAACAAATGTTGGAGAGGGTATGGAGAAAAGGGAACCCTCATACACTGCTGGTGGGAATGCAAACTGGTGCAGCCATTATGGAAAACAATATGGAGATTCCTGAAAAAACTAAAATTAGAACTACCATGTGACCCAGCTATCCCACTACTGTGTATACCCAAAGAATTTGAAATCAACAACCCAAAGTAATATATGCACCCCTATGTTCATTGCAACACTATTCACAATAGCCCAGACATGGAAATAATCCAAGTGCCCATTGACTGATGACTGGATAAAGAAGATGTAGAAATGTATATATATATATATATGTGTGTGTGTGTGTGTGTGTGTGTACACAATGAAATACTACTCAGCCATAAAAAAGACAAATTCATCCCATTTGCAACAACATGGAAGGACCTCGAGGTAATTATGCTATGTGAAATAAGCCAGACTGAGAAAGACCAATACCAGATGATTTCACTCATATGCAGAATATGAACAAACCCACCGACAAAGAAAACAGTTCAGTGGTTATCAGGGGAAAGGGTTGGGGGATGTGCGCAGGGGGTAATTGGCAGTATTTATGGGGTGACAGTCAAGAAATAATGTGCAACGGAAATCTCACATTGATGTGAACTATTATGAACTCAATTAAAAAAGTATCATAAAAATAGGATAGTCTCTTCAAAAAAATGTGTTGGGGAAACTAGATATTCACATGCAAAATCTTACAATATCCTAAACATGGAAACAACCTAAGTGCCTATCAATAGATGAACAGATAAAGAAGATGTGGTACATATGTAAAGATGAATATTATTCGGTCATAAAAAAGAAGGAAATCCTGCCATTTGCAATGACATGGATAAACCTAGAAAACATTATGCTAGGTGAAATAAGCCAAATAGAGAAAAATAAATACTGTATGGTATCACTTGTAAATGGAATCTCAAAAAAAAGTGAAATTCATAGAAATAAAGTATAACAGTGGTTGTCAGGGGCTGTGGATAGAGGAAACGGGGAGATGTTGGTCAAACATTACAAACTCTCAGTTATAATGTGAATACATTCTGGGAATCTAATATATACCGTGTTGACTTCAGTTAATAATATTGCATTATACATTTAAAATTTCTAACACAGTAGATCTTAAGTGTTCTTGGGACACCAAAAAAAAACCCAAACCAAACAAAATATGGATATGATGGATGAGTTAATTCACTTAAAGAAGAGCAAAGTGAGAGAAATTTCACTTCTTGATTTAAAAATTCACTTTAAAGCTACAATAATCAAGAAAGTGTAGCACTGGCATAATGATACAAATATAGACCAATGCATCAGAATTAAGAGTCCAGAAATAACCCTCATAAAGAATAAACATTATATTTGTGGTCAAATTTTTTTTGACGCAGTCATGAAGCCAATTCAATGAGGAAGGGATAATCTTTTCGAAACATGGTGCTGAATGTGAACATTACTTCCCAACTCCACATTCAATGACACCATGTCGGTAGATTGAATTCACCGTAATGGGAATAATGAAGCTATGGAAATTGGCAAATGCTAGAAAACAGGACTTTGTAAACAAAAGAGAGGGGGCCATTTTTTATTTACTTAGTAGTGCACCACTGCACTTATAATTAGGAGATATTTCTCATTATCTCTGGTTAGGGCTCCTCCCTTAACATCTCACCTACTTCTTCTGATATTAGTATAGATATACCAGCCTTCTTTTGGTTCATTTTTATATGTTTTTTCTTTTCCATCACTTTACTTTACATTTTTCTGTGTCCTTATATTTTTGAGGTGTCTGTGGTTAACAGTGTAAATTTGGATTTTGCTCTGTTTATGTGGATCTACAATCGTTACATTTCTGGAGCATTGATCGATTTACATCTAATGTAATCATGATATAATTAAATTTGTGTTTTCTATCTTAGTGTACATTTTCTATTTGACACGTATTATTTATCATATTTATTATCACTTCTCTTTTGCTCTTTTGATTAATTAAATAAACGTTTTGTTACACTATTCCTCTGCCTGTATCTTATTAATCATACATTATTATTACTTTATAATTCTTTTCTGTGCCTTATGTAGATATTACTTCTCACGTTCTCCTTTAATTTTTTCATTGTTACACAATATATATAAGAAGAAATTTACCAATTTAAGCATTTGAGGTATAAAACTCATTGGCATTTAGTACATTCTTCACCACTATCTCATTCAAGGACTTCAAGAGGAAACTCTGTGAAATATAAATGTAATTGAGTCCTTTGTAGTTGTGAAAAAAAAATGATAACAAAGGTATCTATGAATCAATATGGAGGAATTTCTAGGTCATATTGTTAATGGGAAAAACGCATCATAAGGCATCTATAAATGCTACTTTTTGTATAAAAATGAAGGGGGAAATATGCATGTATCTGCCCATTTGAGCAAAAAGCAACATAAAAAGAATTAATCATAAACTAGTGAGATCACTTATCTACAGAATGTGGATGGGAATGGGGTAGATAGGATAGGGAGAAGAGTGTATTTAATGTATTACTTTGACTATACTATCTTTTACTTAGTAAAAATAAATAGAAAATCATGGGAAATAAAGCAAAATGGAATCAAACAAAACAAATGAACCTAACTATATTGCAAATTAATCTCATAACTAAACTAATTGGGAAAATAAAATAAGTAACGTAAGTAATTCTTGAACACAGGATTTTGTCTATATAAACTCTCAATAAAGAAAAACTGTAAACAAAATTTTTGAGCTGCAGCTACTTTGTCATTAACAATGATGTGAGTTCAAGATTCTGAAGTTACTTAAAATGTATTCAAAGATTCAACAAGGAAGTAAACATATTGTGAAAGGCACCATGTAGACGGAAAAGAAGAGGCTAGAAAGAACTCTGATGTCAAACTAGAATTGGAGCTGTCAACTTGAACCATGGCTTCTCAAATATATAAATAGATTGAAATGTATATGTTGGATGTGTCAATATCTATACTGTTCTCATTCCCCATTCCTTCTGTTCCACTCTTGACTCACCTCCTATGGATAAGAATTCCTTTAGATTATTAGTTTCTACTTCCTGTGTTTCTTTTATATATGTTTCCTAGCTACATCTTCTGAGATCATTTAGAAGCCTTGAAAGCAACGAACACACCTAATTCCAATTTTTTCTCTTTACCTTTCTCCTCTATAAGGACCAATACGCTTAGAAAAATGGCTGATTCCACGGCCAGGCCCAGGACTTGGCAAGATTATCCAAGAAAATTTTGCTGGGCCTGAAGCTGAATAATACTCAGTGAATCATGGGGACACAGGGCCAGCTTGAAGGAGCTCCCACTGGCCAAATCTGGAATAATTTGAGCTTCAAAATGAATAACAACAGTCACAGACTACAAATAACAAATAAGAACACGAGTCCATAATGATAGAGTTAAATCAATGCAAAACAAATAGTGAGACTAATGGAAATTTCTGCGTTATAGGAAAATGCAATTTATAAATGCAGAAGAAATGATAGTATTAGAAATTTAGCATTAGGCAACTCTTGACCTTCTGACGAGATGTCAGAAGGAGGATCATAAAACCTTGATGATATCGAAGGTTGGATATCGGGAATAGATGATGTCTGCAATTGATTACAGGTAACTGAATCTCCAAAAAAGTGAAACTGTGGATAAGGGGGTACTAATGTACTTTAAGGCAGAAACACTCATAGCAGTTTGTGGATGCTCATCTATTATTTCTGCCACTGTGAATTATTACAGTTTGCCTTTGTCTTGGTGTAGTAAATTACCGTATTATGACCATAAAAAATATGCTAATAGAAGGGAGAGACCTTGGCTTTCTTGTTCATGGATGCAATCTCAGCCCTTAGCAGAGGTCCTTTTTCAGACTCAATGTTCAATAAAGTATGGTTGAATGAAACAGTGAAGCCCTATTGCTTCTGTGCAATGAGGTCTTGTTGGCTGCTTTTGGGTGTGATGTTTTCCTGGAGCCAGACTGGGAAGAGGGAAGATGTGTGCACCCACATGTGGAAAATTAAAAGGAGTGTAGTTAAATATTTATAATTTTCCTGGCAAATTAAAGTATGAAATGTCATGGTCCCGATCATCTTTTCTGGGTTCCTGAGATTCCAAAACCATCTTCACCACCAGCATATAGAAGAGCAGTATGAGACCTGAGAACCAGAGCAGTGAGTCTGAGTTCTTCCTCCTGGGGTTAGCCATCCCACTGGAGCAGCAGGGCATGTTCTCCACCCTATTCCTGGGCATGTACCTGACCGGGGAATCTGCTCATCTTCCTGCTCATCAGGCTGGACTCTCGCCTACACACCCCCATGAACTTCTTCCTCAGCAACTTGGCCCTCAGTGACGTCTCCTTTTCATTTATCACTGTCAATAAGATGCTGATGAACATGCATACTCACTGCCAATCTGTCACTTATGCAGGGTGCATTTTACAGGCGTATTTCTTTATACTATTTGGTTTCCTTGATAGCTTTCTTCTTGCAGTGGTGGCATATGACAGGTCTGTGGCCATCTGTCACTCTCTTCACTACACCATTTTCATGTGGTTAGAGCTGTGTGTTTTGTTTGTTGATTGGGTCCTGGGTCCTCTCCTGTGCCATTGTTTTTCTCCAGACACTCTTTGAAGTCCCTCTGTCCCTCTATGCTAATAGGAGCCTTCCCCATTCTTTTGAGCCCTTGCTGTTCTGCTTAAGCTCTCCTGCTCAGACATCTCCCTCAAAGACCTGCTCATCTTCATTCTAAGGGTTATGTCTGTCTTTTTGCCATTGAGTGTCCTTATCAGAGTCTCTATTGTCTCTTATGTCCTTGTCAGGGGCTCTATTCTGTTGGTGCCCTCTACCAAAGGGTTCTGCAAAGCCTTATCCACAAGTGGCTCCACCTCTATGTTTTGTTTATATTCTATGGGACAATTACTGCATTATATTTTTTCCATCATCTAGCAATTCAAAGAACAACATTATTGCCTCCATAATGTGCATGGCTGTCACTCCCATGGTAAATCCCTTTATCTATAGTCTTAAGAACAAAGACATGAAAGGGCCACTAGCCAGACTCATCAAGAGGGTGAACTCTTAAGTGAAAATCACTCAGCCAGATTATCAATTCATCAAAGATTCTCTTAAATTTCCTCCCTTGAGACATTGTGTACTGACCATCCCTGTCACTGACAAATTCCTAATATTCCTATTAAATTTGCTCTCCCTTTTTTACCTGGTTGGAGACTGGTTACCCACCTCCTTATACTGCAATCTATATTAATGATCCTGCACCAAATCTCTAGGTACACAGATATCCCAGTGTCGTTTACTGAAATTCTGTGAGACTTGGGGCACACTTGCTAGAGTCTTTGGAGATTTGCTTTTCTCTCTTATTGTTCCATTAACTTGACATGTAGCATTGCCATGACGTATTTTCATCTCTTTTTTCTTAAAGTACAAGAATTCTTTATTTTAAGAATAAGGAATTATATTTCAGAACAAGCTATAAAAATGCATCATTTCCAGTAGAAGTAACAGTAGCTAGTATATTTATTATTCTTTAAGGCCTCATAACATTAGCTCACTTAATTCTTACCACAACCCTCGTAAATAAATGGTATTATGATTTCCATTTTACAGATGAGGAAACCAAAGAAAAGATGGCTGCACCAGAATTGAAACACAAATCTATTTGATTAAAACTCATGCTTTTAACTCTACTGTATATTAAAAGAGACGGCTGGGGCCTGTCCAGTGGTGCAGCAGTTAAGTTTGCACATTCAGCTTGGGCAGCCCCGGGGTTCACCAGTTCAGGTCCCAGGCGTGGACCTATGCACTGCTTGTCAAGTGATGCTGTGGCAGGCATCCCACACATAAAGTAGAGGAAGATGGGCATGGATGTTAGCTCAGGGCCAGTCTTCCTCAGCAAAAAGAGGAGGATTGGAGGAAGATGTTAGCTCAGGGCTAATCTTTCTCAAAAAAAAATAATAATTAAACAGTGAAACCATCTAAGTCTGGGTTTTATTTGTGGGTAAGTGGTGATATTAATTTAATTTCATTAATAAATATAAGGATACTGTTTACCTATGAGGTATTATTGAGAAAGACTAGGGTGATGGAAATGGCTTATATATATATTTTTTCTGTATAGTGGCTACACAGATATATACACATATAAACATTCATTAATTTTTACAGGTATTATTTGTCTTGCTTACTCTCCTTAGGTTTTTTTCTTTTTGAGGAAGATTAGCCTGAGATAACATCCACCACCAATTCTCCACTTTCTGCTGAGGAAGACTGGCCTTGAGCTAACATCCGTGCTCATCTTCCTCTGCTTTATATGTGGGATGCCTGCCACAACATGGCTGGATAAGTGGTATGTAGGTCTGCACCCGGGATCTGAACTGGTGAATCCTGGGACGCCAAAGTGGAGTGTGCAAACTTAACCACTACATCACTGGGACAACCACTCTCCTCAGTTTTTTAAAAAATGTAAAGACAATATGAAGCTATTATGGGCAACTTTAAGCTAATGAATTTCACATTTTGAGTAAAATAGGAAGATGCTTCAAAAACAAAAATATATTAAAGAAGACAAAGGAAAAGAAAATCTGAGTAGCTCAATAACTACTAAAGAAATGGAATCCTTTATCAAATGTTCCCAAAATGGGAATATCAAGTCACAGATGGTTTCACTGATGGATTCTTCCAAACTTTTAAAGAAGAAATAACCACAGTCTTATACAAACTTTTAACCAGAATAATAAAAGAGGAAACAGTTTGTAACTCTTTTTATGAGGCAAGAATAGCCATAATACCAAAATCTGAGAAGTACATGACAAGAAAGAAAAATCAAAGACCGATCTCTCAAGTTTAAAAAATTCTAAACAAAATATTAGAAAACTGAATCTAGGTATAGACAAAAAGCCTACTCCACTGAGCCAAAGGGTTTATTTCATGATTAAAGTTTAGTTTAACATTTGAAAGGCAATCAAATTCACTACATTAATATAAAAAGGACACTAATCATTTCAAAATGTCAGTAGATGCAACAAAAGTATTTAATAAACTTCAACAGGAAATATCATACTCAGTGGAGAAATACTGAAAGCTTTTTCCCTGGAATCAGAGTCAGGGGCATTTTTTATCACCACTACGTTTTTTTTTTTGGTAACATTGTTTTATAACATTATATAAATTTCAGGTGTACATCATTCTACTACTAAGCATATAGTCAACTAAAATGTGCATATATATTCCACACAAGAATGTTTATATCACCATTGCAGATATTCTTCAACTTACTAAGGAGTTAAATCTTGATAAATCCATAGTAAGTTGAAAATATCTTAAGTGGAAAGTACATTTATTACACTTAACCTACTGAATATCATAGCTCGGCCTAGCCCACCTTACGTGTGCTCAAAACACTTACATTAGCCTACAGCTGGGCAAAATCATCTAACACAATGTTTATTTTACAATAAAGTGATGAATACTCATGTAATTGATTGAATACTGTACTGAAAGTGAAAAAACGTAATGGTTGGATGTGTACAGACTGGCTGCGAGTGAATCTTTTGTTTACCCTTGTGATCATGTGGTTGACTGGAAGTTGTGGCTCACTGCTGCTGTCCAGCATCACGAGAGAGGATCGTACTGCATATCCCTGACTCAGGAAAAGATCAAACTTAAAAATTTGATGTATTGTTTTTACCGAATGTATATTTCTTTGACATCATGTAAAATTGAAAAATCATAAGCCAGGGACGATCTATATTTGTAAAATATCCAACTGGAAATTATCTAAATGGCTAACAACAGTAGAATAGATGAATTTTGGTATGTCTGTGAGTGGTATATTAGCAGCAATGAGAATGAATGAAACATAGCTATGTGCTTCCTGTCCTCCTCCCTGTCCTACCCTCCCCGATCCCACCCCAAGGATTTGGAGTGTCTGTCTCAGTGATCCAGTCTGTGTCACCATCATGTTGGCCATGAGTGTGGAGGGGGAAAGGGAATAACTTGTCTCTCACATTCCCAGGTCTTCAGAGTAATAAGAACAATACACGGGGGAATGCATCTGAAGAAATGCATTTTCACCTAGATCTCATTTAGATGACAAGATCCTAGACTTGACCTGATGTTGCAATAGGCTGAGATTTTGAGTCTTTTGGGATGTGTGAGTCTATTCTGAATGTGGGAAGAATGTAAATATTTTGTGGCAAGAGTGCAGGCTGTGGTAAATTAAAGAGTGATGAATTTCTTTGCTATTCTTCCTATGGAGCTGTAGAGCTTAACTTCCTTCCCTTAGTCACTGGCCCGGCCTTAGTGACTTGTTTGGTCTGTAGGAGGTAGTGAAAGTGAGATTCTAGGATTTCTAAAGCTAGGTGTTAGGAACACCACGCAGCTTCCACCTTGACCCCTTAGAATGTTTGCTCTCAAAAAGCTTCCTTTCGGAACCCAGCTGCCATCCTGTGAGCAGTCCAGGTGATATGGAAAGGCCACATATAGGTGCACAGAGCTAACAAACAAATGGAGAATGCATGAGTTATTCAAAAACAGTACTCATAAAACCAGCTATGTGTGAAAAATTAAAAGTAAAGTTAGATCCTTTTCTCTTACCATACCACAACATAAAGTGCAGGTAAGTTAAAGATTTAAATATAGTATTTAAAATTTAGAAGAAAAATTAAATCAGATTTCCCTGATTTATGAGAAGAAAGACATTTTAGTATAAAAGTAATGTAAAAAAATCACAAACCCAACAGCTATCGATTTTGACTACAAAAATAATTTTTAAAAACTATAATACATGATGGAACTGCAAGGACAGAAAAGAAACAGAATAAAATGTTTTAATTTTAATTTATTGCCTTTAATATCCATTCAAAAAAGCATGGGCACGCGAATAGAAAAAAAAAACCAAAACTGCTAATAGGGGCCAGCCCCATGGCTGAGTGGTGAAGTTCGCGAGCTTGGCACAGGGTTTCGCCAGTTCGGATCCTGGACGTGCACCTAACACTGCTCATCAAGCCATGCTGAGGTGGTGTCCCACATGGCACAACTGGACAGACCTACAACTAGAATATACAACTATATACTGGCGGACTTTGGGGAGAAGAAGAGGAAAGAAAGAAGAAAGAAGAAGGAGAAGGAGGAGGTGGAGGAGGAGGAGGAGGAGGAGGAGAAGAAGAAGACGAAGGAAAATTGGCAACAGATGTTAGCTCAAGTGCCAATCTTTAAAAAAGTAAAGTACAAATATATCAACCAGGATAATTTGAGAAATAATTACTCATGGTTAAAAATCATCTGAAACAAATATTTAATCTTACCAGTAACCAAAGGCATGTAAATTAGAACAATTAGTTTATTTTGCATCTATGAAATTATTAATGATTTAAACCATCAATGTTACTGGGACAAAGTATGGTGGTTAAGAGCATGGACTCTAGAGTCATGCACACCTAGGTTGGAATCCCATCAGCTCCATTTAGTAGTTGTATGACCTTCATCAGGTCATTATCCTCAGTTTTCTCATCAGTAAAATGAGAATAATAACAGTTCCTTCATCCTAAGGTTGCTGTGATAACTTGAGATCATGTAATGAAAGTGTTTATAAGTATTAGATAGTATTAATAAAAATTCAGGAGACAGAACTTTTGTAGCAGCTGCTACGTATCAGGCATTGTGGCTGCTGTACTCTATGTAGGCTGCCTCATTTAATTGAGAGTTTAGGGCTTGAGGGAATTGCTTCATGTTAGGATTACTCTCTTTAGGGAAATCACTAGCAGATGTGGTCACATTATAATTTTGAATCTGATGTCTCCCTCAATTCAGTATTACCTAAGTCATGGGGGAGACTCTAAATTATCCAGTGCATAGGCAGGAGTTCCCAGGATGACTGCTGGTCAAGCTGAAATGCTGAATCCTAGCAAGAGGCTTCAGAATCACACTTCCAAGACCCACATCTGAGACCGTAACTCCTGGGAGAGAGATGCCCTCAGTTCCCCCAGGACCCAGCCAGAACTGGCTGGAGAATAGGCAGCACAATGACACTGAGGTTGGCTCTAATGAGCTCTGGGGAATGGTGTTCTAGGAGCCTTTAAAACCCTAAGAAAGACTCCTGCCTTCCCAGGCCTACGGAAGCTGAAAGTCGTTAACTCCAGGTGGTCCTAATAAACCCGGGACTCCATAGACTCCAACTTCACTGACTGAGTCAGAAAGGTCTCAGACATTTCCTCATTGTGAATTTTCCATCCAGAGAACAGAACTGGAGAATCTGAAGATCCACACTCTGATAGGTGACAATCTGGAAAGGGTAGGAAACACATGCACACACACACACATCCCTTCCCAGCCCAACGACTAGGAAAAGTTTCCAGGGTAGATAATGTGACTGTCTGCCTAAGATCAGAACCCTCTCTGTGAACCAAAGAACAAATGGAGGAATAAATATTCACAAAAACTTCTAAGGTCACAGTTTCTACAAGGCCAATGTGAAATGACCTCTTACAGCAGCTTGCTTTAAATCCTAGGAGAGCAGAATAGAGCAGCTATTATCAAGCGCAGAGAGGGAGAGCCTGATTCCTTTCACCTTTCCTCCCTCTGATGAAGATTAAGTATCAGAGAGATACAGGATAAGTGCAGGGGTGAAGGCACAGGCTTTGGAGTCAGATACACTTGCATTTGAATCTCATTTACCAGCTATCTGGAGTACATCAAATATTTCTGAGACTCCTTTTCACCATTTGCAAAATTGTGGAGGATAATAATACCTACTTCATGGTCTTGTGAACAACAAAACAATATCATCAAAGTATGTGGCACTTATCAAGGCTCTACAAATAGGTACTGATCATGTTGATGTTCAAGACACCAGCGGACTGAAATACCAGTTCCCAGAGTGAATACTAGTGCACAGAAGAAAGAGGAGAGTAGACAGGGACACAGCAAAAAGGGTGATGGAGGGGCAGGGGTGGCCTCCTGTCCTGTTTGTGGGGGAGAGAGCCTAACAACAGATGGGGAGCATAGGACATCACAGACACTGCCCTGAGTCCACACATCCTATTCCCCCAATTAGGGAAGAGGACAGGGACTGGAGCTGAATGGGTGAAGTCAAGTTCTAGGTATGGGGAGGCAAGCATAGAGGAGGCTATCTTGTTCTTCAAAGTCACTTTCAGGCTCCACACAGAAGGCTATTGTGTGTGCACGCGCACACGCGCATGTGTGTGTGTGTGTGTGTACTGGGTAGGGGCAGTGATGGAAATCATGTATCTCTTTTTCAATTGGTAAGCATAAATGACTTTTCCAATCTTGCCTTCAAGGATATGGTCATTTTCTCACCTCCTCCAGTAGCCTAGAATGATTTCTCCAGCCATTCTTTTCTATTTTCTCTAGACCCTATTATAGCATAGAAAGCACAATTTGTACTTGAATGCATATTATTTTGACTGTTCTCTAAGTGTGCCTTGGGTATTGTCTTACATCCTTGATGAGATCCAGAGATTCTTATTGGCAATGCCCATTTAATCTCCTTTATTTCCCCAGAATATTTCTAGCTCCACAGATATATATCTATGAATGGATTTAATAATTTAATACTGACACTTGAAAGGATTTTATCTGCACAGATAACAAGAACCACAGGGCATGGGAAAACCAAGCAGAGTGAACCAAACTGCTGTTGCAGGTTTCCTCCTTCTAGGACTCTCTGAGCGGCCAGAGGACCAGCCTCTCCTATTTGGCATCTTCCTGGGCATGTACCTGGTCACCATCATGGGGAACCTACTCATCACCCTGGCCATCAGCTCTGACCCACACCTCCATACTCCCATGTACTTTTTTCTGGCCAACCTATCAGTAGCTGATGCCTGTTTCACTTCTGCTTCAATCCCCAAAATGCTGGCCAACATTCATACACAGAACCATACCATCTCCTATTCTGGGTGCCTTGCACAGCTATATTTCCTCCTAATGTTTGGTGGCCTTGACAACTGCATTCTGGCAGTGATGGCATATGACCGCTATGTGGCCATCTGCCAGCCACTCCATTTCAGCACAGCTATGAGACCCCAGCTCTGTGCACTAATGTTGGGCATCTGCTGGGTGCTAACCAACTGTCCTGCCCTGGTGCACACATTGTTGCTGACCCGTGTGGCCTTCTGTGCTCACAAGGCCATCCCCCACTTCTACTGCGATCCCAGTGCTCTACTGAAGCTTGCCTGCTCAGATACCCGTGTTAATGAGCTGATGATCATCACCATGGGCCTGATGTTCCTCCCGGCTCCCCTCACGCTGATCATCCTCTCCTATGTCCGCATTTCCTGGGCTGTGTTTGGCATCTCATCTCCCGGAGGGCGGTGGAAGGCCTTCTCTACCTGCGGTTCTCACCTCACCGTGGTCCTGCTCTTCTATGGGTCTCTTATGGGTGTGTATTTACTTCCTCCATCAACTCACTCTGCAGAGAGGGAAAGTAGGGCTGCCATTCTCTATACAGTGATTATTCCCATGCTAAACCCATTTATCTATAGCTTGAGGAACAGAGACATGAAGAAGGCTTTGGGTAAACTATTTGGCGGTGGGAAAATCTTCTTCTTACCATGATGGTGATGCCTGATCCTGGCTCCTGATCAGCCTCTGCTCGCCACCAATTCAATGATTCCACCACTCTCAGATTGGTTTTACAGGAAGGTTCTCAGGTAACTCTGAGTTAGGGATGTAACAAAAAAGATATTTCCACTCCTTTAGTTGACTGTGGAATGAGGTGTTCTGCCTCAGTCTCTCTCCTGATCCCAGTGAAGCAACCATTCCTAAGAGCGGGACACCATTCCTCCCTCCTCATCTCTAAAGCCAGTATAGTACCCAGAGTGAGCTAAGGTATGTGATGGCCCAAGTAAGTCTGCCCTTGAGGGCCATGGTTTGAGGTGAAGAGATGAGAATACAAACATTTATTCATCATCTACTGTTATTCGTTGTTCTTCACATCAGTTCTTTGAGATAGAATTGTGAAACAATGACTCAGAATGTGAAATAAGTTCCCCAAATCAGGTAAGTTTGATTCTAATACCCATCCTCTTTCTACTATACCACATTGTAGAGAGCATGACAAACATTGAATAATTATAGAAGGAGATAAAGAATTAAATTAATACATATTTTATGGTATTTCCTTAATATTCTATTTCTTTAACTTGAAAGCATTCCTTTCTGTTATTGTAATGGATAGGCAAAACAGAGCCAATGTTTATGTGTGCATACTGTGTGCCAATTTTGTACTAAGTACACTGTGCATTCTCTGGATTCTTTCATAAAATATTCCCTAAAATACAAAATGATAAATCAAGTGTGCTGGAAATTTGAGGGCAATAATTTGATGAAAAATAGTCTGGTGAAAATTTGTGTTTCAAGAAGTCACAAAGCTTAACAGTGGTTATCATTTTGCAGCAGGTTTACAGGTTATTAGTTTCTTTTTTATATCTACATGTTTCAAAACATATAGATGTTTTTATAACCAAGAAACGAAATTTGGGGGTTGGCGCAAAAAAATTTTACGGTAATTAGAAATTCACCCCAGAGAGCTAAGGAAGCATCTAAACAGAGCTCTCTGAAGTCTCAAGATCAAGTTCATCCTGGACCAAGTTTTTTAAAAAAGGATTTATGATTTTTGGATGTATTGTACCTTAGATTTTGTTTTGAGAGGAAGAAAATTTTAAAGGAAAAAGATTGTATCTGCATGCATTTCCCTTTGGCCATCCTCCCTTCCACCCTCTGTCCCTTCTCCTTGGATGAAAGAGGTGGGAATAATGAGACACCTGGAGAAAGCAGACTAGACCATCCTGGCTTTGAATTAGTTTACTTGGCCCTGACCACAGCAACCTACTCCTGCAATTTCTGATACTAAAGCAAAGGTCAGATAAACCAAATTCTGTGTTTGTCAATAATATCCCTCTTTTTTCTGAACTAATTTCTTATGTCTAATATCCCCACCCTTGGCCTCCAGTCACCCAGGTACACCATGCCCTGTGAACAGACTATCCTAGTTATCCCAGTCAAAATTCCCATTTCTGGAGCACTCAACCAAATATGATTATATCCCTTAAAAGACATGCACTCAACTTATTATTTAGGTTCATTCTTCCACAGGACCATTTGCACTTTCAAGGATGAATTTTGTAAAACTAATGAATCTTGATTGGATAGGATACTTCTAGAAATATTTCTAAGCCCAGAAAATTTTAGGAGCTGGAATATGGTACAGTTATACCTCATCCATTTTTCCTTTTGTAATGTTATCAGCCACCTCTGCCCCTCATGAGACTCAGAAAATAAAGGGGTTATTGTTTAGGCAGAGCAAATGAGTTGGAAAAGAAGTGCATATATAATCTAAAAAAGGACTCCATAAATAAAAAAGTCATTGTCACTTTACTTTTTTCCAGAAGTTATATCTGCTTCAATTAACATTTTAAATCTATAATCAAACTTTAGTTTGTTTTCATTATGAAAAGTTTTTCTTTTGTAAATGGAGACTTAGAGACTTTATATGGTATCTAAGTATCCCACTATATCCTATGGCATATGGATAGCTTATTATAATTAGTAAAATTCTGAAAATGGAAATAGTCCTTTACATAGTATAGAATCACAATGTAATGACTTTTGGAAATAACACCATACCAAATTTATATTTTAAAATACTGTTGGATATTGTAATTGGGTTTTTAAATGACAATAATTGAACCTGTATGGAGGCAGTCAAAGGAGCCACTCTTAAATGCTACAGACAGTGGAATATAAATTGGCATAGATTTTCAGGAATTAAGTTGATCATCTATACAATGAGGACAAAAAAGATTTGTACTTTATGACTTAATCTTTCACTTCCAGGAGTTTCATGAAGGAAATACTAAAAAAATATTATCAAGAATTTATGTACAATGATATCACTCATTGGAGAAACAGAAACTGCCCAAATTTTAGTCATTGGGGCTCCGTTAGTTAAATTGTGCTATGTTGATATCTTGGACTATTGTATGGGTTTTCCAATTATTTGATAACGCATATTTTACACAGAATAATCTTAATAGCAAATTCCTTATTATTGAATTTACTATGAATTCCTCATTTGTAATACTTGGCTAAAAATGCTTGAATAAAATACACCAAAATATTAAGAGTGGCCATCCTGGACATGATGGAACTAGGTATGGTCATTGTTTTCTTTCTTCAACATCCATTTTTAGCTTGTATTTTCCACATTGTCTGCAATAAAATATTACTATGATAATCAAATTTAAATATATTTTAAAATTTTTATCAACTTGTTTTAGTCAATATTTATATTTTGGTTATCTAGAGTTTTCTCTAGAGGTAAAATCAATCTTTCTCTTCTTCAAGAGACAATTGATAGATAACTCCAAGCTGTCAACAAACAGATGCTAGATGAAGTTATTATATTTCCTGCTATAAGGGCGAGAGGCAGAAGACTTAAAGAAAATTAAGTTTTTCAAAAATAAAAGTGATTCTTTCTCTGTATTAGAAATCAGTTGTGATGTTTTCATTTTGAACTGATGGAGTTTTCTGTCTATCCACATGAGCATAAGGGGCCTGGTGTTATAATTATTCCAGGATTAAGTCTACGTTTCCTTATCTATTGTGTTAATCAAAGTTCTGAGTAAGGAAAAAGAAACTACTGATGATATTTTAAGCAGAAATGAAGTTAATTCATGGAATTGAGTGCTTACAAAGTCATTGAAAGTGTTATAGAATCACAGGCTCTAAGATGAGTCTCCAAAAGCAACATTAAGAACAATAATAGTCTTACCCACATGAAGTACTTTTATCTCATGCAGTTAGGAAGGAGGGGAATTGGAAGATTGCAACTGGAACTACTGAATTCAAGAGCATATCACTGCAGCTGCAACCCAAGTATCAGAAATCAACATCCAAACTACCTCTTGATTCCCACTAACATGATGACTGGACACAGAAAAGTGGGCTCTAGCTGCCACAGCCAATGCAACTGCCTCTCAGCATCTATGTACTTACTGACTGGATACTGAAATTCTACTGCAGAGCAAATACTTCACCAATACGTCTGACAGTAGAAAAGGCAAAAAAAACCAAACAAGGATGCCCTCCATCTTATTTCAATATTCCAAATGTCACACAAATGTATCTCTTCCATAGAACCTAATTCACATTGAGGACCTGCACTGCAAAGGAGTCTGGGAAAAGTATTCCTTTCTTCTTTCCAGCTTTTGAAATATAGAAAGATACACTAGCAAAAACTCAGAATGGATGCAGAGTGCCAATTGATTATTCTCAAACATTTATTAATAAAACCATTCAAAGATAACTTTTCTCTTTCTCTAAATTGATATGTCCAATCTACAGTAATTTAATTTAATATGGTCAAGAGAGAAGAACTGTGCTAACGTATGTAGTACAGTCTTGATCTTTCAGGGCATATGGATTGATGCTGAAGATCATAAAATACCAAGAACATTCAATGAATATATGAGAAAGGAATTCCCAGAAAAAAATGCTAAAGGTTTCAATGGCCAAGCTAAGGGCCATGCTCTAAGTCTGCTGATAATATGTACATGAAAAGACACTCAACATCCATTAGTCATTACAGAAATTCAACTCAAAACCACAACAAGATAGCACTCCACATCCACTAAGATGACTAAAATTAAAAGACAGACAATAACAAGTGCTGGTAAGAATGTAGAAAAATTGGAACCCTAACACATTAATGGTGGGAATGTGAAATTCTGCAGGCACTTTGGAAACAGTTTTCAGTTTCTCCAAAACTAAACATAGATTTGCCATATGACCCAGAAATCCCACTCTTAGATATATATCCAAAATAATTAAAAACATGTATCCACACAAAAACTTGCACATTCATGTTCATAGCAGCACTATTTACAATAGTCGAAAAGTGGAAATAACACAAATGTCCATCAACTGATGAACAGATAAATAAAATGTGGTACATCCCTACAATAAAAAGTTATCCAGCAATAAAAAGGAATGAAGTACTGATTCATGATACAATATGGATAGATCTTGAAAATATTAAGCAAAATGAAAGTCAATCGAAAAGGAGCTCATATTATATTATTCTATTTGTATAAAATTTCCAGAATAGCCAAATCCATACAAAGAGAATATAGATGGGTGGTTCCCAAGGGCTGGGGGCAAAGGAGAATAAGGACTGACTGCTAAGGGATACAAGGTCTCTTTTGGGGTTATGAAAATATTTTAAAATCAGATAGCAGTGAGGACTGTGCAACTCTGTGAATTTACTAAATTTATTAAAATTCACTGAAGTTACACTGAAATTACACTAAATTTTATGATATGTAAATTACATCAATAAAGCTACTATTTTAAAAAATTACGCAAAACCATGATCCCCAAGAGAGTGGAAACAAATAGTTGATCTCTGATTTCCAAGTCTATTGTCTAAAGAGTAATTCTAGGTTGCAGTGTAGAAAGGAAAACCCAAACAGATCCCAGTGACCTCTCTTAGTTGAGGAGACAATGTGTGGAGATCAGGGAAGCCAAGATAGCCATAATTATTGGGAGAATACCAGGAAGAAAGGAATTCTACCAGAGAAATATCAGATATCTGCAGATGGGCTTCCTTGGGCCTTTGAGTAGGTAGAGATCTGAACATGTATGTAACTAAACTACCTGAGGCTGAAGAAAAAAATCACTGGAAAGTGCTGGGTGGATCATTCACTGGAGC
This sequence comes from Equus caballus, assembly GCF_041296265.1. Classification (NCBI taxonomy): domain Eukaryota; kingdom Metazoa; phylum Chordata; class Mammalia; order Perissodactyla; family Equidae; genus Equus; species Equus caballus. Next base: position 34,698,994 of record NC_091708.1, read on the forward strand.
TCATAGAAGACTGAGAATAGTTTGTGTCCCCAGCAACCAGAGTGAACAGAAGCCTTGGACTGAGTGTTCAAAGGGGTATTCCCACAATAGTGGAGTCAAATTCTCCCTTGATGACAGGTTGCTCCAGATGTTTCCTAACAAAGCTTAAAAGAAAGCCTTGGAAAGATCAAGTATATTTAAAAAAAAAACAACCTGCATCTAAAACAAAGTACAACAATATTTAAAGGAGGAAAAGTAAACTTAAAATCTATAAACCTAAAATTTAATGTCTGACATTCAATAAAAAATACCAGGCATACAAAGAAGCAGGCACATATTAGTCATTAGCAAGACAAAAAAATCAATTAGTGGAAATAAGCATGGAAATTACAAAGTTGAAGGAAACCAGAAGACAAGAGTGTGGAAAGAGTCTTGTAAATATACTCTATATGTTCAAATGGTAGAGAACGACAAAAATGTCCTGAGGAGAAGAATTTATAACATAAAAAACACAAATTGAACTTTGTGGTTGTAAAAAGCAATACATATATATATATATATATATATGTACAAAACGAAAAATATATTTGATGGACTTACAGAAAGTTGAACAACACCAAAGAAAAGATTCACTAACTTGAAAATATATGGAAACTACCTATATTAGTTTTCTAGTACTATCATAACAAAGTACCACTAACTGGGTGGCTTAATAACATACAATTCTGAAGGCTAGGAGTCCAAGATCAAAGGTGTCAGCAGGGTTGGTTCCCTCTGAAGACTCTGAGAGAGAATCTCTTTCATATGTCTCACCTAGCTTTTGGTGGTTTTCTGGCAGTCTTCGTCATTCCTTGGTTTGTAGAAGCATCACTCCAATCTCTGTCTTAATCTTCACACAATGTTCTCCCTGTGTGTGTATCTGTGTCTCAATTTCCCCTTTTTTTAAGACACCAGCTGCATTGGGTTAGGGGCCCACCCTACTCCAAAATGACTGCGTCTTAACCAATTACATCTGCAATGACTCTATTTCCAAGTAAAATGACTTTCTGAGATACTGGGGGTTAGAATTTCACCATATGAATTTAGGGAGGGGGGCACACTTCAACCCCATTACACTATCCAAAATGAAACACAAAGAGAAAATAGATTAAAAAGAAAAGTGAGTATCATTGACTTGTGAGACAATTTGTGGCCCAGGAGATGAGGAGAGTGCAGAAAAATTATATGAAGTAATATTGACTTAAAACTTTCCAAATTTTAGGAATACTGTATGCTTCAAAATTTAAGCAGCTCAAAAAAAACCCAAGCCAAAGCCACAGAAAGGAAATCATACCAAAGTGCATCAAAATTAAGTTTATAAAATGAGTCATAAAAAGAAAATAGTAAAAGCAAAGTAAAAAAGATATATACATATGTAGAAGCAGAGATAAAAACTATGTAGAATTCCATTAAAGACTATTCAAGAGAAAAGACAAATGATTGACATATTTAAAGTTATGAAAGACCAAAAAAGATCAACTTAGAACTATAAACGGAGATCTTGTCAAGATGGCAGCCTAGGCAGACTCTGAACTCACCTCCTCCCACAAACACAACCAGGTTACAACTATTCTTAGAAAAATTACCTGGAGAGAAAAGTGACAACTGGATAAAAAGAACCCCCACAACAAGGGACAGTCCTGACTGATGTGGAAGAGGCAGAAATTCCTTCTAGAGGGGAAAAAAGCCACCAACATGAGCATCAGAGCTTCACAGCTAGGTGGGTGGGAGTCACCCTAAGGTACGCAGCCCTCCCTGGAGAAGTCCCCACTTCTTAGCGGGGGCACATTACCAATATAAGCATCTTTCAGACTCAGCACAACTGAGAACAGTGTCCTACTCTCTGGCTTCACTGGCTATTAACTGCAGCCAGAAATATCCCCAGAAAAGCTATCCAAGGAAAGCTGAAAAACCTGGCTCTTAAAGGGACAACACATAAATTCACCCATCTCACAGAGCAACCTAAAATCACCAAAAAGACAGCTGCAGAGTCCTTTGGTGAAAAGAGACTTGCCTGGTAGGCTCTGGGTGCATCTTGGCGAGAGGTGAGACATCTCTAGAGACTGAAAATTTGGTGGTGACCATTGTTGTGACCTACTACAGGCATGCTGAGACAGCCACTGGCAGACCCCATTGAAGTTCTTCCCCTGGCCTGATAGCCCAAGGGTCTCCCACGCCCACTAGAGTGCAGATTTAATCCAGTTCAGCCAGGGCAGGAAGTCTGCCCTAGAGACATGCCCCACCCAAAAGCAGCCCTCAGGCTACTTGTTGGCCTGCATAGACTGGGTGCCTTGATCCTCTACAGGCAGGTGAGTGTGTCCACCTCTCTAGGGCAGGGCCTGTGTGAGGACCAGGTGAACTGTGGGGCGCATTGGTGGAGAGGTGGGTACCTCTGCAGTGGGGCAACTGGCTATACTCTAGGGGGTTGGGAAGTGGGCATGGACCAGTGCTGTGCTGACAGTGTGTGTGGACCAGTGGGGGGGTGGGGCTTATTAGTGGCAGAAGACCTGTGCTTCACAATCAACCACAAAGAGGATTGACTATACCTTCCAAAGCCTGAAACACTTGGGTGCTCCTGTGCCAAGGGCCAGCCTCACTCAGCTGCAATCCTAAGAGAGCTTACAAAGGCCTTGCAGGCCCGGGGCCTACAGCAACTGTAAGCACCTTGCAGCCAAAGGAGCTGGGGCTCCTCAAACCCAATTTACAAACCGTCAGCCAGGGAGGATAAGACTAGACTCCCTGTATACCTCAAGTGGGAGCAACCCTACCACAGCAGAAGCACACAAGCAGCCCAAACAGGGGTCACTCCTGGATCATTTAGACTGGTGATGAGAGGGAAGCGCACTGCTAAGCCTCAAAAGGCATCTCTTACATAAGTCTCCTTCTCCAAGCTCAGGAGACATAGCTGACTCACCTAATACATAGATATAAGCACAAAGAAAGAAGCATAATGAGGAGGCAAAGGAATACATTACAAGAAAGGGAACAGGACAAAACTCCATAAAAAGAACTAAATACACCAGAAATAAGCAATTTACCTGACAAAGAGTTCAAACAAAAGCTCATAAGGATGATCATTGATCTTGGGAGAAGACTGGATGAACACACTGAGCTCATCAACAAAAGAAGTGGAAAATCTAAAAAAGAACCAATCAGAAATGAAGAATACAATACTGGAAATGAAAAATTCACTAGAGGGACTCAGCAGAGGAGTAGATGATACAGAAGAATGGATCAGCAGGCTGGAAGAAAGACTAGAGGAAATCACCCAAGCTGAACAGATAAAAGAAAAAAGAATTAGAATGGGAGCAGTCTAACGGAACTCTGGGACAATATCAAGCACACTAACATTCATATTATAAGTGTCCCAGAAGGAGAAAGGAAAGACAAAGGGGCAGAGAATCTAGTTGAAGAAATAATAGCTGAAAACGTTCCTAACATAAGGAAGGAAACAGACATCCAAGCACAGGAAGCACAGAGAGCACCAAACAAGATGAACACCAAGAGGCGTACACCAAGACACATTATAATTAAAATGTCCAAAATTAAAGATAAAGGGAGAATCCTACAAGTGGCCAGAGAAAGGCAACAAGTGACATACAAAGGAAAGCCCATAAGGCCATCGGTGGACTTCTCAACTGAAATACTACAGGCTGGAAGAGAGTGGCATGACATATTTAAAGTGCTCAAAGGAAAAAATCTGCAGCCAAGAATACCCTATCCAGCAAGGTTATCATTCAGAATGGAAGAAGAGATAGCTTCCCAGAGAAGCAAAAATTAAAGGAGTTTATCACCAAGAAACTAGTTCCACAAGAAATGCTGAATGGACTTATTTAAGTGGGAAAAAGAAGACCACAAATAGGGATAAGAAAATTATCCAAAAAAAGAAAAGGCAATAAAATCACTGCTAAAGGCAAAAATACAGTAAAGGGAGCAGATCATCCACCTAAGAAGATGATATATAGGTTAAAAGACAAAAGTATCAAAATTACCTATTACAATGATAAGAGGGAAATGGATAGAAACATAGAAAACAAGAGATTAGATATGATTTCAAAAACATAAAATGTAGGAGGAGGGGATTAAAAAAGTAGAGCTGTTGGAAAGAAGTCAAGATAAAGAGAATATCAACTCAATATAGATTACAATATAGGTAGAATATAGAAACCTCATGGTAATCATAAACCAGACACTTATAATAAGTAAACAAATAAGTAAGAAGAAAGAAATCAAGCATATTACTAAAGATAGCCATCAAACCACAAAGGAAGAGAGCAAGAGAAGAAGAAAGGAACAGAGAAAAACTACTAAAATACCTGGGAAAAAAGTAACAAAATGGCAATAAATACATTTTTATCAATAGCTACTTTAAATGTCAATGGACTAAAGCACCAATCAAAAGACATAAGGGGGCCGACTGGATAAAAAAACAAGACCCGTATATATGGTGCATACAAGAGACACACTTCAGAACTAAAGACACTCACAAACTGAAAGTGAACTGATAGAAAAAGATACTCCACATAAATGACAAAGAAAAGAAAGTGGAGGTAGCAACACTTATATCAGACAAATTAGACTTTAAAACAAAATCTGTAACAAGAGACAAAGAAGGGCACTACATAATGAAAAAGGGAATAATCCAACAAGAAGATATAACACTTGTAAATATCTGTGCACCCAACATAGGAGCACCTAAATATACAAAGCAAGTATTAACAGGCATAAAAGGAGAAATAGGCAGTAACACAATAATAGTAGGGGATTTTAACACTTCACTTATACCAAAGGATAGATCATCCAAACAGAAGATCAATAAGGAAACATTGTTCTTAAATGACACATTAGATCAGGTGGATTTAGTAAATATAGATAGAATATTCCATCCAAAAACCACAGAATACACATTCTTTTCAAATGCACATGGAACATTCTCCAGGACTGATCACATATTAGGCCACAAAACAAGTCTCAATAAATTTAAGAAGAATGAAATAATACCAAGCATCTTTCCTGACCACAAAAGTATGAAACTAGAAATCAACCAAGGGAGGAAAATCAGAAAAGCCACAAAAATGTGGAGATTAAACGAAGTCCTACTGAACAACAATTGGGTCAATGAATAAATCAAAGGAGAAATCAAAGAATACCTAAAGACAAATGAAACTGAAAATATGACATGCCAAAATCTATGGGATACAGCCAAATCATTTTTAAGAGGAAAGTTTATAGCAATTCAGGTGTATATCAACAATCAATAAAAATCCCAAATAAACAATCTAACAGCACATCTAAAGGAGTTGGAAAAAGAAGAGCAAACAAAGCCCAAAATCAGCAGAAGGAATTAAATAATAAAAATCAGAGAAGAAATAAATGAAATAGAGACTAAAAAATCAATGGAAAAAATTAATGAAACCAAGAGCTGGCTCTTTGAAAAGATAAACAAAATTGGTGAACCTTTAGCTAGAATCACCAAGAAAAAAAGAGAGAACTCTCAAATAAATAAAATCAGAAATGAAAGAAGAGAAATTACAACAGACACCTCAGAAATACAAAAGATTATAAGAGAATACTGTGAAAAGCTATACACCAACAAACTGGATAAGCTAGAAGAAATGGATAAATTCTTACAATCATACAACCTTCCAAAATTGGATCAAGAAGTAGAGAAATTGAATAGACCAATGACCAGTAAGGAGATCAAAATAGTTATCAAAAACCTCCGCAAAAATAAAAGTCCAGGACCAGATGGGTTCCCTGGTGAACTCTACTAACCATTCAAAGAAGACTTAATACCTATCCTTCTCAAACTCTTCCAAAAAATTGAAGAGGAGGGGAGGCTTCCTAACTCATTCTATGAAGCAAACATTATCTGATACCAAAACCAGACAAGGACAACGCAACAAAAGAAAATTACAATCCAATATTACTGATGAACATCGATACAAAAAATCCTCAACAAAATAGTAGCAAATCAAATACAACAATACATTAAAAAGATCATACATCACGATCAAGTAGGTTTCATTCCAGGGATGCAGGGATAGTTCAACATCTGCAAATCAATCAATGTGATAGATCATATTAACAAAATGAGGAATAAAAATCATGTGATCATCTCTGTAGATGCAAAAAAGCATTTGACAAGATACAACATTCATTTATGATTAAAACTCTAAATAAAATGGTTATAAAAGGAAAATACCTCAACATAATAAAGGCCATATATGACAAACCGACAGCTCATATCATTCCCAATGGAGAAAAACTGAAAGCTATCCCTCTAAGAACAGGAACCAGACAAGGATGCCCACTGTCACCACTCTTATCTAAGATAGTGTTGGAAGTCCTAGGCAGAGCAATCAGGCAAGAAAAAGAAATAAAAAGGATTGAAACTGGAAAAGAAGAAGTGAATCTGTCACTATTTGAGAACAACATGATTTTACATATAGAAAACCCTAAAGAATCCACTAAAAAACTTTTAGCAATAATAAATGAATACAGTCAAGTCACAGGATACAAAATCAACATACAAAATCAGTTGCATTTCTATAGACTAACAATGAAGTAGCGGAAAGAGAAATTAAGAATACAATCCTATTTACAACTGTAACAAAAAGAATAAAATACCTAGGAATAAACTTAACAAAATAGGTGAAAGATCTGTAAACCAAGAACTATAAAACATTATTGAAAGAAATTGAAGAAGACACAAAGAAGTGGAAAGATATTCTGTGCTCTTGGATTGGAAGAATTAACATAGTAACGTCCATGCTTCCTAAAGCAGTCTATAGATTCAATACAATCCCTACCAAAGTTCCAACAACAGTTTTCACAGAAAAAGAATAAAAAATCCTAAAATTTATATGGAACAACAAAAGACCCAGAATAGCCAAAGCAATCCTGAGGAAAAAGAACAAAGCTAGAGGTATCACACTCCCTGATTTCAAAATATATTACAAAGCTATAGTAACACAAACAGTATGGTATTGGCACAAAAATAGACACACAGATCAATGCAACAGAATCGAGATTCCAGAAATAAACCCACACATATATAGACAGTTAATTTTCGCCAAGGGCATACAATGGAGAAAGGGGAGTCTCTTCAATAAATGGTTTTGGGAAAACTGGACAGACACATGTAAAAGAAAGCAGGTAGATCATCATCTTACACCATGTACAAAAATCAACTAAACTGGATTACAGACTTGAATGTAAGACCTGAAACTATGAAACTGCTAGAGGAAAACATAGTTAGCAGGCTCTTTGACATCGGTCCTGACAGCATATTTTCAAGCACCATGTCTGACTAGCAAGGGAAACGAAAGAAAAAATAAACAAATGGGACTGCATCACAATAAAAATCTTCTGCACAGCAAAGAAAACCATCAACAAAACAAAAAGATAACCTAACAAATGGGAGAAGATATTTACAAACCATATATCGGATAAGGGGTTAATATCCAAAATATACAAAGAACACATATGTCTCAACAACAACAACAAAACAACCCAATTGAAAAATGGGAAAAAGATCTGAACAGAGATTTCTCCAAAGAAGATATATGAATGGCCAAACAGCTACATGAAAACATGTTCAGCGTCATTAACTATCAGGGAAATGCAAATCAAAACTAGAATGAGATATCACCTCTCTATGGTCAGAATGCCTATAATTAACAAGACAGGAAACAACAAGTGTTGGAGAAGATGTGGGGAGAAGGGTATCCTCATACACTGCTGGTGGCAGTGTAAACTGGTGCAGCCACTCTGGAAAACAGTATGGAGTTTCCTCAGAAAATTAAGGATAGATCTACCATATGATCCAGCTATCCCACTTCTGGGTATTTATCCAAAGAACTTGAAAACACAAATGCATAAAGATACATGCACCCCTACGTTAATCGCAGCATTATTCACAATAGCCAAGATTTGGAAGCATCCTAGGTGCACATCAAGGGATGAATGGGTAAAGAAGATGTGATATATATACACAATGGAATGCTACTCAGCCATAAGAAATAATCTAATCCAGTCATTTGTGACAACATGGATGGATCTTGAGGGTATTATGCTAAGTGAAATAACTCAGAGGGAGAAAGTCAAATACCATATGATCTCACTCATAAGTAGAAGATAAAACTGATGACAAACAAACACATAGCAACAGAGATTGGATTGGTGGTTACCAGAGGGGAAGGTAGAGGGAGGAGGGCGAAAGGGTGATTAGGCACACATGTGTGGTGATGGATCATAAGCAGTCTTTGGGTGGTGAACATGATGTAGTCTGCACAGAACTTGAAATATATTATGATGTACATCTGAAAAAACATAAAAATTTTAAAAAGTGCTATAAAGCCAGGGAATCTCTTTTAAAATTGAATTTTGACAAACAAAAGACCAGAAAAGTCAAACTATCACTAGGTCAGCACTAAAGAAATGTAAAAGGTGTTTTCAAAGCAGAAGGAAAAGACTAACTGAAAGAAAATGTGTTCCTGTCTACAAAGAAATGAAGAATACTAGAAATGGGGCCGGCTCCATGGCCGAGTGGTTAAGTCTGCGTGCTCCACTTCAGCGGCCCAGGGTTTCCCTGTTTCGGATCCTGGGCGCAGACACGGCACCGCTCATCAGGCCACATTGAGGTGGCACCCCATGTGCCACAACTAGAAGGATCCACAACTAAAATATACAACTATATACTGGGGGGATTTGGGGAGAAAAAGCAGAAAAAGACAAAAAAAAAAAAGAAGATTGGCAACAATTGTTAGCTCAGGTGGCAATCTTTGAAAAAAAATAAAAGAATACTAGAAATGGTAAATATATGACATTTTCACATTTTTAATCTATATAAAATCTGTGATTGTTTAAATCTATAATAATAACAAATATGTGGTGAGATTTGTAACATGTAGAAGTAAAATGTATGCTAAAACACAAAGGGTATAGAAATACAACAGAAACTTCCGGGAGTTTTATAATATATATTAACATGTAAAATTGTAACTGAAGTTAGACTAGAATAAATCAAAGATGTATACTGTAAACCATAGAGCACTATAACAAGCAAAAATAAGGCATGCACCTAAGAAGCCAATAATAGAGATAAAGATAATAATACAAACTAAATTAATCTAAAGGAAGGCAGAAAATAGGGAAAAGAAAACAAAAAATCCTCCCCAAAATCTATCTGAACTATAGGAGCTTAGCAAGGTAGCAGGATGCAAAATTAATGAACAAAACCCAAAAATCAATGGTATTGCTATATCCGAGCAATGAGCAATTGAGAATTGAAAATTTTAATATACAAGTTATAACAGTATAACAGCTAAGAGGTACATATGGATAAATTTAACAAAACATGTGCAATATCACTACATTAAAAACTACAAAACATTCATAAGTGAAATTAAAGAGGACTTAAATAAATAAAGATATATACCTTGCTCATGGATTGGATGACTCAATATTATTATGGTGCCAGTTCTCTCCCAAATTTATCTATAAATTTAATGCAATCAAACTCAAAATACCAGCAGGATACTTTTAGAACCTAATTCTTAATTTTATATAGAAATGAAAAGGAATCAGAATAACCAAAACAACTTAAAATGAAAAACAAAACTGGCACACTTACTTTACCTAGTTTCAAAACATTTTATAAATCCACAGGAATGAAGAAATTAATAATAGCATGAGAATAGGAATACAGATCAATGAAACAATGAATAATCCTGAAGTAGATCAATACATATATAGTCAATTAATATTTTAGAAATGCACCAAGGCGATTCAATATGGAAGAATATTGTTTCAACAAATGATGCAAGCAGGTTCAATATCAATATGTCTTAAAGGAACATAGACTCTTATGCTGCACAACATACAAAATTTAACTTGAAATGAGTCAGATGTATAAGAATTATAACTATAAAACTACTAGAATAAAACATAGGACAAAATCTTGGTAAACATGGAGTAGGCAAAAATGTCTTAAACAAGACTCTAAAGTCAAGAACTATAAAAGAAAACTTTATAATTTGGACTTCATGAAAATGAAATATATATGGTCTCCAAAAGAAACTTTTCATAAAATAAAAAGGCAAGCCTCAGACTGGCAGAAAATATTTGCAAAACATATTTCTAATAAACACTTGGATCCAGAATATATACCTAAGACAAGTGACCCAAATATTTTAAAAATGTGCAAAACGTTTTAACAGATAGTTCACCAAAGAAGATATATAGCAAATCAGCATGTGTAAAGACACTCACACTCATTAGGCATTAGATAAATGGAAATGAAAACCACAGTGAGTTACCACAACAAACCCACTAGAATGGCTAAACTTCAAATGACTGACAATACCTAGTGGAGGTGAGGATTTAAGGAATTGTAACTCCCACACATTGTCTGTGGTAATGCACAAAGTAGAGCCATTTTGGAAAACAGCTGGTCAATTTCTTAGAAAGCTAACTTGACCCAGCATTTCCACTCCTAGATATTTACCCAAGAGAAATAAAAACTTATTTCTACAAAGATTTGCAGGCATAGCTATATACTTATACATATATTTATGACAAAGGTGATATTACAAAGCAGTGAGGAAAGGATGGGCTTTTCAACAAATGCTGCTGGGGTAATTGAATATCTATAAAGAAGAAAGATGAATTATAACTCATACCATAAACAAAAATTACTTCCTGAAGGATTATAGATCTAAACATAAAAAGTAAAAAACAAACACTTTTAGGAAATAACATGGGAGAATATCTTTATATATTTGGTCAGGTTAAAACAAAACACAAAAAGTACTAATCACAAAGGAACAAATAGATAAATTGTACTACATTAAATTTACTGTCTGTTGTTCATCAAAATATATCATTTAGATAGTGAAAAGGCAACTTGCAGACTAGAAGATTCTATCTATCATCTGTCCATATATCTTCCACAAAGAAATCGAATCCAGAGTATATAAAAGATTCTTCAAATCAAAAGAAAAAGGGAGAAAATGCAATAGAAAATTAAGGAAAATATTTGAATAGCTACTTCACAAAGAAGATACCCAACTGAATAATAAACATATTAAAAGGTGTTCAAATTCAGTTCATATCAAAGAAATAAAAATTAAAATCACCATGAGATACAATTACACACTTACCAGCTTGGACAAAATTTAAAAGACTAGCAATCTGAGTCTTGCTGAGGATGTGGAGCAACTAAAACACTCTTATGCTAAAAATGGGGGTTTATATTGGTACAAAACCACTGGAGTGCCATTGGGTAGGATCTGTTAAGGCCTCCCCATGACCCAGCATTTCCACTCCTAGGTATGTACTCCAAAGAAGTGCACACAGATGCTTATCAAAAGATATTTACAAGAATATCCACAGGAGCTCTATTCACAATAGTCTAAAACCAGAAATAACCTAAATACCCACTTACATTATAATGGATTAAAAATTGTGGTATATTTACATGACTAAACCCTAAACAGAATGAGAATAAATAAACCAAATACACAGTAAACATTGATGAATCTCACCAAAAAAAAGGTAAGCAAAGTAAATCAGATAAAACTGATAAATTGGTCTACATTAAATTTAAGAACTTCTGTTCCACGAAAGACACCCAAGTTGCACTTGGTGAGGATAATAACACAGAGAAGGGTTAGAATATTGGCCAAGATACTTTGGGCTAAGACAATGTCAAGTTCAGATGAAGAAATAGATGCCTCATCTCTGCTGTCTCCATCTGGACCCTTTACCCCAGTTCCTCTTTCTGAGTCACAGATGGAAGTGAATAGGGCAAGAGTAGTGAGCCCAGAGCAGCGCCTCCCAAAGTGATGGACAAGGGAACATAGTCTGAGAGTTTGCAAGTAGAACAGGAATCCCACTTGAAAACAGCACTGCTCCTCCTCTCTTTAGGGATTCAGAGACAATTAGTCTTTGTTCCCACTAATGAGAACACTGGAGCCTCCAAACCTGGTAAATATTCCCAGCATGAGGCCCCTCAGGCTGCCTCAGTTTCATTTATTTTGACTCCAGAATTCTATTCCACAGTTGTGTACAACACTGGAATTCATTTCCGTTCCATAAGGGGAAGAGGCCAAGTCTCCACACGGAGCTGTGATGTGAATTTGCTGTCGTCCAAGGGGAAAGTGCTAAGGCTGCAGAACCCCACTGCTCCATAACATCTGAGACTGGTTAAGATCAGGTGGGTAAGAGCTGAATCTGGTAGGCCCAAGTTCAAGTCTGGGCTTGACTATTTACCAGGTGCCTCATTTGAAACAAATTACTTCACCTCTTCATACCTCAGTTTCTTATCTGAAAAATAGAGAGTTCATCTTATAAGACAGTGAAAATACAATGAGACAAAATAAGTAAAGCACTTTTGGCACAGTGCCTGGCAGGATGTCAACAGTCAATACATGTTAACTCTTCTTCTCACTATTGTTGTTGCGATCATTGGGATGTTTGTAATTTATCCATAGGTAATAGATGACAGAGGAAGGATGGACACCCAAGTCTGTTTTATCTGAGAGTTGGCCTTCTTGAGCAGTAGGTCATTCTGCCATTTGTTATGGGAGGAAAAAAATTACTCACAAGAATGAAATTACGCTGCAAAAGCAGGAGGTAGCTACTCTAACTTTCTGGAATGCCACATCTCCTAACTGCTCTTTTCTCCAAGTTTCTTCCACTGTCCTCTCTGCAGATACATCTTAGATTCTGTTCCTGTTAACAAAGGTTTACACAGGGCTCTGGTGCCCAGGATGCTGCCTCTTTTCCTAACTTTACAGGAACTTCAATTTCTACATGAACTTATATCTTCAGAGCCCAAAACAAACTGGTTAAACTCTCTATATCACTAACTCCAAGTGTTGAAAAGATAGCTCAATTGACTCAGTTTGATTCATCTGACTCCCTGAGTCAATCACCTGTGGCCAGAGAGCCCAGGTTATACTTTATGCAACTCTTGCTCACAATTCTCCAGCCACACTCGTCTTCCCACATTGGCCAGGCCCTTTATGACCTTGTGACCTTCAAATATGTTGGAAGGTTTATGTCCCTACTCTTCTTTCTTCTACTTCAGACATAGCTAATTACCACTGCAGGTCTCAAATTATATTTAACTCTCGCAAAGAAGTTTTCCCGGAACTCTAATCTAAAGTAGGCCATCCAATGAAATTTTCTCAGTCATACTACCATACCTCTCTTTTTCAATACTAATCAGAGTTTTTGACGATATATTTACTTGCTTAACTGTTTATTGTCAGTCTCCCCAATTAGCCTATAAGCACAGGGACTGTGCCTGTTTTGATTAAGTTTAAATATCCAGTGGCCACAGGCATTCCTGTCATAAGATAGGCAATCAATAAATATTTCATTAGATGAAAAATTACAAACATAGCTCCCTAGACCCAACATGGAGGCACCCTAAAGGATGGTCTACTCTACATGGTTACTTTCCCAAAATAGTTGATAAATATCTATAGTACGCATGAGAAAATAAAGGTTTGACTTCCTTAGCAGGTGGAATTGTGTAATGGACTAACTTCCAGGTTTGGTAGAAGACAGATCTCAGTTTGAATATTGACTTATCTTCTTATTAGCTGTGTGATGTTAGGCTGGTCAGTTTGCCTTTCTCAGCTCTCTATTTTCTTATCTGAAATGTAGGGTAAATATACTCAGCATTACATTGTATAGATTAAATGATAGATATTGACACAGAGTAAACACATCATAAATGATTAGTATATCTACAACCCTGTAAATGGCCCCTGAAGACTTTGCCTTATTCATTGCTTCTCTTTCTGAGAATAACTCAGCATTATTCATATCTCTGGCTCCCTCCTCTTAGTCTTATTATGTGTCCAGCATATTCCAGGGATTCTGCCATTTGAGAAATATGGTACAGAACATTTCTCTGATTCTTTTATCTATGTCATTTTTAATTGGCCCCAGTTGATGAGGGACATCATCTTAATTCTTTTCTGTTTGCTTTAGGGAGCTTTACTATTTGTACCTCTAAGGGTGCAGCTGGAGGAGTGAAGGGCCTTTTACCAGAGAGCCCAGATCCACCACTTGTGGTTCCTTGGGCAAGTCACTCAACTCTCTAAAACACAGCCCCAACCCACCCACTTCACTCTATCTCCTTGCCCTGGTCCTGTATATGTTTCCTTACTGGCCTCTCTGTTTGCACTCTGACACCTAAAATCCTTCTGCCCACAGTAGCAGGATGATCTTTCCATACCATAGATCAGATCACAGCCATCTGCTGCTTAAACACCCACTCTTGCATACAGGTGTCTGACTGTACTGAGAATCTGCACTTCACAGCCATATACGACTTGCTCCTGCCTCCCTCCTCAATCATCTCTCCTACCCCCCTCCTTTGCTCACCATACCTGAGCCCCACTTGCCTTCTTCCTGTTTCTTCAAATACATACTCTTATCGTATATTTGTGCTTACTGTTCCCTGCCTCTGAAACCTTCTTCCACTCATTCTTTACCTGGCTCCTTCTTCTCCATTTCTCCATAGTGAATTCTTTGTTGACCATTCAGTTTAAAGTAATCTGCTAGTCATTGCTATATTTTGTTTTCATTTTAGCACTTATTTTCCTGCTTGTGTAAGTGTTTATTTATTATATGACTCCTCTGACTAGAATAGTTTCCACGTGACAGCAGGAACCTTGTTGTATTTGTTACTATTGTTTCTCTGCTATATAGAGCAAAGGCTAGAACATACTAAGTACTCATGGAATGTGGAGTGAATAAATGAGTTAGATCTGGGTGCCTCATCAGAAGTAGATTAGTAAAGAGGTTAAGATCACAGACTCTGAAATCAGAGTTGCTAGATTTGACTTTACCTCTGGCTCTTTGTAGGAAACGCAGTTCTTTCATCAACAAAATGGGCATAATAACTATTTCACAAAGCTTTTTCAGGTTTCAATGATATAATGCACAGCTATTAATATTCTGATTCCATCTTTTTTTATGCTTTTCTTTCCATCTAGACAATATTAGGACAAGAAGTTTTTGAAGTGTCATCTCAATTTTATTCCTCAGTTACACTAGCGACATGAAACCAGGAAACCACACATTCAGTGTATCTGAATTCCTCCTCCTGGGCCTGTCTGAGCATCAGGGAAAGCAGCCTCTCCTCTTCAGCATCTTCCTGAGTATGTACCTGGTCACTGTGGTAGGCAATGTTGTCATTGTCATGGTCATTGCCTCTGATCCACACCTCCACACCCCTATGTACTTCTTCCTGGCCAACTTTTCCCTCACTGACCTGTGTTTATCATCTACCACAGTCCCCAAGATGTTGGTGAACATCCAGGCCCAAAGGCATACCATCACCTACACTGGATGCCTGTCTCAGATCTACTTCTTCCTGTGGTTCATTGGTCTAGATGTTTTCCTACTGGCAGTGATGGCATATGACCGGCTTCTGGCTATCTGCCACCCGCTTCACTATACCTTGGTCATGAGTCCCAGATGCTCTATCCTGCTGGTGATCATGTCCCTAATCCTTGCTCATTCATACTCTCTAACCCACACAATTCTCTTGGCTCAATTATCCTTCTGCACTGACAACATCATCCACCACTTCTTTTGTGAACTCCTCCCCATGTTGAAGCTCTCTTGCTCCAATACTTATGCCAACCAATGTGTGCTGATATACTGGGGAGGGACATTAACCATCTTGATCCCCTTGCTAATCATCATTTCTTATGTCCGCATTGTGGCTGCCATTGTGAGAATCCCATCAGCAATTGGGAAGTGGAAGGCCTTCTCCACGTGTGGGTCCCACCTCTCAGCAGTTTGCTTGTTCTATGTGTCTGCTATTGGGGTGTACTTCATTTCCTCCACTACTGATTCAGCCAGCAAGGACAGGATTGCAGCAGTGATGTATGCTGTGGTGACCCCCATGCTGAACCCATTCATCTATAGCCTGAGAAACAAAGACATAAAGAGTGCTTTGGGGAGATTCCTGAGCAGAAGGGCACTCCAATCTCCATGACGTTAAATACACCATTTTGGTCAGGGGAAATCAATTTATAGAGTTGTCATGGTACCTATGTCCAAATCCTGCATCTGCCACTTACTAGCTTTCCAACATAGGGCAAGTTAAATAACCTCATTGAGCCACAATCTCCCCACTCATTAAAGGAGGTAAAATAATATTTATCATGTAGTGTTTCTGGGAGACTTAGAATAAAAATTGTACAATATGTAAAGTTATTTTTTCCCGGTCTTATGCTTAGATCTTCATTTTCTTCAGCAATATTCAACATGTGACTCTGAGGAAGATATTTTCATTGTACAGAAGAGAAAGAGAAGGCTCAAAAGGTTAAATTACTGGCCTCAATATAAACAGCTTATAAGTGACAGAGCCAGAATTTGAACCCAGACATCTTATTCCAAAATGCATACACTTAATGATTACACTCCGACTAAACAAACATGAAATCTACTTATTCCTCTCAATTACTAGTTTTCTCTCTTTCATTGCTTCTTTCACACTGTTCACATACATAGTTCTAACAGCAACTTCTCCCAATACTAACAAATGATTTGAAGATGAGGCAAGGCAAATAAGAAGATAGAGGCTGGAAGTGTGAACAGCCTCATAGATGTTGTTATCTCCCCAAAGGAGCATGCCCTCTGCTTGAGCATAAGTCTCTAGTTAGATACTCTCAAATGACTTATGAATCAAGCCACTTGACCAGAGAGAAGGGTACCTGGACCGCATTATTTGGGACTCTCATTAAGTTTTCTTTACTGGGCCGTCATTCTTCAGCACTATGCCAATAGTGTATGTTTAGATGTATTTTAAAATATAATTCTATCAATTTCATTATTGAATCTCTCTTAGGGATGCTGCTAAAGATATATCCTCACAACCTACACAGAGGATTTTTCAGTAACTCAGAGGAGAAATATTGGAAACTGCCCTGTACTCTGTCAATTTCTTTGCTACTTAATTGTGACTTTACTGTGATTTCACTGATGAACTCAGATTTTAAACATACTTTTAAATAAAAATAAGACTTACATTGGAGTTAAAAATACCTGAGTTTACGTATTAGATCTACTATTCACTGTCCTGGGGACTTTCAGCAAGTTATCAACATCTTTGAGCCTCAGTTTACAAAGATAAAGTGAATAGTAATAGTAACTATAGTAGCTGTGATCTAAAGCTGTTGTGAGAATTCACATAAATGATAACACATATAAAGTGCTTAGCACAGTGTCTTACACCTATGGTGTAATCTGCAAATTCTGCTTAACACAAATCATACCCAATTTTCTCTTCTCTTCTTTTATTTTCTGTCTCTACTCTTCTCTCCCCATCCTCTCCCTTCTCTTCTCTTCCCTCCCCCCCATCAGAGAGAAGCTTGACATTTGCAATTTTAAATGTACAAGATGATGTACCCAGCCAAAGCTTTGTCTTAGTGAATGAATTAGTGGTACCAGGAAATTGCCTCCAGCTGTAAAAAGACATTGCAGATGTGTCTCAATATGAAGGCTGTATCACGGCCCCAGACCACCTTCTCCTCGAATGTGCATGTGATTGCAATTCTCTGCTACTATTCATGCTTTCTAGTGATGCCAACCAGGGTTACAAAAGCAGCAGCAAATCCTTGACTTTTCCTGCTGCCTGAAGTCTAGTCAAATGTTGATTTTTACCACCCTCTCTTGCTTTCTAGTGTTTGAGGATCACTTAAATCATAAGCATCCAGTGACCAATGAATAAATGGCCAGGGACAATTTTAAATGGAAGTTTGCAGTCATCATACGTTATAAAATTAGCATCAAGGAAATGATTGGAGACCCTGAGATCAGGAAAATTAAATTTCCATAGCACATCACCTAAGAGCGGTAGCTTCTCGTTTCTTTTCTTGATGTAAAACTATACCTTTCCGTATTCTATTCCTCCTGCCTTGAAAAACTCCTGTTTTCTGTTTCGCAATGACAGACCCTCACTTCAAGACTCTTCACAAATGTTACCTTCTAAGTGAAGTCCTCCTGGAGTCCTCTATTCAGAGGGAATTATTAATTGACTCCTGTATGTGCCAGTAGACTTTTGCAACCTTCTCTGCAAAACATTTATCTCACTCTACTGCAAATATCTTCTAATATTTATCTATTTGGGGGCCATATGTTTAGCTGCTTGAGGATAGAAAATGTCCTAAAATGCTGTAATTAAAAGAGTACAAAACTGGTGAATGAATAAACAAATAAAGAAGTGAATAGAATAGAATACCCAGACATGGAAATTTAGTGTAGATAAAGATAGAAATTCAAATTTCTGATACAAAGATGCTTTATATAATAAATATACTGGGACAAATGGGTAGCCATTTGGCATACAAGCACTAGAAGAAAACATGGCAAATTCCTCTTTAATATCAGTGTAAAGAACAGCTTTCATTCAAAATCAAGGAGCAATAAAAGTTTGATAAATTTAACTACATGAATATTTAAAACTTTTCATGGCAAAGCAACAGTGTGAACAAAGTAACTGCAATTGACAAACTTAAAAAAGATATTTACAATGTAGATCACAAATAAAGACAAATGGCACTTTAACCAAGAGATCAAAACAAATAACACCAGTAGTGAAACATACTAACTCAATTTACTTCCTGATATGATATAATAAGAAGGATACAATTTCACTTTTGCGATAGGTCAAAATCGTATAATCTGAGTTCAAGCATGAGGAAACATCTGACCCCTCCAAATTGAGAGTTTCTACAAAATAACTGCCCAGTACTCTTCAAAAGCACCAAGGTCATGAAAGACAGAGAAAAAAACTATACAAAATTAAAAGGAATTTCAATAGTGAAATGCAATGCGTGACCCTAGATTGGATCCTGGCCTGAAAAAGGGCACTACTAAGACAAGTGACAAAATTAGAATGAGGTCTGCTGATTACTTAATAGAATTTTATCAACACTAACTCCTTGACTTTGATAATTATACCATAGTAATTGGGGGAGCTGGTTATAAGGTATATGAGAATGCTTATTACTATTTTTGCAATATTTTGGAAGTCTAAAATTATTTCATAATAAACAAATGTAAAAAAATTAAAAAAAAAAGAAATCAACAACAATAAAATATGTAGGAAAGCCATAAATATTTGGAAACTAACCATCACACTTCTAAAAAAAAGAGTCAAAGAACAAATAATAAAGGAAATAAGATAATATTTCAATTCACAAGATATTGAAAACACAACATATCAAAGTTGATGAGCTTCAGTTAAAGCAATGCTTAAAGGGAAATTTACATTGAAAGAGAAAAAAGTATCAAATAAATGAAGTAGGGTTCTATCTTGGGAAGCTATAAAATGAAAGACAAGATACACCAAGAGTAAGCAGAGGAAAAGAAATAATAAAGAGAAGTACAGAAAGTTGATTCTTTGAAAAGATTAACAAAACTGATAAACAGCTACTAGACTCAGTAGGGAAAAGGGGGGAAACAAATTAGTTACATCAAGAAGGAAAGAATGATTACCACTGCTAAGTGATGATAAACTTTATGGGAACAAATATGTCATATTGGATGAAATTGACAAATTCCTTGAAAAATAAAGCTATTCAAAACTGACACAAGATTTAATAGCTCTGCGAATACATTTAAAACCATTTAATTGTACAATTTAAATGGGTGAATTGTATGAGTTGTGAATTATATCTCAGTAAACCAGTTACCAAAAAAATAGTTAGGTGATTTAACAGCAAAGTGAACTCACGGAAAATAAGATTAGGGAACTCATAGCTGAATCATAAAAAGAAAAGAAATCAAAAGAAAAAACATAACAGAACCTAAAAGCCGTAAGGAAGACACTCAAAAGGTGTAATATACACATGCATATTTATTTAAAGCCCCAGAAGGAGATGATGGAAATAATGGAGCAGAGGCAGTGTTCAAAGTGATAGAGTCTGAGACCTTTCCAAAACCAATGACAAACATCAACTCACAGATTCAAGAAGTCAAGTGAAATCAAAGCAGAGAGAATACAAATGAAAATACATCAGTCATATTACAGACAAACTGCTAAGTGCCAAAGAGAGAAACTTCTCAAAAACAGCAAGCAATTAGTGGGAAAAGTAGGAAGAACAAAACTAACAGCTGATAGAAGTGGAAATATAAATGCCACCACACCCCTGACCTCTGGCGGAATCGTATTCAGTAAGGTTTCTCAGAGGATCTCTAGAAGGATTGTACAAAGTTGCATACAGCATAATTCACACAGTATTGTATCCTTCATTGGCTTGTCTTTCTTCTCTGTATCCTTTTCCCTTATTCATGTTTCCTAGAATCATCACTAAAATAAACTCCTGCAACCATGTCTTTGTCTCAATATCAACTTTGAAGAAACTCAAACTAACGTATTTGGTAACAAAATTGGCTCTAAAATAAAATAAACAGATCTTCACTATAGAGTTCTGAAATTGATTGCTTGCTGTTCAGATGGTAACAAGGACACTGCTGGAGATGAGTGGGCAGTAGTAACACCTAGTGTGTGTAGCTTCACAATCAATAAGACTCTCCATTATAGTGGATTGGAGATGGATAGAGATAGAAGGAAAAACACCAGATTATGCAATACCTCTATCACTGAAAAAATAAAAGTTAAGTCTAAGAATCATGAATTTAGTTTGCTTTTGCTCTCTTTCTTATACATACTGAAGGACAATGACAGACTCAGCTCAGGCAGCTATTCACTGACAGTACCCTGTGAAAGCCAAATGGCTCCACATAACCACTTAAAACAATCGGCCAAAGTGTAGTTTGTCCTGAAAATCAGACACATAATCTGATCACATGAATTTGAGGAACATAGCCCTAGAAGGTATCCTATTCTGAATTCAGGGTTCTGCTAAGGAAAGCGTGGAAATGTGAGACCTGTTATTGGGATATTTGGATGAAGTAATTTGAATCCGCAGAATCTTTTAAATCTTACAGATGGATGGAAGCATCGCACTTCCCTTTGGCAGAGAAGAGAGAGCACCCACTGCCTGATTACTGTGAAAAGGTTTTGTGATATATTTAGCATTTGGCTACAGCTTATTTCTCTCTCTGATTCTGCATCCTTGCAATGTAAGTGGATCTCCTTCCATTAAGAAGTGAAATTTTCACCCCAGAGTATGGATAGACTGTAAGTCTTGCTTTTGCCAATAGGGCAATGGCAAATTTGACTCAAGCAAGGATTTGAAAAGTGCTTGTTTTCTTGCTGTTCTTGGAGCACTGGAAACATGTGAACAAGCCTAGGCCAGCCTGTTGTATAATGAAAGACACATGATCCTGTCTCCCTCCAATGCTTCAGTTAAAAAGCAGCCAGTCTCCAGAAGTACAGCTGCCCAGTTGATGGGCTGCTGACTGCAGACACATTTGTAAACGTACTCAAAACCACTAAAAGATTTACCCAGCTGAGCTGAATCTAACTGCTAACCCATAGCAAAGTAAAGCAAGCAAGTGATTGCTGTTGTTGTTTTCTAAACACTAAGTTTGGAGGTGCTTTGTTATGTAGCATTAGATAATTGATAAAACCCTCTTCTGAGGTGGATGACAAGATGATGTTTGCCTTCTTCAAAATTCCTGCCTCACTCATTCTCTAGACTAATAATTTGGAATAGCTTTCAGTATAGCCCCAACAGGAAACAATAGTCTTGGCTACGGGAATATTTACCTTATTCATCAAAAGGGGAGTGAGACTTGGCTAACACATGCCACTAATAACTGAAGGAATACAAATACAAGTGGATCCTCATGATGTTGGACAAGGAAAATATGGAACATAAGACTGGATAGGGTAAAATTGTTTGACCCGGGAGCACTCTCATAAGACTCAGGAGACAGGAACACCTAGAATCAGTTCTCATACACTGCTGGGATCATCAATAAGCTTGGATATGATGGTAGCCTACAGTAAATGAAATGCAGATGCTAGAACACCTTAGCAAAATATCAAGGAAGAGGTCAGAATCTCAGGGGTGTGGCCATGTTACAATAGGTTTATTCTATGAGATCAGAGAACACACTAGCTAACAGTTTTCCCCAAGAAGGGACAGAAGACACTCCCTTCAGTAGAGCAATAAACACACCAGTGAGGAGGACAAGAGAATTCCTGAGAAGTTGAATAACGGCTCTCCTCCCTATGACAGAATTGACAGAAAGTGTTAACATGGAGCATGGCTTCCTGACATCATCAGAGATAAAATTTCCGGATTATTCAGAGGCTCAGGTGGTGGCACTTAACCTTCAGAAGGAATGTAAATAAAAATACAAAATACCAAAATGTGCAGCAAGGCCAGAACTCCTATAGGGATCTGTTGAAATGGCTAATTTACCATGGAGTTTCTAGGGCTGAGATAGATGGGTAGCCAAAGAGGGTATTGCTTAAATTATATAACGAAAAAAATCAGAAATTATCAGTGAAAACCTGATGGTGCTTTTGCAATAAACAATCAAGATCCCTCACCCACTTTTTTTTTTTTTAAAGATTTTATTTTTTCCTTTTTCTCCCCAAAGCCCCCCCAGTACATAGTTGTATATTCTTCGTTGTGGGTCCTTCTAGTTGTGGCATGTGGGACGCCGCCTCAGCGTGGTTTGATGAGCAGTGTCATGTCGGCGCCCAGGATTCGAACCAAGGAAACACTGGGCCGCCTGCAGCGGAATGCGCGAACTTAACCACTCGGCCACGGGGCCAGCCCCCCTCACCCACTTTTAACACTTGAGTCAGTGTGCAAGCGTGCAGCAGCAAGCCAACACACAATGGAAATGTTTTCTTTTGGATTAGGCTCAAGCAGAGCCAGAGAACCCAAGTAACAGGGATGATCAGCCCAAATCCCCATGTCCTCCTCCTTGGTTTCAGTTTCCTTTCACTCAGCTCATACTACTCTCCTGCTGGGGTGGAAAACACTTGAACCTGGCTCAAGGATAAAATCGTGATACATTGTGATGAGCTGAAAATGGAGTATGTATACCGCCAACAATCTATCTTATAATGTAAAACCCCAAGAGTAACTCTAAAGAACAGTGGTGAGAAAATCCTTCTAGTGGGCAGATCATTAAGCAATCCACTTGCTCATCTTTTTTGAATGGAGTTAGAAGCACAAAGACAAGAATATAACAGACTCTTTGGAAGTGATGAATGCTCACTCTGATAATATTGCTAGTACAATTTAAAATAATGCATAAAAATAAAATACAGTTATTATTCATAGATAGAACCATACATAGTGGGTAGCAGGTCTCAAAGGGCTTTTATATAGAAGTGGAGAATTAAGCAGATAAAGAATAAACAATTGAACTGGGTACTAAAACATTAAACCAGGAATAAATATTTAGGAACTTCTTGTTGCTGTCAACATGCTCTACCTCCCACTGAGTTTTATTTTAATATGGCAAATAACGTACTAGGTATTTTCATAGCTCATTTCATCTGTCCTTTTACTGCCAGAAAGGAAATCCCACAACAGAGTTCTCAAACCTGTTTGCACTAGACTTACCTGTTTTATTTTGTTCTCATGAAAGATACTAGGATCTCACCTCTACAGAGTTCTGGAGCTCAAGGGAATACTAATCTGCAGCCAGAATTCAAAAGCATTGACAATGGAAAGTAGGGAAAGATAATCACAAAAAAAACAGAACTGATCAAGAAACTTTATGGAAACTGAACTGGGAAAGAAAGGGCAAGACACACATTCAGAGAGGTAACCACCACCAATCATTTCCAAAGTTGGGCTGGAATGGCTTGAAGAACTAGCATGCCCTTATTGTAAATAGCCTGTCCCTATGAAATCTTCACTCCTCTTTCTTCACCAGTCCAAATGACCTGACAGTTCAAGTCTCAATAAAATGTCACCTCAGGGTAAAACTGTACCTGACCATCATTAGGCAGAATTATTTTTCTTCCTTCTGTGCTCCAACACTTGTTATGGCAACTATCACCATCTGATTTGATTAACACTAAACTGAACACGTGTCTGTCTCTACCCTGTATAGACATGGTCATTATCTTACTCACTTTTACATTTTGCCAATACAGGATATTACAGTGACTGGCACAAGGTAGGCATCAGCGTACGCACATTAGCTTAATATGAATCTGTCTCTCAGTACAAACATTAGGATTGAGAAGTGGGATATGAAAGCATGTAAGAATTTGAACTCCAGAGTCAGAGAAGAAAGACATTTCAACCTTCTCTTCCCCACTTAGTAGTTATAGTTTCCCCACTTGTAAAATGTGATAATCATAGTGCCTAATCCAAGATGGTTAAAATTGGGGAACTAAATGGCATAATACATTTAAAGTGTTAAGAAAGTAGAATAAAATATTAAGCTTTATGGGGAAATCACCATGATTGTACCTTTATTATAGTTAATTGCATATATGTACAACTAAACACAACATGGAAAAGTGAATTCTATAAGAGCATGGAATCAATAACTCCTCTGTCTGACACAGCATCTGGCAAACTGGGGAAACTAATAAATTCTGATTGAGTTCTATGTTAAAAAATATTCATACTTTCATTAGAATAACAGCAAGTAAGTGAAGTTTTAATTGACATCGCTTCTATCTAGCTGAGATTACCCTACACAGCATCAGGGATTTTTTACAACATTTATAACACAATGCACATCCTTCATGAAATACATTGATTACATATGTTGTCAGATTTGGGAGTTTAAGAGAATGATTTCTAGTTTACTTTTCTCTAACTCCTAAGTAAATGTGATAGAGGATGATATTGCTCCATAAACACAAGGGTTCTCCAGAGTGTAGCATCAAAATATGGATGTAGCATTAAAGTCCCTGTGAAGAGAAAGTGTGAATTCCAAAAAGCCTTCTCAGTGCAGTCTTCATATCCTTGTTCCTGAGGCTGTAAATGAAGGGGTTCAGCATAGGAGTCACAACTGTGTAAAATACAGCTGCAATTGTGTACTGACCCCGTGACTGTGATGGAGAACGGCACAAATAGACACCGATTGCTGCACCATAGAACAAGAAGACCACAGTGAGGTGAGACCCACAGGTGGAGAAGGACTTTTGCCTGCCAGAGGCAGAGGGGACTCTGAGGATGGTGGAGAAGATGTATGCATACGATAAGGTGATGAGGGAGAGAGGACCAGTAAGTACTATGGAGCCCACAGTGAACAGGGCTACCTGATTGGTGCAGGTGTCTGAGCAGGAGAGCTGCAGCAGAGGGATCACATCACAGAAGAAGTGATGGATGGTGTTTCCTGCACAGAAAGAGAGCCTTGCCATTAGCAGGGTATGTAAGAGGGCAGCAAGGTTGGTGAGAACCCAGGATGCTGTGAGCAGGAGCACACACACAAGAGGACTCATGAGTGTGGAGTAGTGAAGAGGCTTACAGATGGCCACATAGCGGTCATAGGCCATCACCCCCAAAAGGAAGTCATCCAGTCCTCCAAACATCATGAAAAAGTACATCTGAGCCAAACACTCCCCATATGATATGGTCTGATTATGTGTCCGGATGTTCACCAGCATCCTGGGGACTATGGTAGAAGAAAAGCAGCCATCAGCAAAAGAGAGGTTGGCCAGGAAGAAGTACATGGGGGTGTGGAGGTGTGGGTCAAAGCCAATGGCCAAGATGATGAGCAGGTTTCCCACGACAGTGACCAGGTACATGCCCAGGAAGATGCCAAATAGGAGTGGCTGCTGCTCTGGCCTCTCAGAAAGACCCAAGAGGAGGAATCCAGTGACACTGGACTGGTTGATTCTGTCCATGCCAACACTCTGGGGGGAAAGAAGAGAGACAGGTCAAAAATTGTAGAAAAGGTGGTACTTTTAGCCCTCTCTAAAAGAGACACCTCTCATCTAATTCACATATGTGTATATCCCAACTCACTGGATCTTCCCTCCAAGGTCTGCCCATTGTTACTTTACCTGGAAAAGGAGAGAAGCAAGCAGAGAGATTAAAATGAAAACGCAAGATGATAAGTACTGGTTTGAGAAGTGAGTTCCAGGTTACTTCCATCCTTGCTATATATTCACCAAGATTCACATTCCTTGGCTTCTAGGTCCTCAGCTCATCTAATGTCCAAGCAATAAGAGCTGCCACGTTGAACCCAAAGCACTATACAATGCAGAATCTAATTAAATACTCATAAATTTTATTACATACATTTCATAAATGAGTTTTCAAAACTCAGTGAAGTCGCCTGCGCAATATTGCAAAGAAGATAGTAATTGCAAACCGAGACTCTTGTTACCACTTCCCATGTCCTTCAATACCATGTATCATAGCCACCTTCTGAACTTAACCTCTCTTCTGCAGGAGGCAGATATAGATGACTCACCTTGTAAGGGAGTAGTTCCCACTACTCATCTCAGGATGGTCTGAAAGACAGAAGGCAGAGAAGCTGACTGGAATCTTTGGAAGTATTGGAAGGAAAACATAACCCTGCAGCTTTCTCATAGCTCTCACCATATTTATCTGGCCCAAGTAGCATTTATTATCAGAGAAACTCACCCTGTTCCTACAGCTCTCCCTTGTAGTCTCAGAGGGCCATGCTTCAAGCGCTCAGGGATCTTCTTAGCCTATCACAAATGAGCAGGGCAAGAGGGCCCGGGGATGCTGGTTGTATTGGGCCAAACTAGAAAGCATCAACCTAAATTACAGTGATGGATGTTAACTGCGCTTTACACATGTTGTCACGGAAGTATTTCTAGGTTCTGGGCCTCTGGGGTATGATTCTCTTAGGTGATCCTCAGACACAAACATGAAGTAATTGCTCTAGCTTCATACTTTGGCTTTCTAGGCCAGCACTCACCTAGGAGCACCAAGGAGGAGGGAGTGCAGTGTATTGGTAGTTTTGCACTTGATAAGGTTTGTCCCCAGAGATATGTGTGTATCTCTATTCTTAGTGTGGTAGTTGAGCTGAGGTATCCCCTGGGACAGCTAGAAACGGTGGCAGAAGGGAGTCAGAACAGGAGGTGGAGTACAGCCAATTTTGATTCCAAACCTGGCTAAAAAATTTCCTGGCCTCACTACCTTGGTACAGGTTGTTTGACTTCTATGAGAATTTGGGTTTCAAGTTGTTGCTAGGAGGGTGATTAGCTTACACTGCTGCCTCCCACACACCACAATAATCCTTGAGAACTGAGACAAACAAAAAGTCTAGGAAATCAACAGTAATAATAAAAAGTGAGAAACCCATGGGGATAAGGAAGACAGTTATGAGCTGGAATGTCATGTGGGTGGGGGCAGAAAGCTAGGTTGAGACTTGACATCTGGAGGAGGTTTATTGCTTGTCTGTGAGAAGATATCAGGAAAAAAGTGAATTCAAGTCTGCACTTGCCTCTATTCTGTTTACATTTCTACACAGAAGTACTTCTGGATAGTGAAATCGAGGAAAGGTGATGTTGAGCATTTAGCTGAGTCATTCACTTTTCAGCTCTTTCCACCAAAACCCCAGGGTTGAGGTATTACTATAAGAATGCTTCTTTCAAATCATTTCTGTCTCATCCTAGTGGTTTGACGATAAAGACATGACACAAAATGTTGGCAAATGGAATGCTAAAAAGTGGGAGAAAATAACTGTAATTCATGGTAAATGTAGCCTTCCCACTTAGGGCTCATCTCATCTTCTCCTTAAACTCCCAGGACTGACGTGACTCTTAGTTCATCCCTTCTGTGTATTGCCAGAAATAACATCTGATACTATAAGGAGAATGTGTATTCACAGGACAATAATAATGCAACTATCTCAAAAAGCAAAACAAGAAAGTACACAATGTAGAGTATGAACACAGAAGACATATAATTTAGAATGCATAAAATATAATGAAATAAATGAAGTTATGATCAATAGAAAATCAGAAATGCAGAAAACCATTAATATTAGGTTAGAAAAAATATTACTAAACCAAATAAAGCAATTGATTTAAGATATATCTGAAAACAAGCAATGTATGCTTAAAAAATGAGGAGTTGCAAGATCAGATTATAGAGGCCCCTAGGTGAAATAACTTAGAAATGACAAATAATTAGAAAATAAAAAGTTAAGAGATAAAGTGGATTGAAATAGAATTGTCAAAAACCAAGCAATAGAATGTAAGTCAGAAAACAATGTTGGAATAGGGACCACAGGGCCTATCCCTCTGCAGAAACACTGAAAAACATAGCAAAAGTGTCAGAATCAACCTGGAAGGTAGTAAAAGGTTTACAGAAACTTCGTAGCATTTTATCATAGCTTTGCCCCACCCACCTCCCTGGTGAGATGGCAGTCTTGAAGATGGCAGCCCATGTTCCTATTGTGGGTACCTCATCCCAGAGGGAGTAGAGCATACCTTGTTCTCAAAGAATTGTGTTTATCTGCTTTGACCTTTCTTTGGGTTCCCTGAGGAGCTAATGCAAGGGCCTGCCTTTGTCTCACCTAACTCAGAATTTTCTCAGAGCATAGAAGGAGCTATGTAGAAGGAGTTCCTTGAAAACATTGAAAGCCAAGTAAACAAGCCACTGCCACTTGGGACAAAAAATAGCATTTAGGGAAAAGAATAGTCATGCTGAAAGTCAGGAAGAAAAGCTAAGAATGAGAATCTTTTGGTAATAAAGGCTTTGAAAAGCTCCCATATATACTGGGAAACCAAGAAAGCCACATGTATGTCTAGAGAAGGACAGATGCTCAGAAAAGACCTGAGAAGATCATAAATTCTCACCTACGGCTGATCTTTAGATTAAGTGCAAGCAAGGAGTAAAGGCTAAGATGGAGTTATAAATGCTGTGGCTAGACATTGAGGGCCTCAACACAAAGTCAATCTGCAAAAACCTAGAGATACTTTTCTTTCCTTTCTTCCTTTTAAAAGTATTTATTTATTTATTTTGGCTGCAGGCATTTAAGGAAATCTCAGTAAGACAACTAGCTAACAACTAAGCTAAAGAAAGAGAGAATTCAGAGACTAACAATCTTATCAAAAATAGTTTACAAAAGTCACCAGACAAATACAACCCATAGAAAATGACAATGACAAATCCTTGAAAAAGAGGAGAATTTGGTATTCAGAGTTACCACATAATAGTATTCAAAGTATCCAGTTTACAACAAAAAATTACAAAGCATGCAAAGAACCAAAATGTATTTCCCATTCACAGGAAAAAAGAAATTAACAGAAACTATCCTTAAGCTAAGTACAGACATTGTAGTTACTACACAAAGACTTTAAATCAACAGTCTTTAAATATACTCAAAAAGCTAAAGGAATGCAGGGGAGAAATATCTCAACAAATAGAGAATATCTAATAAATGATAGAAGCTTAAAAAGTAAGTAAATAGAAATGCTGGACCTGAAATGCACAATTGAAATGATAACTTCACTAGAGGGGTTCAACATCAGATTTAAGCAGGCAGAAGAACGAATCAGCAAAGTTGAAGACAGACCAAATGAAATCATTCAGTCTGAGAAACAGAAAGAGTAAAGAGGAAAAAACAGAGCCTAAGAGACCTGTAGGACACCATCAAGCATAGCTACATTATGCATATTGGGAGTCCAAGAGTGAGAGAAGACAGAGAAAGAGGCAGAAAGAATATATGAAGAAACAATGTTCAAAAACTTCCCAAATTCAATAAAAGTCACAAATCTACACATCCAAGAAACTTAATGATTTCCAAGTGGAAAAATTCAAAGACACACATTGTAATCAAACCGTTGAAATGCAAAGAGCATCTTGAAAGCAGCAAGAGAGAAGCTAGTCTTCATGTACAAGGGAGCCTTAAGTAAGAGTAACAGTTGATTTCTCATCAGAAACCACAGAGGTCAGAAGGCAGTGAGATGAGATATTGAAAGTGCTGAAAGAGAAAACTTGTCAACCAAGAATTCCATATCTGGCAAAAAAACTTTCCAGTCTTCTTATCGTTTATCAAGAATCTTCTAGGTGGTTATTTTTTCTGATATATATTTGGAGGTCTCTGAATATGGAGGTGGAAATTATTTAGTTGCTACATATTTGCTTCACATGGGTCGCCAAAAGCTGATTTAACATAGGTAGAATGTTCTAGTGTTAGGAGGAATATTTCTTCCCAGGCTTGATCTGTACTTCTAAGTGGAGGAAATTCAATTAGTGTGACAACTGTCCTGGTTTGCTCCCTTACTCTGCCAAGAACACCTAATTGACTAATTTGGGCACACTCATCCCAGACCCTCCCTGTGTCTTCTTGAGAACTGGCTTGCTTACAGGGAGCTCTGCTGTGCACATCCAAGAGCAAAGCAGCCTCTCACATCTGGGATGCCCTCCCTAATTCAGCACTACCTGTTTCTGGAGCTGGTTAGAAAAGCACTGAGGTTCTCACCCCAAGTCATGCCTCCAACTTAGACATTATCAAGAGGAAAGTGGCAGTTTGGTCCCCATCTGTCTTTGTCCTTGTCTTATTTATTGATTGGTTATGAACTCAACCATGAAAGCAGGGTTGTTCATTGGGCTCCCTGAGACACTCCCAACAATCTGAAAATCACAGCTCCATCACTTAGGAGCTGGGTTATACGAGAGTAGGTTATTTAACCTCTCTGAGTCTCCTTCTCTGTAATAAGAAAGTAATAATATAAATTTTTGTAATTTCAAAAATACTTAAATAACTGAGAGAACATAATTAAGGTGCTCGTGAAGACACCTGGCATGTGGGAGGGACTCAAAAAATAACGCTGCTCTTGTTGCTGCCATTCTTCACATCACCATTTTTGTCATTCTTGTGGGTCTTGTTGGCTTAACCCCTTGCCTGCTGATTAATCAGAGTCAGCCAATTAAATCATATGCTTTTTGATGGTTGTCACTCTTTGAATTCACTAAAAATAAGACATTTGGAATTTGACAAGCATATTCTTAAGCTATTTTATTGCCAAATAACATCCACCATGAAATGAGAGATTTAAAATGTCCTGGCCCAGTTCTTACTAAGAGGGATAGACCTTCAAAAGATGTTTTTAAGACATAATATTGAAATATGTCTTGGTTTGGGTTCACTAAGAAACAAGCCCTGTGACAAGGGTTTGAAGCAGTTACTTTGGGAGCTGGTCCCAGGAAACACCAGAAGGGAGTGGGGAACCAAGAGAGGAAAGGGAAGGTAGGAGATAAAGAGACACCACCAAGTGAGTTACCACTATGAATAATTAGAGGTAAGTATGGCTGGGGACCTCTGGAACCAGTGGAAAACGCATACTTCTAAGTTATTCCACTCAATTCCTATCAGCTGAGGTTGAAGTCTCCTCTTAAGAAGCATTCATTCCTTAGCTCTTCTTGCCTGCTATCCAAGTATATGTGGAACTCGAGAGATCCACTTTGACACCTCCGGTTACCAGAGATAGCTCTCAGACAGAGATGGAGATGCTGACATCTGAAAGAATATTTGTGAAAGTCACATACTTCCTGTCAGTGTTACTACAATGATATGACTTGAATGAGTGAGACGTATAAGTTTATTGGGAGTTACAAGGAATGCTCAGTGGTGGCTGGCTGGACGGAAGCGTGCACCTGCTACCACCCCCTGAGAGAAGCTTGCTTAGGCAGGCAGAGGATCAAAGCTGTATGCTTGCCAAAGGGAGTTGTCCCTGTATGACCTGCATTCCAAGGACCAGAGCTCCCCTGGAGGACCTCCATCTTCCCTCAGATCATGATTGTCTTTATGTTAACTATCCCATGAGAAAAAACTGTGGTTGCTAAGTCCAAAACTATCATCATGAGTGCTGGCACATAGCCCAGACAAGGGGCTTCAAGGATGCCTGGCTTAAAGGACACATAGGTTGGTGTCCCTATACTCCACCCCCCATGCGTCTGAAAGACCCTTACAGTCTTATTGTGCCAGTCTTCCATGATTTTCCTCAAGCCAGACAGAGAGGGATACTGTAGATAGAGACCAAAACAGCAATAGAGAGCACAACATGAAAATAAAAGAAGTAGTAAAAAGGCAAGGACACCAAACGAAACAAGTCACCAGGAGGAGGGGAGGGACTGTATCCAAGCAGATACTGGGTCAGTGTGCAGGTTGTCAATGGCCTGTACGTGAGTATGTACGGAGGTCATTGCAGAGCAAACATTATGAACATAAACAGGGATATATATATATATATACACACACACACATAGCATTTTACTTTGGTCAGGGCATAAGTCCCGCCTTGGGCTGCAGTAAGCGTGTCCAAAAACCCATCATATTTTCTACACTACCTGTCTCATTCAGGAGATTTCTTTATTTAGGAGAGTTACTGTGTGTCTAGTATCACTGAGGGTTGCTGCCGCATGTTGGGCTAGGGCAGACACTTGCCATCTTATATCAACAAATGCAGCCTATGGGGAAAAAATAACAGGTGGTTAAAACCATCCTGCAGTGTGTTGCACATGAAGGCATGCACGGACTGCCTCCCAATTAGAAGGAATCTGTTGAAGGGAAGACAGGATGTATGCAGGGATATAGGGGTGCCCCAATGTGCCTCTGCCAGTCCAATTATAAGGCAGATTTGGCCAGCCATGTGTTCCACAAGCACACAACCACCCCCGAGGAGAGGCATAGGCTCCTTTGATGGTGTTATTTTGTATTCCCAGACACATATTAGCAGTAATGATAATTGTTTGGTTACACATTGCCTTAGGCATCCACCCTATGCTTTTTGAGATGCTTTCATTTGGTGGTACAGAGTCATTGTGACTTTCAATGCACCAAGGAAGGGAACCTCATAATTCTATTTGTGCATCAGTTTACCATCGTATGCCATCAAAAACAGAGTACATTGCCTTTGGGCTTATATTAACCTGCTCACATACAAGCTGGAAGATGTACTTTTGAAAGGCAGCTTAAGAGGGCAAGGACAGATTACTTGGTGGGAGAGGGTAGAAATGGGAATGAGGGTGACATTCCTCCACTCTCGCAGGGTTCTCTAGTCAGAGGTGTTCGCAGCTTGGAGAAGCCATGGTAACTCCATGGTAGAAGAAAGAGGTATCTCGCTACATACCTAGCAGTTGGAGTGATTTTGTATGTCAGCAATGGTATGTGCCAAAGCAGTGAAGAAACTGGCAGACATTGTCCCATGGACAAAAAGTAAGATGTTTTGAAGGGACTAGAACAGGGAGGTCATGACCATCCAGCAAGACACACACAGTTGTAATGTCTTGAGTCAGTATACTGGCCTGAGGTTCCAGACCATGCTGGCAATACCAAACTGCTTCTCCAGTTGGTGTTGGTGCTGCAGGGGCAGTGGTATAGGATAAGGGAGGAACGACAGCACACCAGGGGGAAAGAATGAATGCAACTTTGGGAACTGGAAGTCCTGGTTTAGTAAGATGCAAGATTTGGTGTGGACTCCCCACGAGGAAGGGTGTTACTGTGATATTCTGTTCTAAGCCTATTTCCCAAGGGGCTAGGAGACCACACCTGTGGGGTCCCACCTGCCAGTCCCAGGGCCAAGGGACCACATGGGTCCTGGTAGGGAGTTCTTGTGGCAGAGGCAAAAGCAAGTTGTTCTGTGTGCACATTTGTGATTATACTGTCTCTCCTTGATTAGCTATTTTCTGTAGATGTCCTGTTATACCTGGTCCTTGTGTCAACATCTGCTATGCACTAGGTTGGGTGCACTTCTCATGTTCATTGACTTGACATATTGTCTTTGTTAGGCATCTTGTCCAGGGGGCTAGGGTCCTGTCTTCTGTCCTCAATTGTAGTTTCAGCAAGTTTCGTTCATTCCACCAGCCCAGCGGCTGTGCCATTGTACGGCAGGTGAAAATGCCAATATATTTACTTGATCAGCCCATGTCTGTAACTGGTGGCCAGTAAAATGTGTACTTTTCTCACTGTCAATGTACATAGGCACACCATATGCAACATAGAGCTGTTCTGGGCCTTTTAGGGTGGTCTTCTGTATGGCCTTCTTGCTGGAGTGTGCCTGTAGCAGTGCTGTATGTGTGTCCACACAAGAAAGGGCATACCAGAGGTCATCAGAAAGAAGCAAGGGCCCAATGTAGTCCACCTGCCAGCACTGAGGAAGATGGGGTGTTATTTGTCTTGTGTCCCAGGGAGTGTCCTGGGGTCTCTGCAAGGAATAAGCAGGGCATGACTGACGGACCTACATCATATCAGCACAGCACAGGGAGAGGCCCCAGGCCTTGGCAATAACCTATAGGGTCCTTTGTAGTTTGTGCCCAGTCTTCTTGTGTAACCATTTTGCCACCCTTTTGGCTGGAACTTCTTCCAGGAGACAAATTCAAGCTAACTCATCTGCTTGTTGGTTTCCAGGCAGCTTCATTGCCTAATGTGTAGATACATAGTATACTGTTATTATCATTCCCCAGACCCACTGTTCGATATTATCCCAGAGTCCCGCCCCTCACAATGGGCAATCATTAATAGTCCAGTTTGTGCTCATTGTGCAATCCACAAGATGAGCCCCTTATAGACTGTTCAACAATTTGGACACAATTTGGCAGGGTTTCAGGCACGGGCACCTCATCTAATGGGGTTGTTTCTCCTGTACTGTATGTTACTCGTCCTAGGATGGCAAGCAGTTCTGCACTGAGAGGACTACTGGTGAATGTCCTTCATTGTTGTAAGTATGGGTGCTGTTTTGGCAATGTCTATGTTTGGACTATTCCTGAGTGGGGCTTTTGAAAGTGTCCTGCAGCCACCCAACAATGGGCAGATGAGTAAATACTATGACTGGCAAGGAACGGATTATGGACTCTACTTGCTGGAGGGCCAGGTAAGCAGCATACAGTTGCTGATTCAGAGTGCTATACTAGTTTTCAGCTCCTTTCCATAGTTGGGACCAGAAGCCAAGGGGCACTCATTTATTGCTTTGCCTCTGCCAGAGACCCCATTTGAATCCCTCTAGGTAACTGGAAACATTGAGTTCACACAGTTGTCCTTGTGTTAAAATATCCAAGACTAGATTTGTTTCACTGACGTTTTGGCTTGGGTGAAGGCTTCCTGATCAGTTGTCCCCCAGTCCCAGATAATATCTTTGTACCAACTAATAAAAAGGACAGACAGCCTCTATCTTATCCATAACAGTAGTAGGAACCCCTTTTGTCTTACTCGACCAGACAACACCCAAGTATTTGACAGATGATGCAGATCCTTGTACTTTGTTGTCATTCATCACCCATCCTTGATGGCATAGGTAGGCAACAAGGGAGTGGGAGGTTTCTTGAAGGTCTGAAAAAAACTCAGAGGTTAATATGATATCATCAATATAATGAGATAAGGGAACATCAGGGTTTTTTGTCCACCTGGCAGTGCTATTGAGGCATTGTTCTAGGGTGGGGTGAGAAGTGACAGAAGCCATTTTGCTCATTTCCACCCCTGACAGCAAAATGTAGACCAATATATTGTCATTTTCACATGTGGCCTCTGGTCTCCCAGTACCCTAGTCACTTGCATGGTGCTGTACAGATGGGTCAGGGTTCCTTGGCCTCTCCCCAATCAAGGGGGCTGGGATTTTCCAAGGCTGTCACTGGGGAAACTGTTAGTCACCAGAACAGCCTTTGGTTGCTTACCACTTTTTTCCCAAGGGATGCTTGTTGCTCCCCAAGACCACAGCATCTGCCATGCAGACTGCTCTCTACATCTAATTCAGCCTGAGAAGCACCATTGTTGGAGAGAATGGAGGGGAAGGGAGTCCCAATCACCTGCCACTTGGGACTTGGCATCACTCTTTGCTCTGCCTCCATTCCAGGTGCCAGGGGGCTGGACCACACCGTAATTGCTCTCTTTCTGTCTGTGCAGATACTTTCTGTTCACAGCTGGTCACACTTCTGGCCTGCCTTCACTCCTGTTCATGCCTTGGAGCCATAATTAAGTTAGAGCCAGTGGATAATCTTGTCAAAGCCTCACTTTTGCTTTTTTTTCCATCTCAACTTTTGTTTTAAGCTGTTTCACAGTGCGAAGGGATAACCCCATGACCATTGTAACTGCCTGGGCTTTTGACTTCTTCCTCTCATCATTTATCATGACCAGGACCTCCCTGTCTTCATTGCAAGCCATCTGACGGTAAGGAGGGGCCATCCCATGGTTTTAACAATGACCTGGGTTTCTTTTATGCCTAGGACTTCCCCTAGGCCTTTTGCCCTTTTCGGGGTGTCCCCACACTTCTGCAGTTGGCCCCATCCATCAAGGATGGTGGTAACCAGCCCCCATATAGAGGACACTGCCCAACCCAGGATTTCCCCTGCAGAATTCCCTTCCCATCCCCCATGGTCTCAGATCTCACAAGGTTTTTCTCAGTCTCCTGGTTGGCTCACCAAGTGGTGGACCTCATACACAGTTGAGTGAGCAGTGTTGTATAGGTGGCAGAGAGATAGAAAAAAAATACCCAGAGATGACAGGCAAGACATATAGGTTTATTGGGAGTTACCTTTAGGGAATGTCCAGTGGCAGCTGTCTGGATAGAAGTGTGCATCTGCTATCATCTCCTGAGAGAAACTTGCTTAAGTATTCAGAGGAACAAAGGCTGCATGCTTGTCAAAGGGAATTGTCACTGTATGACCTGCATTCCAAGGACAAGAGCTCCCCTGGAGGGCCTCTGTGTTCCCTCAGACCATGACAGTCTTTGTGCCAACGATCCTATGAGAAACAGCAGGGTTGGGTAAGATCAAGACTGTTATCATCATGAGTGCTGGCATGTAGTTCAGACAAGGGGCTTCAAGGCTGCATGGCATAAAGAGTATGTAGGATAGTGCCCCTACACCATGAGTTCCAGACGTACACCTACCTGCCCCCATTAAATAGCAGCAACCTTACTTCCTCACAATAATTTGGATCAAGTACCGCTATGGTCTGAATGTTTGTGTTCCCCCCAAATGCATTCTGCCTGAAATGCTTTCTCCTCCTCTTCTTCTCCCTAACTCTCACTCATTCTTTAAATCTGAGGTGAAGTATCACTTTCTCAGGAAGTTTAGGTTAGAATTTTGTAATTTACACTGTCTAAACTCTCTATATTTCCCTTTCAATTCACTTATTTCAATGATATTTCAAAAAACAGTTGCCTAGGAAACTATTTAATGTATTCTTCCACTCATTCTACAAGTGTTTACTAAGTTCCTCTTATGTGCCTGACACTCTGCTAGATACTGGAGCTATCATAAAGAACAAAACATACCTTGCCTCCAAACTCACAAGCTTGTGGTCTAGTGTATAACATCTTTCATACTTTATTTTCAGTTCTATGAAAGCACAGATTCTATCTTACTCACAACAGCATCCCCTGAATCCATAGGATTTAGGTAAATAAATGTATGAAGAAATAAATATAGAAACTAATGAATAAATGAATGAGTTCTATTTGGAACACTGATTTTTTTTATTTAAAAATATTTTAATTCCAACTCTCACTGTTTGCAGACGACATGATCTTATATATAGAAAACCCCAAAGAATCCATAGAAAAACTATTAGAAATAATCAACAGCTACAGCAAAGTTGCAGGGTATAAAATCAACATACATAAATCAGTAACATTTCTATACACAAACAATGAACCAACAGAAAAAGAACTCAAGAACTCAATCCCATTCACAATTGCAACGAAAAGAATAAAATACCTTGGGATAAATTTAACCAAGGAAGTGAAAGATTTATACAATGAAAACTACAAGACTTTCTTGAAAGAAATTGACGACGACATAAAGAGATGGAAAGACATTCCATGCACATGGATTGGAAGAATAAACATAGTTAAAATGTCCATACTACCTAAAGCAATCTACAGATTCAATGCTATCCCAATCAGAATCCCAAGGACATTCTTTACAGAAATTGAACAAAGAATCCTAAAATTCATATGGGGCAGCAAAAGACCGCGAATTGCTAAAGCAATCCTGAGTAAGAAAAACAAAGCCGGAGGCATCACAATCCCCGATTTCAAAACATACTACAAGGCTACAGTGATCAAAACAGCATGGTACTGGTACAAAAACAGGTCCACAGATCAATGGAACAGAATTGAAAGCCCAGAGATAAAACCACACATCTATGGACAGCTAATCTTCGACAAAGGAGCGGAGGGCCTACAATGGAGAAAAGAAAGTCTCTTCAACAAATGATATTGGGAAAATTGGACAGCCACATGTAAAAGAATGAAAATCGATCATTCTTTTTCACCGTTCACAAAAATAAACTCAAAATGGATCAAAGACTTGAAGATTAGGCCTGAAACAATAAGTCTTCTAGAAGAGAATATAGGCAGTACACTCTTTGGCATCAGTTTCAAAAGAATCTTTTCGTACACTATAACTCCTCAGATGAGGGAAACAATAGAAAGAATAAACAAATGGGACTTCATCAGACTAAAGAGTTTCTTCAAAGCAAGGGAAAACAGGATTGAAACAAAAAAACAGCCCACTAATTGGGAAAAAATATTTGCAAGCTACTTATCCGACAAAGGATTAATATCCATAATATACAAAGAACTCACACAGCTTAACAACAACAAAAAAACAACCCGATCAAAAAATGGGCAGAGGACATGAACAGACATTTCTCCAAAGAAGATATAAGTATGGCCAAGAGACACATGAAAAGATGTTCATCATCGCTAATCATCAGGGAAATGCAAATCAAAACTACACTAAGATATCACCTTACACCCGTTAGATTGGCAAAAATATCCAAAACCAAAAGTGACAAATGTTGGAGAGGTTGTGGAGAAAAAGGAACCCTCATACACTGTTGGTGGGAATGCAAACTAGTGCAGCCACTATGGAAAACAGTATGGAGATTTCTCAAAAAGTTAAAAATAGAAATACCCTATGACCCAGCTATCCCACTACTGGGTATCTATCCTAAGAACCTGAAATCAGCAATCCCAAGAATCCCATGCACCCCTATGTTCATCGCAGCATTGTTTACAATAGCCAAGACGTGGAACCAACCTAAATGCCCAGAAACTGACGTCTGGATAAAGAAGATATGGTATATATACATAATGGAATACTACTCAGCCATAAAAAAGGACCAAATTGTTCCATTCGCATCAACATGGATGGACCTTGAGGGTATTACATTAAGTGAAATAAGCCAGACAGAGAAAGACCCCACTTATAGGTGGAAGTTAACATATAGACATGGAGAACAGATCGGTGGTTACCAGGGAAAAGGGGGGATGGGGGGAGGGTACAAAGGGTGAAGTGGTGTGCCCACAACATTACTAACAATAATGTACAACTGAAATCTCACAAGGTTGTAATCTATAATAATCTTAATTAAAATAAAAAAATTAGAAAAAAATATTTTAATTTCTAATTTTTATTTCACACTTTGCTGACTTACAGCAAAGCAAACACCTAAGTGCTACCATTCATTCAAGAAGTCGATCATTGCTGGCATTCCAGAAACTGCCTTTGTGCCTCTATCAAGTTGTTACTCCTCTCTCTCCCATAAAAGTAACCACTATTCTGACATTTTATATTAATTACTTTCTTTTCTACCATATACACGTGTGCCTAAACACTACAGTTTAGTTTTGCTTGTTTTTAAAAAATTGTTTAATGTTTATGTTTTCCAGCTTTCTTGAGATACAATTAACATATAATGTTGTGTAAGTTTAAGATGAAGAACTAGATAATTTGGCATATGCATATATTGTTAAATGATTACCATGTAAGTTTACTTAACACATTCATTATCTCACATAGTTATTTGTGTGTGTGAGGTGAGACCATTTAAGATCTACACTCTTAGCAACTTTAAAATACACAGTACAGTATTGTAAACTACAGTCACCATGTTGTACATTATATCCCCAGAACTTATTCATCTTATCGCTGGAAATTTATACCTTTTGACCTCTTTCCATTTCACTCACCCCTAGCACTTGGAAACCACCATTCTACTCTTTGTTTCTATGAGTTTGGCTTTTTTAGATTCCACATCTAACTGAAATCATATGGAGTTTGTCTTTCTTTGTCTGACCTATTTCACTTAGCATAAACCCTGAAGCTTCATCCATATTGTCACAAATGGCCCAAATTCTTTCTTTTCTCATGGCTAAGTAATATTCCATGGTATGTATATATATACACAACACTTTCTTTACCCATTCATCTGTTGACACACACTTAAGATGTTTCCATATCTTGGCTATCATGAAGAATGCTCTAATGAACATGAGGACAGTGCATATGGTTCTGTGATGATTAAATTACATAAAGGCATTTGAGCACTTTAAACAGAATGCCTGACATATAGTAAACACTTGACATTTGTAACCTGTTTTTATTGCCAAGTATGTGTGTTCAATACCTGTGTCCACGTGAGTTTAAGATTTTGAGAGGTGACTGATATGAGAGCTAATAAGAAAAGTCCCATCTCCCTTTCTAGGGAAACTAATGATTTATGTTCCCAGAATGAACAGATCACAAGTAAAATAGAAAATGTCCATCCAAGCTGGATGCTGAGAACAGTTAGAGAGTTATGAGGCAGATCAAGAAGGAAAAAATAAGAGATTATTTCCTAATCACATCATAAACCCTACAAATCAATGACAAAAACACAACCATCACATCGGAAAAATGGGCAAAAATATAGTTGGAAAATTCAAAGAGGAAAACAACTAAAATGGTAAAAAAAAAAAAAAATACGAAAACATTCCCCCAGCAATTAAGAAAATAAAAAGTAAAGTATCATAAAGTCTTGTTTCTTTGGGGAACCAGTAAAGAGTTTTCAAACAGTGCTGTTAGGCTGTGTGGAAAAGGGCACTCTCATATGCTCTTGGAGGTTGTATAAGTTGGTTCAAACTTTTTGAAGGACAAATCTGGTGGTGCCAATTGAAATTAACAATGCACATTCACTTCCATCTACCATTTCCATTTCTAGAATAATACGTGTACACAGAGATATCTGTAAGAGAAATACGTGTAGCATTGCTTTTGCAATAGTCAAAAAAAGGAGATAAGCAAGTGGCATGGGTAGGGAAATGTGGAAATGTTTATAACTTGTGTTACATCCAATATTCTATGAAATACTTTTAAAATAATGAGGTAGATATGATGGTGACATAAGAGGTCAATTATACATTGATAAGAGAAACAAACAAAACTACAGAACAATTGATACCATTTTTGGAAAAACAAAATTGTACATACACATATGTGCGTAGAAAAATGTGTGTGATTGGGTACATATGAAACATTAACAGCGATTACCCCAAGAGAGCAATATGGAAGGTGAGATACAGACTCTCATTCTTCACTTGACGCAAGTTTTACTGCTAAGCATTTTTAAAAATGTGTGTATAACTGAAAAGAAATGTAAAACTATGGTTAATGTAACTATAGTTAATAATACAATATTATATATTTGAAAGTTGCTAAGAGAGTAGATCTTGAAAGTTCTCATGACAAGAAAAAATTGTTAACTATGTGTGGCAATGAATGTTAACTAGGTTTATCGTGGTGATCA
Organism: Equus caballus; assembly: GCF_041296265.1. Taxonomy (NCBI): domain Eukaryota; kingdom Metazoa; phylum Chordata; class Mammalia; order Perissodactyla; family Equidae; genus Equus; species Equus caballus. The sequence goes on from NC_091708.1 coordinate 34,740,445, forward strand.
TTATGCAAGATATACAAATATTGAATCATTATGTTGTACATCTGAAACTAATATAATGTTATATGTCAACTACATCCCAATAGAAAAGTAAGCATGTATCACTTAAAAGAAGTGTAAAGCCAGAGGCCACATCTTCAAGAACTCAGGGCAGGAACACTCCCCATTCATGCCTTAACTGTATCTAAGTTTTAGTAGGCTTTCTTCTCAGAGTCAAATTTTGGAGCACATGTCAGAGAACCCCATGTTCAGGCTGATCTCCCAGGTCCTGGCCATCCTCCTGAGATCTCCAGAGCTGCCAAGCCACAGTCACAAATACTAACATTGGAAGCACTGCCTCATGGGCTCCACTCCCCAGAGCAGGCACCAAGTTTGGACAATGATACACTTAGGACTCCGTGCTAGTGAGAACCATGGGAATCTTGAGGAAGCACATGATAGAACCTCCCAGCACCTTTCTCAGACATGCCTTCCTGTCGCTGACAAGCAGAACCACACCCAGGAGTCTGGCTGTTCTTCCCCTTCAACCCTGACCTGATGCCTTTCTTTCTTCTGTGCTGGGCAACTTCTTATGTTTTCCTTGAGTGTACAGCTCTGAGCTGCTGTCAAAACAAGACATGGCCTCACGTGCTGCCTGAGGCAGGATAGAAGTGCCGAGCTCAGCCCATTTCAGTCCAGTCGGGGGTCCATAGGAAGGTGAATATTTTCATTTAGGGCTGCACACCACATAGCAGTTTCTGAGCACCTCAGACAGCTCCTACGCAGGCTCTCAATCATTTCTGAAGGGAGGACCATCTTTCTTAAATTTGATCCTTTGCACAATGTTGTACATATTGTGAAGTTTGTCTTTGACAAACAAAAGCAAAAAGAGGAGGATTCGTGGTAGATGTTACCTCAGGACTAATATTCCTCAAAAAAAATTGAATATATGTTTGCGTCAAAAATCATAGTTATTAGTAGTAAACAATGGATCAAAATCATATAATTGTTAGCTTTAGTTACATGAATTTGCCAATATTCACCTATTTTGATGTACACACATGGCAATTTCATATAGTTCCACTTGACACAGCACAAATTTTGAAAATAATTGCTAAATCTAAATAATAAAGTTTTATTTAAAGGTATCTAATTAACATGTTTTTAATTAGTTAATTTATCCATAAATGAGTATTACTTATTGATAGAATGAGTCAGAAAGCAGAATCTATTCAATAGCTATTTTTTGTTGTTATAATGTAGCAGCTGTTCACTCACATGAGTAAATGGGAATTGAAAGAATTTCGCTACAGTAATGTCACCCTTGAATGCTGTCCAACTAATAGGACAGAAACCAGTGGTGCATATTATCAAGAATTATTTTTAAAGATGAGCTGGCAACTACCTTAGGTCTCCTTCTTCAATTATTTTGAAGAACAAAGAATTGGAAATCCCCTGATCTGAAAATGGATTTGTTATCTGGTCAAAAAGTCATTCATTTTCTTACTATTTCTAATCGTCCCTTCGTTTAACTACTTTCCAGTTTTTATAGCCATAGTCAATGCATCTAGTAAGATTTGGGATGGAAGTATGTCTTTCCTTTGTTAACTGGGAGACAGAATAATGTATAAAGTGACATCTTGAAGTCAAATGATTTTAGAAAAGAGAAATATAGAAGTTGAGAATATGGAAACTTATTTTCCTAAAACTGTATCTATGCAGTCTTTGAGAAGTCTTTGAGTACCATAAGGGGTTTATACATTTCTCAAAATAGGAATTGTTGGATGGGGCTGGCCCAGTGGCGCAGTGGTTAAGTTCTCATGTTCAGCTTCTCAGTGGCCCGGGATTCGCTGGTCAGGTGCGGACATGGCACTGCTTGGCAAAAGCCATGCTGTGGTAGGCATCCTTCGCATAAAAGTAGAGGAAGATAGGTGTGGATGTTAGCTCAGGGCCAGTCTTCCTCAGCAAAAAGAGGAGGATCAGCAGTGGTTAGCTCAGGGCTGATCTTCCTCGAAAAAGAAACAAAAAAAGAAATTGTTGGACCAAATGATCTCTGAAGTTCCTTTCAGCAGAAATATTCGTTGGTTATGTAGACCATCAGCAGGTCTTATAACCATGAATAAGTTGTCTTGGTTTTAATTTGGAGAGTTGTGTTATATAGTGCCACTAGTATATATTTTAGAGCCAGATAAGCATGACTTTAAATTCAGATTTTGCCCTTTATGAGCTTAAACTTTTCATGTCTCAGTTTTCTAATTTGTAATACTGGGAAAATAATAAATAGTATAACAATAATAATAGTAGTAGCAGCAATTGCCTCATGGGGTTATTGTAAGAATTAAATGTAATAATGCAGCAAAATCCCTGGTTCAAGGTAAATGCTCTGTAAATTTTAGCTACTTGAGAGTGATGATGTTAATGACAATGAAAAATCCATACTTCATTATTTTGGAAAACAATTAAGCACTTGATTTCTTTGTCAAAACCATGTGTCGTTTACGTTGGGGCACAAAATTGAGATTAACTCAATGGCCTGCTCAGATGTCTAAGTCTATCAAAATAATTCTGTTTATGGCAACAGATGGACAATACCAACTGGACCAGTGTGTCCCATTTTGTTCTCTTAGGCATTTCTACCCATCCATAAGAGCAGATCCCACTCTTCCTTCTTTTTCTACTCATGTATGCAATCAACATTTCTGGAAACTTTGCCATCCTCACACTGATCACCTCTACTTCACACCTCCACTCCCTCATGTACATTTTCCTCAGTAACTTGGCTTTGGCACACATCTGACTCACCTCCACCACAGTCCCCAAGATGCTACAGAACATTTTCTCTCCTAGAAAAGCCACTTCCTACATCGGCTGCTTAGCCCAGGCTTATTTCTTTCTTTGCTTTGCAGCCATGGAAAACTTCCTCCTGGCTATGATGGCCTATGACAGATATATTGCCATCTGTCATCTTTCTGCTACACTATGATGCTGACTAGAATGCTGTGTTCACAGATGTGTGCCACATCCTCTCCCATCTTCATTCCCTGCTGCACACCTTTCTCACGGGCCAGTTGATCCTCTGTGCAGATAACAGGATCCTTCACTTCTTCTGTGAGCTCTACCCTCTGATAAAGTGCTGGAGCTATACCCTCCAGCATTCGCCTCAACATGCTGATGATTCACACAGAAAGTGTCATTGTCATCAAGGGAGACTTGGCTTTCATCATTGCCTCCTATGCCTGCATCATCTCAGCAGTCCTCTGGATCCTGTTAGCCAAGGGCAAGTGGAGAGCTTTTTTGACCCATGGCCCCCAACTCACTGTGGTGGCCATATTCTATGGCACCCTCACTTGGGTCCACTTCCAACGCTTTTCCAGCTACTTAGTGACCAAGGTTTTCAACCTGACAGTCATGTACACAGTGGTGACCCTCATGCTGAGCCCCTTCATTTATAACCTGAGAAATGGGGATTTCAAAGGAGACCTCAGGAGATTTATAGACAGAATATGACCTTCTTTCTTTAGATAAAACCCTAAAATATAGTTCCAAGTTTTACCTATGATTCTGGGGAAAAAGTTTTGTCCTTCACAGATCTGCTTCCTTTAGAATGTTTCAGAAATGTCTAAATTAGATACATATAATGAATTGTCTCATTATGTACTATCCTGAGTTATCCCTTAAACCCAAAGCACATGAAACTATATATTTAGTATAAACAATGAGCATGGCTGTAATCAAAATTGAGAGTGTTCTCTGGGCCTTCCATTAAGCACTAGGGTTGCAACTCTCAGAGTTCTTAGACACAGGCAACAGAAATTAATTCTTTTGTTTTAGTTGATGGATGGATATAATAAGTTTATTGAAAGGAAATGTGGAACTCATGCATTTCTAAGAAAGCTAAGCAACCAGACTCAATAAAATGGACAAGAATAAGAAAGGTCATATAGTCAAAATCATATCCCAGAACGGGTCAGATGAGGTCATCACTTTAGTCACCAAACTCTGTTTGCTGCCTCTTGTACCCTCACCAACACTATCAGCAATAGTCACTGGGAATAGCTCTTGGAGGCCTGAAAACCAAGTGTGATCACCTCCAGAAAGAACTGCCCACTTATTCTTTGCAGCAGCACCTCTAGATTCAAACTAAGGTGGTACATGTGATTGGCCAAGTCTTGGGTCACTCACCCATGCTCTGGTTCCTGGGAAACAAGGAAAGCAATACTGCTGTTTTTATTCTCTATAAGGCAGAAGGAGGTTCTGCCTCCTACCAAGACAAATGAAATGGGGAAACTACTCCAATATGGGAAAATGGACATAATGACAAATTTCCACTATGGGGTCAGGAGTTACAGAAGTTCAAGAATTAAGCACTGTCACAGCTCTCCAACTTGCATTTTATTAACCTTCATTAGCTGCACCATTCGGGCATAACTTAAACTCCTTTTGTCTTAGCATGCTCCCGATCTTTTCTATAGTTGGTATGAACAACTTGTCTAATACTGGATATTTTTCTGCTGCCCAATCAACATTGGACATGAGGAACAGATGAATGGATAAAGAAATTGTGGCATACGCACACACACACACACACACATGAATATTATTCAGCCTTTAAAAAGAAGGTTAGCCTTCCATTTGCAACAAAATGGGTAAAACTGGAAGATATTATGCTAAATGAAATAAGCCAGACACAGAAAGATAACAAAACTGCATGATACCTCTATATGCGGAATCTAAAAAAGTCGAATACATAGAAGCAGAGAGTAGAAACAGACGTTACCAGTGACAGGGAGTTGGGAGAAATGGAGAGATGTTGGTCAAAGGATACAAAGTTGAAAGTATGTAGGATGATTAAGTCTAGAGTTCTAATGTGCATCATGATAACTATAGTTAATACTATTGTATTGAATACTGGAAACTTGCTAAAAAAGTAGATTCCAGGTGCTCTTATTAGACACAGAAACATGGTTAATGATGTGAGGAGATGGTATGTTAATTAGCTTGTCTCATTTCACTATGTATATGTATATCAAATCATCATGTTGTACACCTTAAATATATACATTTATTTTTTTGGTGATGAAGATTAGGCCTGAGATAACATCTGTTGCCAATCTTCTTTTCTTTTCTTTTTCTACCCAAAGACCCAGTACATAGTTGTATATCCTAGTTGTAGGTCATTCTGGTGTTTCTATGTGGGATATCACCACAGCAGGGCCTAACAAGTGGTGATAGGTCCATGCCCAGGATCCAAACTGGTGAACCCCTGGCCACCAAAATGGAACACATGATCTTAACCACTCAGCAATTAGCTTGGCCCCTACAATTTTTATTTTTAAACATAAATTAAATTTTAAAATAAGGAAAAAAATTTCTGGTATTTCTCCCTCATTCCTTGATGACTTCAGAATCTGTTTCTCTAACTCTCTCCACCACAATTTAATTATCATTTTTGGAAATTCCAATATTCATATAAATGGTTTATCCACATAGCAACATGTATTCACCCCATCTCAGCCACCCATTCATATGGTCATATCTCAGACTTTGCCATTACAAATAATTGCACCACTGGTGAAAGCTCAGTTTTAAACATTTCCCTTCCTGTTGGCTCCTATTCTTTCACTTTATATAATTTAATTCTCCAACTCCAACAATTTTCTGACACCATTGAGATCCATTATCCCTTGAAATTCTTCTTTATTATCTACTACCTAATTTACGTCCTTCCTTCCCAACTTAACAATACAGTTTATGGCCCAGAATTATAACCACCTTCTTGGAAACCCCTTTAATTCTCTTGCCTCCTCTTGCTTTACTGGCAAAATCCCAGCCCTGAGTAATTCCAAAATTTTGCTTATTTGTGACTTTATTTGATTACCTGAATATTGGAGAATATCGCCCCACCATGCTTATTTGAGTAATAGTAAACCAGAGAACAAAATGCCCAAACGGGTGCTCAATAGTGGCAGAGTTGTGGATTATCATCACATTTCCTAGTACTTTACTTTCCGAAACTCTAGCATATTTTACATATTTTCTTTTTTATGATTCTCTAAAGCAATCCTGCTCACACCACTGTCTGCTGAAGTGTCTTCAAGTATATGTCATCTTCCCTCCATCAAATCTACCAGCCCACCTCCATCTGAATCCAAATCTCTGACTTCCTTTTGTTATGGGGGAAGAAGTGGTTCATTTTCTAGATAAAATCATCACTTTAATAGATACACATCCCCTTTCAAGAATTTTGTTTTCAATTAACTACTTTCTCTCTTGAATCATTAATTTTTAACTATATATTGGATATTTCTATCAGCAAATGAACATGCTTAATGTCATTAGTCTTTACAAAAATTAGAAGAAATTCTCTCTTGACTCATTTTACACATGACACCTCAAATCGCACATGACTTTTTGTCTACCTCCTCAAATGAGTATACTTTCAATGTGTCTATCATCATGGCCTCCACTTCCTCTATTGCAATTTTATCATAAAATGGCTGTAATTGAAATCTTCCTCCTAACATTTCACTTAACTCCTCCTATCAAAGTTTCAAATAATCTATATCTTGCAAAATCTAATAATCAATTATATGTTCTCATTAATGACCTCTCAACTACATTTGAGAGAGTGACTACTCCTATATTCTGGACATACTCTTTTCCAGGATTCTGACATACTAAATTTACCTACTTTCTTCCTACTAATGGCCACTTTTCAGTCTCCTTTGCTACTTCCTCCCCCAGACTCTAAATGTTGAAGTGCTCACCCACCTCAGGGCTCTGTCCATACTTCTCTTTACTATACTCTCTTAATAGGTGATTTTGTCCAGTCCATAGTTTCAAATGTCATTTACATTTTGTTGTGACATTTCTATCTCAAGACAAGACCTCTCCATGAGGCTCAAGAATTATGTATTCGACTGCCTATGAAATATTTTCACTTGGAAAGATATCTCAAAGTTAACATGTCCAAAACAGAGTTATGGATTCCCCCCAACCAAATCTGCAAGCCCTCCACTTCCACAGAACCTTCCCCATATAAATAAATGGCACACTAATTCCACCCACTTTCACAGTCCATGTTTGATTTTTCTTTTTCCCTTGCATACTACATCTAGTTTATCAATGTATCTACACAGCTCTACTTACCATATGTCCCAAATCTGACCACCTACTTCTGGAGTAAGAGCCACTGTGAAAACTCTCCTTCAGTCTCCACTATCAGTGAAGTTTTATGGAGTGAAACAAAAGCTCAGATAGAATAATTCAGTCATTATAAATATCTAGCTGTTTATTATCACTGTAAGTTGAAAATTACAGGATACCATAAAATTATTACAATTTTAAGAGAGGTTTAGGCTACTCTACGGTTTCCTCAAAAATCATGCCTCTGTACAATGGTATTGTAACTCATTTTGATTTCTCTCTGAAGAAAAGTACCTGTCACACTATCATTAAAATGATCAAAGTTCTGCAGGCCATTCTGATTGGTAATAATTTGGCTTAGTAATCATCTATGCAACATATTAGATCTGAAAAATGAGAAGTTCTGGTTTGGTGATTTGAAAATATCTTTTCAGTTCCAATGCAAAGAGATTCTAGGTCAGTTGATGGAGACCAGAGCTATTCATTCATGAACTAACTTATTCTCAGATACAAACAAGAGGGAGACAACAAGGAAGATTATTCCACAGGAATGTTAACCATGCCAGTTCTTAGGAGTATAACCCCTATACTTGAGGCATTTTAAAGTTAGATCTTAACTCCTTGGGCTCAGGAGATGTGCTACCATTCTCTGTTTGCCTGGGAATCAGGTTGGAAGTTTCCCAAGATGCACAGTTTCCTGAAAAGCCTTTGCAGAGCTCCCTTAACCTCTTTGTTCCTCAGGCTATAGATAAGTGGGTTTAGCATAGGTGTAACTACTGTGTAAAAGATGGCAATCTGGTGATCCTGGTCCAAGTCATAGCTGGAAGATGGCCGGAGGTACATGCGGATCACAGAGCCATACAGGAGCAGCACAACCATGACGTGGGAGCTACAGGTGGACAGGGCTTTGTGCAGGACAGCAACTGAGTGCTTGCGGACTATGGCAACCCCAATGCGGGCATAGGAACCTAAAATGAAGAAGAAGGGGCTGACCACCACAGCTACACCCTCAGTAAATATTAGCATTTCATTGACCACTGGCCGGGTGCAGGAGAGCTTCAGCAAGGGTGTGATGTCACAGAAGAAGTGGGTGACCTCATTGCCACAGAAGGTTAAGCGGGTGACCAGCACACTATAAAGAAGGCTGTTGAGGCTAACAACCACCCATGAGGTTAAGGTTATGCGTAGACAGAGGCGATGGCTGATGATGGCAGAGTATCTTAAGGGGTCACAGATGGCAGCACAGCGATCATAGGCCATGGCAGCCAGCAAGTGGCCTTCCATGCTGCCCACAGTCATAAAAAAGAAAAGCTGGATTATGCAGCAGTTAAAGGAGATGGTTCTATTCACAGGCAGCATGTGCACCAGCATCTGGGGAACAGTGATGGTTGTGAGAAATATGTCAATAAATGAAAGCTGGCTGAGCAGGAAATACATGGGAGTCTGAAGCTTGGAGTCCAAGAGAACAACAATTACTAACAGGGCGTTACCCATAACTGCCACCAGGTACATGGCAAGGACAATCCCAAAAATAATTGGCTGCATCTCTGGCCAACTTGCCAGGCCCAATAAAACAAATTCAGTTACTTCTGTTCTATTTCTAGTGGCCATAAAACATGATCTACATCACCTGCAAAAACAAAGATCAAATAATGCTCAAGTTTATTATGGGATAGTTTTTAGAAAATGTCTTCCCTTGCATAGACGTCCCTAGTTTCCAAAAGTAGTTTTTCTTTAATTCCTTCCCTTTGCCATTTTCTTTCTATCCATCTACTCACTCACCCACTCTTTAGTTTATTCCAGATTCACTTATGGACTTATTGCAAGATTGACTTGCAATCTCTCAATTTGATTGACACTAAGGACAGTAGGATAAATCACACATGATTTTATTAAATTCACTGTATAACAAGGAAGGCATCACTAAACACAGAATTTCTTTGGTGATTTCTATGTGCTAGAGAGCATATGAAATATCATACATCTGATCCTCACAACAATCTCATATAATAGAAACTACTTTTGATCTCCTATGAGAGGTGAGAAATCTAAAGCAAAGCGACTTACTCTGTTGAATGTCTTATAGGATCTGAGTGACAAAATCTAGACTCAACAGTCTATAGTTTTGCTGGACTTAAGCAACACACTTCACTGGTTGTCAGACTTGACAAGGGAGGGGAAAGATGTCAAGGCTCCAGCCAGATATCCAAGTCTCTACATCTCTGATGGGACACTGGAGTGAACATCTGCTCCTACATTTCTATGTCAAGAATCTCAAATTTGTTCTTTTATTAGGAGAGTTCTTGTTCCATTAAGTCAAGTGCACTTCCCTGAGATAAAAGTAGCAATGGTTAATATAATCATTAAAGTTATTAATGTTTAATTTTTAGTAAATAATATAATATTCCAGTGGATGGAATTCTCATGTCTTTTTGGCTCAGGATTTCTCTGTAGGCAGATCTATATGGTATGCTGAAGAGGTAACTTCTAGAGGCTGCTAAATACATGAGGATATATTTTTTCATGAATGTGAGAAAAATAATTAAAATACTATAGTATAAGATAATATAATAAAAAGCAGAGATCTTTAACCGTAAGTTTTCTCACCTTCCTGTTTAGTTTTAACTCTTTTGGTGGTTCCTACCTCTATGATTCTAGATAACATGCTACTTATTATACATCTATGTACCAGTTTTATCCATTTAAGATATCTTTCAACTCTCTACTATGTAAGATGAAGTTTTATCTTGTTTACATTTTTCCCACTATTCTCTCTTCTTTTCCATGATCTTTTGATGATTATTGTAGTTCTTCAGTGAATTGCTTTTCTGCTTTTAAATGGTATACTTAAATCTATATTTCTGCATCAACTTCAGAGTCCACTTATCTTCCTCACTCCAACAACTTCCCAATCTTTGGAAAGCTGTACCTTGGTTTGTATATTGTCAATATTGAAAACATATAAATTATGATTTATAACCATAGTTAAGTCTTCCAGGTAAAAGCTGGACTTCAGTAAACAATATTTACGTTAGTATAATTATGTAAATATTTTCATGGTGGAGCCAAATGATGTGCTATTGTTTCATTTGTTCTTTGATGAATCCAGTGTTCCACCTGACTAAAGGAGAATATTCCTAACATTCAGATAAAGAAAACAACTATTTCAAGGACATACCTCTTGGTGCTTTCTTTACTCTAAAGATCATACATGGAGCTGCAGCTTAAAAGATAAAGAACCTTTACCTTTTCCAGTGTCTGTTCTTTTGTCTTTATTTCTTCCTATATCCTTCTCTGTGTTAGTAAATGCAGCTCAAACTATATGCTCTTGTGATCCTGTCACTCATCCAAGGCAGTGGCCAAATGGAGCTGTCTACATGAAGGTATAGATGAAGTTGAAAGAGACGAAGAGATGGGAAGGGAGAGAGATGAAATCAGTCCTTTCATGGGGAAAGGGTGAGAGAAAATGGTCTCCAAGAAGGAAAAAGTGGCAAAGAGTATAGATTCATCCATTCTGAGGCTAAGAATGTGGTAACATGGAGAGTCAACTATTTCCAAGCAAAGCAAAACTGTGTTTTTAAACTAATTATATGCAAAAAGAGTCATAAGCACTGGTAAAGCTCTTGTTGGCTGACTTCTTCAAGACTAGTGTCTATATCTTTCCTATTTTCCAATATCTCAACATTATTCTCATCAGAGCCTAAATTCCATGGATTCTATTAAGATAACTGTAAGGGATTAAAGATGCTCATGTTAGGGAATACAGAGAGAGGAGTAATGACAGAGAAGTCATTTAGGAGAGATATGAAGATGAACACATATACAGATTTGAATACCTCAAGATAGTAAACTAAATTGAACTCTGGGTGAAGAATAAAAACAGAAAAAAAGAATACCTGCAATGAGAAAGAAAAGTGTCTTAGATTTCTGAGTGCCCACCTGGTGCTTCAGGGGCATTTAGAGTCACAGAGAAGGGAGAGAGCCAGAGTGTCAAGCTCTAATCCTACTTATTCATGACTTTTCCTTTGATGAAAGCACCAAGGTACATATAAGTCTTCATTGTTTTATCAATAACTAAATGTTAGGAATATGTTCTACTTAACACATTCTTGGTATAAATTCTATTTCTAGTCTGTTCCCCTGTTTTGATGAATCACAAAAGTAGAATCTGAGGTGGGTAATTCACACCTCTTTTTCTCTGTCTCAAGAATATATCTTCAAAACTCTCACAAAATAAATTACATCTTCAGGAAAACATTTCTTGCACCTCAGAACTGTGAAATGGCTCTCCATTCCCTCTCTGATTGTGTGACTATACTCTCCATCTAAGCCCTCATATTTTCACTCCAAAACATATCTTTCTGTGTTACAATTGACAACTCCTCCATCCCATTGCTTCTTTTGGCTATAATATTTGCACCTCATTCTATTATTTGGTGTTCTTGGTACCAACATTGCACACTATTTTCTATAAGGGAATTACAATTTCTTAATTTTGAATCCCTTTCTATTTACTACTAGGACAGAGTGTAACCTTTTCCTCACCTTTTCTCTCTATCTAACGTATACTCAAGTTAGAAAGTCTGGGTAGAGTTACATTCTCTCTTTGCCACATTCTCACAAAATTAGGGATTTTATTTTTGTCATTTTTTGTAAAAACCTTCCTATAAGAAAGCTCATTCCAATGAGGCAGCCTTACTTACATGTACTCACTCTGGGACTCTACCAACCCCATGAGGCTCCAATTATGTTCATATGAAATATTATTAGAATGAGATGAGCCCTTCTACCTTCTTTTATCAAGTGGGACTGTAGATCAGGAGTCTCATCCTTCTCTTTCCTGATACCTAGATCTCATTAAGGCAAAAACCATAACGTTTCTGAAAACAATTTGTGTCTGTAGGGAAGATCTACCTTTGGGGTACAACGTAGCCTTACATCATGTCAACAACTGGGCAAGAAGAAACTCCAAGAGGAAATCAATTCCCATTTCCTCATTCCAAGAAGGCATCTTTTCTAACCTCTCCTTTCTGTAATTATTAAGTGTTTGCTATTAATCTAAACATCTTGACCCAGCTGAATTAGTTGCAAGGCATGAGGCTTTATGACATAGCAGTAGTACAACTCTGACTGTTGTCTTGTTTCCATTCTGCTATCTAATGACTTTCTCATTTCTTGCCTCAGTCAATTGCATCCTTCTGCTGGATTTCACCTAGCCATTTTGCTCATCTATTTTATAACTATCATCCACAGATCACTTAAACAAGTTTTGAGTCTAAATGAAACAGCAGGAGGTGGAGCACTATATTGAAAAATCTGATATTATATGCAAATTTGAGTGATTCTTTGTCTCACTTTAAAATATAATAATAATTACATATGGCTTATTGATACAGAGTACATATTGTGGAAATTAACGAAAATTGGAAATATATCAGTAATTTCCACCAGGGACCTTCACAGAAGAAACTCACTCACAAGCCAGAAAACCAAACTACTACTTGGTAAATATGATCAAATCAGACACAAAGAAATTTTAATTGATCAAAATGTAATCAATTTTCTCAAAAATGTAAAACATTTATTTTTGTTTGCAGAGGATCTATTTCATTTTCTAACAAATCTACTTACTTTGGGGAAGTCACTTCTTCCCCCAAGGGATACAAGCTTATGGGATTGTCAAATGCCCTCCCACCCCAGACTTTGAGGTAGGAGATAAAGGGACTGAAAATGATTGGGTGTGACTCATTTCTACCCACCTCACTCTAAGCAGACAGTCCTGGATTTTAGGCTGTTTTTACTCCTTTCATATGACTCCTTGCCCCTGCCCATCTACATACATATCTGCTTTAATTACTGCTATAAAGAATAGACATAGACATTGAACACCTTCTAATTTCACCAAAAAAGTAGTACAACCTGACATTACATCTCCCACTGATGGAAGAACACAACACCACCTATGAAGTAGTCTCCTCTTTCTAAAAGTCAAACGTGAATCTGATCAATCAGCTTCTACATTCTATTTCCAACTTATGGAAAATACAGAGCACAGAGAAACATGTTAAACTATAATATATTAATAAAATCAGACAAATCCAGACTGTAGAGAATTCCACAGACAAATTACACGATGACTTCCATAAATAAATTGCATGAGACAGAGCAGAGTGGGGAGATAGAGAGACAAGAAGAGGAGGAAAAGAGAAAGAGATAGAGAAGAAAGAGACTGAAAAGACTAAACAACCAACCATAACGAGTGAATCTTATTGGAGTCCCAATTTTTAAAAACTATAAAAACATTTTATTATACTCATGAAACAATTGAAAATTTCAATACTGAGCATTTGATGATATTAAAATATATATTTTTCTAAATTTCAGGTATGATAATGGCATTGAGATTGTGTTTTTTAAAAAGTCCTTATTCTTTGAAGATTGGCATTGAAATATATATTGATGAAATTTTTTGACATCTGGGATTTGTTTCAAGGCAATAAGGAGAAGAGTGGGCAGAAGTAGAGATGATAAAATATCTTCAATGAATTGACAATGAAGCTGAGTAATGAATAATATTCTGTTCTGGTTATTTGTATCAGAAATATCCCTTAATTAGAAATATCAGAATAAGCTTATTTCTTTAAAAAGCATGGCATGTACAGAGGTAATATATTAGTCACAGTACTCCAGAAAAAAATCAATAGGATAGATAACAGATAGTTAGGTAGGTAGATAGACAGGAAGATATTTAGGAATTGGCTCACATGAGTATAGAGGCTGAGGAATCCTGCGATGTACTATCTGCAAGACTGGATACCCAGGAAAGCCAATGGTAGAAATCAATCCACGTATGAAAGCCTGAAAACCAGGGTAGTCAATGGTGTAAATCCCAGACCAGAGGCAGGAGAAAATGAGATGAGGTGTCCCAGCTCAAGCAGTGAGGCAGAAAAATGGGGCAACTTCCTCCCTCTTCCATCTTTTTTCCATTCAGGCTTTCAACATACTGGATGATGTTTGCCACACTGGGGAGGACAATCTGCTTTATTGAGTCTACCAATTCAAATGCTAGTCACATGCAAAAACAGCCTCACAGACACATCCAGAAGCAATGTTTAATCTGGCTACCCTTTAGCCAGTCAAAGTAACACATGAAATTAACTATCATAGGCAACAAAAATATTTCTTCAATATGTAGCATTCACAAAAAACAAACTACCAATTATGCACTAAGAGAAAATTACTTAACAAAGAACTCTAGTTCAATCACATAGTAAGTCAAATGAAATAACTCAGTGGGGAGATGGGTGAGGTTGCACTGAGAAGCAAGCGATCTAGACTGGGAGGCCTTGAATGCCAACAGAGCCATTTGGAGCAAAAAGGACCTTGAGAGATTTCAGCAGAAAATGACAGAATAGGAAACTCCAGTCCCTCAATAGAAACATCAAAAAACACTGTAAGAATCAACCTTATCAGAACTCTGGAAGATAGATAAAGGTTTATACCAACAAAAAGAACACATAGCCAGGAGAAAAGTCACTGAAACAGGATATAAGATCTTTGTGGAATTTTAAATTACCCATCCCAAACCCCTAGTTGGTCTTGGTCACAAGAGCTTGCATTCCCACAGCAAATACCTGGTTCTGAAGGGAGAAGTGTGAACTTTGTTCCCAAGGAAATGTGTTTGTGTTGACCTGACTGAGTTTTCCCAAAGGACTGCCACAGGAAATTCCATTTGCTTTATCTGATTTGGATCTCCATCAGTGTATGAACACTAGGAGGTCCTCAAAAAAGAAGGAAAGCCAGTGAACAAGTTCTCCCACAGGGGAAAAATAACAGTTGGGGCAAGCAATATACACAATGAATGGTTCAGATTAAAAGCCAGAAAGTAAGATTGGCAGGAGGCAGAGGAAGGGAGAAATATGAACTTTTAAAGCTACCACACACGCAAGGAACTTAGAAAAAGATATGCATGCCTAGGGAGACAGACATGCTCAGAAAAGATCTAAGAAGTCATAAACTTCCACCTCTTGCTTGGACTCAGAGCACCCAGGAAGTACCAGCTAAGGCAGAGTTGTAAATAGCCTGGCTAAGTGTTGAAGTAGTGTACTAAAACAAAGCCAATATTCGGAGACCTGGGAAGTAATTTTTTTTTCCTTTTCCTTCTTTTTTTACAAATCATAATATTCAAAATGTCAAGTTTACAACAAAAAATTACAAGGAATAGAGATAAAAAAGAAAACACATTATTACATGTAAGAAAAAGAAATTGCAGAAACTATTCCAGAGGAAAAACAGACACTGAACTTACTAGGCTAAGACTATAGGTCAATTGTCTTAAATATGTTTAAAGAGCTAAAGGAAATGATGGACAAAGAAGTAAAGGAAACCAAGAAATGACTTCTCACCAAACAGAGAATAACAATAAAGAGATAGAATTATAAAAAGCAAATGCATAGAAATCCTAAAAATCCACACCAGAAAGCTGTAAGAACTAATAAAGAAACAGCGTTAATAAGCCTCAGAAAAGATCTTGAAAAGAATTCAAGATCAATATGAAAAATAGGCTGTATTATATATATTATATTATATTATATACATATTAGAAATTAATAATCTGGAAGGGAATTAAGAAAATAATTTTATTTCAATAGCTTCGAAAAGAATAAAATACTTTGGAGTAAATTTAACTACTTGTACACTAAAAACTACAGAACATGGCTGAAATAAATTAAAGAAGACCTTAATAAATGGAAATATAGCCTAAGTAATGGATTGGGAGACATAATACTGTTAAAATGACAAGACACCAAAAAATGTTCTACAGATTCAGTGCAATCTCTATCAAAATCCCAATGGACTATTTTGTAGAAATGGAAAAAGCAATTCTAATATTTATTTGTAATTGCTAGGAACCATGAGTACACTAAACAATCTCAAAAAAAAGAACAAATTTGGAGGATTCATGTGTCCCTATTTTAATACTTATTACAAAGCTACAGCAATCAAAAGAATGTGGTACTGGCAAAAATATAAACATATAGATCAATGGGATATAGTTGAGAGTCCAGAAATAAACCCATTTATCTTTGTCAATTAGTTTTTAACAAAGGAATGAAGAACATTCAGTGGTGAAAAGATAGTCTCTCTAACAAATGGTGTTGGGAAAACTGGATAACCACATACAGAAAAACGAAACTGAATGCCTATCTTACACCATACACAAAAATTAGTTCAAATTGGATTAAAGACTTAAGCATAAGGCCTGATACCACAAAATTCCAAGGAAAAGTAGGGAATAAGCTCTTCAACATTGGTCTGGACAATAATTTTCTGGATATGACACCAAAAGCTCAAACAACAAAAGCAAAAATCAAGTTGGACTACATCAAACTAAAAAGCTCTGTACAGCAAAAAGAAATAATGAAAAGCTAACCTAAGGAATGGGAGAAAAACTTGCAGGCCATGTATACGATAAGGGGCTAATAAAAGATATAAGGAACTGACCCAACTCGACAACAGCAACAAAAAAGTCCGATTAAAAATGGGCAGAGGTATTGAATGGACGTTTTTCCAAAGAAGACATCTAAATAGCCAACAAGTACATGAAAAGGTGCTCAACATCACTAATCATCAGGGAAATGCAAATCAAAAACACAATGAAATATCACCACACACCTTTTAGAGTGACTGTCATCAAAAAGGCAAATGTTGGCAATGACATGTAGATAAGGGAACCCTTGGGAATTGATGGTGAAAATGTAAATTGATCCAGACACTATGAAATACAGTATGGAGGTTCCACAAAAAATGAAAAATACAACTAACATATGATCCAGAAATCTCATTTCTGCATATATCCAAAGGAAATGAAAGCAGGATTTCAAAAAGATATCTGCACTTCCATGCTTATTGCAGCATCATTCACAAGAGCCAAGATATAGAAACAATCTAAGTGTCTGTCAGTGCATGAACGGATAAAGATGATGTGGCATACAATGAAATATTATTCATCCATGAGAAAGAAGGAAATCCTGCCATTTGTGACAACATTGATTAAACTTGAGGACATTACGCTAGGTGAAATAAGTCAGACAAAGAAAGACAAATACTATGATATCACTTGTACATGGAATCTAGAAAAGCTGAACTCATAAAAGCAGAGAGTAGAATGACATTTACCAGGGGTCAGAGAGTGGGAGAATCGGGGAGATGTGGTTTAAGGGTACAAACCTGCAACTTGTAGATAAATAAATCCTGGAGATTTAATGCACAGCATAGTGAATTATATATAAACTTCAAAGTTGATAAGAGACTGGATCTTTATTGTTCCTACCACAAATAAGAAATGATGTTATGTGATGTGATAGAGATGTTAGCTAATGCTTCAGTGGCAATCATTTTGCAATATATAAATGTACCGAAGTTACCCATTGGACACCTTAAACTTACATGATGCTATACGTCAGTTATATCTCAGTAAATTTTTTAAAAAATTGTCATTGTAAATCCCTTAAGAGCTAACAAAATATAAGTCAATGTTCAGCTCCCAAAATGCTAAGCCAACTGTTCTCTCCATTGTTGAAATAATTCACTGCTCTTTCTTTTATGCAGCGATGCATTTAGCTTATATTTTCTTGATATACTTCATTTGAAAAATGTAAATTGAAATTCATTTAAGATATAGAAAATCAAATTCACATGCATCAGAATAAGATATTCACACTATGAGATGCCTATGGAAACTGGGGCTCACATATAGACTAGCAAATTCATGGCTCTCTACACTTTCACTTCTGGGCATATATTTGCTCACTGAGTGGAACAGATATGAAGTTGTCACCCCTATTTACTCAGTGTTCTCTTCCACTAACTTTCTGATATACACCAATATGCTTCCCACAAGCAAGCACACCAAGTTAAATGTGACTTGAATTAACTTCACTGTGTCTGATTTAGTTCAGAATTTCATAATAATATTCTCATATTTTTTGAAAACTCTGGAATTAAAGCTACCCAGGCCTAGTGACTCATTTATGTCCACTTTGATAACTGAGGATAAATGGCCTGAAGAGCAGTTCCAGGGGAATGCTGATGGGGAAGCTCTGAGAACATGTGGCATGCATGTGGAATGTTCCCAGCATTGTCGGAGCACTGCATCAAAAAGAGTCATATCTGGAGTTCCATAAGTTGTCCAGGCCATCCCTCCCTCTCATCTCTCCAAAACCCTCTGTGCTTAAATCTGACCACTTCTTTCCTCACAATCAATATGGCTTTTAGCCAGGCTAATCATTAGTCCATTCTCCCCAGTCCAAGCAGCCCACGGAGTGCACTCTTGACATCCTTGTTGCAGAGGCTATACACAAAAGGGTTGGCCAAAGGTGTAATGGTGGTGTACATCACAGAAGCCACCATATCCTGATCCTGAGAGTTCTGGTAAGGAGGCTGGAAGTAGACCCAAATGATGGTGCCATAGAGGAAGCCAACCATGGTGAGGTGGGATCCACAGGTGAAGAAAGCATGGCGGCGACCAGCAGCTGAAGGCAAATGTAAGATGATGGCCCCAATGAAGACATAGGAGAGTACAATGAGGGCACAGGGGCCTATCATGAGGAAGCGACCCTCCAAGAATATGACCAACTCATTGGAATGTATGTCAGAGCAAGAGGCTCACAGAAGTGGTTGGTGGTCACAAAAAAAGTGAGGAAGATTAACATGGCCCTCAGCATCCCCAGCCCAGTAAAGAGGCAAGAGGAGTCCCATGTGCAGCATGGTGTGCACTGTGGACACCACCCAGCACAAAGCCAGTAAGCGAGCACAGAGTTGGCGATTAATCACTGAATGGTAATGCAGAGGGTCATAGATGGCCACATAACGATCCAGAGCCATGACAGAAATAACAAGTGTATCTGTAACTCCAAATACATAGAAAAAAAAAGAAGTGGGCCAAAGAGCGTGCAGCAGGAATGGCTGGATAATTAGAGACCAGATGGGCCAGCAACTGGGGCAGGATGACTGTGGACAGCCCCATGTCTATCACGGAAAGACCACAGAGCAGATAGTACATAGGTGAATGGAGCCTGGAGTCCCGGGAGATAAGTAACACTAGAGTCACGTTCCCCACTATAGTGGACAGGTAAATAGCCAGGAACAGGAGAAAAAGGAAAGCTGGGGGGACTCTAGTTCTTGAGAATCCAAGGAGCAAGAATACAGGAGAATGTGAAGCATTAGGAGCACAGCCCATGATGAGTGACAATGAGCCTGCCCGGAAAAGTTTGAATCAAAAGTCAAGTCATAGGTCATAGGTAAGGGATCATAGCAATTCTAGTTAATTTATTTATGTTGTTAAAACTCCTTAAAGGCTTAAATTTGTCTCTATCACTATGGTCCTTCCTCAAGATATATGACCTTATCTCCTTAATTTATTATGGTATATTCTCCCTTATTTAGTCCTTTACACTCACACTAGTAGCTCCTTTCAGGTAATCTATAAACTCTGATAAAGGCCTTCCTACAGGTATAAACCCTCCATTCAATACTGTCATTTCATCCAACTACTGCTTATTTCCTTCCTGACAAATGTCATGAAAAAATTCCTATACTTACTCTCTCTGGTGCTTCATCATCCATTCACACCTCATTCCACTGCAGTCCTCATCATTTACTCCATCTGAACCTTTAAGGAACATAATGTACCAGTTAATACGTAACATTTAAAGAAATGTCTCTTTATAAATAGTTAATTTTTATAGTGAATTTGGTTCAGTTGTCATGAAATAACTTGCTTTTCCTTCTCTTCCATTTAGTTGGTTAATGGGAATATTATCATCACTCATTTGCTTACCCAAACACCAAACCGGGGGGTAATCTCTCCCTCCTCTCCCTATATTCAATAATTCCTTTACTTCTACAGTTTTCTTTGTATTCATCCTTTTCTCAGTCCACGATCTCTATTTAAGCTTCAGTATCTCTGACCACTACTACTTTCATAAACTCATTACAGTTTCTCTGTTTATCTTCCCTGCTAGATCTTCCATACTGATACCAGAGAAAACTTTCAACATGTTTAAAGAGTCAGGGGCTTCAGAATAAAATCCAAATTGCTCGATCTGGCTTGTAAGGAATTTTCATTGTCAGTGCATAACCTATCTTACCAGGTTTATGCTGAGTCACCTACCCACTGTTTTTAAAACAAGACAGTTTTTTCTTAGTTGCGTGAACATGGTAAGCTCTCAGATTCTTGTATATCTTCCCACGTTATTTTGAGAACTTCAGCTTCCTGAAATATGAGGTAATAACTAACACTTTCCCACTCAAAAAGATAGAAATTTAGAGAAAATACAATAATCATCCTCTTAAATTCATAAGAGTGAAAACTGTTAGACGCTTAGGTGTGTATGTTTATGTATATACACAGACATATATGCATATATATACATTCACACATGTGTGCATACATACATATATTCACCAATGATTTCCTAATACCTAGCATTGAGCTTGTAAGTTAGTGAATGATCATTAAATATCTGTTGAATAAATGAAATAGATTTTCTATTAAATGCCAATAGTCTAAAAGTTAATAGAAAAGGATTTGGAGTCAGAATTACCTGGAGTCTAACTCCATATCTGACACTTATTAGCTATGTGATACTGGACAAGTTATGTTTTTTCATCTGTCAAATGGTGATAACATGGTATTTATCTCTTAAAGTAGTGAAGATAGAAGGAGAAAACCTTCCATTAAAACAGTGTTTTGGGGAGTGACATCAGCAAAGTGGCAGAGTGAGCTGTTCCCTTTCTCTCTCTCCCTTTGAACTACAACTAAATGGACAATCATTGACCAATGGAGGAAACCCTCACAGCACAAAAGGATGCCTGAGAGACCCACACAGCTATACAACAGAAGGTGCATCTATTGTCCCTCTGGGAAGTGGTACAGAGAGGTGAGCACTTCCCTGCCCTTCCCTGGAAGCCCCATGCATGTGCACAAATGATTTCCTGGATGGCATGAGTGCTCATAGTTCCACTTCACCCTGAGAGTGGGAATGTGCCTTGGGGTGACTGTAGGAATAAGCAGAGGGAGCCCTTAGCCCACTCAGGATTGCTTTCCTGGTGGTAGGAGAGCCCACCATGATGCTGCAGCCCAAAGGATTGGCCCAGGCTTAGTCCCTGTGAGAAAGTCCTGCTCACCAAGCACAGTAGCCCATGCAACCACAAGAACAAGTCGTGGCAGATCGACTCAGTGGGGCAAATGCAGTCCAGGCCTGTGTGAGTGCCCATGGTATCACTGTGCCCTGAAAGTTGGAATGCATCTCAGGCTGATTGTAGGAAGGGGCAGCAGCAGCCCTTAGCCCACTCTGGATTGCTTTTCTGGCAGTATAAGAGCCCATCATGCTGCTTCAGCCCCAGAGAGTGGCCCAGCCTCAGACCTCACAGGGAAGCCATAGCCACCAAGCACAGTTGCCAGGGTGAACATAAGAAGAGGCAGAAGCAGATTTACACAAATGCCTGAATGCTCTCCTGGCCCTTGAAAGTGCCCATAGTACCTCCACAATTTTCAGCAGATAGAATGGAATCAGAAACATAGCTCCTGTTTCCTCCAAGTAGTTGCAGGTGGAATATGTAACTTAATACTATGACAAATGCACTGAAAAAGATTAGTTCATCAAACACCATGAGAAACTACAGCAACAATTCAGACCAGAAGGAAAATGACATTCTCTAGACAAAACCTGAAAGCAGAGAAATGTACAATCTAAATGACAGAGATTTCAAAATAGCTGTCAGAAGATACCCAATGAACTACAAGAAAACTAAGAAAGATGCTTCAGTGAGTACACAAATAAAATTAATGAGAAGAAAGAAATACTTCACTAAAGAGATTGAAAATATTCTTAAAAAAACAAGCAGAAATTCTGGCTATGAAGAACACAATTAATGAGATAAAAATAATCCAGAACTCAAAAAATAGAACTGATGTTATGGAGGAAAAATTAACGATTTATAGGGTAGACATATAGAAATGCTACAAGTGGGGGAGGAGAGAGCTAAGATTTTTAAAAAATGAAGGAATTCTTCAAGAAATATCCAACTCAGTTAGGAAAAGCAACATGAAGATTATAGGTATTCAAGAGGGAGAAGGGAAGCAGAGAGTTTGTTCAAAGAAATAATAGCTGAGAACTTCCCAAACCTGGGAAACACACCAGATTTACAAATATGTAAAGAAAATAGAACACATAATTACATCAATGTTAACAATCTTCTCTAAGGCATATAATAGTAAAACTGGCAAAAGTAAATGACAAAGAAAAAGTACTAAACACAGCAAGACAAGAAAACCACCTGAAAAAGAACCCCTATCAGACTTTCAGCAGATTTCTCACCAGACACCTTACAGGATAGCAGAGAGTTGAATTGTATATTCAAAATACTGAAAGACAAAACCTTTCATCAAAGAACACTCTATTCAGAGAAACTATCCTTCAGATACGATGGAGAAATAAAAACTTTCCCAGGTAAACAAAAGTTGAGGAAGTGTATCTCCACTAGATCTCCGCTAGAGAAAATGATAACAGATACCCTCATATCTGAAACAAAAAGGCCAACATCTATAAAGCTATAAGCAAGGAGATAAATAGAGAGACATAATCAGAAAACTGCCATTCTCTTTTAGAACACGGAAGTAAATAACAAATTATAAGTTAAAAGGCAAAGGGAAGGAAAACATCAAAACTAATTATAAACACTTCATCTTAGTCACAAATTCACAACACAAAACAGAATAATTTGTTACAACAATAACTTGGAAAGGGATGAAACCTGCTTAGGCTAATGGAGACAACAGGCTATCAGAAAACAGACGATCTCATCTACGAGATCTTTTATACAAACCTCACAGTAACCACTAAACAAAATATCAGCACAGAGACACAAATGATAAACAAAAAGAAAACTGAGAAAATCATCACAGAAATCCACAAAACAGAAATGGCAGTCAGAAATACAAATGAAGAGCAACAATAGAAACAGACAACTGGAAAACAAAAGATAAAATGGCAGTAATAAGCCTTTAAATATCAATAATAATTCTAAATGTAAATGGATTGAATTCTCCAACCAACACACAGAGTAGCCAGATGGATTAAAAAATAAGACCCAACAATATGCTGCCTTCAGGAAACACATCTCAGATCTAAAGATAAATATAGACTCAAAGTGAAGGGATGGAAGATGATTCCAAGTAAATGGTAAACAAAAGAAAGAAGGTGTTTCCATACTTAAATCTGACAAAACAGACTTCAAGATAAAGAAGACAACAAGAGACAAAGAGGACTATATATAATGATAACAGTGACATTCCACCAAGAGGAAAATCCACTTATGAAAATATATGCCCCTAACAGAGCAGCACCAAAGTATATAAAGCATCTATTAAAAGATTTAAACAGAGAAATTAACAGCAACATATTAATAGTAGGGGAACTCAACACCCCACTTACATAAGTGGAGAGATCATTCAGACAGAATGTCAACAAGGAAGTAGTGAATTTAAATGAAACACGTGATCAGATGGATTTAATAAATCTATGTAAAACATTCCAGCAAAAATAGCAAATTATGCATTCTTCTTAAGTGTACATGGATCATCCTCAAAGGTAGACCATGTGTTTGGAAACAAGGCTAGCCTCGATAAATTTAAGAAGATTGAAATCATCTCAAGCATCTTTTATGATCACAATGTTATGATGTTAGAAATAAACTAAAAGAAAAACTTGCAAAAGTCACTAATATATGGAAACTAAATAATACGCTACTGAACAATCATTGGATCAATAAATAAATCAAAGTAGAAAATTAAAAATACCTGGAGAAAAAAAATACAACATAGCAACTCTTCTGGGATACAGAAAAAGCGGTTATAAACAGAAATTCATAGCAATACAGGCCCACCTCAACAAACAAGAAAAATCTCTAAGCTTAAATTGGACCTAACAGAACTAGAAAAAGAAGAACAAACAAAGCCCAAAGTCAACAGAAGGTGGGAAATAATAAAAAATAGATCAGGAATAAATGAAAGAGAGACTGAAAAAAAAAAAAAAACAGTAGAAAGGATCAATGAAACTAAGAGCTGGATCTTTGAGAAGATAAACAAAATTGACAAACCATTAGCAAGACTTACCAAGAAAAAAGAGAGAAGGCCCAGATAAATAAAATCCAAAATGAAAGAGGAGACATTAAAACAGATACTGAAGAAATACAAAGGATTATAAGAGTACTATGGAAAACAATATATATCCACAAATTGGATAAGCTAGGACAAATGCATAATTTCTTAGACTAATACAACCTCAAAAAACTAAATCTATAAGACATAGGAAATCTGAATAGACAAATCACAGGTAAAGAAATTGAAATAGCAAAAAACCAAAACAAAAAACTCCCCCCCCCCCAAAAAAAAATGTCCAGGACCAGATGACTTCTCTGGAAAATTCATGCTATACCAAACATTCAAAGAATATTGACTACCTATCCTTCTCAAATTACTCCAAGTAATTAAACAAGATGGAATGCTGCCTAACTCATTCTATGTTGCCAAAATTATGCTGATACCAAAACCAGGCAAGAATAACACAAAAAAGGAAAATTACAGGCCAATATTGCTGATGAACATTGATGCAAAAATCCTCAACAAAATACCAGAAAACTGAACATAGCAATACATTAAAAGAATCATACACCTGGTCAAGTGAGATTTATTCCAAGGATGCAGGGACGGTTCAACATCTGAAACTCAATCAACGTGATATGCCACATTAACAAAATGAGGAATAAAAATCACACTATGACCTCAACAGATGCAGAGAAAGCATTTGACAAGATCCAACATCCATTTTTGATAAAAACTCAACAAAATGGGTATACAAGGAAAGTACCTCAACATAATAAAGGCCATATATGACCAACTCACAGAGAACATCATACTCAATGGTGGAAAATTGAAAGCCATCCCTCTGAGAACAGGAACAAGATAATGGTGCCCACTCTTGCCACTCCTATTCAACATAGTACTGGAGGATTTTGCCAGAGCAATTAAGCAAGAAAAAGAAATAAAAGGAATCCAAATTGGAAAAGAAGAAAAAAACTCTTGCTGGTTGCAGATAACGTGATTCTATACATTGAAAACCCTAAAGAATCCATCAGAAAACTATTAGACATAATCAAAAACTACAAAAAAGTTGCAGGGTACAAAATCAACCTACACAAATCAGTTGTGTTTCTATGAACTGGCAGAAAGAGAACTCAAGAATGCAATCCCATTTACAATTGCAACAAAACGAATAAAATATCTAGGAATAAATTTAACCAAAAGTGAAAGACCTATACACTGAAAAATATGATACATTATTGAAAGAAATCAAAGAATACATAAAGAAATAGAAAGGTATTTCACCCTCATGGATTGGAAGAATAAACATAGTTAAAATGTCCATACTACCTAAAGAAATCTACAGATTCAATTCAATCCCAATAAGAATTCCAATGACATCCTTACAGAAATAGAACAAGGAATCCTGAAATTTATATAGAACAACAAAGACCTTGAATAACCAAAGCAATCTTGAGAAAAAGAATAAAGCTGGAGGCATCATTATGCCTAACTTCAAAATATATTACAAAGCTATGCTAATCAAAACAGCATGGTACTGGCCCAAAAAGAGACAAACAGATCAATAGAACATAATTGAAAGCCCAGAAATAAAGCCAAACATTTATGGCCAGTTAATCTTTGACAAAGGAACCAAGAACATACAGTGGAGGAAGGAAAGTCTCTTCAATAAATGGTGTTGAGAAAACTGGACAGCCACATGAAAAAGGATGAATGTTGTCCATTATCTTGCACCATACACAAAAATTAACTCAAAATGAGCTAAAGACTTTATTGTAAGATCTGAAACCATAAAACTCCTAAAAGAAAATATAGGTAGTATACTCTGTGACATTGGTCTTAGCAGCATCCTTTCAAATACCATGTCTACTCAAGCAAGCAAAACAAAAGAAAAATATTAATAAATGGGACTACATCAGACCTAAAATCTTCTGCAAGGCATTGAAAACCATGAACAAAATGAAAAGACAACCCACAAACAGGGCAAAAATATTTGCAAGTCATATCTGACAAGAGGTTAACATCCAAAATATATAAAGAACTCATACAACTCAACAACAACAAAAAACAATCAACCTAATGAAAAAAAAAATGGGTAGAGGATATGAACAGACGTTTTTCCAAAGAAGAGACACAGATGACCAACAGGTACATGCAAAGATGTTCAACATCACTAATTATTAGCAGAATTCAAATCAAAACTACCTTGTGATATCACCTTACACCTGTTAAGTGGCTATATTTGCTAAGACAAAAATCAACAAACGTTGGAGAGGATGTGGAGAAAAGGGAACCCTCATACACTGCTGGTGGGAGTGCAAACTGGTACAGCCACTGTGGAAAACAGTATGGAGATGTCTCAAAAAAATTAAAAATGTAAATAGCATACAATCCAGCTATCCCACTACTCGGTATTTATCCAAAGAACATGATATCAACAATCAAAAGAGATTTATGCATTGCTATTCCAGCATTATTCACAATAACCAACATGGGAAGCAACTCAAGTGCTCTCTATATATGAATGGATAAAGAAGACGTGCTATACATGCACAAAGGAATACTACTCAGCTATGCATAAGACAAAGTAGCCACATTTGAAACAACATGAATGGACCTTGAGGGTATGATGTTAAGCAAAATAAGCCGGATAGAGAAAGATAAATAGTTCATAGTTTCACTCATAAGTGGGACATAAACAAGTACCTGGAAAAAGTGAACAGATTAGTGGTTACCAGAGGGAAAGAGTGTTGGGGGTGGGGAAAAAGAGTCAAGGGGCACATATATACAGATACAAATAAAAATCAGAGTACTGGTGGTGAGCACAATGAAATCTATGCAGGAATTGATAAATATCAATGTACACCCAAAATTAGTCAATGTTATAAACAATTATGATATCAACAAAATAATTAGAAAAAAACCCTGTTTTTGGAAGAAGCTTAACTTTATGGAGGCTATGCAGGAAGTAACTTTTTTCACACTACTGCTTTTGAAAAATCTTTTTTAAGTACTAAAATCCAACCCAACTGAATATCAAAATTTTAAATCTCAAGCAATTTAAACCTTTATTCCTTCCCCAGGAGTAGTTATACTCTCATCCAGAAACCTGCATTAGGGAAAGAAATATGTGGCTGACTTCATTATTGTCCCATCTTATCCATCCTACTTGTAAGTTGTCTCGTCTATTGCAGGATCAAAGTAGAAGGATGAAGGAAAGGTAAGATCTCATTGTGTGGGGCCCTTGTTACAGATCACAAATACAGAATCTTTCTCTTGTGGAGCTTCATATGAGCCCATTTGAACCACCCACAGATAATGATTACCACATTCTTCCCAAATAAGTCTAATTCAAAACATGGCTGATGCCTTAGAGCCCTCCTTTAGGATTGACATTTGACTGAATCACCCTTGTTTTAACTTTCTAAGGTTGCCTCTCCCCAGCGGGAAGCCCTCTCGGGTGGGAAGCTTTTTGAGATGACATAGCTCATGTGGCTTCCTTGGATCAAGTTAGTTCAAGGAAAACTTGTACATCTTCATCCCAACAAATTCTGTAAATGCAGCCTTCTAGAACTGTTCTCTAAGCCCTGGCAGGAATTACGCTTGATATCTTTCTCAAATTTTCCTTAAAGCTTTAAATAATATTTTGAGATGAATTTTAGTTTCCAAACATGTTTCCCTAAACTATATTTTCATTATTGATTTCTAATTTATAACATTGTGGCCAGAGAATTAAATGTCCATGAAATTAGTTCTTAAGATTTTTGAGACTCACTTTGTGGCTAATATGTGGCTAAATGGACCTGTGGCATACAGAAAATGACAGCCACAAAATAAACTCAAAATTTCTAGAAATTGTGATATGTAACAGCGGTGGTACTATCAGTGGGTGAAGGATAAATTATTTAGTTTGATACTGTACCACAACTGTATATACATATATTAAGTTGTGGTTCACTCATATTATACAGTAGTTGAAAGCAGAGTCACATACATCAATAAGCTTAAGTCTCCAAGAGATAATGTTAAATGAAAATGGAATTTCAGAATGATAGGAAATTACAACAGATATGAAGTTTTAAAACATGTAAAAACATTGTGCTAATTTTTTAAAAAAAAATATATATATGTGTATAAATATATAGATAGACAGATATAAATCCTAAGAACATGCATGAGAATGATGACTATTTTATCCAGGATAGTGGGTACGTTTGGGGATAGAATAGAGAAGTAGTTTGAGTTTTAATTGTAACAGACTATATTTTCAAAATAAGAATTGAAACCAAAAAGACCAAGTGTTAAGTTTTTTTACAGTTGGATGTTGAGTATATGTATTTCATTGTCTTGGTCTCTCAACATTTTTTTTTTATATTGTGAAACTTTTCTTATTAAAAACATAAAAAGTAGAGACAGGGATAGCAACTGAGATATAAGAGCTTTTAGTCTATTAAATTTTCATTATTTATTCCTTCATAAGACTAAGACACCTTTCTAGCTCAAAAAAATCCAGCTGATGTTATTCAGTTGATTCAATCACACATTCACCATCAGGACTCAAGTACTCAAACCAGCACATCATGGAGAATCCAGAATTAGATAATATCTAATCTTATCCTTCTGGTGGTGATTAGCTTTTTTCTATATCTTTTTCTCACTCTTTTCCCATTCCCTCCACTTTCCCCAAGAAATGTATTCAGTCCTAGAGACTCATTGACCAACTTTGGTATAATTATCCATAAATCTACATTTACAAATCTGGCAGACCTCACTACTACAGCATGAGGCTGAAGGATCCATCCTATAGTTCTGGTTAAAAAATGAATTACATAATGAATCAGAGTATATAAAGGAGGGTTAATAATATGGATGAAGAATCAAGAGGGAATAATGACTGGAGAGAAAAGGAGACAGAAGAACAGTCAAAAGAGAAGTAGGAAGGGAGATAGAGGAACATGAAGCAGGACATAAAATGTAGATCTAATCATTATAAATCAATCACACTCGAGTTTTTTCTTTAAATAATTTATAACAGAAATTGTCAAAGACCAATTTTCTCACAAAGCACGATTGTTACTTAAATAGAGTATCAACTGGAATCTGTGCCTCTGGCAATATCAGAGAGGAGAGAGAAGAGATGGAGTTTTGAACAACTAATCTGAATACTTGAATTTGCCTATGGCTCCCAGAAAATAACTTTGCCTAGATCAAGTGCAGAAACTAATAAGTGATCCAGAATATATTCATTTATTTATCCATCCATCTTTTGATTAATCCATCTGTTCTACAAATATTGATTTCTTGCCTGTGATGGGACATTAAGACAAACCATGCAAAGATTCTGCCATGAGAAAGGCACAGTGTAGAAGAAAGGAAATATAAACATTGGATGAAAAACAATGTGATAAGTGACATGATAAATATAAGCAAGCGGTCTTGTGGATCCTCTTTGTAGTAGACCTCATCTCAGCTTTAAGTGAGGTCAGAGATGGGCTGAAGTCAAGAAAAACTTCCTAGAAGATATCAAAATCACAGCAGCATATAACACATAAAAGCTTTCCTAGTTGACATAAAAAATTACCTCTATTTTATCCAGAGAACAACTGGCATTCTGAATGAATAATTTAAATGTGATATAACTGTATGTATGTGTATGTTGTGTATAAGCTGTATGTATGTGGCAAAAATTCAGAAAATCATTACTGAAAAGCAGAGTTTTCTTTCAATTTGGAGTTTCTTCTAAACCTTCCTTCCTAAAGTTCCATAGGTCCAAAACCAATTGTGTGGAAAGAATGATGCAAAGTGGTGGGGAAAGAGACAAAATACAAATGTAGGATAGAAAGAGAGCACAGGGTGAATGGATGAATAAAAAGAACATAATAAAATAAGAGGGAGAACATTTGAAATGAGAAGAGAGAGGAGCATAGTTGAGGATAGAAATTTTTAATAATTGGGGCAGAGATAAAGGGCAGAAATAAAGACTTTGGGGAGAAAGGAGAAAGGCATGTGGATGATGAGCGATAGAAAGGTGGCAAAGTAGAAAGAGCAGAAGGAAAGCAGAATGTAGGGGGTCGTGATATGGTGTAAATGAAAGACAAGTGTACGAGAAATGGAACATCAAGAATGGGTGCAGAAAGGAGGGCTGGTGAGAGAGATTATCAGGATTAAGAGAGGAGGAAATTGCTGTGAGAACACAAAGGAGAAAGGATAAGGTTAAATAGGATAGTTCCAAAGTGAGAGGCTTGTTATTGATAGAGAAAAACAAGAATTAGTCAGGGGGAGATAGGAAGGAGAATGAAGGCTAGTGACCCACCCACACATTCACATGGCAGGAAAGGACTTCTCTTACTCTGGAATTTGTGGCTCCGAACCTCTATCAGACCCCAGGGATCTGGCCTTGGTGCTGAAAGACAGACTCACTGCGTGGCGCTAAAAGTTAGTTCTACTGAGGTTAGGTGAGACTTAGAAATTGGGAGGCCCCAGAGACACTTCCCCTAGAGCCATCTAGGGGATTTCAGGTACAATCCCTCTCGCCATCACATACAGCAAGAAAGGAGGGACATACTCTCAAGGGAAGGTTAAAAGCACCTCAAGTCCCTGGCAACAACTCCATGCCACTGATCCTGATGGGGTACAGGAGACTAATTAATCAATGCCCAGGAATCCCAAATGGCAGACACTTCTGTCTCATTACCCAAATAACTAAATCAGTCGTCACCTTATTATCTTCCTATGCTATAATAAGTGTGATGTAATGGCCTAAAATTGGGCTTTGGAGCCAAATAAAACTGAATATAATTCTGAGCTATACCTCTTACAAACTCTGTGAATTTGGCAATTACATAAAACCTCTGAGCTCTAGTCTATTTATGTATAAAGTGGTAATAACACCTAAATTTTAAATAAATGATTGCTTTATCGATTAGAATATTACATATAAAGTACTGAATATAGAGACTGGCACATAGAAAAAGGCTCAAATAATAAATGCTGCCACCATTACTGCTGCCACTATTACTGCTAGAATCATTGTGGATATTACACAACCAAAGTGATTGATGTTTTCAGATGTTGGTAGGATGAAATTTGCATAGCCCAATTCTTCTCTTTGACTGTGTGCTCCTGGAAGGAAGGGATTGTGATGAATTCACGTCTGTATCTGGTGCCGAGCACCATGCCTGGCACAAAGCAAGCACTCAAGAATGAGTGGCTGGATAAATGGCCAGCAAATGACAATCCCAGTCTTGTTAACACTAATTCCCTGACCAAATAAAATACTTTATCATTCTCCAATACAGTGTTTACCAATATTAAATATTTATGAGATGAAGTTATTTTTTCTCATTATTTTGTTTTCACAATCAATTAGCTAACTCATTCTCCAATCTCATTACTAGGCTAATTAAACACTAATAATCCACAAAAAATAAAGATTACTGTGTGATTAATGTATTTTATAATAGTAAAGTATACTTTCACCCACTTTTAAAGTGCTTTAATCTTAGCAACATAAGAAAGACAGAATAGATACAGTGTTCAGTTGATTAAACAATAGGAGACAAGGACTCAGGCCTGTACTGTGATCTCTGGTAGCAAGGACTGTACTAGACTCTGAAGGCATCTTTTTATGTCTTATTAATGCACTTCCAAAGCCTGTATTTGTGTGTTTTATTTACCATGGCAAATTCAACAAAGAATAACATAAAAATGAGATCATCTGATTTATTTTTTTTTATTGCACTAACATTTGTTTATAACATTATAGAAATTTCAGGTGCACACCATTACGTATTTCAATTTCTTTGTAGATTACAACATGTTTACCACCAAAAGACAAATACAATCCATCATCATGCACATGTGCCTAATCATCCCTTTTGCCCTCCTCCTTCTCCCCTTCCACTCTGATAACCATCAACCCAATCTCTGTTTCTATGTGTTTGTTTATCTTTGTTTTTATCTTCTACTTATGAGTGAGATCGTATGGTATTTAATTTTCTCCCTGTGACTTCTTTCACTTAGCATATAACCCTCAATGTCCATCCATGTTGTCACAAATGGATGGATTTCATCATTTCTTATGGCTGAGTAGTATTCCATAGCATATATATACCACATCTTCTTTATCCAGTCATCCCTTCACGGGAAGCTAGGTTACTTCCAAGTCTTGGCCATAGTGAATAATGTTGCGATGAACATAGGGTTGAGTGTATTTCTGTGCATTTGTGTTTTCATGTTCTTTGGATAAACAACCAGCAGTAGAATAGCTAGATCATATGGCAATTCTCTTCTTAATTTTTGGAGGACTCTCTGAACTGTTTTCCATAGTGACTGCGCAAGTTTGCACTCCCACCAGCAGTGTATGATGATTCCCTTCTCCCCATATCTATTCCAACACAAATTGTTCCCTGTCTTATTAACTACAGCCATTCTGATGGGAGTGAAATGACATCTCACTGTAGCTTTCATTTGCATTTCCCTGACAGTTAATGATGCTCAACATCTTTTAATGTGCCTGTTGGCCATCTGTATATCCTCTTTGGAGAAATGTCTGTTAAGATCTTTTGCCCATATTTTAATTGGGTTGTTAGGTTTTTTTGTTGTTGAAATGTATGAGTTCTTTGTATATTTTTGATATTAACTCCTTATCAAATATACGGGTTCCAAATGTTTCTCAAATTGTTAAGTTGTCTTCATTTTTTGTGGTTTCCTTTGCTGTGCAGAAGCTTTTTACTTTGATGTATTCCTATTTGTTTATTTTTTCTATTGATCCCCTTGCCCAGTCAGACACAGTATTTGAAAATATGCTGCTAAGACCAATGTTGAAGAGCACACTGCCTATGTTTTCTTCTAGGGTTTTTATGGTGTCAGTTCTTACATTCAAATCTTTAATCCATTTGGAGTTAATTTTTGTGTATGGTGCAAGATATTGGTCTACTTTCATTCTTTTGCATGTAGCTGTCCAGTTTTCCCAACACCATTTAGTGAAGAGACTTTCCTTTCTCCATTGTATGTTCTTGGCTCCTTTGTCAAAGATTAACTGTCTGTATATGTGTGGTTTTCTTTCTGGGCTTTCAGTAGTGATCCATTGATCTGTTTGTATGTTTTTGTGCCAGTATCATTCTGTTTTGATTACTATAGCTTTGTAGTATGTTTTGAAGTCTGGGATTTTGGTGCCTACAGCTTTGTTGTTTTTTCTCAGGATTGCTTTGGCTATTCGAGGTCATTTGTTGTTCCACATATATTTTTGGATTTTTTGTTCTATTTCTGTGAAGAATGTCATTGGGATTCTGATTGGGATTACTTTGCGTCTGTAGATTGCTTTAGGCAGTATGGAGATTTTAATTATGCTTATTCTTCTGACCTATGAACATGGAACATCTTTCCCTTTATTTATGTCTTCCTCAACTTCATTAAATAGTGTCTTATAGTTTTCAGTGTACAGGTCTTTCACCTCTTTGGTCAAGTTTATTCCTAGGTATTTTATTCTTTTTGTTGTGATTGTAAATGGGATTGTATTATTGATTTCTTTTTCTGCTAGTACATTGTTAGTGTACATGTATGCAACTGATTTTTTAAAATTAATTTTGTACCCCGCAATTTTGCTGTAGTTGTTCATTATTGCCTGTAGTTTCATGGTAGATTATTTAGGGTTTTCTATATATAGAATCATATCATCTGCAAATAGCGAAAGTTTAACATCTTCATTTCCAATTTGGATTCCTGTTATTTCTTTTTCTTTTCTACTTGCTCTGGCCAATATCTCCAGTACTCTGTTGAATAAAAGTGGTGAGAGTGGGCACCCTTATGCTGTTCCTGTTCTCAGAGGGATGGCTTTCATTTTTTCTCCATTAAGTATGATGGTGGCTGTGGGTTTATCTCATATGGACTCTATAGTATTGAGGTACTTTCCTTCAATACCCATTTATTGAGAGTTTTTTAAATCATAAATGCATGTTGGATCTTGTCAAATGCTTTCTATGCATCTATTCAAATGATCATGTGATTTTTATTCTTCATTTTGTTAATGTAGTGTATCACTTTGATTGATTTGTGGGCATTGAACCATCCTTGCGTCCCTAGAATGAACCCCTCTTGATGGTGGTATACAATTCTTTTAATGTATTGCTGTATTTGGTTTACCAATATTTTGTTGAGGACTTTTGCATCTAAGTTCATCAGTGATATTGGCCTGTAGTTTTATTTCTTCGTGTTGTCCTTGTCTGGTTTTGGTATCAGGGTAATTTTGGCCTCGTAGAGTGTGTTAGGATGTGTTTCATCTTCTTCAATTTTTCAGAATAGTTTGAGAAGGATAGGTACGAAATCTTCTTTGAATGCTTTTAGAATTCTCCAGAGAAGTCATCTGGACCTGGGCTTTTGTTTTTTGGGAGGTTTTTAATTATCGTTTCAATCTCTGTACTTGTGCTTGGTCTGTTCAGATTCTCTGTTTCTTATTGATTCCATTTTGGGAGTTTATATGAGTCTAGGAATTCATCCGTTACTTCTAGGTTATCAAATTTGTGGGCATATAGTTTTTCATCACATTCTCTTATAATCCCTGCTGTTTCTTTGTAATTTATCCTCTTTCATTTCTAATTTTATTTATTTGAGCCTTGTCTCTTCTTTTCTTGGTAAGCCTGGGTAAGGGTTGGTCAATTTTGTTTATTTTCTCAAAGAACCAGATCATAGTTGCATTGATCCTTCTTACTGTTTTTTTGTCTCTATTTCATTTATTTCTGCTGTGAACTCAATACGTTACTGTTAGTGAATTATCTCTAACTCTGTATGAAATGGAAAAATAAATTCTATACTATATCTCAGTACTCATTATCTTTAGTTTGTCCTACAAATATCTCTCACTCTTTGAGACTCCCTGAGCCTTGTTTTCTACCTACCTCTGCCTAAATATGACTCAATTTCCACTATCTCCTCCATCTGTCTATCATTCAGATAAATATAAGAATGCATATCCTATGTTATCATGTGTATTCAACAATAGGGCAGAGATGGAAGAATCCGTTCTTAGCTTCTTTTCTTTGAGCCATTCAGTCTGTTGTAGGAATTTATCAGACCCCACGCAGAGTTTTTAATCTGTGACACCTTAATCAATTCACAGGTTTTAATAATTGTTGTATTTGTAATTTAACTTTCTCACATATACGAATGTTAATTAGCCAGTCTTTGTGTCACCAAGACTTTCTTAGGGGTATTTTTTTTACTTTTTTTCTTGAAAGCATTTGTCTCACCCATCTCTACCAAATATTTGAATTCATTCATTATTTCTATTACTTTTCAGATCTACTTACAAATTAGCAAATCATGTCTGAGTTCAACTCTTGTAATACTTTTCCAAAAGCAGCCAATATCCACCAATACATGCTAGTAACATTCTGATTTCTGACCTTTTCCTCTAGAGCTCCAAATTCATTGATAATATGATCTGCCTCCCAAGTTGTAAATTCCAAAGTTTTACCAAATATTTCTCCATAAAATGGTTGTCATATTTTCAGTCTCAATAACTGCTTCCTTACATCTCCTACTCGGCTCCTAAGTCCCACTTTTTAGCTTTCAGTTATACAAAATACTCCCATTCTAGACAAAAATTCTATGTCAATAAAGATAGACTTGATCATTCTGCATTAACAAACAGACCCAAAATATCAGTGAATTAAAACCATAAAGTTTGTTTTCCAGTCATTCTGTGAATGCACTGATGGTAGATAGAGAGGCTCTGTTTTGTATGACTCTTGATTGGAGATATAGGCTGATGATGCCTCCACCATCCAGACTTTGCTGATCACCAGGACAGGAAAGACGAAGTGTGGCAAATTGCATCCTGGATCTTAAACTCCCACTCATACGTGAAACACATAACTTCCACTCTCACTCCATTTCCAAAAAAGTTTCAGGGCCACATCTAATTTTCAAATGATGGAGAAATACAGTTATACCATGTGCCTGGAAAGAGAGAGAACTGAAATGTCTGTGAACAGCCCCTCAAAATAGCACATTCATTAAGTTAAGATTTTGGTACTGGCTAATGAATTTAGAGATGTAACAATGCAAAAAACAGAAGGTCTAGATATAGTCACAAATGAATGTGAGAATTTAGCATATAATAAAGATGCATTTAAAAATCAATTAAGAAAATATGAATTATAAGGATGGTATTTTCACAACTCAATAGATACATTTATAAAAGTTCAATTTCAACCTTACTCCTGACACCAAAATAGATTTTGAAGAGGTCAAAGGTTAACATGTAAAAATGATAAATCATAATAGCATTAAAAGAAAAGATAAGTAATTTTAAATAAAGTTTGGGTGAATAAAGACTTTATAAGTACAAAGAAAAATGCAGAAAAAAATCAAAACAAATAATCTTGATGTTCACTACATAAAAACTTAATATCCCCAAATGGCAAAAAACTGTATCTTTAGTAAATGAGAAAAAAATAAAAATAAAGATATTTGCAGAGCTTATGGCAAACAAAGGGTATATTTTTAATGTACAAAATGCTAAGTACGATATTTAAAATCAAGAAAACAAGGTCAAAAGATATGAGCAGATAAATTATATTAAAGGAATTAAAATTAGTTTTAGACATTAAAAAATGTGCAGTGACTAGCTCTTTTAGTTTATTGTATTGACAAATATCAAAATATCTGATAGCACTCTGAAGTATTCAAAAGGTGGGGAAGTCAATACATACATACATTGTTTATGAGAGTGTAAACCGGCACAATGTCTTTGAAATAGAATTTATAAGCATGTATTAAATATCTTTACTCTTTGACCAGAAATTCCAGTTCTAGAATGTTCTCCTACCATTGTACTTGTAGAAGCCAAAAATAGTAGCTAAATGTCCATCTACTCATTTCTCATGATACATACATATAATTGAATACTGAGAAGCTGTCAAAATGAGTAAATCTATATTTGTTCATTCAAGAAAAAAATATAAATGCTTAGTATGTTCAAGCACTGTTTTAGGCACTGGGGATACAACAAAAGGCTGTACTGGAGTGATACTCCAGTGCAAAGCTTAAGCTCTCCATTTACTGATACATAACCATGTTCAACATATATATTATTAACTGAGAAAATCAAGGTGCCAAACTGTATGCATTGTATGATACATTGGTAAGTGGATGTGAATGACTGTATGTGCATAGGCTGTCTATTCTATGGATGTATACCCTAAAAATTGCAATCTGATCAATTGCCTCTGGATGGTTCAGGGATGGGGGAAAACTTGTTTTTCACTCTCTAATCTTATGCACTATTTGAATTTTTAATCTCATATATTTTCAAAAAATATATTTAAAAATTTTTAAATAGCTACTTAGCTACCTTAGCTTTGTCAATGTGATTGATTTCAGACAAGTTAATCTGAAACAAGCACATATTTTTCTTTTTGAGGAAGATTAGCCCTGAGCTAACATCTGCTGCCAATCCTCCTCTTTTTGCTGAGGAAGACTGGCCCTGAGCTGACATCCATGTACATCTTCCTCTACTTTATATGTGGGATGCCTACCACAGCATGGCTTGACAAGCAGTGTATAGGTCCACACCTGGAATCTGAACCAGCAAATCCCGGGCTGCAGAAGTGAGACATGAGATCTTAAGCACTATGCCACTGGGCCTGCCCCACAAGCACAGATTTATATGACTACCTTCCATGAAGATTTGGACACTGACAAAGGACGTCCTTCCTAAACAGTTCAGGTGGATGACCAAATGGTCATGATGGATGACTTTTTATGTTGTAAATGACATATCTTCTTCCAGGTCATAATCATATCTTTCAGGTAAGGTCATGTAGGTGTTGTGGGATGTTGAGATATGAAATATTCGTCATACTCTCAAGACTCTGGTAGAGAGCACACAAAAATGTTAATAGTTTTTATTATTCTCATTAGTGGTTAGATTTCTTTACCTGTCCGGGTACCTTTACTGCATCAATGTGACCCCAATGCTAATCGAAACTTCAAATAAACAAAACAGATATATGAAGTTATCTAGAAACACCCCATTAAAATGGCACTCATGAAATGTTAACTAGTAGAGTTTGGATTTAGTATGATGTCTTAACTTTTATACTCATCTCAAAATAAATTCCTCAATCTTTTAATGACATTTTTACTATCTGCCTGTGTGAACAGACATTATCTTCATTATATGGTTGAAATAAAAATACAAATAAAAGAAAGTAAGTGAAAAACTGGATTAGAGCCATATTTTCATTATTTAATACCAATACAGATAATTTATTTCATCAATATAACATTATTCATCAATTCAATTCTTTTCAGTTTCATTTGAATCTCGTTGTTTATGTGACTTTACATAAATTTAATTCATAAAATTTTGTTTTCTTTTATTTGGATTTTTTTCTTTACTTACAAGCAATATAACGATTAAAGAGTGTAAAGCTTGTTTTAAGTTTAAGTATGTTTATGTAACATCCCAAACAAATTATACGTGAAACAATAAAAATTTACATACAACAGCTAGAGTTATTTATATTCTTCCTTTAAAGTAGAGCTTCTGCTTCCTTAAGTTTGGGAGATCTCAAGTCACTTTATTAAGAACTCTGCTCGGGTGTTGGCCCCATGGCCGAGTGGTTAAGTTCACGTGCTCCACTTCAGAGACCCAGGGTTTCGCCAGTTCAGATCCTGGGCGCAGACATGGCACTGCTCATCAAGCCATGCTGAGGTGGCATCCCACATACTACAACTAGAAGGACCCACAACTAAAAATATACAACTATGTACTGGGGGGCTTTGGGGAGAAAAAGGAAAAATAAAATCTTTAAAAGAACTCTGCTCAAATGTGTCCTTTCAGAAAGATCTTCCATGATCACTCTTTCAAAAATACTACATTCCCTGTCACACTCTGTTCACTTTCTATACATTTTTTTCAATATCCCGTGTGACTTCTAGACATATTACATATTTATTTGTTAAATAAATATGTATTTATGTTTGTCTTTTCTCACTAAAACTCAAACTCTGAGAGTCCGGGGGCTTTATTTTATTTACTGCTGTGTCGCTAGAACTTAAATCAGTGTGTCGGCACTACCAGGAGTTCAGGAAATATTTATTGGATGAATGAATAAATGAAAAAATGAAAATAATACTCACGGTTCTGGGAAGAGCTGGAATTTGATGAATGTTTTACTTTAAGTTCCTCACGGATTTTCACATGCAAAAGAATAAAAATTTACCCTAATCTTACACACACACAGAAAATCAACTCAAAATGGATTAAAGATTTAACTGTAAGACCTGAAGCCATAAAACTCCTAGAAGAAAACATCTAGAAAAGTATCCTTGACCTTGGTTTTGGCAATGATTTTTTTAGAGTGACACCAAAAGCACAAACAACAAAAGCAAAAATAAACAAGTGGCATTATATCAAACTAAAAAGCTTCTGCATAGCAAAGGAAACCATCCACAAAATGAAAAGGCAACTTATAGAATGGGAGAAATATTTGAAAACCATATACCCCGAATTAACCCTGATGACGGGTTAATATCCAAAATATATGAGGAACTCATACAACCTAACAGCAAAAAAAAAAAAAAAAAAAAAAAACCAAATAACTTGATTAAAAAATGGGCAAAGATTTTGAGTAGACATTTTTCCAAAGAAGACATACAAATGGCCAATAGATACATGAAAAGGTGCTCAACATCACTAACAATTAGGGAAACACAAATCAAAACAATGATTTATCACCACATGCCTGTTAGGATGGCTATTATTATTCTTCAAATTATTTTTTTTTAAGAGAATGATTTTGGTGAATACATGGATGAAAGGATATCTGGTACTCTGTTGGTAGGAATGCAAGTTGTTACAACCATTATGAAAAACAGTATGGAAATTCCTCAAAAAGCTAAAAATAAAACTACCATAAGATCCACAAATCCCATTCTTGATTTATCTAAAGGAAATGAAACCAGGGTCTCAAATAGATACCAGTACTCCCAATGTTCATTGCAGTATTATTCACAATAGCCAAGATATGGAAACAACTAAATGTCCATTGACAGATGAATGGATAAAGAAAATGTGGTCTATGCAGACAGTGGAATATTATCGAGCCTTAAAATAGAAAGAAATTCTAACCTTTGCAACAACATGGATGGATAAGGACATCATGCTAAGTGAAATTAGCTAGACACAGAAAAAAAAGATTCTGCATGCTCTCACATACATGTTTACTCCTTCAAAGAGTCAAACTCAGAGAAGAACAGCAGAATGGTGGCTCCCGGGGGTTGAAGGGAGGTAGATGTGGGAAGTGATTGTCAAAGGATACCACGTTTCAGTTATTCAAAGTATCTAAGTTCTGGAGATCCACTATACAGCATAGTGCCTATAGTTAAAAGTACTATATTGTATACTTAAAATTTGCTAACAGGGTAGATCTTATAATAAGTGTTCCTACTTATTAAATAATAATAATAATTATTATTATTTATATATATATTTTATATATATAATTTTATATATATCTGTTTTATACGCCACTGTATTTCCAGAACATAGCACAATTCCTGACACATAATAAGCTTTCTAGAAATATTTGTAAACTAATTAACTGATTGGAGCCATCAGATATTAATAGGTGTGTTTACTGATCTTGAGGGATATGCAGTCTAATGGGAGGCAGCTTAAACTAATAATGTGCTTTTTAAGATTTAATCTAATAAGAAGTAGTTCATATTTTGGGAATAAGACTTATTTAAGAGTTGTCATTCAGCATATAATTGTCAAGTCTTTGAGGTAGGATCATGAAAAAGCAATAGAGTGGCAGATTAAGAGGATTGAGTAAAACAGGAGTTAGACAGCCTCATGAGATGTTTCAAAAGTGGATTCTGTCTCTGACTAGCTGTGTTACACAGGGCACATCACTTCACCTCCCTGAGCTCAGACTCCTCATCTCTAAAGTCGAGAAAATAAGACCACCAGTCTCATGAAGGTGAGACGATAACTAAATGAGATATTACATTTGCTTCATTTATCTGAGTGCCTAGCACAGAGCAAGCACTCACTAAATTATTAATTTGTGGCTTTTTAAGTTAATATATAAGCAGTAAGACAAAGAGATTGAGCTAGTGTTTAGAATGGAAGTCCAAAGTGTTAAAAGAGGACAGAAGTCAGACCCACTCGAACTGATGGTCATCAAGCAAAGTGTCCTTTAAGAGGCTGACTTCAAGCTTTTCTGTTTACATAGAGT
This sequence comes from Equus caballus, assembly GCF_041296265.1. NCBI lineage: Eukaryota > Metazoa > Chordata > Mammalia > Perissodactyla > Equidae > Equus > Equus caballus. The sequence goes on from NC_091708.1 coordinate 34,781,983, forward strand.
AGATGAAGGGAAGTATAAGCAATAGCATGAAAGTATAAATTAATGAGGGTTAAATGAGTCATAAGGAATGGGATCTTCTTGAGTGATGGTCATACTGGGAGAAGGAGAACTTGGGCCCTAACTTGAGAATTCTGCCTTACACACAAAGTGAGATGCCCAAATCATCAGGAACTCAGGATTCATAAAACATAAAATATATTCACCCAGTGGTTTTGATACTGAACCTGAAGTGAGTTCACTCACCCATTTTGCAGCAAGCCAATCTCTGACACCGGGTGTAGTGGAAAAAAGTAGGAATTTTATTATTGCACAGCACTGAGAAAGGAGAGAGGGCAGCAAATGGCAGCTTTTCCCCGAAAAGCTAAAAGGAAGGGTTTTTATTTGGGATTTTAGGTAGGGGAGCAGGAGCATATGGCCTTGTTGGTCCGAGCTTTTCCACCAGCCTGTCTTTGGCCTTGAGACTACTTGTAGAGAGGAGGGAGCCCATGACCTTGCTGGTCAGCAGCTTTCCCACCAGCCTGTATCTCCTTGCGGGGCAGAGATAGCAAATCCAGGTGCTTGTCCTTGGCAGTGTCTGTCTCCACGGATGATAGTGGATTCTGGAGCCAGGAAGCCAGGGAGTAAGTGGGGAATGAGTGTTTTGGTTTTAACCCCATATATGCTGGGTTTAATGTAGGGAAACTGATATCAGGGTCCTTATCAGTTTTCCTGAGTGGAAAAACAAAGGTCATACAACAGTATTTTATAAGTATACATGGGGATGCTAAAGACAGAAGAGCAAATTCTGGAGTCCAAAGTCTTACCTATTACTTTTTATATTCTGAAGTTTTGGGAACATTGTACAATTAGGGGCTGCTTCTAAGCCTAGGAGGTGAGAAAGTGACTGTGGGCATCATATTTTCTGGTCTTTTTAGTCCAGAGCCATGTAGACTCTGAACAAAATGTCCCCCAACCTTATACACTGTCTTTCAGTGTAAATAATAGAGTTCTGAGAACAATGGTCAGGAAGTTAGGGAGAGCCAGTCACTGCGTCACCTGAGCCAACTTCATCTGGGTGTTTTGGGTTTTTTTTTTTTTTTTTTTGGCCTGAAGTTACTGGGTCAAGATGGTGGTTGACAGGAAAGAAGGAAAGCACTGATACTTCCCAGGGTCCTTGGGGAAGAAACTCTAAAACTTGAATGTGTTGGCGTTTGTTCTAACATTTCCTTCATCTGAACATCAGGGACTTCTTTCAGTCTCAACGGATGCTCCCCTGAGAGAGGGTGGAGTCTATGAGTGTCTATAGTCCCTTGAGCTTATAGAAGGCCCAGAGGAGGCAGGGAAGACAACTTTCAGATTCACGAGGATTGAAAGCTTTCTAGGATCAGGTGCCATCCCTGTGTGGTTTTCCTGGGCAGCCTATCTGTAACTAAGACAGGAATTTGGAAAAGAATTATAACAACACAAACAAGCACTTACCACCAACAGCAACAATTTTAGATCGGCATCAAGGATAGTATTGACATTATCACTCAAAAAAGTGTTTTTACGTTCTAAATGGGAGAGCAAACTACTGATCATCCTTCTGTGAATTAAGTACTGAAAATCCTTAATCAGAAGATAATTCTCCAGGTTGGCTCTCTGACCTTTCCAAGGAATTCTCTCTCCCTCGTGTTCTTTCTCCTTATCTCTCTTCTTTTCTGTCTCTCTCATTTATATTTTCCCTGCATTACTTTCTCTTTACAGCAGAAGACAGAAAGGAGATTAAAAAGAATTCATTCTTCTGGGACTCTCTTCTCGACCTGAAGATCAGAAGCCACTCTTTGCCATGTTTCTCCCCATCTACCTCATCACAGTGATCGAGAACCTGCCCATCATCTTGGCCATCCACTCAGATATTCACCTCCAGACATCCATGTACTTTTTCCTGAGTGTCCTGTCCTTTGTTGACATTTTCTTTGTAACAATCATTATCCCCAAGATTCTGGTGAGCTTCTTATCAGAGACAAAGGCCATCTCTTATGATGAGCATCTGACCCAAAAAACAAAAGCCCAGGACCAGATGGCTTCTCTTGAGAATTCTACCAAACATTCAAAGAAAATTTAGTACCTATTATTCTCAAACTATTCTGAAAAATTGAAAAGATGGAACACTTCCTAACACATTCTATGAGGCCAAAATTACCCTGATACTAAAACCCGACAAAGACAACATGAAGAAGGAAAACTACAGGCCAATGTCACTGAAGAACTTAAGAGGCAAAAATCCTCAATGAAATATTGGCAAACCGAATACAGCAATACATTAAAAGAATCATAGATCACAATCAAGTGGGATTCATTCCAGGGATGCAGGGATGGTTCAACATCCACAAATCAATCAATGTGATAGACCATATGAACAAAATGAGGAATGAAAATCACATGATCATCTCAATAGATGCAGAGAAAGCATTTGACAAGATCCAACATGCATTTATGATAAAAGCTGCCAATAAAATAGGTATTAAAGGAAAGTACCTCAACATAATAAAGGCCATGTATGACCAATCCACAGACAACATCATACTTAATGGTGAGAAACTGAAAGCCATCCCCCTGCTAACGGAAACAAGACAAGCGTGCCCACTCTTGTCACTCCTATTCAACATAGTACTGGAGGTACTGGTCAGAGCAATTAGGCAAGAAAAAGAAATAAAAGAAATCCTAACTAGAAAGGAAGAATTGAAATTTTCTCTATTTGCAGATGATATGATTCTATATATAGAAAACCCTAAAGAATCCACCAGAAAACTACAGGAAATAATCAACAACTACAGCAAAGTTGCAAGGTACAAAATAAATTTTAAAAAATCAGTCACATTCCTATACACTAACAATGAACTAGAAGGAAAATAAATCAATAATACAATCCCATTTACAATCACAACAAAAAGAATAAAATACCTAGGAACAAACTTAACCAAACAAGTGAAAGACCTGCACACTTAAAACTATAAGTCACTGTTGAAAGAAATTGAGGAACACAAAGAAATGGAAAGATATTGTGTGTTCATGGGTCAGAAGAATAAACATAGTCAAAATATCCATACCACCTAAAGCAATCTACAGATTCAAAGCAGTCTCATTCAGAATCACAATGACATTCTTCACAGAAATAGAACAAAGAATCTAAAAATTTATATGGAACAAGACCCCAAATAACCAAAGCAATCCTGAGGAAAAAGAACAAAGCTGGGGCATCACAATCCCTGACTTCAAAACATACTACAAAGCTATAATAATCAAAACAGCATGGTACTGGCACAAAAACAGAGACATAGATCAATGTATCAGAATTGAAAGCACAGAAATAAAACCACACATCTGTGGACAGTTAATCTTTAACAAAGGAGCCAAGAACATACAATGGAGAAAGGAAAGTCTCTTCAATAAATGGTGTTGGGAAAACTGGACAGCCACATGCAAAAGAATGAAAGTAGACCATTATTTTGCACTATACAAAAAATTAACTCCAAATGTATTAAAGATTTGAATGTAAGAACTGGCACCTTAAAAATTCTAGAAGAAAATATAAGCAATACACTCTTTGACATTGGTCTTAACCACATTTTTTTGAATATTACGTCTACTTGAGTAAGGGAAACAAAAGAAAAAGTTAACAAATGGGACCACATCAGACTAAAAAGTTTCTACAAAGCAAAGGAAACCATCAACAAAATGGAATGACAACCCATCAACTTGGAGAAAATACTTGAAAATCGTTTATCAGACAAGGGGTTGATAGTCAAAGTATAAAATGAACTCACACAACTCTACCAAAAAACAAACAAAAAAAACAACCTGATCAAAAAATGGGCAGAGGATATGAACAGATATTTTTCAAAGGAAGATATACAGATGGCCAAGAAGCACCTGAAAAGATGCTCAGCATCACTAATAATTAGGGAAACACAACCAAAACTACAACGAGATATCACCTTACACCAGTCAGAATGGCTGTAATTACCAAGACCAAAACAACAAATGTTGGAGAGGATGTGGAGAAAAGGGAACACTCATACACTGCTTGTGGGAATGCAAACTGGTGCAGCCACTATGGAAAACAGTATGGAGATCTCTCAAAAAATTAAAAATAGAAATACCATATGACCCAGCTATCCCACTACTGGATATCTATCCAAACAACTCAAAGTCAACAATGCAAAGTAACATATATATCCCTATGTTCATTGCAGTACTATTCACAATAGCCAAGAGGTGAAAGCAATCCAAGTGCCCATTGACTGATGATTGGATAAAGAAGATGTGGTATGTATGTATGTATGTACATATATATATATATATATACACACACACACACACACACACACAATAGAATGCTACTAAGCCATAAAAAATACAAAATCATCCCATTTGCAACAACATGGATGGACCTGGAGGCTATTATGGTAAGCAAAATAAGCCAGACTGAGAAAGACAAACACCATATGATATCACATATATGTGGAATATAAACAAACACATGGACAAAGATAATAGTTCAGTGGTTAACAGAGGAAGGAGAGTGGAGGGTGGGTACAGTGGGTGAAGGGAGGCACTTGTGTAGTGATAGACAAGAACTAATGTACAACTGAAATTTCACAATGATGTAAACTATTATGAATCTCAATTTTAAAAAAAATGAAAAAAGAAAGAAAAAATCCATTAACTCCTCTTCGCCTTTTTCTTTTAACAATCATTCTCATGTGTGTTATCATACATAAATTACAGGACTAAATGAGTCATGTGAAGTGCTTACACCAGTACTTGTGTCATAGTAAGCATTCAGTAAATACTGTTGTTTCTGTTGTTACTGTTACTTATCTGTTCCTTTCTTAATGCCTAATGTGATCAGATGGAAAACTTCGATTTAATCACAAGAAGATACATTAGAGTTGCCTCATCCAGAACTGGCTTTAAGTTATTTAAACATAACCATTTTAGGAACAGAAAGAATCATCAGTTAGCTCTCCAGAGTCCTCTTCATTAGGATTCTGAGCCCAAGGTCCAGAAAATGGTAAAGTGTTACTTTGTGTTTTTCCTTGGGCAGCATTTCCCTTAGCAACCTCATGGAAAGAGGTGGCTGGATCTTAGAGTGGGATGCAAATTTTCTTGAGTTCCCTGGTCATACTGCCTTCTCATAACTTCCATCATCTAGGGAGCTAGCATATAATTTTTACCATATATTTTTAATAAATTTAAAGATGCCAACTGATGTACACTACGTTGTCATGGTAACAGAAAGTTAACTAGCATAAATCAATCACCTGTAATTCTAACTGATGAGAATTAATGACCTCATTTTAAAAGTGAGGAAATTGAAGTTCAGATCAGTGAAGTGACTTGCCCAAAGTCACCAGGAGGTAAGTGGAAAATAGAATTCAAACTCAGAATTGACTAATTCTAAATCCTAAGTGCCTACCCAAACACCAAGAGGAGAAATGGGAGATGTCTGAGGCCAGAACTTATCCTGGGTGAGGATATTAGCAAGGACAGCCCTGACCTTCCCCAGACTCTCTTTTTGGTTTCTATTCCAGAAGAGTTCTGAACCAGATGAGCCAATCTCCCTTTTGCTCTCAAGGGAGAGCATGCTTCTCTGACTAGACAGAGGATGGGTGTGCCTGGGCAGTCTGTTTCTCTGACAACCGACTGTGTTAAGATGAGTTGTGGCCATGGTTACATTGAGACTGACTTGATGTGCTAAGAGGTTCCAGGCTTAATTCCCAATCAACCATTCACCAAGGAGAAGCCAAATATTATTTAATTAGGCCATAGAGAGCTTCCCTGAGTGGTTAATTGGCAGCAAAGACAAGGAGCCTGGAGGTTCTACAGCAAGCTCTCCCCAGAGCCTCATTAAGAAAGCTGAGATTGGACCTCTGAGGGAGCTTCTGCAAGACAGCGGCTCAGAAACTTTTCTGACACGATGTCATGAGTGAGGTCTTCTGGTTTTCCCCTGGGCTTCTCTCAAGGGGCCACATTCTGCTTTAATTGTAGAGAGGACAAAGGGGATGCCATAACTCAGGGGATTTACCTCCTCCCATCTGAGCCCAATCCTCTAAGGGCAGCATTGGAGGGAACTACTGAGGAACCAGTTTTAGAGGGAGAGGATTTTTAATCCAGTTCAAGCCAGGGCCTTTTCCCCTTATATTCTTGGAATAACATTATCCTTGAGAAATATGAATCCATTCCCCCATTCTTTTTGGTCTCCTAATTAAAGTCCTTTGTGATCTTCTCTAATTTATCTAAAGCAGTGGTTCTCAGCCTCCTTTGCACATTTAGCATCACCTGGGGAGATTTTAAAAACATCATGGTGCCCAGCACCACACTCCAGACCAATTAAATCAGAATCTCTGAGATGCGACCCTGGTATCAGCAGTTTTAAAGCTCCCAAGTGATTCCAGTGAACAGCCAAGGTTGAGAACCACTGTTCTCTTTAGAGGACCCCAGTTGTCTTGTGAAATTGGTTAAGAGGCACTGTTGTGGTTTTAGAGTTCAGCAAATTAATGACCTTTCCCCTCTGTCTCCTAGGTATTTTTTAATATATCATGAGTTTATTAAAAAAAATTTCGTATGTCAATATTTGATGCTGAGAGAGGACACAAAGAAGCCACTAAATTAAAAATATTTTAATTCTATTTTCCCAGTCTTCCATCTATTTTCCATTTTTATTTCCTAAATACACAGATAACACATGAATACAGTCTAGCTGTGAAATTCAAACAGAAGTTATAAAATAAAAACTGAAAGCCCCTCCTGGGTCCCACCCACAAACCTGTTGGATATAGAAATATATATTTACATATGCAAATATAAAGATTAACAGCATTGAAATCACTCTATATAAATATATTATCTTTGGACTTGAATTTTCTTCTAACAAGATGTCTTGGAGATGGTTCTAAGTCATTACTATCTGAAATCTACACTATTGTTTTTAACTATTCCATGTATTTCAATAATATTTTATAATATGAAGCTACTGTTGACGAAAATAATCCATAACCAATCTATAAATGAAAATTTGGGAGAGTTTATTCTGAGCTGAAATCTGAGGACCATGGCCCAGGGCTTTTCTTCCCAAAGGAAGAAAGGGCACCGAAGAAGTGGGGTGCACAGAGTGGTTATATACCCCCAGAGAGGATGTTTCACATAGGATTGAAATGTCCCTTTTACAATAGTTGCGAGACTGCTCTGTCGGCACAGCGATTAATGAAAATAGCAGGTGGGTCTTCTGTCTCAGTGAACACAGCAGGGTAGCAGTCTATTGTCTCGAGTTGGGTGGTCACAGGTGAGCGCAGCAATCAGTTCCTAGCCTAAGGAAAGATGCTTATCTCTAAGGAAATGCCAGTGTGGGGGGAAGTTGCACCTTTATCTCAAGGGCTTTGTTCTTGCCATAGGAAACGTCTAAGCGGATATACAATGTGTGCTCAATAGCCACAGTCAGGCCCTTTTGGAAAAAACAAAGTCAGGCCGAATTAGGTTTATACCAAATGTTTTCCTCATATACTCCAATATATCCTATTGCTTGCCATTTTTATTTGTCACCATCATAAAACTATTTCTTTGTTCCCGAGCAGTTAGTTTTCATTTTCTCTTGTCTCTATGACAAACAATACAACTATGAACACCTTGAACATATACATTGATCAAATATATGTTATGCCTTTATATACATAAAAGTGGAATTTGATAGATACTATCAGTTGTCTCAAAAGGCTGTGTATGTTTTTGTGCCAACCTGCAGTGTGTTTGTTTTTTTTTACAAAACTAAACATATGCTTCCCATATGATCCAGTACTCATGCTCATTGGAATTAAGCTAAAGGAGTTGAAAACTTATGTCCACAGAAAAATCTACATATGGATGTTTATAGCAGCTTTGTTCATAATTGTCAAAAGGTGGGAGTACCAAGATGTCCTTCAGTAAGTAAATTTATAAATACACTGTGGTACATCCAGACAATGGAATGATATTCAGAAAAAATGAAATGAGCTGTCAAGCCACGAAAAGACATGGAGGAACCTTAAATGCATACTATTAAAAGAAATAAGCCAGTCTGAGAAGGATGCATACTGTATGATTCCAACTATGTAACATTATGGAAAAGGCAAAACTGGAGACAAAAAGATCAATGATTGCCATGGGTAGCGGCGTAGAGGATGAATAGGCAGAACACAGGATTTTTAGGACAGTGAAAATACTCTATATGATTTTATAATGATGGTTACATATCATTATACATTTGTCCAAATCCATAGAATGTACAACACCAAGAATGAACTCTAAGGTAAATTGTGGACTTTGGGACTTTTTGGGACTTATTATGTGTCAATGTAAGCTCATCCTTGGTAAAAAAAAAAAGTACCATTCTGGAGAGTGATGTTGGTAATAGGGAAGGCTATGCATGTGTGAGGGCAGGGGGTATATGGGAAATTTCTGTACCTTCCTCTCAATTTTATTGTAAACCTAAAACTGCTCAAAAAAATAAAGTCTATTAAAAAAGGAGGTCCCTTTCCCTCTAGCCAGTGCAAGGTAGTGGTAGGAGATCCAAAGAAAGGGAGAAGAATAAGATAAGGGTATTTATTCCACCAACTTACTTTCTGATTGTCTTTTTAGTTACCTGTCTAGATACTAAAGGCCACAGCTCCTGTCTGGCAACCCTCTCCATACAGCCAACTTTTTCAGGTTCTGAGAATGACTCCTAGTCTTTGTCCCTTCAGGCCTGGGTGTACAATGGCTCCTTGCTGTCGCTAGCCCAAGGTACTACATTGTCCCTTGACAATTTCCTTAAATTCTACCTCCACCTTTGAAAATAATCCATTTATCAACTTCTTCTCATTTGGAGTATTCCATCTCTTTCTTGCTAAAACTGACTGACATAAGGCAAAAGATACCAGAGGCATATAGCCCTATTAGGGGTTGTGAGGTAATATAGGAAGTAAGAGGTGAAAAGTCCTGATCTAGGGTAGTGACAGTGGATACAGAGAGGGGACACAGATTTGAGCAATTGTGAGGAGAAAGTTTTGAGCACACTTAGTGATTAAATAAACAGGGAGAGGAAGGGTGTCAATAAGAGGGAGGAGTTAAAGGCTATTTCCCAGTTCCTGGCTTCCATGACCAGGTGGATGGCCTTATCATCATGGGAAAGGAAATAAGTTGGGTATGGAAGTTGTAATGGGTATATCCAGTAGCTAGCTATAAATATAAAGCTGTTGCTCAGAGAAGATTCCTTGAAAACAATTTGCGGGAAGTTAGAAAGACAGCATAAATAGGCTTAGTTTAGAAAAAGCAGCATACCCTGCCCCCATCTGTCCATCATCTGTCAGAAGTCCACTAAGCCTATCTATAGGACTGTCTGTAACCGACAAATTCAGATATCCAAGCTCTCCACTCTACCCTTTAGAAAATGGTCTTTTTGTGCCAGAAAGAGGAAGTTTCTGTGGAAATCTTAATAGATCCCACTAAATGCACAAAAATCTAATTCTCTAACAACTCTGCTCCCTTCTTTTGTCAGCCTCCAAACAAACCCAGCCCCACCCCACCCAGTCCCATTCAATTTAACATTTACTAAGCACCTACTATGTGTTACACATGCTGTTAGGCACTGGACATACACATATTAGCAGGACACTGCCCTTTCCCTCAAAAGGGCCCACAGGCTAGTGGGGAGCCTTCAGCCACTAGGTGGGAAAAGAGACAATCACAATACAGTGTGAGAGGCTATGATGTCAGGTAGGCAAAACATTGTGGAGGGCAATGCTTTGCTTAATTTTATCTAAGGAGACCAGAAAAGTTTTACAGAAGAGGTGACATCTAAACTAGGCCTTACAAAATAGAGGGGGGATTTCCAAACTAGAAAGGAGCAAGTTTGAAAAGTACACTCCATTTGGAATGTGTCAGTTTGAGGTGTCCATGGGATATTCTGGAGGGAGTACTGATGGATGTGCTTGCCTAGAGCTCAGGAAACAGCTCCTATTATTCTGGTACCCTACAGTGCCTGTCACCATAGGAACACACATATTTCTCAAGATGCATCAGCGCCCAATCAACTAACCTGCAGAGCTCAATAGGGTGGAGTAAGGAATACAAATGGGCAAGAAGGTAGATATTGAATGCCATGGGGACATTCACACCATCATCATCATTATCATTAATATTTATTGAGTGATAACTATGTGCCAGTCAGGATTTGATACATAATTTTCAGGGTCCAAGGCAAAATGAAAATTTGAGGCCCCTTGTTCAAAAAGTATTAAAAATTTTAAGACAGTGACAGCATAACATTATACCAAGCACAGCAACATTCTGAGCACAGGTAGCATGCTCATGAAGCTAGACTTGGTGCCAGGTAATCTAACTACTGCAAAATCAAAATCTTAACTAATAGGATAATAGGCAGGATTACTATTATCCTTAATTTATAAATGGGGAAACTGAGACACAGAGCTATCTAGTAATTTTCCCAATGGCATACAACTGGTAAGCAGTAGGGGAGAGATTTTTAACTCACATCAACTCCAAATCCCATGTTCTTAACCTAACATCAACTTGCTCCTTTTCCTTGCTTCTCTATCGCTCAAAATCCCACGCCTTCTGTGCCTTCATCAGTTGTCACACCAACCTCAAGACCATTCCTATCTGCCAAGAAGTTAAGGAACTCACTGAAGATCACACATTTAGTGAGTGGTAGAGCTGGAATACAAAGTGAGATGCTGTGTTTCCAGAGCTCACCTCCTAACTTCTATACCTTGGTCCCATAGCCAGATTCAGATCGTGACTTACCACTTCCCTGACTCTTACTTTCAATCTAACTCTTACTTTTAATCTCTTGTTACATAAGTTAAAATTTAGGCTTATCCAGAAATGGATCATTGAAAAAGAGCAAAGACAATGCAATGGAGTAAAGATAGTCTTTTCAAAAAATGCTACTGGAACAAATGGACATGCACATGCAAAAAATTGAAGCTAGACACAGGCATTACATCCTTATCAAAAATTAGCTCAAGATAGATCACAGACATGTAAAACACAAAACTATAAAACTCCTAGAAGATAACATAGGAGAAAATCTAGGTGATCTTGGGTATGGAGATAACTTTTTAGATACCACACCAAAGGCATGATCCATGAAAGAAATGATGGATAATCTGGACTTCATTAAAATTAAAATCTTCTGTTCTGAGAAAGACACTATGAAGAGAATGAGATTACGAGCCACAGACCGAGAGGAAATATTTGCAGATGACTTGTCTGATAAAGGATTGCTATCTAAGATATAGTTAAAAACTCTTGAAATTCAACAATAAGAAAACTAAGATAACTTAAAAATGAGCAAAAGACTTGAACACACAGTTCTTCAAAGAAGATATACAAGTGGAAAACAAGCTTGTGAAAAGATACTCCAAATCATGTCGTTAAGGAAATGCAAATTAAAAGCAAAATTTGATACCACTACACACCCATTAGATTGGCCAAAATCCAAAACACTGACACCACCAAATGCTAACAAGGATGTGGAGCAATAGGAACTCTCATTTATTGCTGGTAGGAGTGCAAAATGGTACAGTTTGACAGTTTCTTACAAAACTAAACCTACTCTTACTGTGTGATGCAAAAATCATGTTCTTTGGTCTTTACCAAATATCAATTTGAGCTATATACATAGGTCAAAATTCATGTTTTCAAAAAAGCTACACACTGATGTTTAAAGCAGCTTTATTCATAATTGTCAAAACTTGAACGCAACCAAGATGGTCTTCAGTAGGTGATGGATAAATAAACCATACTACATCCAGACAACGAAATATTGTTCAGTGCTGAAAAGAAATGAGCTGTCAAGTCTGGAAAACACATAGAGAAAACTTACATGCATATTACTGCATGAAAAAATCCATCTGAAAAGGCTCTATGTTTTACGATCCCAACTTTAAGACATTCTGGGAAAGGAAAAACTATAGAGAAAGTAAAAAGATCAGTAGTTGCTGGGGATTAGGAGGGAGGGAAAAATGAATAGGCAGAACACAAAGGATTTTTAGGGAAGTGAAACTATTCTCTATGATACTACAATGGTATCATTATAAATTTGTCAAAACTCGTAGAATGTACAACACCAAGAGTGAACCCCCATGTAAACTGTGGACTGTAGATGATGTGTCAATGTAGGTTCATCAATCAGAACCAATGTACCCCTCTGGTGGGGGATGTTGATAATGGGGGAGGCTATCTGTGTACAGCGGTAAGAGCTCTATAGGAGCTGTCTGTACTTTCTGATCAATTTTTCTATGAACCTATAGCTGCTCTAAAAATAAAGCCTATTTGAAGAGAAATAAAGAAAATATATATATAAAAGTTGTGATTGCCATGCCATTTATACATGAGAACAATGTGGGTTAATGAAGCTAAATATGTTGCCCAAATTCACCCACTAGTAATTGGAAGAACTGGGATTGAAAAATAGCCTGGCTTGAGAAACTGAAACAATAAAATGTTTAAGAATGGCCAAAAAAACATGAAACTCAGAGAAGTTAAGTATTGCAAACACTCACACAGCTTGTAAGAGGCAGAGCTCAGTCTAGCTCCAGAGGCTGCACCTTAATCTCTTCCCTATAACTCTACACCTAAACCTAGATACAGTCACACATGCAGACACAAAACATAAGAGATGTCAAAGGCCATCACCTTCCCTTCTAGGTAGGCACACATAATCCTATGCACAGACATGCACAAGAACACATACATACACAGAGAACACACATGTGCATGAACACACACATTACGTATTTCACATGCATGTTCAAGAACACACATCCACTCTAGCTGCTGCATGGTCCTAATTCCCTTCCTTCGTATAAGAGGCTACATCTCTGCAGCTCCGGTTCTCCACAGTCTCCTGGACATAGAGCTCAGAGGACATAAGTAATATTCTCCTCTCCTTGGATGAACACAGGGCATATCCCTCCAGGGCTCTGGCTTGTGGGGAAGACAGGCCCCTGGGTCTCCCTTTTTACCATCATCTCCCACAGTAGGTAGAGAGAAGAACCAGCACACTTCTAAAACTAGATCTACACTTCAAGTGGCCTCTTTCCATGGAGATTCATACCTGCTAATCACCCCCTGGCACGTCCGCATGCCTGATCAGGACCCTGAATCTCCTCTATCACGCCCGCACATAGGCAGACTGAGGTGTCATTGGGAATAGAGACTGAGGGGTCAACAACTTCGTGCGATCTTCCTCCTTTCCTTGATGTTATCTTCTTCTCTCCTCCATCTCAAAAGCCAGGAAACAAGTGAACAAGAAAGTTAGGACAATTCTGGAGTTAACATCACACACTCTGAAGCTGGACTCATCACCATTGAATTGTGTGGCCTTAGGCAAGTCACTCCAATTCCCTGTACTTCACTTTCATTATCTGTAAAATGGGGGACAATAGGACTAAGTAACCTAATGTATGTAAAGTTCTTGGAGCGATGTCTGACACACGTGAGCACTATTGCTAGCAATTAGAGTACCAAGATCAAGAACATACATAGGAAGGGGCTACAATGAAGTGAGTTTCTTCAATAAGAGATATCTGGGTGAGGCATTGTCAGCTCAGCAGAGGAACACAAGAGATTGGTTTTCAGTAATGTCCCACTTTAAGCGTCTCTGGTCAATCAGATGGAGACTAAGGGTATGTTGAGACAGAGGGAAGACAATTATTCAGAAAAAGAATTCCAATGGGCATATTTTAAATGTCCACTTGCCCTGGAATCTAGAATTTAACATGGAAGAAGGCTTAAGTACAGATCTAATCTGATATACAAGTAAACTATAGTAAACCATGTTACTACAGTAAAACAGAAGAAGAAGAAAACTAGACAGAAAGGAGAGATTTCAGAGAGCTGAAAGAGAAGGACTCAGCCTGAAGAAGCCCTGCAGAATACCTAAGGAGGACATAATCTGTTCCAGAGGGCTGCATACCTATTTGTCTTACTGCTGGAAATGGGAAGAGGGTAGACTGGGAGAAGCCAGGATTCCAAAATCTAGACCCAGGAGAGATTCTAAAGTCAGTTATTGGGGCTGCAAATGCAGAGAGCTTCTGTTTTCTCAGCATCTGACAGAATTGAGATCCAAAGTACCTTACAACCTCTCCTTCTGAAGGCAAGGATGAAAAGAGACCATACGGCTATGTGGAATGAGAGGTAGAAATGGGAGTAGGATGGAAGGAAATTGAAAGGATCCTAATGTGTGGGAATAAAGGATGGGGTAGAAGGAATGGATTGGTAAGGATGCTTAAGGCGCTGGACAGTAAGAGGACTTTTGTTTGCAGAAGACATGCGAGTTTAGTTCTTCACCACATGTGTGTGATTCCAGGAAGAGGTATGGTAGAGTACTTTAAAATAGAAATTCAAAATCAGACATGCCTGGGAATGAGTTCTAGCTATGCCAATTACCAGCAGTATGACTCTTTGAACTTCATTCTCTTTATCTATAAAGGGGGATAATAATAGTCTAACATTATAATGCTATCATGGGCCTTAAGTGATATAAGTGCTAAGCACAGAACTTGTCCAATAAGGGTTAGCTGAATGTTTTTCCAGTTTATTTACTTCTCAACTGTCCTGGCTAATTCAGGGGAATGGGAGTTCTTGGATGATAGACACATGTCCACCAATGTATTAACCACCTAACATCTTATGTCCCATTTAGATAGTCCATTCTATGCTCCATGCTTTACTTCCTGGGTTCATGTGCACTACTGGTTAAGAGAAGGGCCTTGCAGAAGTGGTGAGGAAGCAAGGAAGGAAAAAGCAACCTGAGATGATAAATGAGCACAAAGTGGAAAATTCCGATGAATAAAGTGGAGAAGTATAGAAATAGTCTCTATTTCCTGTCTATGAAGGAAGGGAGTAAATATATTTTAAGATGGATAGGTGGGAGCTTGGAACAGCTCCCAGTCACTGAATGTCCTTCCCAACAACTAACCGATGACAAGCCCCATCTTTAATACGTTGTTTCTCTAGCTTACCAGGTGAGCAATAATACAAACCACCTCTAGAAATCTTTACCAAACTCTTTCACTCAACTTTCAATTTTTTTGCCAGTATTGCAAAATGTTTTATGACTAACCATAACTTTCATTTAGTTCAGGAATACACATATGCACATAGTTCACACACACATGCGTGAACCTTTACATTTGCCACAGCTGCTTCATGTTGCTAATTGTCTTCCAAGGTATCAGAGGCTACACGTATGGAACCCAGGTTCCTCTGAGGCTCCTGAACACAGAGCTATGAGGGCATCAATAATGTTCTCCTCTCCTGGGAAGGCCACAGACATAATTCTCTCAGGGCTCTAAATTGAAGGGAACACAGGCCTTTGGGGCATCCTTAGCTCCTTTTCTATCATCTGCTCCCACTGTATGTAGATTGAAGAACCAGCACATTTCTGAAACTAGATATGCACTTCAAGCAGCCTCGTTCCTCAGAGATTCAGAGCTCTTCACAACTCCCTGGTAGGCCCCCAAGTGTATGATTGCTATAATAAAATCTGTGTACATATCTTTGTGTTTTGCGTATAAGAAAATTTTTGAAGGATAAATTTCTATGAGTGGAATTATTGGATAAAAGAGGTAGATTTTCAATTTTGTTAGAGACTACCAAAAGGCCTGCAGTGACTATCCTCTCACTACCAGTGTATGTGAAGATCTTTTTCCTTTTGGATATTGTAAAAAAATTTTATTGACAATCTCATGAGTGAAAATTATATTTCAGTCCAACTTATCTTTTCTGATTACCAGTGAGGTTGAACATCTTCTCATATGTTTTGACAGCTCCTCCTTCCACCATATATATATATATATATACTAAGGAGGCTGGTTGAATACAATAGTGGAATGATACTATTG
Organism: Equus caballus; assembly: GCF_041296265.1. NCBI lineage: Eukaryota > Metazoa > Chordata > Mammalia > Perissodactyla > Equidae > Equus > Equus caballus. The sequence goes on from NC_091708.1 coordinate 34,797,894, forward strand.
GCATGTCTTTTATGAAAAATTGTGAAGGAAAATGTCTTTCCACTGCAACATCACTACATATACCTAAATGTTGAAGATTTTACTCAATAGTGGACTAAAAATCTTAGGTCCTTGAACAATTTGGCCTATTTATCACAGTGAGTGACATAAACAAGGAAGGATGTGAAACATCACAGCTGAGGAGGACTGGGGAAGAGTGCTGTTTCTGACATTAAAGAGTCTGATGGAGAAGATAGGTGGATCCCTCTTAAAGCCACTGTAAGATTTGATTTCAAGATAGAGGCAGTTCCTGTAAACTGAAGCAGCATACGTAACACCAAAGAATGTGTTAGGCAGCAGAATAAGCTTTTTGAATTCTCTGTGTAACAATAAAATCATGTTTGGATACTTCCCAAAAAAGATATCTTTCAATAAATGAATTGATAAACTGTGGTATATCCAGACAATGGAATATTATACAGCACTAAAAACAAGTGGACTATCAAACCATGAAAACACATGAAGGAAATGCATACTACTAAATGAAAAAAGACAATCTGAAAAGGCTACATGCTATATGATTCCAACTATAAGACATTCTAGAAAAGGCAAACTGTGGAGATAGTAAAAAGATCAGTGGTTGCCAGGGATTAAAGGCAAGGGAGGAATGAATAGGCAGAGTACAGTGGATTTTGGAGGCAGTGAAACTATTTTCTGTGATACTACAATGAAGTCATTATACATTTGTCACAACCCATAGAAGGCACAAGACCAAGAGTGAACCCTAATGTAAACTATGGAGTTTTGGTAATGATGTGTCAATGTAAGTTCATCAATCATACAAAATATACCACTCTGGTGGAGGATGTTGATAATAAGGGAGGCTATGTGTGTATGGGAGTAGGGGGTATATTGGAATTCTCTGTAACTTTTGATCTTTTTTATGTGAACCTACAACTGCTCTAAAAACTGAAGTCTATTTAAACAGAAAAAAATAGAAAAAAATGTCTACCTGTAACTGTGATTGCAAGTCCTCTTAAAGATAAGAAAATTGTGAGCAAGCGAAGCTAAATGTCTTGCACAAATTCACTCATTTAGTACTTGGTGAAACTGGAATGCAAAAACAAGTACTCTGGCTTAAGAAATTAAATAAAATAATGTATGCAAACACATTTTTTACTTGGCGTACTATTATGTAAAAGAAAGTTACTATAGTTAGTAATAAATCATTTTGCATTGCTGGCTAAAAAATTGATGAATGAGAATTTGGTAAAGCTTTCTAGAGGTGGTTAATATTACTGCTGATGCAATAAGCTAGAGAAATGGCATGTTAATGATGGGCTTGTCATTAGTTAGTGATTGGGAAGGATCATCAGCAACTGGAATCCTATCCAAGCCTTTGCAATCACATCATCCCACCTTAAAAGGTATTAACCACTTTCTTCATATATAGGAAATACAGACTATTGCTATACTTCTCTACACCCTATTCTAGAATTTGCCACTTTGAGGACGTTTATCATCTAGGGTTGGTTTTCCCTTCATTGCTTCCTAACCACTCATGCAAGGCCCTTCTCCTAGCCAGCAGCCCACTTGAAACCAGGGAGCAAACCGTGGAGTATGCACTTCCTAACAGGATGTAAAATTTCTAGGTGGGTAATAGACTGGTAGAAAGCTTTCCATCATCCATGCATCTGCTTGCCTGAATGAGCAAGGACAGTTGGGAGTGACTAAACTGGAAAAACATTCAGTTAACATTTACTGGGCAAGGTCTTTGCTTAGCGCTTGACTCATTTAATCTTGACAGTAGCACTATGATGTTAGTAATGTTATCTCCTCCCTTTATAGATAAAGGGACTGAAATTCAGAGAGACATTCAGCTGGTAAGTGGTGTATCTAAGACTCAAATCCAGGTATGTCTGATTTCAAATTGTGTGTTTTAAAGTACTCTACCACACATCTTCCCGGAACCATACACATATGAGTGAGAACTACACTGGTGAGTCTTCTGCAAACAGAAGTCCTCTTACTGCTAATTGCCTTAAGTCTCCTTACTGACCCACTCCTCCTTCTCCATCCTTTGTTCCCATACATTGAGATCCCTTCGATTTCCCTCCATCTTACTTCCATTTATGCCTTCCATTCTAGAAAGCCAAATGCTCTCTTTTCATCCTTGCTTTCAGAAGGAAAGTTTGTAAGGTACTTCACAGCTGAGGTTATTGGACCTCGGCTCTGTCAGATGCTAGAAAACAGCAGTTCTCTGCTTTTGCAGCATCAGTAATTGATCTTCAAATCTCTCCTGAGTCCAGATTTCTGGAATCCTAGCTTCTCCCTGCCTACCCTCTTCTCACTTCCAGTAGCAAGACAAACAGGTAGTGGGCCAGATCCGTGGTTGAGTGGTTAAGTTCATGCGCTCCACTTGGGTGGCCCAGGGTTTCACCAGGTTGGATCCTGGGTGCAGACCTAGCAGTGCTCATCAAGCCATGTTGAGGCAGCATCCCACATAGCAGGATCAGAAGGACATACAACTAGAATACACAACTATGTACTGGGTGGCTTTGAGGAGAAGGTGGTAAAACAATGTACGTAATTAATAATAAACTTAAGAAGGCATATAATCCAACCAAGTTATTATAAATGTGCTTTTGAAAGAAAAGAAAAGCAGTACTATTTTTACTATTTTTTTCTTAAGGTTGGCACTTGAGTTAACATCTGTTGCCAATCCTCTTTTTTTCTTCTTCCTCTTCTTCTCCCCAAAGCTCCCCAGTACATAGTTTTATATTCTGGTTGTAGGTCCTTCTGGATCTGTTATGTGGGATGCCGCCTCAGCGTGGCCTGATGAGTGATGCTAGGTCTGTGCCCAGGATTGGAACCGGGGAGACCCTGGGCCAAGGAAATAGAGCATGCAAACTCAACCACTCTAACATGGGGCCAGCTCCTTATTTTTGTTCTTAAATTGACTGGGAATCAAACTCCATGCTTCTTCTAAATCATCAAAAAAAACCTTGACAAGGCATCATTCTACCTCTCCCTTGTGTGGGTCGTGCGAAACCAACAGCCATGAGAAAGAGAGGCTAAACATTTAGTGAGGAGGCACAGGCACTTCTTTTCTGAATTCTAGTTCTCTCCTTTCCTAACATTTCATTTTCACATCAAAATTGCAAGATAAGTAAGATATGCAATTATCTGGCATCAGGTGACTGGTGTATACCTCATCCAACTGTGTTGTGGGGGCAACGAACAGGTGTTGTATGTAACTGGAATTGACTTTCACCTATGAGACTGCTCAAAGAACTGCAGTCAAAATCATCCATTCTTTTCAGGTCTACCTTTGAAAATTACTCACAACAGCCAAATGGGCAGAGTCCTCTGATCATTATCTAGGTAGATTAAGTCTGCAAACATTCCAAACTCTGCAATGCTTCTTCCCTTTTTTCAGCTTTAATGAGGTATAATTGATATGCCAAAAACTGTGCATGATTAATGCATATGATTTTATGTGGTGATGGAATCCCTGGTATATGCATATGTCACGTGTCAATGAGCATATGTAGGAACTCTCTATACCCTTTGATCAATTTCGTTGACAACCTATATCTGCTATTAAAAATAAAGTCTATTTAAATGGAAAAAAAGAAGAAAATTCTATCTAAAATTCTGATTGCCATGCTATTTATAGACGAGGACAATGTAGGTTAGTGAAACTAGGTATCTTGCCCAAATTCACTCATTTAGTAATTTTTAAAACTGAGATTCATAAACAAGTAATCTGGCTTACAAAACTGAAGCAACAAAATGTTTAACAAAGGCAAAGAAAAAAACATGGGAGTCAGAGGTGTTAATAATAACAGACACTCACTCAGCTTGTAAGAGGCAGAGCCGGCATATGAATCTATTCAGTCTGGCTCCACAGCCTGTACAGTAACCCCTTCCCCATAACTCTACACCTGCAACTAGATACAGTCATACATGTAGATATGGAAACTCAAGAGGTCAGAGGCCATCACCTGTCCTTCTAGGCAGGCAAACATAAGACTACAGACAGACATGCAAAGGAACACATGCATGTGAAGAGAATACACATGTGGATGAACGCACACATGTACATAGTTCACATGCATGTGCATGAACACCCTTTAACACAGCTGCTGCATGGCACTAATTCCCTTCTCAGGCATAAGAGGCTACACCTCTGGAGAAAGGGTTCCCCTGAGGCTCCTGGACACAGAAAATAGAGTGCGTCAATAATATTCTCCTCTCCTAGCAAGATCACAGGGCCAATCCCCGCAGGGCAATGGCTTCTGGGAAGGACAGGCCCTTGGGTCTCCTTTTCTATCATCAACTCCCACTGTAGGTAGGGAGAGGACCATCATATTCCAAAGCTAGAGCTGCAATTCAAGCAGCCTCCTCCTCCAAGATTTAGAGCTGATCATAACTCTGTGGCAGGACCCCAAGCCTGATCAGGACTCTGAATCTCCTCTGTCAAGCCCACAGGTAGGCAGATTGAGGAGTCTTTGGAAAGAGTGATTGTAGAGTCAACATCTTCATGTGATCTTCCTCCCATTTCCTGATCTTATCTTCTTCTCTCTTCCATCTCAATAGCCAGAAAACAAGTATACAAGAAAGTTAGGATAATGCAGGTGTTAACTGCACACATTCTGAAGCTGGACTACACCACCAGTGAGCATTGTGGCCTTAGGCAAGTCACTTCAATTCCAAGTACCTCATTTTCATTATCTGAAAATGGGGTGCTGTAAAGATTAAGTGACTTAATGTATGTAAAGTTCTTAGAGCAGTGTCTGGCACGTGTCAGCACTATGTAATAGTTAACCATTATAGCACTAGGATTGAGAACAAACATAGGAAGGGGCTGCAATGAAGTGGGTGTCTCCAATAGGAGACATCTCAGTGAGGCATTGCTAGCTCAACAGAGGAACATGAGAGATTGATTTTCAGCCAAGTCCCACTTTAAGCACTTTTGGTTGATCAGATGTAGACTAAAGATATGCTGAGAGAGAGGAAAGACAATTATTCACAAAAGGAATTTCAATGGGCATGTTTTAAATGTCCACTTGCCTTGGATTCTAGAATTTAACAGCTGGGAAGGGCTGGGTAAAGCTATAAGCTGGTATAGGAGTCAAAACTAGTCAAAAGGAGAGATTTCAGAAAGCTGAAAAGAGAAGAACCTCGCCTGAAAAGGCACTCCAGAATCCCTGAGGAGAAAATACCTGTTTGAGAGGGCTATATGTCTATAAGTCTTACTGCTGGAAGCAGGAAGAAGGTAGACATGGAGAAGTTAGGATTACAAAAATCTGGACCCAGGACAGATTCTAAGATCAGTTACTGATGCTGCAAAAATAGAGAGCTGCTGTTTTCTCAGAATCTAACAGAGCTGGGGTCCAAATTATGTTACAGCCATTCCTTCTGAAGGAAAGGAAGAAAGGAGAGTATATAGCTTTTGAAATGAGAGGCAGAAAGGGGAGTAGGTTTGAAGGAAATTTAAAGGATCCAAATGTGTGGGATCAAAGGGTAGAGAATAATGAGTGGGTCAGCAAGGAGGCTTAAGACACAGTAAGAGTATTTCTCTCTGCAGAGGACAGGCCAGCTCAGCTCTTGACCACATGTGTATTCTGGGAAGAGTTATGGTAAAATAGTTAATACAAACAATCAGACATATCTAGGTTTGAGTCTTAAATCCACCACTTAACCACCTGAATGACTCTCTGAACTTCATTCTTTTCATCTACAAAGGGGGATAATAATCCTACTAACACTGTGGTGCTGTTGTGACCATTAAATGAGAATAGTGCTAAGCACAGAATCTGTCCAATAAATGTTAGCTGAATGTTTTTCCAGTTTAGTCATCTCTCTGATGCCCTTGCTCATTCAGGGGTGCAGTGGCATGGATGATGGATAGCTTTCATATGCCTGTATATTATCCACCCAGCATTTTTACCTTCTGTTTAGGCAGTACATTCTGTACTCCAAGTTTTGCTTCCTTGGTTCATGTGGGCTAGTTACAATGAGAAGAGCCTTGCATAAGTTGTGAGCAAGTAACAGAAAGAAAACCAACATGAGATGATAAATGCCCACAAAGTGGAAAGTTCCAATGGAGAAAGTGGAGAAGTATAGGAATACTCTATATTTTCTGTCTATCAATGAAAGGAGTAAATACCTTTTAAGGTGATATAGTGTTATCTAAAAGGCTTGGAAAGGCTCCCAGTTTCTGATGATCCTTCCCAAGTATTAACTGATGACAGGCCTCAAAATTATCATGTCATTCCTCTAGTTTATTGTATGAGAAATAATATTAGCCAACTCTAGAAAGCTTTACCGATCTGTTTCATCAACTGTCCATTTTTTTGCCAGTAACACAAAATGTTTCATTACTAATCATGATAACTTTCTATTACATTGTGCTATATCGCGTAAAAATGTGTGTGCATACATTATCTTATTTAAATAATAGGAAAGAGTTGAAACAATGTATGTAATTCATAATAAAATTAAGAAGTCACATAATCCAATCAAGTTATTATAAATGTGCTTTTAAAAGAAAACATATGTGGTACCATTTTTACTCTTAAATTGACTGTGAGTCAAACACCATGCTTCTTCCAAATCATCAAAAAGCCTTGATAAAACATCATTCTACCTCCAACTTGTGTGGGTCAAGCAAAAATATCAGCTATGGAAAAGAGAGGCTAAACATTTTGGAAGGAGACACAGGCACTTCATTTTTGAATTCTAGTTCTCTCATCTACTAACATTGCATTTTCACATTAAAATCTCAGGATACACAAGATACATAATTATCTGGCATCAGACGACAGGCGTATACCTCCTCCAACTGTGCTCCGGGGGCAACAAACAGGCATTGCATGTAAGCAGAATTGACTTTCACTATGAGAGTGCTAAACCAACTGCAGTCAAAATCATTCATTCTTTTCAGGTATGGCTTCAAAAATTATTCAGGGACAGCCAAATGGGCAGAATCCTCTGATCATCATCTATGTAGATTAAGTCTGCAAACAGTCCAGGTTTTGTAATTCTTCTTTTCATTTTTTATAGCTTATTGGGATATAATTTATATTTTAAAAACTGAAAAATTTAATGCTTACAATTTCATGTGGTAATGGAACCACAGGTATACGCATTTGTTGACTGTTATTTGAGTCTCCAAATGCAAGAGTAGGTGAGGAAGAAAGCAGAACCACCCCACCCCAATTTTATTCATGGGTGTGCTGAGGTGAAATGACTTGCCCAAGGCACAAGGAAACTTACAATGTTTTCAGATTCTGCAAAATGGGAAGAAGGTTAAGCACTGCCCCTGGTAAATATCACATAGATCTGGGAATTCCAGGTTCAAGACCAAAGAGGATCACATAGCCTTTCTCCACCAGGGAACACAAAGTCCCAGGAAAGAGGTTGAAAGATACAGTGAAGGAAATGGGGAGAGTCCAGAGAGTCAGATGAATACCCTGCAGAGTAGTGAGATGAAGGGTAGTTGACTCAGATTGAGAGTATCCATTAAAATCTTCAATTTTCATAAACTCCAACTCAGTATCCCATATATCAGAATGTATTCTGACCATAGGAACTCTCTCATGAGTGCAAAATCTATATACACACTAGTCCTCCCTTATCCACGAAGGATATGTACCAAGACCCCCAGTGGATGTCTGAAACCTCAGACAGTACCAAACCCTATGCATATCATATTTTTCCTGTAGATACACACCTATGATGAACTTTAATTTATAAATTAGTCACAATAAGAAATTAACAACAATAACTATTTGTAAAATACAATAATTATAATAATCTACTGTGATGCAAGTTATGTGAATGTGGTCTATCTCTCTCACAAAATATCTTATTGTACTGTCTTCACTCTTCTCTTTCTGGTGATGATATGAGATGATACAATGTCTACATGGTGAGATGAAGTGAGGTGAATGACGTAGGCATTGTGACATAGTCTTAGGCTACTACTAACTTTCCAGCAATACATAAGAAGGAGGATCATCGAGCCACCACAATGTCGATGGTTGGATGTCAGGTGCAGATGATGCCAATGGTTACTTGAGCATGAATACTGCAATACCATGGCATTCAATTTGATAACCAAGCAGGACAGCAGAAGATTTCATCGTGCTACTCAAAATGACACATGATTTAAAATTTATGAATTGTTTTTTACTGGAATTTTCCATTTAATATATTTAGATTGTGGTCGATAGCAGACAGTGAAACTGCAGATAAGGGGAGACTACTGTACAAAATATCCATTGCAACACTCTCCACAGGGGAGAAAAACCATTATGGATACATGACCTCATTCCTGAATATAATATGTATATAGATTTATGCAGATTAAAAAACTTTACAATACGTACTCTAGTTCTCTGAGAAGTAGAATCATAGGGGATTTTCACTTTTTTAATTATAAAATTAACACAAAGAAACAGATGTCCCTTAGTTTGAAAAGCAAACAATATAACATAAAGTTAAATATGGAAGGTACTCCTCATACCATCCCTTCAATCTCAATTCAGAAGGCAATGACACACACACATAAAAAACAAACACATAAATAAAGGATATATTCTATTAAACAATAAGATTAGTTTATATGCATTGTTCTGCAACTTGCTTTTGTGACTTAACAACTTACACAGAGAGTAGTGTCAGAGTGATAACATAGCTTAGCAATGAATAGCTTCTGCTCTGCCATCAAATGCCTGAATTCAAATCCCAGCTCCGCCACTTACTAACTATGGGAACTGCTTAGTTACTTAACTTTGATAAATTCAATTTTTTATCTGCAAAATAGAGACACTAATAGTGTTCTCTCTTAAGATTTTGAGAAAATAAAATGATAAAAGACACTCAAAGCACTTTGCTCAGTGTGTGACATATACTGAGTCCTAAAAAATGTTGGCTAATATTAGCCATCTCATTTCTTTAGAGACCCCATGATACTAAGTCAAGGTAATGCACTATAAATTGTTTTAATAATTCACCTTTGTGGATATTTAGATTGTTTCTTCTGTGAATGGTTATGATTGCTGATTATTTTGTTTGTGTTCCTTTGTTTAGTATTATAAGCAATGCTCTAATAAAAATGTGTGTACATATCTTTGTTATACACATATATGACTATCTTTAAAGGATAGATATCTATAAGTGGAATTATTGGATAAAGAGATGTAGATTTTCAATTCTGATATAGACTACCAAAACTCCTACACTGATTACCACCTCACTACAAGTAAATGTAAGGTCTTTTACCTTTGGGGTATTGTCAAAAAATTATTATTGACAATCTAAGAGGTGAAAACTGTATTTCAGTCTAATTTATATCTTCTGATTACGAAGGACATTGAACATCTTCTAGTAAGTTATGTTTGGTAAATGTGTTGCAGATATTTTCTTTGAGTCAGTAGTTTATATTTTAGCTTTACTTATGGTCTCTTCTGGTATCATTTTCACATTTTTGAATGCAGTGTTTTGTTATTCTTGCCTTTACATTTTATGTCTTTCTTGAAATGACATCTCCATCTTCTGACCATAAAAATGCACTCTTTTATTTTAGCTGATACTTATTTTGTGGTTTGGATTTTTTCTGTTAGATTGTTAATTCAAATGGGTTTTATTTCTCTCTGTGAGTTGAACAGAAATCTAGGCTCACTTTTTTCAAATTTTCAGCCAATTGCCATAAATATCATCTATTTATAGTTCATCCTTTCTCAATAGCTAAGTATTAAGCTCCATATAGATGAAAATTTTTAGATGAAAGTACTTTATGCTGGCCCTTGGATTTGTTTTTCTCTGTGTGTACCATCATCTTATTGACATTATTATGTGCTGTGATTGTGGGTTAGAAAAGTTTACTGTCACTATTCTAATTTTTTCAAAATTGTCCTGTCTTTCCTTAGACATTGACTCTCTAGATGAATTTTAGAAGGAGCTTCTCAAGTCCTGTTAAAAATTCCATTGGGGTGTCATTACAGGTGCTTTGAATTTTATTAATTTGAGAGAAATTGAGTTTTTTCCAGGTTTATTGAGACATAATTGACATATAACATTTTCCAATATTCCTGCAATCTATGCATGTTTAGAATGAGGTCTTCATAGTCTTTTAATTAAAAAAAACTAATATATTTAAAGAATTAATCTCAGTAACATAGACTATTCTTGGTAATCTTCCTATTTGGAGTGATATCTCTTAAACTAATACTTAGAATTTAAGTTTCAGATCATGTTAGCCAAACAGAAATGCTCAAATAAACATCAAGCATGTTTTGCTCTGAGGACTTAAGGAAGTCTCACATGAATTCTGTGGGTACCAAAGAGCATTGATTAAATCTGTTGCTCCCTTTTGTTATACCCCCACTACCACCACAACCACCTCTGCACCTCTGTGTAGGAGAGAACCTCGTTCATTGGGACCACTTGTATGAAAGCATCCTGATTCAAGGGGGGACCCAGCAGCCCCTTCTCCTGAAAGAAGAAATAAAAGAGGCTAAGAATTTACTTAAGAAACAACCAAAGAAGAATCTACAAAAAGAATTGAGAAGAACTCACACAAATCAGGCCCTATAGAACTTCCTAAGAATATGTAGGAAAATTTCAGTTTCTCATTCACGAAGCAGCCTGGAATTTTTTAATTTTTCCCTTGGCAGAAATTACTCTCTGTTTCTCTCAACAGTCACACACTACATAACGATATTTTGCTTAATGACAGACCACCTATACAAAGTTGTTCCCATAAGACTAGTGCCAGATAGCCTAGGTGTGTAGTAGGCTGTATTATCTAGGTTTGTGCAAGTACAGTCTATGATGTTCACACAATAACAAAATCACCTAACAACGCATGTCTCACAACGTTTTCTCATCTTTAAGGGACCCATGACTGTTTTATCTTAAGTAAATATTATTCAATCTAACAAATAGCAGTGGACTTCTTCATAAGCTGGAAATTAGTGAAGAAATTTTCTTAATAAAATTGCATTTCATATCTCTAACACTGTTTCTCCAAACCCTGCTTAGAAAGTCAGAAACATGGAGATCAAGAACTACAGCAGCAGCACCTCAGGCTTTACCCTCCTGGGCATCTCTTCCAACCCTCACCTACAGAAGCCCCTCTTTGCCATCTTCCTCATCATCTACCTGGTCACCCTGGTGGGGAATGTACTCATCATCCTAACCATCCACTCTGACTCCAGGCTCCATACCCCTATGTACTTTTTTCTCAGCAACCTGTCCTTCATGGATATCTGCTTCACAACAGTCATTGTGCCCAAGATGCTGGTGAATTTCCTATCAGACACAAAGTCTATCTCCTATATGGGCTGCCTGGTCCAAATGTACTTCTTCATGGCTTGTGGGAACACTGACAGCTACCTACTGGCTTCTATGGCCATAGACCGGCTAGTAGCCATCTGCAACCCCTTCCATTATGATGCGATTATGAACCCACGGCGTTGCCTCCTCATGCTGCTGGGTTCTTGCACCGTCTCCCACCTGCATTCCATGCTTCGTGTACTACTCATGTCCCGCCTGTCTTTCTGCGCCTCCCATGTCATTAAGCACTTTTTTTGCGATACCCAGCCTGTGCTAAAACTATCCTGCTCTGACACTTCATCCAACCAGATGGTGGTCATGACTGAGACCCTGGCTGTTATTGTGACCCCCTTCCTGTGCATCCTTTTCTCCTACCTGAGAATAATCATTACTGTGCTCACAATCCCCTCTGCAGCTGGGAAATGGAAGGCCTTCTCCACCTGTGGCTCCCACCTCACCATAGTGGTCTTGTTCTATGGGAGTATCATATATGTCTATTTTAGACCCCTGTCCATGTATTCAATGGTGAAGGACAGGGTTGCGACACTTACGTACACAGTAGTGACACCCATGTTGAACCCTTTCATCTACAGCCTGAGGAACAAAGATATGAAGATGGGTATTAGAAAATTAAGATTTGGAATTCATTCATGGAAGGAATAACGACATAGAATTTCATAATTGGGAGATGACCTGAAAGATGATCCAATTACCATCCTTCCTGCCCGTTTTTCACATGGCACTCAAACAGGTCATGAGAGGTAGTGTGCAAGAGCAGTAACAGTAAAAATACTTGGTTTCTATCAAAGGCCTTGACCAAATAAATGTTCACTTCCAGGCCAGTTCTGCAAGGAATCTAAATTTCAAGAAAATAGTATCTGCCACCCATATAGAGGAATAAAGTATTTCCAAATAACTCTTCTATAAGTTTGATATTGGCTGGTACTCAAGGAATTATAACGTCCTATGAGTTTTTACAATAAGACATTACCCAATTTTGTAGAAAATTGGGAAAGACTTCTTGGCGTTATGATGAAAGATAGACCTTAAGGATAGTTTGAATTTGTACAGAAAGTTAAAAGGACAAGGAAACTGGCAGAGCATCTCAAATCATGGAAACCACTCAAACAGGTAGAGGCAAAAACAATGGAATGTGTTTGAAGGACAAAGAAAATCCCTATGAGTCTTGTTCAATTTGAGAGTAGGGAGAATAAGGGTGGAAAGATAGAAGAATTTACCCATCAGGTTTACATCCCCACAAGCACCAATGTGCCATCACAATGTGTATTCTCAATACTAGACTCTATTTCACCTTCCTCTTAATTCTTCCTTTCCTACATAACAACAATCCTCATGGAAATTCCCTTTATATCCTGGAAAAAGCAATGTGTATCAATCAGGATAAGCTAGGTTATGCTGTGGAACAAACATTTTCAAAATCTTTACACCTTAAAACCAAAGGTTTATTCTTTATTCACACTGCGTGTCCACCAAAGAAAAGTATAAGGATGCCGTTCTCTTTAAATATTCAAGGGCCAAAGCTGATGGAATAGTCAGCATTATTAATATTAATGATCATTTTGTCAGAAGCAGAGAAAGACTCTTGAACATTTTGCACTGGCAATTAAATACTCTGATCCAGCAGTGACTCATGCCGCTTCTGACCACAACTCATTGTCCACAACTCATCTTGTGACCACCAAACACAAGAGAGCCAACGGTATCTTTACAATGGGGAGCCAGAAGTATTTGGTGAACTGCATTAATGACTACTACACAACTCTGATAATACACAAATATGTAAGTGTGAATTTGTGGCTTAATTGATCCTTCTCTGATTATGCTATTGTCAATAACGATAGTAAAGTATATATTCTCTCTAGAATCCTTTTGTTTCAAATATTTCATCACATTTTTATAACCACCAGCTTTTATAAACCAAAAGCTTGCTAATGGTGGGATCTGAAGCTGAATACAAATCTTTTGGCCTTAAAGATATGAGGAGACATGTCCAATGGCCTAATGGAACACATGAACATTAGGGCCCAACATCAAGATCCCTGCTATTGCTGTCATTGTGTCCTCTTCCAGTTATCAGGAAACAAGCCAGAAATCCAAGAAACAAACTCCATTTACAACAGACTCCATATTTGTACAAGCATACCTGGCTTTCACCACTCTCCATCACTAATCACTCAGCTTTGGAGACCAGGACCTCAGAAGATCAGGACATTTTCACTTCCTATATTGATGTGCAATAGTTTTCTCATGATCCACCAAGTACAATATACCACTTAAGAATGTGAAGAATGCTGGCATATACTAAATAAATAAATTCATTAATCACAATTTCCAGTAATTTATAAATTTAATTAAGTCCTTAGTCCCAGGGAACATATCATATTGTTTTAGGTCAGACCTCACTCTGACATCAGTCCCTGACCCCTTTTTCCAAACAACACATGCTCACTAAGAAATCAAGATCTTTTACATAAGAGACCAAAGATATTCTAAAAGTTCAAACTAAAGGGAAGTCTAGATACTAAGTGACCATAAGATACCACGTTGGGATGAAAGAGTTTCCAATCTGTCCTGCAGGTTGGTTCTAACTTTCTCAGTCAGAGCTAAATGTTGCCACTGTCTGAATGTAAGGTAATTCCCACAAGATAGCCTGTCCAAATTCAGAAGGAGTGAGCTTATGTTGGCAGGTAGTATCTGGGGACTATAATAAAAGTATTGCTATGCAAGCAAGGGAGCCCAAAATTTAACTTGGGAAATTGCTAATTAGCATTGATAAGAATAAGATAAGTCCCTTCTGAAAGTAGATATAATCAGAGGAAAGGTCAAAGCATACCTTCTGAACCGCTTTCCCAGTTGGGTGAAATCCTCTCTACGGCTCTTGGGAGTAGACCAGGAAACTCCTTGACAGCTCCTCCTCCCACCATAAAGATAACTGAGAATTGGTTGTATACAATAGTGAAATAATACTATAGGCAATTCCTTTGATCAGAAAATTTTAAAGAGAAATGTATGGGTCCTTCCACCATAAGCTCATTACACATACATAAACATTGGAGATTTTATTGAATACTGAACTAAGAAAAAATTAGTTCCTTGAACATATTTTGTGAGTGACATAAACAAAGAGAAATGTGAAACACGAAGGCTGAGGAAGGCCTAAGGAAGAGCACTAAGTATTTCTGGAATTGAAGAGTCTGACAGAGAAGGTAATAACAAAGAGGTTTGAAAAGGAGTAGTCATATAAGCCAAGAATAAAAGAAGATTCAAGGAGCAACAGCCATTAATCAGCATCAAAATATGATGAGAGTTTAAACAAAACAAAACAAACTTGCAAGATTGTACATTGGCTTTGGTGACATGAAGGCTGTTGGCGACATTAATAATGAAGTTGCAATAGAGGAATGAAAAAGGAGCCAGATTGGAGTGGGTTAAGGAATCACTTGTTACTCTATACACTAGCAAGAACAATCTGAAAAGGAGATCAAGAAAAAAATTCCATCAGTAGCATCAAAAAGAATAAATTACCTGAGAATAAACTTAGCCAAGAGGTGAAAAACTTACAAATTGAAAACAAAAACATTTGATAAAAGAAATTAAAGAAGATCCAAATAAATAGTAAAACATCAGCTTTTCATGTACTGGAAGACTAAATATTGTTAAAATGTCCATACTACGCAAAGTGATTTACAGATTCAACACAATCCCTATCAAAATCCTAAAACTCCAATGGCATTTTTTACAGAAATAGATTTAAAAATCCTAAAATTCACATGTAACTACAAAAGACTCCCAACAGCAAAAACAATCTTGATAATAAAAAGCAAAGAAGGAGTTTCTCACTCATGATTCCTAAATATCTTATGAAGCTATAGTAATCAAAACGGTATGGTAGTGGCATAAAGACCAATGGGACAGGATAGAGAGTCTAAAAATAAAACCAAGTACATACCACCAACTAATTTTCAACAGAGGCATTAAGAATATGATGAAAGGGGCTGGCCCCATGGCATGGTGTTTGAGTTCTGTGCACTCTGATTCACTGGCCCAGGTTTGTGGGTTCGGATCCAGGGCATGGATCTATACCACTCTTCAGCCATGCTGTAGTGGTGACCCACCTCCAAAATAGAGGAAGGTTAGCACAGATGTTAGCTCAGCCTGGAATTTTTAAATTTTTCCCTTAGTAGGGACACTTTTCTTATCATATTTGATCTCTGGTTCCCCGTACTGAGTTGCCTCTTCACAGTGACACCTGTCTCATTCTGTTTGCATTTTGACTCCCCACTCTGTGTTTCCCCCTTCCACGGAAGCCCTCTTTCTCACCCTACATGGACTGCAACATCTCATGGCAGACTTTCCTCATCTTAGACACCCTCCTCTCCTGTTGAGGCTCTGAGAGCCTACACCTGGCTGTCCCTGTGTACAGATGATGTCTTCACTCTCCTTAGACTCTGGATTAGTCTGGTTTCTCCACAAAAACAAAATTAAAAGTGGGGCTGGCCCCATGGGCGAGTGGTTAAGTTCGTGTGCTCCGCTGCAGGTGACCCAGTGTTTCGTTGGTTCGAATCCTGGGCGCCGACATGGCACTGCTCATCAAACCACGCTGAGGCAGGGTCCCATGTGCCACAACTAGAAGGACCCACAATGAAGAGTATACAACTATGTACTGGGGGGCTTTGGAGAGAAAAAAGGAAAAAATAAAATCTTAAAAAAAACTAAAAGGATATATATATCTGCATATATACATATACACATACATGTATATATACGTAGATATATAAATACATAGAGATATATATATGTAGATATATAGACGTAAACTAAGGAATTGGTTCACATGATTATGGAGGCTGAGAAAATCCAAGATCTTCATTTGGCAAGCTGGAGACCTAGGAAAGACAATGATGTATAGTTCCAGTCAAGTCCAAAGATTGGAGAAGACCAATGTCCCAGCTTGAAAACATTCAGGCAGAAAGAGCAAATTCTCCCTTACTCAGCCTTTTTCTTCTATCCAGGCTTTCAGCAACACTCCTGAAAGCACCTGCTATGACACTGCAGACTAAGACACTTTCTGGAAACTTCTCAGGGATTCTCAATAGTTTCAGCATCTTCTAGTCAAGCCTTGTAGAACCATCTTCTTTGGTGCTTCTGGCAAAGATCTTCAGTATCAAGCTCTCTTACCTCTGACAGAAGCTTCTCTGAACTTTGTTCCTCTCATTCTTTCAACAATTCTGTAAACCTCAAATTTTATATTAAACTCATTATTTCAAGATCACAGAGAAGCATCTGATTTTCTAACTGGCTGATGCAATTTTTAGTACCAAAAAAATGATTCCAAAGAAATGGAAATTTAAATATGAGGATTTGGAATTGGTTATCCAGTCTACTTAGATCTGAAAGTGGTAATGAATTCGTTGCTATTGGGAAATGGGACACTGTTAACCCATTGAATCCATTGGCAAAACAGTTATAATCACTTAGGAGACCAAATAACCTTAACAACAGGATGTTATCATGGGAATAAAGAGGAGAAGGAGATTGGGGTGGACTGGCTGCTTCAGAGTATAGTAGAGAACTTTGAGAAAGAATATGACAAGCTCAGTATTTCAAATTCCAACACTAATACGTGAATAGAAATATAAAAGCTCTTATGATTTCTGTACAAAGGAAAAAAACTTTTATTTTTCCTTTCACATGACCAAGGTTTCTAAAAACCAAACCCAGGATCTCATCCTATAGGTAACTGAATTGCAATGAAATTGAATTTATAGCCTTGTCATTTATTGATGTTAGGTCATTTCTTTGGAAAGAGTGATTTCCTGAGACTTGGAATGGGAAAATTTGGGCAGACTGCAATAAATCTGAGTACATGGAAACACTGAATGTCAATGAACCTCATTTTCCAGTATATACAGTCCTTTCTCCTCTCTCTGAGGAATTTATTTGCCCTTTGCCTAACAGGCTATAATAACTCTTCCTGAGGCAGTCATCTTTCATAGGTATGCTGATTCTTCTCAAGACCAACTTCTATCAGCCCTCATTGTCTCCAGATCTATATTTAAACTCAAATCATGGCATACCCAACAGAAGAATTACCAAGTCTTTCAAAAAAAAAGTCTTTCAAACATTTCACTCCTATATCCCCAGTCATTATGCCACAATGGGCATGGTGTTGGGACCAGGATGCCAACTGTATTTCTGAAGTCACGTGAGAGATTGACATCACCTTTGTAGGCCAATCCCATTGCAAAGGAGTCTCCACTACAAGGAGGCTGCTTCTCCAATCTTTCGATAACTATTCCCAGGCTTCTGGCCCTTCCTTTCACTCTTTTCTTATTTGAGCAAACTTTCTTCAAATCTCCAGATAAGGTCCCTAAGCTTTAAAGAATATCCTTCCCTATGGTGTTAATAACTAAAGTCAATTATTTCACACCAGTCCATAATCTAAAGCAATTAATAGATTCTACTTTTGTAATTTATAATTTTAGCTCTTATGTTATTATTCTCCAGGTGACAAAGATATCTGTTAATTGATACAGAATGATTTCCAGGATATATTGTTAGTATACAAAAGCAATATATCCAAGAGTATATGCATCATGCTACCTTTGTGTAAAAATGAAAGAGAAATAAAATATACATGTATCTGCTCATATGAGCAAAAAGGAACACAGGAAGAAGTCAGAAACTAATGATTTTGGTTTCCTACAATGGCTGAGTGAGAATGTGTGGGAAGGATGGGGAGATGGGTATACCTATTTATATGTTTTGACCAGGTTATGTTTTGCTTGCTCAAAAATAAATAAACAAAAAGAATGGGAAGCAAAAAAATAACATAAATAAACTAACTTAACTATGTTTCAAATGAATAACATAATTAGAATGAATGAGAAATTAAAATAACTAATCCAAGTACTTCTGGAACACAATATTTTGCGTATATACCTTTAGAAAAAAATTGAAAAAATATTGAGTTGTACTTAGTAGTTTTATCATCCACACAGATATGCGTCCAGGATTTTGAAGTTACTTAATATGTATTCCAGGATTCAGTGAATAAGTAAGAAATATTTCTGAAAAAGGGAATGACTCCTCACTATCAGGAAAGGTGTCACATACATGGAAAAGGAGAGGCTGGAAAGAAGTCTGTGGTGGCATTAGAATTTGAGATGTCAGTTTGAACTCATGGTTTTTAATACATATATAAATAGGTTAAAATTTATATATCAATATTTATACTATTCTCATGCCACATGCTTTTCAACTGATTTCAGCCCCACATCCTATGAGTAATCATTTTTATTAGTTTATTTTCTTGTTTATACTTCCTGTGTTTCTCTCATATATATATATACACGAGATATATATATATATCTCGTATATATATATGTGAAGCTTTGTAAACAATGAACACACCTAAGAAATTTTCTCTCTAAATACCATTCTTCCCTAAATGTAATCTAACTCACTTAGAGGGATGGCTGATTTCAGGGCCAGGCCAGGAAATACAAAGATGATCTGGGAAAATTTTCCTGAACCTGAAAGTAAGGAAATGATCAATGAACCAGGAGGACTCAGGAGCCAGGTCAAGTGGCTCACCATGGCCAAATCTGGAATAATTTGAGTTTCAAAAAGAATAACAACTATAATTGATTATTACTCAGAGTTTACGTTAAAATCTATGAATCCATAGTGATATAAATAAATTGATAAAAATTAAACAGTAGGGAAAAGAAATTTCTCTCATATAGAGAACTAATGCATGTAGAATAATTGATGGGATGGGAAAAATCACCATTTGTCCACCACAATTATAATTGTTTCATGCTAGAGTCACTTGATTCTTATGAAATATGATGTTATATATAGTGGTTGAAATTTTAATGGGAAATAGCATGTTTACATAACCTCAAAATATCTACCCGTTACGTTTATTAATTTCAACAATATAATAATAACTTTATAGTAGAAAAACCTGGAAGACACCACCTTAATCAAGTTACTAAGTTTAAAATCACCAGTAATTGGGAAAATTGATGCCAGCTGCCTCCTGATAACTTGCACGGTGGTGTATCTGCGAAAGATTTATAGCCTGAATCTGAGATACGTTTATACCTACATAATAATAAAGTGAACAAGGTTAAGTCTTAACTTTAGAGGAATCTGGGTGAAATATATATGATACTTTTTGTGTAATTTTGACTTTTCTATAAGTCACAAATGGTTTCAAAATAAAAAGGTAAGAAAAATCCCTTGTCCATAATTACTCAATAAGAGAGAATAGAATATCCTACAGGTCTGTTACTAAATTTAAAGTTGGCATCCAGGCAGACAACTATGATCTTTCAAAATATTCTCCTTGTAGCCCCTGTCAGAGACAGAATATGGACTGCTGAACCATGAGCAGGACAAGGAATGTAATTCTATAAAGTGTATCCTTCCTCTGTAAGAGTTTATAGTCTTTACAATGAAACTGTAGAGGCAAATTTACACTGAGAAAAGAAGCATGTCTGAAGAACAAAACATGTCAGCACATTTGCCACCCATGAGCTGGCTTACAAATGTACAATCAGAAAATATTGTCTATACCAATGTGCACTAGAAACTCTCCATTTTCCCCTCCAGGTCCATTCTCCAGCCTTCTCTAGCCTGTTTCATCTCAGGAGTCTGACCTTTATGGACTTCGTGAACTGGGTTCCCTGGGCCTTTGGATTTGGTGGGTGGAAACACAAGCAAGAGGTCAAGTGCAAAAGGAGAGAGAGATTGGGGCATTTATTCTGTTTTTCTCCCTGCTGGCCCATGGGTTGACAGTGGCTGTCCCCAGTCCTGTCCAGGGCTCCTCTCCTACCCCTACATGTCTCACCAATTCTCATAACCACTGCCTTCTGTTATACCTGTTTCCCATGGCTGCTAGCCCTGAGTGCCCAACCTTTAATAGCTTTCCTTAAACTTGCCAACACCTTTGTAAACAAGCCATTGTGACATCTTTTTTAAAAAAAAAAAAAAAAAAAAAGCTTTTTCCAAGGTGGAACCACACCCAGGAAGAAAGGCAATGATGGCATCATAGACACTGTCCCCTGGGACTCCAGTCCACTCTGGCTTGTGGAAGTGCAGCTCCCCAAAGGTCAGTAAGAAATTGGCCAATTAGCCTACAGCAGCTCCTCCCTGACAAAGAAGCCTGGGGACACTTTGTGTCCTCTTTCTGGTACTTAAAACATTATCTTTTTGCTTATTGCTCTGGAGTTGAATAAGGACCATGAAAATCTTTAGAAGTGCCTAGCCCACAAATATTTCTTGTTTTCTTCTCCATATCAAGTCTCCTGAAGAGAAACTGAGAATTTGGGAAACAGTCCAAGCAGAAGGTGTCTGAACTCACCAATGACAAGCAAAGGTTAGAGTGAGCTGGAAATCTGCACTTGGCAATGGATCTGCCTGTGTGCTTGTGGGTTTGTGCATAAGTTCCTCTGTGTTCACGAGTGTGTGCGTGTATGTGTGTATGTATGCTTGTGTTCTTGTTATTTGACAGTTACATATATGTGTGTGTACTATGTATCTGATGCACATCCTGATGCTTTTCCTCAGTTAGAGTCAGTCTGGGCTCTGTTTTATCACATGTAGACCAAGTCATCAGCCTCCTAACATTTCATTTAGGGACTCCTGATTCATGCCTGTGATCTTAAACATTTGCCTCCCATTGTTATGACGAGGGCATTTCCCCCACTGTGCAGGTGTCACAGCTCAGCAGATGAGAGCTCAGCATCAGGAGTGAGATTATTCTCTCTCCTGCTGGAGAAGAAGATGCCTGACTTCACCGAGGATCTAAAGTTTGAGAGGGCTCAAACCTCTGCTCAGCAGTCGTGCTCACGTATGTGTGAACTGTGTGGGTGACACACTTGTGTGTAAGAGCAGGAGTGTGTATTGTTTGCTTTTTTGTGCGTGTATATTACCATGTGTATGTCACCACATGCATGGGTTGTTGGTCATTTAGTGACTTTGGCTGTGCAAATAGACTTAACTGCCCCATGTTGACTGCCTTCCTCCAGGAAGTGTGTGGTGAGAAGGGGCCTAACCATGTCTCTCAGTAACGGGAGTTTGTGTGCTGCTTGTTGCAGTGAGTGTGTAGCTGGATGTGCATATGTGTTGTTGGTGAGTGTTTCTTGGTAGATTTTTGCATTGTGTGTTTTTGGTGATGCATGTGTTTAGTGTTGAGTTATGTATATAGCTGAGTTGAGTGTTTACCAGGTGTGTCATGCATCAGGTGTGTTGAAGTGCATTGTGAATGTGTTTGTGGGTGAATGGTACATCCTTGTGTGTTGTTTATGTCTCATTTTGTGAGTCATTTATCACTTGTATGATTGTATATGATGTTTATGAACTGAACCACATACTGGCTATCCTTCTTTTAGGATAGGAACTGGTGACCGATTTGATAGGAATTCTCAAATCAGCAGTGTGTGGGTGTGTTTGCGTGTGTGTGATTTGTATGTGTTTAGGGAGGCTTCTGATTTTCCACCATGACTCAATATTTCCTTTAGTACCTTCCTCTGGAGCACCATTGACTGAGACAACCAAGGCTTCAAGCAACTCCCTGTTTCTGAAATGGATCTGCTATGATTTTCATATACCTGAGTGCGATTGACTCACTCAGAGTTTTTTAATCTTTCACTTAATGTCCCAGGAAAAAATATCATGCGTGAAGTTAGAGAGCAGAACCCTCAGTAAATGGGGGTGAGATCCTGGGAAAATCACTTAACTTCTTTGCCTCAGTTTTCAATCTATAATATGGAAGTAATTACACTTGCCTCAGGAAACTAACAGGCTCTCAATAAACATGTATTGTTTGAATAAATGATAATAAATGTGAGAGTATTTTGTCAGTTGGAAAATAGATCAATATGAATGAAGGGAACTTTCCAGGCAGGGAACTAAGAACATTTTGAACTATTTTGACTTCTTTGCAGCCATAAAGTAACACAGGGTGCCCAGCACTCCTAACCAGTGATGGAGGAAGTGTCCATGTGTAGTGGTGGAGAGCATGGACTCTGACAGCACAGACATACTATATAGAAGTACATGAAGGAATCAACATGTTGTATGTTTAACCTACAGAAAATGGCATTATGTTTATATATATATATATATAAGGAATTTATATCATTTATGTTTCTTTATCTCAAGAGCTAAAATAGGTAAAAGAACATTCTTAGTGCAACTGGGAAGATTTTTTAAAATCTGGGAATGTAAGGCTGATGTGTGCATTTAATTAGGAAGTGTGGGTAAGTCCTTAGCGCACTACCCAAATGTTCACCATTCTTATGAAAGATCGTTTGTGGACTATTCTGGTTTGGGAGCTATTCTGGCATCAAGTAGCTTTAAATGAAAAGCTCATACCCACTTCTAGTGTGACTGTGAGTTTATAACTGTAGGCCACCGGGACCCAGCCAGGTTCCCAGGAGGAGAGTGCGATAATGCTCCAACAGTGCTGCCTCGGCACTGGAGTCTCACGTTACTATAAGGAAGGAACAACTGATCTCAGCTTGCTATGGCTCACCTACTCTTTCTGCTACAGTGAATTCTTATGATTTGGCTCTGGCTTGTTATGGTGAATTATATCTATATGCTCACCAAGATCTACACTCACAGAGAGTGGCAACCTTACCTTTCTTGTTCACTGCTGCAGTCTCAGTCCTTAGTACAGGCCCATGTTTAGACTCAATGTTCAATAAGTAATTATTGAATAAACCATGGACACTTTCTTGCTTCTGCACAATGAGGACTTGTTGTCTCCTTTTCGGTGTAATGGCTTCCTGAAGCCAGACTGGGATAGAACAAAGTTGCACACACCCACAGATGTGAGAAATTACTTTAAAAATTAATTGTATTTAAAATTTTTAAAATTATTTAAAATTTAAAAATTTCTTATTTAAAATTTAAAGTTCATTGTATTTAAAAATTTATTGTTTTCCCAGAGAAGTACAGTATATGAGATAATGGTCCTGATAATGATTTCTAGGTTCCTGAGATTTCCAAACCTTCTTCATCCCCAGCATATTGAAGAACATTATGAGGCCT
Source organism: Equus caballus (assembly GCF_041296265.1). NCBI lineage: Eukaryota > Metazoa > Chordata > Mammalia > Perissodactyla > Equidae > Equus > Equus caballus. The sequence continues at coordinate 34,821,312 of NC_091708.1, forward strand.
CAGAACCAGAGCAGAGTGTCCAAGTTCCTCTTCCAGGGGCTCCCTATCCAACCAGATCAGCAGAACATGTTCTTTGCCCTTTTCCTGAGCGTGTACCTGACTACAGTGCTTGGGAACCTGCTCATCATCTTGCTCATCAGGCTGGACTCTCGCCTCCACACCCCTATGTACTTCTTTCTCAGCCACTTGGCCTTCTCTGACATTTCTCTTTCATCTGTGACAGTTCCAAAGATGCTCATGAACATGCAGACTCAGCAACAGTCAATCTTCTATGTGGAGTGCATTTCTCAGATGTGTTTTTTCTTAGTTTTTGCTTGTCTTGACCACTTCCTTCTTGCAGCGATGGCATATGACAGGTATGTGGCCATCTGTTGGCCACTCCAATACACAATTGTTATGAGGCATGAGCTGTGTGTCTTATTAGTAGCAGTGTCCTGGTTCTTCTCTTGTCCACAAGCCCTGTTGCACACCTTCCTCTTGGTCCAACTTTCGTTCTGTGCTTACAGTAGCATCCCCCACTTTTTCTGTGACCTCACTGCACTCCTGAAGATGAGCTGCTCAGACGTTTCCCTCAATGAGCTAGTCATCTTCACTGAGGGAGGAATGCTTTTCATCCTGCCTTTGAGCAGTATCTTGGGCTCATATATCCATATAGGGACCACCATCCTGAAGGTTCCATCCACCAAGAGATTATTTAAAGCCTTTTCTACTTGTGGCTCCCATCTCTTTGCGGTGTCTTTATACTATGTGACACTTGCAGCTGTTTACTTTTTCTCTTCATCATGGGGCTCCAACAACAAAGACATAATTGCTTCAGTCATGTATGCAGTAGTTACCCCCATGCTGAACCCCTTCATCTATAGCCTGCGGAACAGAGATATAAAACAGGCCCTAGAAATATTTGTCAACAGACTATCTTCTTTAAGTGACAATAACTAAGTCCTCTTAATGCAGTCATGAGGACAGTGAGATGTATCTCATAAATTATTGTGTGGTTGAAAACTCAATATAACTTTGGAAGTACATATATTTTGCTGTCATGCATTGTGTTGTTAAAATGTTAAATAGGTTAAGTTTGCTACTTGGATTGTTAAATATTCTTTAGTCCTAACTAATTTTTTCTGCTTATTAATCATCTCTTATAAGATGTGTACTAAATTTTATGCAAAATGTCACACAACTATAATTTTTTATCTTTTTCTCCTTGTAGATATGCTTGTTTTTGCTTATGTGTTTTTTATGCTATGTTATAGAAGACACACAGGTTTAACATCATGATCTGCTCCTGATGGACTGATTCTTTGTTGAGTGGTGTGCTAAAAGTGGGTTGCATTGGCTTCAAGCTGATTGTGCACATTTCTTCCCAACTCCACATTCAATGGCATCATGTTGGTAGATTGAAATCAGCCATAATGGGAAAAATGACACTATGGAAATTGGAAAATGCTACAAAGTAAGGCTTTGTAAAACACAGAAAGAGAAAGAGAGTCATTTTTACACATTTAACAGCACACCATCACATTTATAATTGGGATATATTCCATTTTACCTCTACAATGGCACCTGGATCAACATCTCATCTACTTATTCTTATATAAGTATAGATATACCACCTTTCTTTTGGTTAGTGTTTACATGGCATTTCCTTTTTTTTTTTTGATTGAGTTCATAACAGTTTACATCAATGTGAGATTTCAGTTGTACGTTATTTCTTCATTGTCACCACATAAGTGCTCCCCTTCACCCGCTGTGCCTACTCCCCAGTCCCTTCCCTTGCTAACCACTGAACGTTTTTCTTTTCTATGTGTTTGTTCATATTTCATGTATGAGTGAAATCATCTGGTGTTTGTATTTCTCAGTTTGGCTTATTTCACTTAGCATAATTCCCTCCAGTTACTTCCATGTTGTTGCAAACGGGATGATTTTGTCTTTTTTATGGCTGAGTAGTATTCTATTGTGTGTGTGTGTGTGTGTGTGTGTGTGTGTGTCTATATGCATATCTTGTTTATTGAATCATCGGTTGACAGGCACTTGGATTGTTTACATGCCTTGGCTATTGTGAATAGTGCTGCAATGAACATAGGGGTGCCTATGTTACTTTGGACTGTTGATTTCAAGTTGTTTGGGTAGACATCCACTAGTGGGATAGCTGGGTCATATGTTAGTCCTATTTTTAGTTTTTTGAAGAATCTCCATACTGTTTTCCATAGTGGCTGCACCAGTCACCTTCCCACCAGCAGTGTATGAGGGTTCCTTTTCTCCACACCCTCTTCAACATTTCTTATTTTTAGTCTTAGTGATTATAGCCATTTTAACAGGCATAAGGTGGTATCTTAGTGTAGTTTTGATTTGCATTTCCCTGATGATTAGTGATGTTGAACACCTTTTGACGTGTTTATTGGCCATCTGTATATCTTCTTTGGAAAAATGTTTCTTCATATCCTCTGCCCATTTTTTGATGGAGCTATTTGGGTTTTTACTGCTCAATTGTGTGAGTTCCTTATATATAATGGAGATTAACCCCTTGTCAGATATATGATTTTCAAATATTTTCTCCCAATTGGTGGGTAGTCTCTTTGTTTTGATCCTAGTTTCTTTTGAATTGCAGAAGCTCTTTAAACTAATGAACACCCACTTGTTTATTTTGTCTTTGATTTCCCTTGTCTGAGAGGACATGGTATTTGAACAGATCCTTTCTAGTTTGATGTCAAAGAGTGTACTACCTATATTATCTTCCAGGAGTTTTATGGTTTCAGGACTTATCTTTGAGTCTTTGATCCATTTTGAGTTTATTTTTGTGTATGGCGTGAGATAATGGTCTACTTTCATTCTTTTGCATGTGGCTATCCAGTTTTTCCAACACCATTTATTGAAGAGACTGTCTTTTCTCCATTGTATGTTCTGGGCAACTTTATCAAAGATTAGCTGTCTGTAGATGTGTGGTGTTATTGCTGGAGTTTCTGTTCTGTTCCACCGAGCTGTGCGCCTGTTTTTGTACCAGTACCATGCAGTTTAGATCACTATGGCTTTGTAATACATTTTGAAGTCAGGGATTCTGATGCCTCCAGCTTTGTTCTTTTTTCTCAGGATTGCTTTATTAATTTGACATATTTTGTTGCCTCATATGAATTTTTGGATTCTTTGTTCTATTTCATGAAGAATGTAATTGTTATTCTGATTGGGACTGTATTGAATCTGTAGATTGCTTTGGGTGGTAAGGACATTTTAACTATGTTTATTCTTCCCATCCACGTGCATGCAATCTCTTTCCATCTCTTTATGTCATTATCAATTTATTTCAGTAATGTCTTATAGTTTTCATTGTATAAGTCCTTCACCTCCTTGGTTAAATTTATTCCTAGGTACTTTATTCTTTTATTTGTGATTGTAAATGGAACTGTACTCTTGAGTTCTCTTTCTGTAAGTTGGTTATTAGAGTATAGAAAAGCAACTGATTTTTGTAAGTTGATTTTGCTCCCTGCAACTTTATTGTAGTTGTTAATTATTTCTAATAGTTTTCCGATGGATTCCTTGGGGTTTTCTATATATAAGATCATGTCATCTCAACCAGCAAGAGTTTCACTTCTTCCCTGCCTATTTGGATTCCTCTTATTCCTTTCTGTTGCCTAATTGCTCTGGATAAAATCTCCAGGACTGTATTGAATAAGAGTGGTGATAGTGGTCATCCCTGTCTTGTCCTTGTTCTCGAGGGATGGCATTCGATTTTTGCCCATTGAGTATGACATTGGCTGTGGGTTTGTCATATATGGCCTTTATTATGTTGAGGTAATTTCCTTCTATCCCCATTTTGTTAAGAGTTTTTATCATAAATGGCTGTTGGATCTTGTCAAGTGCTTTCTCTGCATCTATTGAGATGACCATGTGGTTTTTATTCCTCAATTTGTTGATGTGGTGCATCACATTGATTGCTTTGCAGATGTTGAACCATCCCTGCGTCCCTGGTATAAATCCCACTTGATCGTGATGTATGATCCTTTTGATGTATTGCTGAATTTGGAGGGCCAAAATTTTGTTGAGGATTTTTGCATCTATTTTTCATCAGCGATATTGGCCTGTAGTTTTCCTGTTTTGTGCTGTCCTTGTTAGGCTTTGGTATCAGAGTTCTGTTGGCCTCGTAGAATGTGTTAGGAAGTGTTGCATCTTCCCTAATTTTTTGGAATAGCTTGAGAAGGATATGAATTAAATCCTCTCTGAAAGTTTGATAGAATTCTACAGGGAGGCCGTCTGGTTCTGGGCTTTTACTCTTTGGCATGCTTTTGATTATTGTTTCAATCTCTTTCCTTGTGATTGGTCTATTCAGATTATCTGTTTCTTCTTGCTTCAGCTTTGGCAGGTTGTAAGCATCTAAGAATTTATCCATTTCCTATAGATTATCCATTTCATTGACATATAATTTTTCATAGTATTCTCTTATAATCTGTTCTATTTCTGTGGTGTCTGGCATTATGTCCTCTTTAATTTATGATTTTGTTCATCTGAGGTTTCTCTCTTTTTTATTTCTAAGTCTGGCTACAGGTTTGTCAGTTTTATTTATCTTCTCAAAGTACAAGCTATTTGTTTCATTGATCCTTTCTACTGCCTTTTTTGTTTCAATAGCATTTATTTCTGCTCTGATTTTTATTATTTCTCTCCTTCTGCTGACTTTGAGCTTTGTTCCTCTTTTTCTAATTCAGTTAGGTGTAATTTGAGATTGCTTATTAGCAATTTTTCTTGTTTCTTAAGGTGAGCCTATATTGCGATAAATTTCCCTCAATACATTTTTTGCTGCATCTCATATAAGTTGGTATGATATGTTATCATTTTCATTAGCCTCCAGATATTTTTTCATTTCTCCTTTAATTTCATCAATGATCCATTGCTTGTTCAATAGCATGTTGTTCAGTCTCCACATCTTTGTCCGTTTCTCAGCTTTTTTCTTGTAATTAATTTCTAGCTTTATAGCATTGTGATCGGAAAAGATGCTTGTTATTATTTCAATTTTCTTGAATTTATCAAAGCTTGCCTTGTTTCCTAACACATGGTCTATCTTTGAGAATATTCCATGCACATTTGAGAAGAAGTTGTATTCTGCTATTTTTGGATGGAGTGTTCTATATGTGTCTATTAAGTCCAACAGGTTTAGCTTTTCATTTAATTCCACTGTTTCCTTGTCGATTTTCTGTGTGGATGATCAATCCCTTGATGTGAGTGGACTATTGAAGTCCCTTAATATTATTGTGTTATTATTAATATCTTCTTTTAGGTTTGTTAATAGTTGCTTTATGAACTTTGGTGCACCTGGGTTGGATATAAATATCCTGGGACGTAGATATTTATACGTCTCCTTGATGTCTTCTTGATGGAGTGTCCTTTTGATCATTATATACTGTCCCTCTATGTCTCTCTTTACCTGGGTTATCTTGAAGTCTACTTTGTCTGATATGACTATTGCGACACCTACTTTCTTTTGTTTGCCATTAGCTTGAAGTTTCATCTTCCATGTCTTCACTCTGAGCCTGTGTTTTTCACTGGAGCTGAAATGTGTTTCCTAGAGGCAGTATATTATTGGGTCTTGTTCTTTAATCCATCTCCCCACTCTGTCTTTTTATTGAAGAATTCAATCCATTTACGTGTAGGGTGATTATCTATATATGAAGGCTTAATGATGTCATTTTATTATTCGTTTTCCAGTTCTCCTGCATTTACTTTGTTTCTCGCCCTGTGTGTTTTGGTCTACCCATTGAATTATGTAGTTTTTTATGATGTGTTTCTTTGTTTTCTCCTTACTTATTATTTGTGTCTCTGTCCTGCTTTTCTGTTTAGTGGTTACCATGAGGATTGTATTCAGAATCTAGTGTATAACATAGTCCAATTTCTGATGGCCTCTTATTTCCTTAGTCTAAACTGATTCAGTGTCTTTCCTCCTCCCTTCCAAAGTTGTTTTTCTCATATCTTATTCCATCTTGTGTTGTGATTTTGTGGTTAAAATGACAAGATTATCTTTCCTTTTGGGGTTTCCCTTCCTTTATCTTTCTTTTCTTTTTTTTTTTTTTTTTTTTTTTTTGAGGAAGATTAGCCCTGAGCTAACTACTGCCAATCCTCTTCTTTTTGGTGAGGAAGACTGGCCCTGAGCTAACATTCATGCCCATCTTCCTCTACTTTATATGTGGGACGCCTACCATGGCATGGCTTTTGCCAAGCAGTGCCATGTCCACACCCAGGACTGAACTGGCAAACCCCAGGCCGCTGAGAAGTGGAATGTGTGAACTTAACCACTGCGCCACTGGGCTGGCCCCTATCTTTAATGCTATACTTGAGTATTTGCTCTCCTATCCTGATTCTGTCTACCAATTTATCTCCTTACTCTGTGCTTTGTAACTCCTTTCTCCCTTTTGTTTCAAGTATAAGGGCCTTCTTGAGGATTTCTTTGGGGGCAAGGGGCGTCTGGTAGCTACGAACTCCCTTAGCTTTTGTTTGTCTGGGAAAGTTTTTCTTTCTCCCTCATATCTGAAGGATATTTCTGCTGGATAGAGTATTCTTGGCTGAAAATTTTTGTCTTTCAAAGATTTGAATATGTCATTTCACGTTCTTCTAGCTTGTAAGGATTCTGCAGAGAAATCTGCTCAAAGCCTGATAGGAGTTCCTTTGTAGGTTATTTTCTTCTGCCTTACTTCACTTAGTATTCTTTCTTTGTCGCTCATTTTTGCCCAGTTTACTACTATATCTTTTGCAGTAGGTCTTTTCATATTGACATATCTAGGAGATCTGGAAGCTTCTTCTACACGAATTTCCACCTCTTTCCCTAGTTTTGGTAAGTTCTCTGCTATTACTTCTTTGAGCATGCTTTCTGCTCCATTCTCCTTCTCTTCTCCTTCTTGAATACCTATAATTCTCATGTTGCATTTCCTAACTGAGTCGGATATTTCTCAGAGCCTTACTTCATTTCTTTTTAGTCTTAGTTCTCTATCCTCCTCTGTCTGGAGCATTTCATCATGTCTATCTTCAATTATGCTGATATGCTACTTTATGATGTCTGCTCAAGCATTCAGAGAGTCCATAATTTATTTTATCTCTTCCATTGTGTCTTTCATCTCTATTATTTCTGATTGATTCTTCTTTATAGTTTCAATCTCTTTTGTGAAGTAGCTCCTGAACTTGTTGAATTGTTTCTCTACATTGTCCTTTACCTCATTGAGTTTTTTGATGATAGCTATTTTAAGTTCATTGTCATTTAGATTACATATTTTTGTGACCTCAGGACTGAATTCTGGGTATTTTCCATTTTCTCTCTGGTCTGGAGATTTGATACAATGATTAATATTAATAGAGGGGCTGGCTCTGTTCTTATGCATCCTGATATTATTTGATTTCAATTACCACCTATTGCCACTGTGTAGGGGTCGAGAGCCAGGTATGCTGAGCCCTCTGCCTTCAGCCAAGATCCCAGGCACTGGAGTGGGTGTGGGGTGGGTAGGGGGATAGGTGCTATCTCCTGCGTGCTCTTGGGGCTTCTCACTCTGCTCTCATTTTCTGCTGTCTTGGAGTGTTGGCTTGGTGAGGTTACCCCCTGTGAAAGCTCTCACCCTAGTCTTCCCTGTAGGCTATATGGTCCCTCAGGGCACCTTGATGTTACCACAAATGAACATCTCCTCTCCTGCTCCTTCCAATTTGAAGGCCTCCCACTGTCATGGATCACAGCCTTTAGGGGAGGGAGCGAAGTATTCCCTTACCCTGTTCCAGCTCCTCTGATGGGGGCGTCAGCCTCTCTGCCCTCCATGGTATGCCTGCGTGTGTCTCTCCAACATTTTTGTGTTGTGTTAGGGTGTCCTCTGTTGGAATGTCCCTTTTTATTGTGTGTTGGACAGGAGAGAATCCCAGGCAAGTTCACTCTGCCATGGTGCTGACATCACTCTACACGGCATTTCTTTTCCCTCACTTTATTTCAAACTTTTCTGTGTCCTTACATCTGTGAGGTGTCTGTTGTTAACAGTGCAAAGTTGGATTTTGCAATTTTTATGCAGATCGACAATCATTACATTTCTGGAGAATTTGATTTATTTACATCTAATGTAATCATAATATATTTTAACTTGTATTTTTCATATAACTATGTGCTTCTTGTTTGAGGCATCTTTTTCTTATTTATTTTATTTCTCCCTTGTATTAAATAAATATATTTTGTTATTCTGTTCTCCCTCTGTTAACTTAATCATACATTATTATTATTTTATAATTCTTTTCTGTGCCCTGTGTAGAGACTACTTCTAACCTTCTTTTGAATTTTTTATTGTAGTATAATATAAAAAAATGGAGTTTATGATTTTAATCATTTGAGCTATACAATTCAGGGCATTTAGTACATTCATCACAACTACTTCACCCTACGACCACAAAGGGAAACTCTATGAAACATCAATGCAGTTGAGTGCTTTGCAGCTGTGAAAAAATAATGAGAAAGATATATATGAATCAATATGGAGGAATTTCCAGGTTATTTTGATCAATGAAAAAAATAATGTATAAGAGAGCATCTATAGCATGCTATTTTTTGTGTAAAAATGAAGAGGAAGTACTTTATACATCTGTCTGCCCATTTGAGCAAAAAGAAACACAAGGAGAATAAATCAGAAACTAATGAGATTGCTTACCTACAGTAAGTGGGTAGGAATGGGGTAGAAATATGGGAAGATGACTGTATTTATTTGTATAGTTTTAACTATCTGTATTTTACCTACTAATAAATAAATAAAAGAATGTGAGGAATAAAGCAAAATAGAATAAAGGAAAACAAATAAACTTAACTATCTTGCAATTTAATCTCATAATTAGACTATAGAGGAAAATAAGATAACTAACCTAGTAATTCTTGAAGAATCTGAAATTACTTAACCTGTGTTCAAAGACTCAGCAAATAAGCAACGATGCTCTAACAACAGTGCCTCACCTGGGAGTCTTAAATTACTTTAAGGCAGAAGCAACTGATACCAGTTAGCTCAGGCTCATCTACTATTTTCCCTGTAGTGAAATATTATGATCTGGCTTTGGGTTGGTGTAGTGTCCTCTATTCTCATCAAGATCTACACTAATAGAGGGCTGGGACTTTTCCTTTCTGTTCACTGCTATATTCTCACTCCTTAATAGAATTCCTGGTATAGATTCAATGTTCATAAAATAATGGTTGAATGAAACAGTGAATGCCCTCTTGTTTCTGTGCAATGGATCTTACTGACTGCTTTTGGGTTGATGTTTTCCTAGACCCCGACTGGGATAGAATGAAGATGTATGCATCCACAGGTGTGAGAATTTAATAGGAGTGTGGTTAAAAATTCATTGCTTTCCCAGAGAATTATGTTATGAGATGTAATGATTCTGATCGTCCTTTCTAAGTTCCTGAGATTTGCAAACTTTCTTCATCCCTAGCTTATAGTGGTGTGAGACATAGGAACCACAACAGCATGTCTGTGTTCCTCCTCCTGGGGCAGCAGGGCATATTCTTCACTCTCATCCTGGGAATGTACCTGACCATGGTGCTGGGGAACCTACTCATCATCTTGCTTATCAGGCTGGGCTCTTGCACCTGCAACCCCATGTACTTCTTCCTCAGTCACTTGGCCCTCCCTGATGTCTCCCTTTCATGTCAATTTTCCTAAGATGCTGATAAACATGGGTAGTCAGGATCAATCCATCCTCTATGCTTTGAGCATTTCAGAAATGTATTTATTCCTTCATTTTAATTTTATTGACAACTTTCTTCTCACAGTGATGGCAGATGACAGGTATGTGGCCATCTGTCACCCTATCCCTTACACCATCGTGAGAGATGAGCATTGTATCATGTTAGTTGCTGGGTCCTGGATCTCCTCTGTGGCCATGCTCTGTTGCATACCCTCCTCATGAATCAGTTGTCCTTCTGTGCAGGGACTATCATCTTCTACTTCTTTTGTGAACTTGATGTTGTGCTCAAGTCCTCCTGCTCAGACACCTCCTACAATATGCTCTTCATCCTCACTGAGGAAGGACTGATTTTCATTCTGTCATTGAGTGCTATCTTGGGCTCATATATCCACATGGCAGTTATCATCCTGCAGGTCCTGACTACCAAGAGAATCTGCAAAGCCTCGTCTACCTGTGGCTCCCACCTCTTTGTAGTGTTTTTATATGATGGGACAATTGCAGGTGTTTACTTATTCTCCTCATCAGGTCACTCCAAAGTCAAGGACATAATTGCTTCTATGAAGTACATTGTTGTCACTCCCATGCTAAACCATTCATCCACAGCCTGAGGAATAAGGATATGAAACATGCTCTGTTGAAAATATTCAAGACCATGGACACCTCTTGGTGTTGTTAATTCAATCTCACTGTCGTGGGCATCCATGGTGGCTGTAAAATGTATCTCCCTCAATAGTTTTAACTTTGCCTGCTCTTACTGATAACACTTTAACTCCTAGTCTTTCCTCTCTTGGTCTCATTTTGTGTTTCCTCACATCTTTGTGTTCACCTGATTGTTCTTTTTTCCCTACCTGCCCTCTGAATTCTGTGTGTTAATGCTCTGAAGTGAAATGCAAGCTCTCCTATACACTGATGATGTCCACTGAAACCTAGCGAGACTTTAGAATCCAATTCCCTGGACTCTAAGAAGTTGTTTTAATCTCCATTTTTTCTTTATAACCCTATCTATCTACTGCTGATACTAACACATATTTATATGAACTTTCATATTACCTCTAAACTTCATTTACTTCATGTATGAGAAATTCAGAAGTTGCAAAACTGCTATATCTACACAAGAGATGATTATCACAACTGGCATCCATTAAGCATTTATTACTCCTCAGAACAATCCACCTATAAGGGTGTTCATATTTTTCATATTTACAGAGAATCAAACTAAATCCCAGGGATATCTATAAGTAGCTGCCCCAAGACCTAACCTCAGACATGCATGGTTTAAAAAAATCATATTTTTATCCATATGATTTTATTGTCGTCATCCTAATTTCAAATAGAATTGGCCAGTTTGACTATTCTATATATATAAACAATACAGTATGTCCTTTTTTGTATTTCCATTTTGTTTTTTTCTGTGTAGTTATGGTTAACTCATTCTCATAGCTTTATAGTTTTCAATTGTATCTATGTTCTTTAATATACTCATACCTTCTAGTTTGGATTGATTCTTGCTGGTTCCAAATTTGGGGCTTGTGTATATACCTAGCAGTGGAATTTTTTAATGAAAATTTATGCATATTTCAATTAATTAATAGGTAATTTTTAAAGTTAGACAAAGTGTTTGTACAAGTTTACACTCCTCCCTGTAATATATAAAAAGGCGTGCTCCACTTTCTCACCAACACTTATGCTGTACATCTTTTCTGCTGTACACATTCTTAATGATTTGTAGAAGTAGTATATCAGTGCATTAATTTGCATTTGTCTGATAACTGGTGTCGTTTTTCTCCTTTGTCTATTCTTATTGATCAGTTGGGTATTCTCTCTTGAGTAAATGCTCTATTCCTAGTCAATTGCTGATGTTTTATTTAGTGGTCTGGGTTTTTTTTTATTGGTTTCTCAGAGTTCTTTATGAATCCTGGATATAAGCCTTTTGCTGGATATATGTATTGAGAATTTATGCTTTCGTTATGTGGCTGGTTTTTTCACAATCTTAATGAATCTTTTGATGAACAATGTTTATATATCTTTACTTAGTCATATGTATATTTTTGTTTCCTATGTGACTAACTCTGTGCCCTTTTCAAGAAATTTTTGTCTACCAAAATATCTTGAAGATATTCCCCTAAATTTTTACCTTAATGAATTCTTATTTTGCCTCTAATATTTGTATATAAAGTCCTTCTGGGTTCACTTTTGGTGTGTGTTTCAAGATATGGGCACAAATTAATTTTCCTCCATATGGATATTCAATAGATATAAAATTGATTAAACCATTGACCCTTTCTCTAATCCACTTCAGTGTCGTCTTTGTAATATATCAAATGACCAAATATAAGTCATTAATATCTTGGCTACTATTTACTCTTGCATTTCCATTTGAATTTTAGATTCTGCTTGAAAAAACCAAAGTGAAACTATTGATATTTTATTTGGGATGGTATTAAAAACATAAAACAGCTTAGAGAAAACTGACATTTTAAAAATATTTAATCTCCAATCTGGTAATAGGCTATATATCTTCAGTTATCTAGATATTCTTATTTTCTTTCCATACATTTTGTAGTTTTATGAGGACCTACACATCTTTTGTCCAACCTTCCCTTAGGTTTTTCATATTTGTGTGCAATTTAAAAACATTGTAATAATTTATGTTTCATATTCACTTTTTCCTACTTTATAGAAATATAGTTGACTTTCTATATCAAAGTCAATATATGTTTGCTAAATTTGCTTGTTTTTTCTTATAATTTTCTATATATTGTTTTGGATATTTTAGGTAAATCATAATATTATTAGTGAATAATAAAAATTGAGTTTTACCCTCTTAATGCTTGGATTCTTTATTTCTCTTTATTCAATTAATATACTGCTTAAGATTTCTGATACATTCTTTTATTTTTGCAACTTTATACAATAACATTTACCTCAATGATTTTTAATGATTTCCTCATTTGTAACCCAAAGGAACCAATAAGTTCCCAGAAACATACAGTGTACTAATATTGAATGATGAAGAGATAGAAACCTTGAAGAGACTGATAACAAATAAGGACGTTTAATTAGTGATCATAAACCTTCCAATAAAGAAAAGCCCAGGACCAAATGGTTTCACTGGTGAATTCTACCAAATATATCAAGAACAATTAACACTGATTCTTTTTAAATTCTTCCAAGAACTCAATAAGGGAGAACACTTCCAAACTCGTTTTGGAAGAACAGAAATAGCCTGATAACAAAGCCAGTCAGACGCTATGTTAAAAGAAAACTGAAGGCCGATATTCTCAAGAACATAGATGTAAAAATGTTCAACAAAATACTAGCAAACCAAATTCAACAGCACGTTAAAAGGATCATACACCATGATCAAGTGCGATTTACTGCTGGGATGCAAATATTGTTTAATATATGCAAATAAATTAATGTGATTCAATATATTAACATAATGAAGAGTAAAAACCACATGATCATCTCAATAGTTGAAGAATCAGCTTTTGACAAAATTCAACAACTTTTCACGATAAAAATTCTCAAAAGCTAGATATAGAAGGAAATTACTTCAACATAATGAAAGTTATATGTGAAGATCCCACAACTAATGTCATACTTAACAGGGGAAATCTAACAGATTTTCCTGTAAGATAAGTTACAAAACAAGGTTTCCCACTCTTGCCACTTCTGTTCAACATAGTACTAGAAGTTGTAATCACAGCAATTAGGCAAGAAAAGAAATAAAAGGCATCCACACTGGAAGGGAAGATGTAAAACTGTGTCTGTTTTCAGATGACATGATCTTATATACAGAAAATTCTAAAGATTCCACCAAAAGACGGTTAGAACTAATAAAAAAATTCAATAAAGGTGTAGGATACAAAATCAATGTAGAAAAAATCAGTTGCATATCTTTACATGGAAAACAAACTATCTGAAAAAGAAATTAAGAAAAGAATCATTTACAATAGCATTAAAAACAATAAAATACTTAGGAATAAACTTAACCAAGGAGGTGAAGGACTTGTACATTGAGGACTACGAAGTTAATGACACAAATGAATAGAAAAATATCCATGCTCGTGGATTGGAAGAATTAATATTGTTAAAAATGTCCATAAGTTCCAAAATGATTTACAGATTCAATGCAATTCCCGTCAAAATCTCAATGGCATTGTCCACAAAAATTGAAAGGAACTCCTAAAATTCAGAGAGACACAAAAGATCCACAATAGCCAAATCAATCTCAAGAAAAAAAGAACAAAGTTAGAGGCTTCAGGATTTCTGATGTCAAAATATATTGCACAGCCACTCTAATCAAAACAATGTGGTACTAGCATAAAGACAGACATATACTCCAATGGGACAGAACAAAGAACCCAGAATTAAACACACATATATATGGTGAACTACTATTTGCCAAGGATGCCAAGAATACACAATGGTGAAAGGATAGTCTCTTCAACAAATAGTGTTGGGAAATCTGGATATACACATGCAAAATCTCACAGTAGCCCAGACATGGAAAAAACCTAAGTGTTCGTCAATGAACAAATGGATAAAGAAGATGTGGTATATATATCTAAAAAGAAATATTATTCAGCCGTAAAAACAAAGGAAATCCTTCCATTGCAACAACATGGATGAGTCTAGAAGACATTTTGAGAAGTGAAATATGCCAAACAGAGAAAGACAAATATTGTATGGTATTATTTGTAACTGGAATCTAGGGGACGGCCCCGTGGCTGAGTGGTTAAGTTTGTGTGCTCTGCTTTGGCCTCCCAGGGTTTTCCTGGTTTGAATCGCAGGCTCGGATGTGGCCCTGCTCATCAAGCCATGCTCAGGCAGCATCCCATATGTCACAACTAGAAGGGCCCACAACCAAAAATACAGAACTATGTACCAGGGGACTTTGGGAGAAAAAGGAAAAAAAATAAAAAATATAATTGGAATCTAAAAAAATTGTGAAATTCATTGAAACAGAGTATAATTGTGCTTGTCAGGGGCTAGAGGTGGAGGAGATGGGGAGATTTTGGTCAAAAAGTACAAACTTTCAGTTATAACATGAATATATTCTGGGGATCCAATATACAGCATGTTGTCTATAGTTAATAATATTGAATTCAATACTTGAAAATTTCTAAGATAGTAGATCTAAAGTGTTCTCACCGCACGCACACACACAAAGCTATGGAGGTGAAGGATGTGTTAATTAATTTAAAGAAAAGCAAAGAGAAGATATTTCACTTTTTGATTTAAGTTTACTGTAAAGATACAGTAATCAAGAAAGTGCAGCACTGGAATAATGAAAGACATACAGACCAACGCAACAGAATTGAAGGTCCCGAAATAAATCTCCTATGGAATAAACGTTGCATTTGCGGTCAACTGGTTTTTGACACAGGTGTGAAGGCAATTCAATGGGGAAGGGATGATCTTTTCAATGATGCTGGGAAATTGAACATTCCCTTGAAAAATCTTAAACTTAGACCTTTATGACATATCATACACAACAGTTAAATCAAAATGGATCATAGACCTAAATATGAGATAAAAATATAAAACTTTTAGGAAAAAAGCAGGAGAAAATCTATGTTTCTTTGGGTTAGGCAAAGATTGATTATATGATCCATAGAAGAAAAAAAATTATACATTGGACATTGTCAAAATTCAAAAGTTTTGCTCAAAAGAGACACATTAAAAAAATGAAAATTTAGCGAAGATTAAGAGAAAATATTTGAAAATTATATACTTGATAAGGGTCTAGTATCCAGAATAGGTAGAGAACACCATACACAAAAATCACACGCTTTACCTCATTGATGTCAAGGCAGAAAAACGAGCAAGTGTACTCACATTGAGACATGGCTATCAGAGAACAGGTTGTGCCTGAATGGGGTTCTCAGGACTTCCACACTCTACCAGGTACCAGAGAGTTTAGGTCACCTCCTCCTCAAACTTGCTCTCATCCTTGCCAGTGGTGTCCTAGTACTGTTAGTACTTGGACACCAGATCATTCATGTTGCTCTCAGCATCAGTGAATTCCCTCTCGTCAATGTCATCACTCGTGTACCAGTGCAGGAAGGCTGTGCACAGGAACACGGCCATGAACTGCTCCAAGATGCACTTGAACAACTCCTGCATGACCTACTGTTGTCAATGAAGGTGGTGGACATTTTCAGCCCCTGGGGCAGGATGTCACAGACAGCTATTTTCACATTGTTGGGGACACACTTTCATTCTTTTGCATGTGGATATCCAGTTCCCAAACACCCTTTGTATATTCATGGCTTCCTTGTTAAAGATTAGTTGATGGTATATGCACGGGTTTATTTGCGGGCTTTGTATTCTGTTTCATTGTCTACATATCTGTTTTCACACCAGTAACATACTGTGTTGATTACTATAGGTTTGTAGTATGCTTCCAGCTTTGTTCATTTGATGCCTCCAGTTTTGCTTATTTTTCTCAAGATCACTTTGGTTTCTGTGAGTCTTTTGTGGTTCTTTATGAATGGTGGCAGTGGAATGTGTGTTCTAATGCAGATCAGGGTCAGTGGTGTGGGAATCTATAAGGGCTGGTACTACCCTATCTGAGCCTTTCTGTGATGTATAAAGAGGCAGATTCCATTGCTGTGTTCTTCACAGGTCACGAGTGTTCATGCCCTCTCCTCATGACGTAGAGGAGAGACCAACATGTCACTGACATTAGGGACACTGTCTTCTGGGTCTCCTGTGGCTCAGGCCCTTTGGCTCCTGCAGAGGATCCATCTTAAGAGAAGGCAAGAAATTGGGCAATTAGCTCTGTTGGGTTCTTCTCTAACCAGAATCTTGGGGCTGTGTTCCCCTGGGTCTTATTCCTGTTCGTAAATGAAGATCTTCCTGCTCATTGTTCTAATGCTTGTAAATAGGCATAGAAGGTGCTAAAGAACCCTAGGCCATGGCATAAGAGATGAGTGTTCACGTAGCAGCCTGGACCAGCAAGAATTGGCATTAATCAGAACAAGGTGGGGAATGGTCACTTGGCCCACATATGTGCATTTCTGTGAGGACTAGGAGAGAGAGGGAGAAAATGCGGGTTTATATTACTTGTATAACCATATGTTTTTAGTGGGTAACTGACTTACACACTGACCCATATGATGCTACTAGCCACACATGGCTGTGAAATTAAAATTAACTAAAATTAAAATTTGGTTCCTTGGTTGCACTGGCTATATTTAAATTCCTCAGTATTCAATGTGGCTAATGTTGCTGTATTGGACAATGCTGATAGAGAACATTTCCATCATTTCAGAAAGTCTTATTGTATAGTGCAGATAACAGACTATGGGGAGCTAGAAATCTCTTGCCAATGCAGGTGTGTGTGTGCTTGTATTAGTGTGCTTGTGTTGCTTCTTTTTATGTCATTTGTGTGTTGTGTTTGACTACATGTGATTCTTAGTATGTATAATGGAGTTTGTGTGTGTGTGTGGTTTGTGAATTTTCTGGGTGACTGGATGTGGCATTTGCCTGTTTTTTTTTTTTTTGGTAATCTATCAATATTAGTTTATTAATTGTGACAAAGGTACTATACTGGTGTAAAATGTTAATTATAGGGGAAATTGGGTGACGAGTGCATGGGAACTCTCTGTATAATCCTTGCAAGCTATTGTAAACCTATCATTATTCCAAAATAAAATAGCTTATTTTAAAAATACTTCATTAGCATTGAGAAAGCGATTAATGAATCTGTAACAAGTACCTTTGCAAGCCATGTGTCTTACAATTAATTGCTTTCAGCTAAATCAAAGGAAACCCTTAAATTGTCCCACTGGTAGTTTTTTTATAGCTATAATTTTTGTTTATTTTTTATTGTGGTAACATTGGTTTATAACAATACATAAATTTCAAGTGCACATCATTATATTTTAATTTCTGTGTAGACTGCATGATGTTCACTACTCAGAGGCTAACTATAATCCATCACCACACACATGTGCCTAATCATCCCTTTTAACCCCCTCCCTTCTGTCTTCCCCTCATTTTTTTTTAAATATCTTTTTTGAGGTACAGTTTATAAACAAAAAATGTACATATTTAATGTATATAATTTGATGAATTTGAACATGTGCATGCATCCATGAAATCATCATCACAATCAGATTAATGGACATATCCATCATCTCCAAAACTTTGAGTGTCTTTTTTTGCGTGTATGTGGTGAGAAAACCTGAGATTTATCCTTTCAATAGATGCTTAAATGTTCAACATAGTATTATTCACTATAGGCAATGTGCTCCAGAGCAGGTCTGTAGAACTAGTTCATCTTGTATAATGGAAACTTTATATCAATTTAATAACAACTCTATATTTTCTCCTTCCCTTAACCTTTGGCAATAACCAATTATTCTCTGCTTCTATGAGTTTGACCATTTTGGATACCTCATAAAAGTGATCATGCAATATTTGTCCCTCTGTGACTGGCTTATTTCACTTATCATTATGTCCTCCAGGTTCAATCATATTGTTACAAAAGGCAGGATTTCCTTCTTTTTGAATGGTAAATAATATTTCATTATTATTTTTATCCATTCATCTGTTGATTGACATTTGGGATGTTTCCATAACTTAATTCTCATGAATAGTACTGCAGTGAACATGGGAGTGCAGATGTCTCTTCGAGATCCTGATTTCAATTCTTTCTGGTATACACCCAGAAGCAGGATTGCTGGATCATGTGGTAGTTCTATTTGTAATGTTCTGGAGAAACCCCGTACTGTTTTCCACAGTGAGTGCACCATTTTACATCCCCACCAACAGTGTTGAAGTATCCTATTTATGTGCTTTTTAAGTTGTTTGTGACAAAGCGTTTCATTTTAAAATTATATGTAAATTGGTAGGAATCCATGCAAACCTCTCCACTTTCTACCAGGATGAGTATAGGTCAGAGAGACCAAAAAGCAGTATCTTGGGTTTGTTCCTTTCTATGTCACTGTATGTCACTCTGTGTGTCTTGTTTTTTGTGCAACACACTCACATTCTAATTCTTTTCACCTTTAATGGATGTAGAGCAGGGGGTTAAGTGAGGGACATACCAATACGTATATGAATTTGACCTGATGAAACAGCCTCACTGCTTAACTCTTCTCTTGTCTCAGTTCTGGACATAAACAGGCAGCTCTAAGCAGAGTCCTCTTTATGCCGAGCTGAAGGCAATTTGTCCTTGTGGTTTGAAGGCTACTGAACTTCACTTGGGCCCCAAATTTTCTTCATTGACTTTCAATGATTTCTACATTTACACTTTGGGAAAGATGATTTAGTCAATTTTTGAACCTTGTCTAGTTAATCCAGTGACTGTGAATTCTGATATAGCCCCTTGGTCCTTCAAAATCTGTAATATTTCAGTTCTCTGGCCACATCATTGGACAGATTCTCATTTAACTCACTTTGTATGTATGCTCAGAACTCAGGCATTTTGAAGCATTGGAGGTTGAGGGGAAGGGAGAGACAATGGCAGATATGAAATAAGCTATTTATTGGCAAATTTATTAAAATGTTGGGATTAAGTGCTGTGGATGTACTAATCTTCAGGAGCCATGGTCTGGGCCCTTGCTCTTTCCCTGATGTGGGAGAGAGACCACAGAAGTAAACACAAATTTTCAGGAAGCTCCTTCGTCTTGTTTGATGGCCTGCTCATACCTGTGTCATCTTTAATTCCTGATGTGTGATCTTGGTCACTCATGCTGCTAAAATAATGAGTTTATTTTATTTTATGTTTATTTTTTGGGAATTCACCTTTTGACTGCTATTTTTACTCAATAATGTATTAACTCTTGTCGATACATTTTTTTAAGTTAAAAAATTTTATTATGGTAAAATATATGTAATACAAAATTTACCTTTCCAACAATTTGCAAGTTTATAATTCCATGGCATTAAGTAGATTCACGTTGCTGTACAACCATCACCAACATCTACCTCCAGAACTTTTTTATATTCCTAAACTGAAGCTGTACCCATTGAATGATAACTCCTCATTTTCCTTCCCCCCAGCCTATAACAACCACCGTTCTACTTTTTTTCCCCCAAGGAAGATTAACCCTGAGCTGACATCAGCCACCAATCCTCCTCTTTTTGCTGAGGAAGATTGTCATTGAGCTAACATCTGTGCCTATCTTCCTCTATTTTATATGTGGGATACCTGCCACAGCACAGCTTGATAAACAATGCATAGGTTCATGCCCTGGATCTGGGCTGGTGAACCCCAGGCCACCAAAGCAGAACCTGCAAACTTAACTGCTGCATCACTGGGCAGGCCAAATTCCCATTCTACATTTTGCCTCTATGAATTTGACTATTCTTGGAATCTCATATAAGTGGAATCATATAGGATTTATGGGTTTTTTGACTGGCTAATTTTATTCAGCATTTTAACCTCGAGGTTCATCCATACTGTAGCATTTTTCAGGATTTCCTTTACAAGGCTATCTAATATTCCTTTGTATATATATCCCACTTTTTGTTTACCTATACATTTGTCAACAGATTTGGGTTGTTTACATCTTTTGGCTATTGTGAATAATACTGCCTTAAGCATGTGTGTGCAGCTACAGGTTTGAGACTCTACTTTCAATGTTTTTTGGGTATATACCCCAAAGTGGAATTGCTGGATCATATGGTAAATCTATGGTTAATTTTTTGAGGAACTGCCATAATGTTTTTCACAGTGGTTGCACCATTTTAAATTCCTACCAGCAATGCACACGGGTTCCATTTTTTCCGCATCCTTACCAACACTTGTTATTGTCTTTCTTTTTTCTTTTGATAATAGCCATTCTAATGGTGTGAAGTGAGTTTTTGTGTTGAACACTTATTTTGTAAGTGGTATACTTTTTAATCTTCCAAATAATGCTCTAAGTGGTGTGTGTATGTGTGCGTGTGTGTGTGTGTGTGTGTGAGACAGAGAGAGAGAGAGAGCACAACAATTGGGATAAGCAAGAATCAAACATAAGCACATAAGCAGTCTGGCTGCAGAGCCATGCTCTTAATCACTATTCCGTGAGGTTGTTCACTAGGATGTGGTCTCCCCAAATGCAAGGGCTGTGTAATATTTACTACTCTCTCCCTAATGCCTATCATAGTGTCTAAACATGTGTAAAAAGATGAATCCTTCCTGATTTCCATTGAAGATCTTAATGTCACATACTTTCTCTAAGTGACTGTGTCAGTGTACAGAAAAATCTCATTGCACTATGCATTACAGTGTTTTCCATGCTCAGTATTTCTAAGTTCCTGATATTTCCCTCTCCTCCTCATTCCCTAAAGAGAGAAAAGCAGCATGAGGATGGAGAACCAGAGCAGCGTGTCTGAGTTCCTCCTCCTGGGGCTCCCCATCTCGCTGGAGCAGCAGGGCATGTTCTTCACACTGTTCCTGGTCATATACCTGACCACAGTTCTGGGGAACCTGCTAATCATCC
Source organism: Equus caballus (assembly GCF_041296265.1). NCBI lineage: Eukaryota > Metazoa > Chordata > Mammalia > Perissodactyla > Equidae > Equus > Equus caballus. Next base: position 34,842,431 of record NC_091708.1, read on the forward strand.
TGCTTGTCAAGCTGGACTCTCGCCTCCACACCCCCATGTACTTCTTCCTCAGCCACTTGGCCCTGACTGATGTTTCCTTCTCCTCCGTCACTGTCCCAAAGATGCTGTTGAACATGCAGACTCAGCACCTATCCATATCCTATCCAGGATGTGTTTTACAGATGTATTTTTACCTACTTTTTGGTTGTGTGGATAATCTCCTTCTTGCAGTGATGGCATATGACAGGTATGTGGCCATCTGTCACCCTCTGCGTTACACCACCATCATGAGGGAGGGGCTCTGTGTGCTGCTGGTGGGTGGCTCCTGGGTTCTTTCCTGTGGCAGTGCCCTCTTGCACACACTCCTCCTGGTCCAAGTGTCCTTCTGTGCTGACAACATCATTCCCCACTTTTTCTGTAGCCTCTCCATTCTACTTAAGTTGTCCTGCTCAAATACCTCCCTCAATGAGCTGGTCATATTCACTGCAGGGGGTGCAACTGTCATTTTTCCTTTTAGTGGCATCCTGGTCTCTTATGGCCGCATTGGGGCTTCTCTACTGAGGGTCCCCTCTACTAAAAGGATTTGTAAAGCCTTGTCCACCTGTGGGTCCCATCTCTCTGTGGTGTCTCTATTCTATGGAACAGTTATGGCACTGTACTTTTCTTCCTCATTGAGCAAGTCCAATGTCAGAGACATGATTGCCTCACTGATGTATACAGTGGTGACCCCCATGTTGAACCCCTTCATCTATAGCCTAAGGAACAGAGACATCAAATTGGCTCTTGGGATTCTTTTCAGAAGCAGTATCCTTTGTGCCAAGTGAGAATTGCCTAATTGTTTTCTCATTTCACCCACTGACCTTGTCAGAAATGCCATCTTGGAAAATTGTGTCCTGACCATGCCCGTGTTTCTAGCATCGTGCCAACTATCCTTCAAATGGGTAGTTAGGTTATTGGACCCAATCCCTTTCACTTTATTCACATCTGTGGTTCATTTATTCCTTCATAACCCTAAATATGCATTTGCCACAACACACATTCATCTTTATAGTCTTCAAAGCACCAAACTCCTTATTAGTTTGGTGTAATTGATAATCCTGAATAAGTTGCACTATTGTTTTGTCTTTCTGAAAAGAGATGAAAGACTTGCTAAGAAAACAAAGCATGCCAACCTCCTCTCTCAAAAGGAAAACATGGCACAGGCATTTTATGCTTCCTTTTTAAAGATAAAAACAGTTTTGCTTTAGGCTAAGATTACAGATATGAAATGTGATTGTATTTTGGACTAAGTTGTACCATTTTACACTCTGAGTTTCTGACTCCCGGGTGGTAGATGGTCAGAATCCTCAAATATGTTATGGTAACTCACTTTATCTATAATAAAATGAACATTTGGACTCTCAAACAGAGTCACCTTACATTTTGTGGAACATTATTTTTATAGGTAAAAAAAATCCTCCTCAGCAATAGGTCTTATATTTTTAATTATCACTCTCAGTTTCTACCTGTTAACATAAATGAGATATAAATTAGCTCCTCATTTTCTCTTTCTTGTCTATTGCCTTGCAAAGCTACAATATTCAGGGAATTTTCTAATGTTTAGTACTTTTTAAAGTCCAGAATGCTTACCTTCTTAATATAGTAGTCAGATAATAAAGTGCTTTTGATGGTTTGCTAAAACTCAAAAAAAATTTAATTTGATTTTGCCTGTGACAAGAACTTAATAAGGGAACACAGAGGAATCAATGCCATTACCAAATTTCCCCATTCTTGGAAGACTGTGTTTTTTCCTCAAAGTTGGATTTCGTGGTGAGAATAGCCTACATTTGTCTGATTGATTTTAGCATGGGAAAATGAGTACTTTAGTCTTGTTCCCAAACTTAGAGATGCCACTTCTAATTGGGGAAAGCTAAATGCATGAATTTATAATTCATGCACACAAAAATATTTACTGCATGACTACTGTATGCCAGGCAATTTTCTAAGTTCTGGGAATAGAAGTTAAAGAAAAAGGACCTCCAAATCAATCCCCACACAGAGTTTACAACTCAGCACTCCTGACCCTACTCATCATGATCTGTTTTTTCCACAACTACACTTCTAATGCACCATAAGCTTATTTCCTTTACTGTCACTGCTTCTTTTCAGGAATGTAAGCTCTACACAAGATGGGTTTTTCTGTCTGAAATAGATAAAAAAATTCCTAAGGTTTGTGTGTGGGTAAAAACTGCTATGCCTAAACGAAGCATAAAAAGGGAAAGCAAGAGTGCTGTGGGGGTTATTCAACATTGTGTGGTCCAGGTAGAGCTCATTGGAAAGGTAACATCCAAAGATGTATGTGAGGACAGGTAAGCAAGCCATGGGGATGTCTGATCAAAAAACATTCTAAGCATGAAGATCAGTAACTAGAAAAACTCTGAGGTGAGATGGTGCCTGGTTTACTCCAGGAACATTAACAGGACCTCTGTAGCTGAACAGAGCCAAGTGGAGGATGGATGGTAGGTGATAAGAGATACCAGGGGACCAGATTTTGTAGGGCACTTAAGTTCAAAGTAGGTGTATTAGTCAAAGTTCTCCAGAGAAATAGAACCAATAGGATGTGTGTGTGTGTGTGTGTGTGTGTGTGTGTGTGTGTGTGTGTGTGTGTGTATGTGAAGAGAGCGTGACAGAAGGGGAGCGAGATTTATTTTACGAAATTGGCTCATACATTTGTGGATGCTGCCAATTCCAAAATCTGAAGAGTAGACTGGCAGGATGGAAACCAAGGGAAAAGTTGCACTTTGGGTCCAAAGACCGTCTCCTGACAGAACTGTCTCTTTTTGGTGAGAATCAGACTTTTTCTTAAGGCCCTCCACTGATTGGATGAGGCCCACCGACAATATGGAGAACAATATGCTTTACTCAAAGTTTGTTGACTGCAATGTTAATTCCATTGAAAAAATACTTTCATAGAAACATCTAGAATAGCATTTCACCAAATATTTAGGAACTGTAGCCTATCCAAGTTAACACACAAACATAGTAGAGTTTTTGGTTTTCAATCTGACTGATTTAGGAACCCATTGGAAAGTGTTCAATAGAGGGATAACACGATCATACTTAATTTTGTTATTGTTTCTTTAAAAAAACCAGATTTTGAGGTATAAGTAATACAATAAACTTCATATATTTAAATTCTATAGTTGAACAGGCTTTACATACGTATATACCTATGAATTATCACCAGAAGTCATCAAGATCATGAAGTTTCTCGATACCTTCTCACCTGCTCCCTCCTTGCTCCTCCCATCTTTCCCCAGGGGAATCAGTGATCTGTTTCCTGTCACATAGACTAGTTTGCATCTTCTATAACTTTATCTAAATGGAATAATACAGTATGCATTATTTTATTGCTGCCTAGTTTTACTCAGCGTAAGCACTTTGAGATTGATTCATTTTGTAATATATATCAATACTTCATTCTTTTTATTGATGAGTAGTGTTTCATTGTATGGATGTATCACAGTTTTTTGTCTATTCACCTACTGATGGACATTTGGGCTGTTTCCAGTTTTTGGTCATTAAATGAAGCCATTATGAACATTCTTCTGTAAGTGTATGTATAGATATATACTTTCTTTTTCTTTGCCGAAATACCTAGTGATATGCTAGATATACGCTTAACATTTAAAAAAATTGTCAAACTATTTTCCAAAGTGGTAATATCATTTCACATTCCTATCAGCAGTATATAAGAGTTCCAGTTTCTTCATAGCTTCAACAACAATTGGTAGCAGCAGTCATTTTAATTTTAGCCATTCTAAAATGTATGTAGAGGTGTAAACAAGTTTATAGACCTGGAGCCACTTGATTGGAGGGGTGTCTGGGTTCTTTTGAGAAAGAACTCTGTAACTGGGGGATTTTTTTTAACTTCTTCTTGATTCTCTCTATTCCACGCCTGATTTTTTTGTACCCCAGCACTTTTCACCATTTACCTACCATTTATTTTTCATTAACATCTTTTCTGCACCCCACTTGGATGTGTGTTCCATGAGAGGAATTGTGTTTATATTATTTACTGCGACATCTCCAGGGCATATAGCAGTGTCTTACTTTTGTGAGAGCCTTAATCATTATTTGTTAAGTGAATGAACAAATGAATTCATTCAGCAATTACCAAGTGCCTATTGTGAGCCAAAGCTGATCCCTAGTGAATACAAAGACATTGACAATAAACCCTTACATTTATTAAGCCTTGATTTTGTGCTTATTTAACCGTTCTTCAAATTCACACTAAGAATACTATTATTATTTCCACTTTGAACAACCTGAGTCTCGGAGATCTTTGATAGATTCCTCAGGTATGCACTATTATTAAGAGGGAGAGGTCAGAGTCTTTTCTCCAGACCTTATAGACTCAACCCCTGTACTCCTCAACAAGGCACAGACCCTTGCCTAAAGCAGCTCACTGAGGAGCGGGGAGACCTGTAAATGTTTAACGGGCTCTATTTTCTAATGGAGGCCTATGTAGGTGTTGTGGGAGCCTGACGAAACCTGCTTAAGCCCTTGCAATGCCTGGGCCATACAATGCTGTACAGAGAAGCTAAACTCATGATGCAGAGGCTATGGGTGACTGGGGAGCCTCTTGCTTCCCATCTGGAGACTTGACCAGTAGCCCAAGGTATCGCTGACATTAGGGACACTTTCTCATGTGACTCCAGTTTCAGCTTAGCCCCTCTGAACCCTAAACATGCTCCTTTCTGAGAGACCAGGAGGAAGTTGGGCAATTAGCTGTTAGTTGAGTCCTTCTCTAGTCAGGGACTTGGAGTTGTTTCCCTGTGGCATCTCTTTCTGATGGTTAAAAGGAAATCTTCTTGCCCATGGTTCTGAACCTGGTGAACAGACATGAAAGTCTGTAAAGGTCCTTGGGCCACCAAGGTTTGCTCTTTTTCCTTGGATCCTGGGTCTTCTGGACAGAAAGTGATGATTCAAGTAACAGCAGGAAGCAGAATGTATCTGAACTCATAGCACTGGCTTATATCAGAAGGAGAGCAAAATCTCCATAGCTGTGTGCGTGTGTTTATGTGGGGGCTGTGTGTGTGTGTGTGTGTGTGTGTGTGTGTGTGAACACTTTCCCATTTAATAGCTTTGTGGCCTTGGGTTTGACTTCTCTGATGCTCAGCATCCTCCACTGTCAAAGGGGAATAACGATGATGCTCTAAGATCTCATTGGTATGGTGCTTAACAAATACTAGGCACGTTGTAAGCACTTAGCAAGTTATAGCCTCAAGGAGGCTGAGACACATGACTCTCCATTTCCTGACACTTGGGAGACAATATTTGATGTGAAGACAGGAGTATTAGTCCCATCCAAAGGATCTACAAATCTCCAGGTCTCAGCTTCTCCTCTTCCTTACTGAACATTTTCCCAGCCTCTTGTTTTCACACATGGTGATGATGAGATCAAGGTGCATTTCTATACTGTTCTCTTCCCATCAAAGTGCAGCACTGTGGTTTTATTAGCTGCTCTGGTTTCTCCTCCAGGAGAAGTTTGAGACCCCAGGTTAAGTCTGACCTAGCAACCTTAAGTAAGAATCCAGTCCTTGCCAGAAGAACTGTCCCCTCCTTGTGCCCCATGAACTGAGCCAAGCAATGACCCCAAGCAACCCCCAGATCTAGAATAAGCGTCTGTTGTCATATCCTTACACAACAATGTTCATGTCAAGTTCCTCTCCCAAGAATATGGGTATTTTATCATTTAACCTTAGTTTAGGCTCCTCTACCTCCCATGGAAAGAAATTGGTGGATTCTCTCTCTTGTGAAAAGATTATCAGAAAATCTACCTTTGAGACCAGGTTCCACTGGTCTCAAATCTATAAATGCAATACAATATCTTTGTGACATTTTGTACATGATTTCACTACTCGTGTTAATAAAATGGAAGGAAAAAAATCACTGTCTTCTCTACTACCCAGACACAACATAAACACTTATGGATCCAGTGAATTGAAGGCATATAAAAGCTATTTGCAAACTAAAGGACTGTAGGAAGCTGAGTGAAAACAGTTATCTGAGCAGGAGGACTCCTTCAAATCCTGAAATAATATTTTATAAGGTCCTGGCTCTTTTGTCTAACTAAAGAGAGGGATAAACTGTAGTGTCATGGAAGCAGAGATTCAAACTAATTTTAAAAAAATGAGAATTGTGACTTCAGAAGTTACTAACTGTGTGATCATGTTAGTTTCTCACTCCTTCTGAGTATGTATATAATAAAGTTTAATAACACCTATCTCCTGGAACTGTTGAAAAAATGTAATCAGGCAATAATGCAAAAATATATTTGTCTGATATAGTGCTCATTAAATGTCAATTATTATCAGTGTGAATCAGTTTTAGGAAATAGTGATGGTCAATTGGGTAATTGTGGATTCTAATAGTCACCTCCAATACTTCGGTATTTCCTTTATGTTGCAATTGTAAATGAGATTGTATTCTTAATTTCTCTTTCTGATACTTCATTATTAGTTCATAGAAACACAACTGATTTTGTATATTGTTTTTGTATTCTGCAACTTTAAGGTATTCATTTATTATTTCTGAAAAATTTTGGGGGCATTCTTTAGGATTTCCTATTATAAAATCAAGTATTCTGCAAATAGTGACAGTTTCAAATCTTCCTTTCCAATTTGGATCCCTTTTATTTCTTCTTATGACTGATTTCTCTGACCAGGACTTTCAATACCATGTTAAATGAGTGGTAAAAGTGGGCATCCTTGTCTGGTTCCTGTTCTTAGAGAGATAGCTTTCAGTTTTTCTCCATAGAGAATGTTATTAGCTGTGGGTTGGTCACATATGGCCTTTAGTATGTTGAGGTCCTTTCCTTCCATACCTATTTTATTCAGAGTTCTTATCATAAATGGATGCTTTATCTTGGTAAATGCTTTCTCTGCATCTATTGAGAAGATCATGTGTTTTTATTCTTGTTAACGTGGTATATCACGTTGATTGACTTATAGATGTTGTACCATCCCTGCATCCCTGAAATAAATCCCACTTAATTATGGTATATGATCTTTTTAATGTATTCTTGTATTCAATTTGCTAGTATTTTATTGAGGATATTTGCATCAATATTCATCAGTGGTATTGGCCTGTAATTTTATTTTTTGTCTTGCCTTGTTTGGTTTTGGTATCAGGGTGATGACTATAGTAGTTACTGGCTTTGTGACCATGGGCTGTTTGCTTAACATCTCTTAGCTCCAGCACACGTGCATGCACACAAACATAGAAGAAACATATATATAAACAAAATACCTTCATTTTAACTGCTGCATAGTAGGGCACTTGTTTAATAAATTTCAAGTATAATAAGATTGATATTAAGAAATAGTCATGTTACTAAGATAAATACTAATTTTAGCAGGCATCATCAATCTTACAGCATCTACTAGTTCTTAGGTTCTAGGGAAAATGTTCAGGTGTCTTACTGCTTATGGATACTTATAACTGAGCCATTTTGATACACTGAAGATAGATGCAGAGAAATAGACAACAAGAGAGATGATAGAGGGCCGGCCCCATGGCCAAGTGGTTAAGTTCACGCTCCGCTTCGGCGCCCCAGGGTTTTGCCTGTTTGGATCCTGGGCGCGGACATGGCACCACTCATCAGGCCACGGTGAGGCAGCATCTCACATGCCACAACTAGAAAGACTCACAACTAAAAAATATACAACTACGTACTGGGGTGATTTGGGGGAGAAAAAGCAGAAAAAAATGAAAAGATTGGCAACAGTTGTTAGCGCAGGTACCAATCTTTAAAAAAAACGAAAAAAAAGGGGAGAGATGATAGAAGCATAATTTACTTTTTCCAAAATGAGTAAAATGCATCAAGCTACATCACATCAGGAAATTAACCACATGGTCTAGGGTGTGTGTCTCTGCACCTTGCCTGAGACATTGAGAGCCCACGTACATGAACACAACTTTTAGATCAGCCACCTTCTTCTTTATAATTCCCACCTCACACTTCTGGTGTATTGGGTTCCTAAAGATCAACTTAGGATTTATCTGGGCACTTGACACTAGCATGAAGATATTAGATGACATATCTATGCCCTTACCACATGAAGAACTCTGCTCTAACATCATAAATCAAATTGAATTATTTAATTTTTCTGTAAACGCTACGTGTGGGCATTGTTGTGCTTATTTTGTAGAGGTTCAAAGGAAACTAGGAGAAATTAAGATTTTGAAACTAGTTAGGACGTATTAGGGTCAGATCCTCCTCGAAGTCTAGTTGCAGATACACTGATTTGAATTAGTTCTTGAAGACTACTCCTTAGAATGTGAGCTCCATGAAGGAAAGGTCTTTTTCTGTCTTGTTTTCTCCAGGAAACAGCATGGCATCTAACATGTAGTTAAATAAGTAAATAAATTCCCCCTGGTTTGCAATGAAGGAATTTTGATGGCCATTGGAACTCTGATGGCTTCCTCCTGCTCTACTAGGGTTCAGTGGGGATTCAGGCAAAATCATGAAAGAAATATCCTGAGCAATTCTTCAGTAGAAAGTAGATAGCTCTACTGTGATTTCCATCACCACTATTATTTTACACATTCTCCGTATTCCTTCAACCTAACCAGAGAGAAGAGGAGTAAGAGGACAGAGAACCAGAGCAGCGTGTCTGAGTTTCTCCTCCTGGGGCTCCCTATCCAGATAGACCAGCAAGGCATGCTCTTTGCCCTATTCCTGGGCATATACCTAACCACAATGCTGGAGAAACCTACTCATAGGGCTGCACTCTTGCCTCCACACCCCCATGTACTACTTCCTCAGCCACTTGGCCCTCACTGATGCCTCCCTTTCATCTTTCAGAGTCCCTAAGGTGTTGATAAACACGCATACCCAGCATCCATCCATCGTCTATGCATGGTACTCAACATAGATTTTTTTTCATATTCTTTGGTTCTATTGTTAACCTTCTTGCACTGATGGCATATGATAGATATGTGGCCATTTGTCACCCTCTACACTACACTGCCATCATGAGGGAGAAGCTCTGTATATTTCTTTTGGCTGGATCCTGGCTCCTCTCTTTCACCTATGCCCTATCCCACACCCTCGTCCTGGCTCAACTGTCCTTCTGTGCTGACAACACCATCCCCTACTTCCTCTGTGACCTCACTGTCCTGCTTAAGCCCTCCTGCTCAGACACCTCTCTCCATGAGATTTTTATCTTCATTGTTAGGGGATTGGTCATTTTCCTGTCATTTACCGGTGTTCTTGTCTCTTATGGCAGTATTGGGGCCACCATCCTGAGGTTTCCCTCAATCAAGGGGATCTTCAAAGCCTTGTCCACCTGTGACTCTCACTTCTCTGTGATTTTTCTGTTCTATTGGATAATTGTGGCATTGTACTTTTTCCCATCCTCAAGCAACCCCAGTGGCAAAGTCATAATTGCTTCAGTGAAGTATACAGTGGTCACTTCCATGTTGAATCCCTTCATCTACAGCATGAGGAACAGAGACATAAAAGGGGCCTTGGGGAAACTTCTCAGGAAGGAGATCTTTTTCTCCAAGTGACAGTACTCTCTTCTTATTCTTATCTTATTCACTGACCCAGTCAGATATCCTTGATAATGTGTAGTTAGATGACCAACTTTGTTCCTTCTCCCTACACACTCTCCTTTTCGTAGTCTCTCCTATTTTTGGTCCTCTATAGTCCTTGGGATTAGAAGTGTAAAATATATTTGCCAAAGATAGCTTCTCACTCTTTAAATTCTTGATTCCCAAACTGAAGAAGATTCCAACTGTGACATGTGTTTGAGAAATATTTCTTAAACATAGAGTGAAATGTAGATTTGACCCTATGTTCAAATTAGTTTTAATGTTTATAAAATTGAATCAATTTAGAAAGTAAGGTGTTAGAAAATATTTGCATGAAAATTAATGATAATCTATAGTGCTGAAGATCCTAGTCAATGGTTTTCGGACTTTTTTTCATTTTTTTCTGCTATTGTGAACAACGTTGCTATGAACCTTCTTATTTTTGTCTCCAGTTGTACATATGCAAAACTTCTTTAGGATATAAACCTGAGAGAAGAATTGCACGGTCCAATGTACATTTTCAACTCTAAAACATAATGCCATGTTGTTTCTCTATTAGAAACGAATAAGATTTCCAATTAATATACACTGTTGCCAACAAAGAGCAATTTCTAACTTAAATTTTCCAGCCTATTAATATAAAATGGAATCTTATTAAGGTTTTGCCTTCCCTGATTATTATGGAGGTTGATTATCTTTTTACGTTATTATTAATCCATTTGAGTTTCTTTTCTCTGAAATACCTATTAATCTCATTTTGCTTATTTTCTGTTTTTGCGAAGGGACATGTAAGGGTATTTTTGTTACTAAATTATAAGCTATAGCAGGGGGAAGGTTTTGAAGAACGTTCAGAAAAATGGTAGGGAATGGGATAACAGAGTCTAAAGATGAAGATCTGTTAGGAAGTGGTATATGTCATTTCCTAATTCAAAGAGACACTTTTTCTCATATTCATTAAATAAGAAATCCTGCAGAGTCACTGTTTTTGTCTTGATCTGATGTATTAAGGAAAGAGGTAGGTTCCAATGATGTTCTTCTGGTTTGAGAAGGAAGTCTTGTCAAATCATGACTTTTAGGAACACAGGCCGATCAATTGTAGCATTATAATCAGAGCAACAGATTATCAACCATGATCCACACAACCTAGAAACCATTTCTGAAATCTAAATACCTTACGTGACTCTTCATTCAAACAGCAGTTCCAAGTATAGATTGGTTTTAACACAAAACAGAACAAATAAATAGCACTTACGAATATTCAAACATCTTCACCTCAGATAAGAAGCATATGATATTCATCTCCTATCTAGCTTCAAAGAAATGGAACTGTAGATGTGTGCAATAAATTTGAATCGATTTTGTGAGAGGTTTAGTAGAAAGCATCTATTGAATGGTTATTGTATAGTCTTGTGAGAAACTTACACCAAGAGAATGCTGACTCCATAGCCTTTGGGCAGGAGACCAATATCTATAGAAACTGTCTTCCATTCCCCAGGGTCCAGCTGTGGTGATGAGATATAAAGTCCTTTAATCTTTTGTTCAGAAAGTGAAAGTATTAAAGTATTTCTGGTGTTCTTGAGATAGCAAAGGGTTCAGAAACAAGAGACTTTTGTTGACACACTCAATTTCTGGCTTCATTTATAATGGACTCTGAATCACAGTTTTCCCAATGCCAACCAAGCAGGCAAAAAGCTTTGTGAATCGTAAAGTTCCCAGCAGGTGCTTTGTGGTTATTATCATCATTCCTCCAAGGGTGAAGTTTCCTATGGCCTGCTATCAACAAACTGTTCTTCCCTCAAGGGAACCAAAGGTAACAAAGCAATTATTTCCTGTTTGTCTCTAATTTGGAGCTGGAAGTAGAGAACTGCCCCCCACACCCTCCACCTCCCCGCCCCCCGCTGCCAGGCCCTCTCCATGATTGGTAAAGTTAGAACCCATGTTCATTGCTCAGGAGTTGTAAATAAGCGTGTGTTCATATGTCTATCTTATTTGCTTTTGAACTGATAACGCTTCTCCCTGTTGCAATGCATATTTGAGACCCTTAGAGACTCTACCTGCTTCTTTGTATCCTGTGTCTTCTAGAGCAAAATGAGAGAACCTTCCCAGGCCTTGTAACTGAGGTATATGTGCTCATCACCTGCGATGCATTGTAGAGCAGGAGTAGAATTTAAATTCAATGGTGTGATGGCACGTGTTTGCGTGTTGATGTGTGTGTTTGTGTCCAGTCTGTGGTACTGATCCCTAACGTGGCTCTTCCACTCCTCACACCAGAGAATAAGCTATGAGAATAGAATAAAAACATTGCATTATAGTTGAAACGGCCTTACATAAACTGGCTCCTGAATAATTCTCCAATCGCATAACTTGCCCATGCTAACTATGCTCCTGAATTTTCTCAGTTCCTCAAACACCATAGCTCTGTCCTCTGAAAATGGCTAGAAAGCCCATTTTTATAATCTTCACACAACAGGCTCTTATTGTGTAGGATTTATTTTAAAGACCCCATTAAAACAGGCTCCCTCCCCACATTAGCCTCTTGTAATTTGACAATATCTATCAAAATTGTGAATGTATACATCCTCCAATCCAATTTATAGGAATTTATCCTAGATATATATATATATATATACACACACATATATATATATACACACATATATATATGTTGATATATATGTTAATGTGAAAATTGGCATATGAACGATGTTATTAATGAAATATTGCTGGAAATAGAAAAATATTAGAAAGAAGCTAGACGTCCATCAGACAGCAAGTCAGCACTCTCATGGTGAGAAACTCACTGTTATTAACATGGTAGTGACTAACAGCACTGTGTAATTTGTCTCAGGTAATAATATTAAATTAACAGGATTCTTGATGTAGTGGACTGAAGAAAGTAGGAATTGTAGAGATAATTTTAGTCAAATCGGGAGAATTGGTACATAATGTAAAGTTTAGTTAACCCCAAGATGAATGGTGAGTTCTGTAGAAAGACATGTTCTCACTTCTCAGAGAGAAAGATCTTTAGACTGCATGTCTTTATATAGTATATTGATTCCATTTTTTAGCAGATAGGCAATCATGGTCTTTTTCCCTATCATATTGTGAGTGTTCCCATGGACGAGTCTAAGACTAACTGATCTCAAGAAGAAAGAGAGAGAAATGACAGCAAGATCAAAGTGTAAGAAGTGTTGGTATATAACGAGAAAAATATTAGTTATGAATCACTGGCATAAAACTTAGGTTAGGAACTGTGAAAAAGGAGACATTATTCGGTAAAATCTGGACAGACACTTACAAAGAGCTTATTCTTTGGCAGATCCAGCATCTGAGTGGGAAAGCCAAAGTATTTCCTGGTGTTCAGAGTACTTGAATAAGAGTGATCTCATTAGAACTGAGGGAATTAGATGGGAATTTGGAAGAGAAACAGACTTTTTTCTCCATATTCCATGAAAATTCCTTTAGAGAGAGTTCTGGTAGACTGAAAATGTTGAGGAGTGGGAAGGAATTTTCTTAAGGGATGAACTAATGGCTACACAACTAGGTATGTCACTAGGTCTTATATGTTATTGACATACATTCTTGTCCTTAATGCTTTGCCTTGATTAGTTACATATGTTTCCACCAAGTCTCCAAATTTTGATTTCTGGGAGATCAGAGGACCCCACTGAGTTGTGTTGCCTTGATCCAATCCATGGAAATAAAGCAATAGCCAAAGCATTTGTGAGAGGTATGAGGAAGATTAGGAAAGGCCAACAGACCAATTGGAGAGCCTCTACTAGAGTTTCTAATAAGTGATTACTGACTTAACCTTAACCATAATTTCCTAGTCTCAGATTTCTGTCATGAACCCCTGGACTCCTCATTTGAACCTGTTCTGATATCATCATTCTGATGTTTCACGGTTTCTCCAAAAGAGATTCTTTTGGTTTCTAGATGGATGCATAATAACCTGAAGTCAGAGCAACACTAGCCCATCAGTAGGGTAAAAAGCATGAGCCATTCAGGTTAAAATTCATGTACTGACAAGTTCAAACCATGTTTCATTATGTGATAGTCATAATGATTTCTCATACTTTCACATTTTCATTTCTTTTTTTTATCTCCAGCAAAAGAGAAGAAGATGAGGAGGGATAATGAGAGCAGTGTGTCTGAATTTCTCCTCCTGGGGCTCCCCGTCTGGACAGAGAACCAAGGCATATACTACACTCTTTTTCTGGTCATGTACCTGACCACAGTGCTGGGGAACCTGCTCATCATTCTGCTCATCAGGCTGGACTCTTGCCTCCACACTCCCATGTACTTCTTCCTCAGTCACTTGGCCTTCACTGATATCTCTTACTCATCAGTCACAGCTCCAAAGATGCTCATGAATATGCACACACAGAGTCAATCCATCTCACATTCTGGGTGCATTTCCCAGGTGTATTTCTTCTTGCTGTTTGGGTGTCTTGACAGCTTCCTTCTCACATCAATGGCCTACGACAGGTATGTGGCCATCTGTCACCCCCTCCACTACACCACAATCATGAGTCAGAAGTTGTGTTTCCTGCTAGTAACTGTGTCCTGGGTCCTATCCTGCACTAACGCACTTTTGCACACCCTCCTCCTGGCCCGTCTCTCTTTCTGTGGACATAACATTCTCCCCCACTTCTTCTGTGACCTCTCCACATTACTTAAGCTGTCCAGCTCAGATACCACAGTCAATGAGCTGATTATAGTCACTGTGGGAGCAGTAGTCATTACCCTGCCATTCATATACATCCTGGTCTCTTATGGTCTCATTGGGGCCACCACCCTTAAAGTCCCCTCCACCAAGGGAATAGGCAAAGCCTTGTCCACATGTGGCTCTCACCTCTCCGTGGTATCTCTGTACTATGGAGCAATTATTGGACTGTATTTTTTCCCCTCATACAGTGAATCCAATGACAAGGATGTCATCGTGGCTGTATTCTACAGTCTGGTCACTCCCATGCTAAATCCCTTTATCTACAGTCTGAGGAATAGGGATATGAAAGGAGCTCTGGGGAATGTACTCAGTAGAGGAAAATTTTCACCATGATGAGCATTTTTTTTTCCTATTAAGCTAATATAAGTCTTGCTTCATCCTGCACATGCAACACGAGCATCCTTTCCTCTCTGAATAGCTGCTTTTTAGTGAAACTTGATGTGACATTCTTCCTTCAGTCTCTGTTTCACTTGGACTTAGTTTTCTTCTCTGTTTAGTTTTTGTTCATTTTAGAGAGTCATGGGAAAGGTTTATTTATAATTTTTATGAAGTCGTAGCTTTCAGTCTTTTATTTTTTATAGTTTACAACTCTTATATAGCAAAGTTTTTCCCTTCTCAAGATAACAAAAATATTCCTTCTGGCAGTTTCTTGATTTTATTTTTGTGTTTAATTTTGTAATACATTTGAATTTATTTTTATGAATGACATCAGTTAGATATTGAGTTTTATTTTTATTTCTAATTTCATATCAATTGTCTGAATTTTGGTTGCAGTTATGTTTATAGTATTTTAGTATGACATTTTTTTCCCATAAATTCAGAGGACCTGGCCAAAAATTGAAATGAGATGATTTTCTGTAAAAGGCCAGGAAAATTGTCCAGATAGGACTGATACTGGTCCCAGGTGGTGAACTCAAACTTGACTGTAGCCCTCTGTGTCCTTGGATGGCCAATTTGGCCAATTGCTGTGAAACATGGTAGTGAGAGTGGAGATTTTAAAGTTGCTTTCCAAGTGATGATGTGAGTATGGGTGATGAGTCTACTCTGATGAGGCGGTTCAGTCTTTCATGATATGGTGCTAAGAATGTCTAGTAAGAATATTGGGAAATCTGGGCAACCTGAATTGAACTCAGGCAACACTTAGTGTAGTTTAAATATACCTGAATTCTAATAAAAGTACTTCCCTGTCCCAAGTTTGTGAATATAGAGTCCTATGTTTCCATCTGAAATGGTAAAGTTTTGTCTTCAGTCCTTGAGGAACTACCTCTGCTCAAGGCAATCATAGCTAACTTCATTGCTATATGCTGATAGCTGTGACAAATATTTCTGTATCCATTATTCCATTTAATCTTAGTAATTGGAATAAAGGAAGTGATTTCTATTAAGACAGGCTTAGCAAGTTGCCCAGTGCCACAAAACTAGCACTTATTTAGTGGAGGTGTTACTCAAATTACTCTACATGTGAAGTCAAATCTTGAGTACTTCAAATAACTTCAATATGTTTCAAACTTGAGCAATATTTTTACCCATTTTACTTGGAAATTTTATTTAAACTTTAAAAAATATTAAAATTGCATACAATAGAAAGAACTTATATAGCATATACAGTATAAATATGTATGTGTATATATAGTATGTTGTTTGTGTATATATAGGTGCATATGTATTTTTTTAATATATGTGAAATCTAATCATACTTTAAAGAATAATATTAAGAGTAATCACTTAACAATCTCCAGGCTTACCTAGTAGAAAATTATCAATATTGTTAAGCCCCTTGTATCTTCTCCTCATTTGTATCTTCCTCTCCTCTTAAAAATACCCAGTATCTTTAATATTTCCAATATTCTCTTATTTTTCTTTAAAGTTTTAACACTTATATATTTATCCTTCAATTTTTCCTGCTCTAGAACTGCATATAAGTGGAATAATATTATATTTATTTTTATAGGCTTTGCTTTTGCTGTCTAATACTGCCCTTGTGAAATTCATCTGTACTGTATAATATTCCATTGTGAGGCTCTAATAAACTTGTCTGTTCTATTTTCTATGGCTGTTTTGTTTGCTTTCAGCATTTGCTATTACAAACAATGCTGCTGCAGACATTCTTGTACATCATCTAGTGCATATATGCAAGATATTCCGTAAATTCTATACCCAGAAGAAGAACTACTGGATCGTGGGCATGTGTATATTCAACTTAACTATTGCTGCTAAACTCTTCTTAAAATAGTTCTACTAAGAAGCCAGTATGAAAAGTTTACATACTGTATGATTTCAACAATATGACACTCTGGAGAAGGCAGACCATAGAGACAGCAAAAAGATCAGTGGTTACCAGAGTTCAGGGCTTGGTGGGGAGAAGGATAAATATGTGGAGCAAAGGGGATTTTGGGGACAGTGATACTATTCTGTATGATGCTGCAACAGTGGATACATGTCATTATGTATTTGTCGAAAAAAATATATACAACACGAAGAGTGAATTCTAATGTTATCTGTGGACTTTAGTTAATAATATACCAATGTTGATTCAGTCATAACAAATGTACCACATGGATGCAAGATGTTAATAATAGAGGAACTGGGTAGGGGTAGAGGAGAAGTATATGGAAACTTTCTGCTCAATTTTTCTGTAAAGCTAAAACTGCTCTAAGAAATTTTCTATTAATTTTTTTTTAAATTATACTAATTTAAATCTTCACCACCTGATACGAGAATTCCTATTACTTTACTTGTTCAACAACACTTGGTATTGACAGGCTTCTTAATTTTTGCAATTCCGGTGAGTAGAAAATTATATCTTATTGTAGTTTTACTTTCTAGTTCCCTGATTATTAATGAGGTAGAGCATCTTAGCATATGCTTATTGGATATATGTGGCAGAGATGGCTGACTGTCCACCAAAATTTCATGACCTCCTGTAAACATGTAAAGTTGTCACTGGGAGGCAGTTGCCACATTTTCTACTAATCTAGATGTAGGTACATGGCATGTTCTCCCCACTGGAGGAGAATGTGACATTCCTGGGTAGAATTTTAAAGAAGAGTATGTGTCTTCTCCTCTATGGTCTGGAAGCAAATGACCTGCTGCCCTGAGAGATAATTGAACCTGGTCCCTGAATTACCACATAGTGAAATGCCCTCAACCTACTATAAGATCCACACTGCACCACTAGAGCAGCCATCACAATCTTTATTGACACAAAATTTTCTTTTGTGAGATACATGATTATTTCTTTTCCCTGCTTTTTTTATCGGATTCTTACTCTTGTATTTATTGTGTTGTAGGACAGACTCCATATAATCTGGAAATAAATCCTTTGTCAGTTGTATATATTGCAAGTGGCTTTCACTGACATTGGCTAGTAAATTATTTGCTTTTCAATCTGGTTTAAACCAAATATATTAGAATTTAAAAAAAAAAAAAAAGGCTTCCCTGGGGGCCAATCTGGTGGTGCAGTGGTTAATTTTGCACATTCTGCTTCGGCGGCCAGGAGTTCGCTAGTTTGGATCCAAGGTGCTGACCTGCACACTGCTGGTCAAGTCATGCTGTGGCAGACATCTCACATATAAAGTAGAGGAAGATGGGCATGGATGTTAGCTCAGGGCCAGTCTTCCTCAGCAAAAAGAGGAGGATTGGCAGCAGATGTTAGCTCAGGGTTAATCTTCCTCAAAAAAAAAAAAAAAAAAAAGACTTCCCTCTCTCAGGTACCTATAGATAGCGTGCTTTATTTTTATGTCAAGTTTTCAAACTGCCTTCATTCCTTGAAATTCCTTGAAATATATGAAGTTGATTGTTTTTAATGTGTTAGGTAGAGATTCATTTTAATGTTTTTCATATAAATAATGAAGTTTTTAAAAGTAATCAATTTTAAAGACTTTATTTTTTCTCCACTACTCTGCAATAGATGTCCTCGACTAATAATGGAAGTATCAATTAGGTAATTTCATCTGTACTGCAAAAAAATAGATGCAGGTAAATGATGGGTAATCTTTAAGTTGAAGCGTATCGGTAAGGATTTGTTCAAGAGAGTAGAACAAAAGTGTTTGCCTACAAAATTGTTGCAAGGTTGGAGAAAAACCAAAGAAGTTGCCTTTGAAGATTAAAAAAGCCAAAGCTAAAGATTTCAGCCTAAAGCATAAAATAGATAGTTTCAAAAGATTAATGTGTAGTAGCTGCAAATCTCAAGAATCACTGAAGAACTCCTACAGGTATCTCAGTCTGTAGCAGTAATGCAGGTGGCTCTTAGGAGCTCAGTTGGAAACTACTATGAATCTCACATCTGCTGATACTTCCAGCTACAATTACCTCCAGAGAGGAATGGCTTCCCCTCTGACTTCTAAATCTCTCACGAGTTTCTCTCATTGGAAAACATTAAATATGAACAATACAGAAAAGAATAATCCGGAAAATGTAGTTTCCAGCCTGACCACTACAATGCAAGACAAGCCTTCCAAGTGGGTGATGATGATCCTAAGTTAACAACAGACAATCTAATATAGGACATAAGGACAAGAAAGAGGGATTCTGTAGGAGGCTGAGAGTGCCCATACACAAGTCCCAGGAACAGGATGAGGATGCAAGGGACAGAGCCAACCTAGATGAGCCCACTTTAGGTCAGATAACCAGAAGATGGTCAGAGAAGCATGAGTGAGACCAGCCAAGTCTGGAAAAACAACCATCCCAAGCTAGATCAGCCTAAGGTAGATCAGCCAAGCATCAAACAACCCTCAGATTCATAGGTAACATAAATGCTTATTGTTGAAGCCTGCTGAGATTTTGTGGTCATTTGTTATCCAGCATTTTTGTGGCAAGAGTTAACTGATATACAGGGGGGTGAAAAAGCCCTGTGTCACAATGGCACGCCTAACATCAGTGGAGTGTGAAAGTACATTCCTGCCTTGGAAACGAAAAGGAAGGAGTAAATATTTTTTTAAACAATAATCCAATATACAACACTTAATATCTGGAATGTTGAATAAGTACTTCTCAGAAGATGTAATTTATTCCTGCTATTCTTTCAAAACTGATTTAACTAATTTAATTCACTCTTCAACTGAATAAAATCTCTTATGAACACCATAAATTCTCTTCTAACCCTTAGGTATTAGAAAGGGTAAAGATTACTTCCTATCATGAACACTGCCTCAATTCTGTAGTTAAATTTCATTTTCCCTCATTGGATCTGGCTGCAGGCAAACATCTGAAGTCCAGAGAGGAGTCATACAGTATATTATCTCTTGTCCCCTCATTTTTCTCAAGTCTAGTTGGAGTTGCTGAACTCACCTTCTGGGGATGGAGTATGGAAGGAAGAAAGAGAAAGGGATGACAATAACATGCTTTTTTGGTTGCTACCCTATTAAAAGGTTTTGACTTCTCTTGACCTGGATGGTGGTTAAAACAGACTCATTCGCTTATTGTCACTTCCAGGCCAGGAGGTATTCAATGACTTCTGGGCTGGCATCTCTGTGATATAACTAAATATATTTCTTCCTGTGAAAGCTTCTCCTCATAGCCCTTGGTTTTGTGGTGGTATATTCCCTTCAGATCTCTTATTCTCTCTTGGAGCTTCCTAGATTTCTAATGGGTTTTCTTGATAAGAATTGAAAATGGTTTTGTATCATTTCTCTCTCACACATAACCCACCTGTGGTCCATAGGGAACATTTTTGCTTATTTTGTCCCACCATGAAAAGAAGTAAAAGTGTTTCCCAATATAATTCTATTCTATAATTCCAGTTCTTTCTCTCTCCCCTCCTATTTCATTGTTCCTATTTCTCTCACTCTCATAAAAGCAAGGGACATACATCAAACTATTTAAATGGTTCTTTTGAAACTTCTGCCACTAAACTTCAAGAGAAGAGGAAAGCGCCCCCTAATCTCTTGGAAGATTTGGGTTTGCTGTACAGCTTTGTCAAAAAAAAAAAAAAAAACACAAAAAACAAAACACATCGCTCTACAAGAACCTCTCATCTCCAGTTCTTAGCACTTTTTAGATACACATCCACGTTGAGAGGCTCAAAAATTATGAAATTGATTATTGAGCATTTCCTACAAACATCTTCATTTTGCCTCTTACAACTCACTTTAGTATTTTGTGTCTATCAAATCTTGATATATCAGCTAAAACTTCCAATTTCACAGCCAGACACGTGCTGCTCCCTCTTTCTTTGCTCATCAGGACAAGATAGAATTTCATGTGCCTGGATAATTCTAATTTTTTAAGTCTCCGGTAGAGCAACACCTTCTCTGGCAAGTTTTTCATATCCTCTGCCACTAGGCTGAGCTAATTATTCCTCCTCAGGGCACAGTAATCCATATAAACAATCATAGTCCTTGGCTGAATCACTCTGGAGTCAGACTGCCAAGACCGAAATCTTCCTTTCACTAACTGCAGTTTAAAGGAAGTCTTCAGCGCTTTGAGACTGAGTTTTCCCTACATATCTCTTAGGGTTGTTGTAAGGATTAAATTAGTTGATTTTAATGTATATTAAGCTGTTCAACCAGTACCTGAGACAATAGAGGTGACATTTATTTTGCTGCTGAATATCTATATGTGTTTGGAGGGTAAGAAAGCATGGGCTCTATTCCTGAAGGACAAGAAAGTAGTGTATTAATTATTACGTAAGGAGGGTAAAATTTAATATGTTTTCCCTGAAAGTTCTAGAAGTGCTCAGGGTCCTGGCATGCCTGGGTGCTTGGGTGAAGGAGAAGTCAGTTTGTCACCAAAATTGAAAATTCTTTAGAAATGGAAATGTGAAAGGCCAAACACATTTTGTAACAACTCTAATATTGGGAAAGGGTCATCCTGACAGCTTCTATTCAGTGATACCAGCCAAAGTGACATAGCATCCTCAAAGTATTTACAATCCCCATTATCCAAGAAAAGAGCAAATTAATTCTTAGAAAGCATGTAACATTTTAATACTCCTCTTAGAAGGTGCGAGCATAATGTCAGCCAAGATTTCTGAGCAACAGCTGTGGAAGGAGGATAAGTGAGCTATATTTTTAATAATGTGTATTTACATGTAATTGTGGAGACAAGATCATATAAGTATTTAAAAACAAAAGTAAGTATCAGATGGAAAAATATGTTTTCTTACTCAGGAGTTTTCTCAATGCCCCCTTCACATCTTTATTTCTCAGGCTATAAATGAAGGGGTTTAACATGGGAGTGACCACTGTGTACATCAATGATGCAATTATGTTATTGCCATTGGTGTTGTTGGATGAAGGAAGGAAATATAGACCAATAATTGCCCCATAGTAAAGTGTCACTACTGAGAGATGAGATCCACAAGTGGACAAGGCTTTGCAGATGCCCTGGGTAGAGGGAACCTGGAGGATGGTGGCCCCAATATGGCCATAAGAAACCAGGATGCCTAAGAATGGAAGCACAATGGTTGTTAACCCCACAGTAAAGATTACCAATTGGTTGAGGGAAGTGTCTGAGCAGGACAACTTGAGTAGGGCAGCAAGGTCACAGAAGAAGTGAGGGACAGTGTAGTCAGCACAGAAAGACAGCTGGGCCAAGAGGAGGGTGTGCAAAAGAGCACAAGCACAAGAAATGAGCCAGGACCCAGCCACTAGCATGACACAAACGCTCTGACTCATGATGATTGTATAATGCATAGGGTGACAGATGGCCACATACCTGTCATAAGCCATTGAAGTGATCAGGAAACTGTCCACAGCAGCAAAGAATATGAAAAAATATGTCTGTGAAATGCACCCTGCATAGGGTATGGATTTGTGTTTAGTGTGCATGTTCACCAGCATCTTAGGGACAGTCACAGATGAGAAGGAGACATCAGTGAAGGCCAAGTGGCTGAGGAAGAAGTACATTGGGGTGTGGAGGTGAGAGTCCAGCCTGATGAGCAGGATGATGAGCAGGTTCCCCAGCGCCGTGATCAGGTACATGCCCAGGAACAGGGTAAATAATGCACCCTGCTGCTCGGGCCGAATGGAGAGCCCCAGGAGGAGGAATTTGGACACACCGCTCTGGTTCTCCCTTCTCATACTAATACATCAGCTGGAGGGGAAAGTTGAAAAGAAAAGGAATGTCTTAGGATAAAAAAAAATGATCATCGTGGCATAGCATAATAGAGATATTCTTTTGATCTAGGGAATGCCTTCACCCATATTTTCCTATATTTGATGCATGTTTTGATAGATATATGTGGAAAAAGTGTAGGTTTACTATATACAGCCGCTTTCGTTCTTAATCAGGTCCCATCCTCTGTAAATGATAATATTAACAATTAATGTTTATGAAATGCTGTCCTGATGCACTGTTCTAATAGCTTACATGTAGTGGCTGATTCAACAGTCTTAACTAGGCAAGCTAGGTAGGTATTGCTGTTATTTCCACCTTCAGATTGGATAGCTGAGGCAGACAGTCTCACAGTCACTGAGGAAAGAAGAAGAGAAGCAAGATTTTGGACCAAAGTACTGTGACTTCAGTTTGATCTCTGGAAGTAAAACAAGTGATTTGACATCAGAAACCTCATTAACCTTCATAATTTTGTGTGTAATGAGCTGTTTAATCCTGTATCCTCTGCTGCTCTACCCATTCCATGATTATTTCTAATTTGTGCTTTGATTATAGACCCAGAACCTATTGCAGACAATTATTGCATACACAATATAAATTTGTTGATCAAATAAAAGATGTCATATCTAATTAAATTCATCATGGTGGCCTCTTTAAGAAACTTAGATCAGGTCTTGTTCAAGACCCAGGTCTAACCCTAATAATTCCAGGGTCCCAGGCTACTTAGTTACCACATGGCATCACATTCAAAGAAGGACAATCTAAAAGCCAAACATAACTTTAAAAAGGAATTCTAATGTGTTTGGTGTCTCTAAAATAGCCTATTAGAGATTTATTTCCTAACCCAAATCAATATTTATCAAAATATCTATATAGTTTTAAAAGAGAAGGTTGAGATTCACTGTAACATATGGAAGCTTTTATAAAGCTACATTGAGTACAACAAATAATGTATTATTACAAATATAAACCAATAAAACAGTGAAGGAAAATAGAGACCTAGAAACAGACATGTTTATAATGATGACTTGGCCTCACCATCACTTTGTCAGCTGGATTCAGAAGGCAACCATGTACCAGACACAGTTCACTCACCACCAACTGAGTGAAAGAAAGAGTGCAATTATGAACTAACTCAATCCAGGGGTGAAAATTCATGTTAAATGATAACTTTCAGTGACTACAGCTGAGTAGCCAAGTGGCTCCCTATAAAGTCTGGAAGCATATATCAAATCATGATACTTATGAATGCTTTACCATTAGGTCTCCCAGAAACAAGTGAAAGATAGCTTTCCACTTAGTCCTGGAGGCAGAAGGCTTTCTGCACAGATTCCAGCAGAATCCCAGAGATCCAACCCTGACTCCACAATCTTCAAGGATTGTGGAAAATCAGTGATGGAACGCTCTCTAATTTTCCTAACATTCTTCAGATTATCTGGGTCAGTTTTGCTTGAGGAGACATGCAGAACTGTGACTGTGTAGTGTGATTTCCATAACAACATTGAGCCTTCCACATCCCTACCGGAAACACCACCCTCAATAGGCTGCTGGTATCTGAAATTCTTCTAGCAAGAGAAAAAAGGGCTTTAAGATCCCCACTATAGATTCAATTTAAAAGTAAATAGTCCTGGGAGAGAGAGCCTCTGGCCAGCACTCTCACAGACATAGAATGTCTGGGAGCTGTTTGTATTTGGGGACCAGGTATGGATGGCAGAACAAGGGCACTGACCTCCTCAGACAAAGCGAGGGTGGGATATGGATGGGGATTACAGGCAAGATGAAAGCAGAGGCTGTGGACACTGAGAACAAATTTACTATCTTTCTAGTTTGGCTGAGATGACTGCTGCAGGGCTGGAAATAGTTGCATTGTTAATAAAATCTAATTTAGCACCTAATTTCATCAGGTGCTTTTCAAATACTGTTCACTTTTTCTCACAACATTTCAACAGGGGCATTCTGGTACTCATTTTAGAGAGGAGAACATTGGGACTCAGTGATGAAACTTGCCCAATATTATAGCACTAGTATACCTTGAACCCGGGATTTGATCCCAGGTCTATCTGGCTTCAAAGACTATATTATTCCCACAATGTTACATGCCTTGTTTAACTATATCTCCAAGCAAGACAGTTCTTGCTGCCTAAGAACACTTAAGAATTTCAGGAAATAAATCAGGAAGTTTGATGATCAATGAAAATCTTTGGATTCAAGATAGATGCCTAGATGGTAATATCAATAATAATTATAACAATAAAATTGTAACAATTATTCATTAGTCACATATTTACTGTGGGAATAATATAGACCAGATGCTGTGGCATATATTTTATATCATATCAGCTTAAGAGGACCACAAAAATGGCATTATTCTCATTCAACCTGTTGGAAATTAAGGCTTAGAGAGTGTAGGTAATTTGACCAAAATCATTCAGCATGAAAATGATGGACAGATCCTTCAATCCCAGATTTACCTGATTTCAAAACCATGTTCCAACCACTATGCTATATTGCCTCCATTAGAGCATAATTTGATGAAAAAGAGACATGTGAATATGTTCTCCTCATTAAAGAGAAAAAGATGGGACCTGTAATTTTCACCAAAGCCTTTGGATGGATGTATTGCCTCAGTCCTTAGGCAGATGATCAGAAGTGAATAGAGAGACGAGGATACCAGCCACTGGATTTACAAAGATGACTGCTCATAATGTGAATTTCCCAAGACTCCAGGACACAAGCAGATCAGACTCTGGTCAATGTTTTTGATGGACCACCTAATTTCTATCAATAAGGCAAAGGTTAAGGCAACTATGGTACACATCCATTGGAAGTAATATGACATAGCCAATAAAATGAGTTCATCAAAAGCTCATGATATAATAGTTGAAATAACATAATAGAAAATTACATATATGTATCTTTAAAATTATTTGCAAAATTACAGATTATTATTCTTATTATATTTAATGCTTGAAAGTTTTGCTCATAGCTTGGATGCAGGCCAGATATTCACCAAAACTATGAAAGAGATAACATTTTCCTAGACAGGAAAGTACAAACCCCATGGAATTATAATTATTGTGTCTACATAAGTTATTCAAGATGACACAACAAAATTGTATAAATTGCCTGCCACAAATCTGCAAGATTTTGTAACAGATCATTTACACACACACATGCACACACGTATTGTTGAATGAAGTCTATAAATACTGTCCTTACCTAACTTGGGTGTGAAAAATTCAAATACTGTCATCTCTGGGGCACAAACTAATTTTTCATTTTCTCTCCAAAAGACTGAGAGCTGGGACAAAGAAAAAAGTCACAAGCTCAACCCTGAAATGAGAATGCGGTACATGCTCTCTTTTTCACGAGATCCTGACAATGACAAAGGTATCCACTTTTTATGAGCCAGTCTGGGAACTCAGGGGACCTAGGCCACAAATTGTTGGTGAGGGGCAATATGGGAGTATTATTGCATTTTCTGTACCCATTCCCAGGGGAGATGTGCCTTTGCTGGATACTAAAGATAGTCAACTCGTTGAGGAATATAAATAAGGACCTTTATTATTTGAAGATTCCTTTATTTTTACAAAATTTTCACATCTATGAGTTCATCTAATCCTCACAATAATTCTTGAGGAAAAGCATTTTTATTTTTATTGTTTTTGAGTGGCTCAAAAGAAATTGGCAAAAAATGAAGATTCAAATCCAAACACATTAACTTCAAACTGAAAGTCTAATTCCATTGCACTGTGATCCCTCCCTTGTAATAGTGGGCTCTGGATCATATGGGCTTCTTCCTTCCCGTATTCAATCCAGAACTGGAGAGGAGAGTTTCCACCAGTCCCTAGGGAATAAAAACACTTGTCAAGGAATTTTCCTTCCTATAGCAGCTGTCTAATAATTGCCCCACAGTAAAGCATCACTACTGAGAGATGAGATCCACAAGTGGACAAGGCTCTGCAGATGCCCTTGGGTAGAGGGAACCCGGAGGATGATGGCCCCAATACAACCATAAGAAACCAGGATGCCTAAGAATGGAAGCACAATGGTTGTTAATCCCACAGTAAAGATTATCAATTGGTTGAGGGAAGTGTCTGAGCAGGACAACTTGAGTAGGGCATCAAGGTCACAGAAGAAGTGGAGGACAGTGTAGTCAGCACAGACAGACAGCTGGGCCAAAACATGAATGCATGTATTGATTTTTTTGTCAGTTATGACACATACTCAGGGCTCAAGATATATTATTTAACCACATTGGCACATACTCAGGGCTCAAGATATATTATTTAACCACAAGAATGAGTGTGAGAAGTCTTTGGAAATTTGTTTCATTCAGATTGGCAAATATAGAGAAGAGAGAAATGTTTAACTGGAGGCATTTTATTCATTATTTTTCCCAATAATTCATTCATTTATTTACTAATTCATAAAAATATTGTGTGTCAACTATGTGGCAAGGATTTTGTGAGTAGGAGGAGTAAACATTTGAAAACACAGATTTTTTTTCTTTCAGAAAAGCTCCTAGTGTAGTGAGCAAAATAGACAAGACAATGTGTGTCTCAAACGCTGTAATGAAGGTGGGTGCTGTGTGCTATGGAAGCACAAAGGAAGAGTATCAAACTCAAATTTAAGGGGTCAGGTAAGAGTCTTGTAGGAAGTTACATGTAAGCAGATTCAAGAAAATCAAGACAAGTAAAATGTGACATGAACAGCATAAAAGCAGATATTTGGAAGGGATAAAAAGAGAGAAATAGGAAAAGACCTGGAGAGTAGATAGAATGACAAATTTGGGAAACTGTTATTAGAAAAATTAGAATATCTGAAATGTACACTTCAACAACGGAAGAGGTTTGAGATGAGGCCAGAGAAATTAGTAGAAATGAATCATGCAGTACTGTGGAAGCCATGCTGAACAATTTGCACTTTATCAAAAAGGAAAAGAAGAGCCATAGAAGAATTTGATCAGAATATTGACAGTGTCATATTAAAAACTGTCACTATAGATGAAGAATGGATAATTACATTGTGTTTAAAGTGGGTGGAGGAAATGTCAGCAGAACAGGAATAGAGTGGTTGGATGCAAGAGTGGAAGCAAAGTGACTAGTTAGGAAGTGGTAGCAGCCATCTGGGTAAGAGATTATGGAAGTATGTCTAACAGAGATAATGGAGTTGGAGAGAACTAATTGAATTTAAGTCTCCTTTAGAGTTAAAATCTAAGGGATGTGGTAATTTTAATGTGAGTTGATTTTGATAGACTGTAGAAAGTGAGGAAACAAAGGAGTTAAAAACTTATCTATATGTATGGTTTGTACAGCTGGGTGTATGTTTGTGCTATTCACTGAGATAAGGGACATAGAAGTAGAAACAGATTTGAGTTTTTAACACACTGTGTATGAAGTACCCATGGGTCATCCTTGGAAAAAAAATTCAGGAGACAGGTGAATATATCTTGCATACAGATAGAAACTCACGGGTTGTTCACAAAGAAGAGGATAAGATTGCCTAAAAGAAATAAGCTGAATAAGAAAAGTTGAAAAAAGAGAAGAAGAATAGAGAGACAAGAAAGAGGAGAGGAGAGAAAGAAAAGCAAGGGAAGGGAATGGAATATGGCTGACTCTTTCTTCAGGCCTTACTAAGGATAAACAGGATCACAAATGCTTCTGACACTCAGCACCATGTACATGTAATTGCAAGGGAAAAGTATTTGGGAAACACAGATCTCAATTGCAAGCTCTGCCAAAATGTGTGGACCCAGGCTATTCACTTAATTCCTCTCAGCCTCAATTTCTTCTTCTGTGTAAATGGAAAAATCGTAAAACATCTAACATATTTTTGATTTGAAATAAATGAAATACTAATTTTGGCCTAGGATTACAACTAACTGAGAATAATGAGTATTAGCTTTCCACACCTATGCATCAGAGATTAATTTTGATGCAGAATTTACACAGATAACTCTGAATTATGGTGACGATGTTAGCATGGCATCTAGATCATATTCCCAATTCAAGACAATCAGGTGTCCTAGGATACAGCAACGCATCTTCTCTGGCTTGAGCTAGAACCAAATCACTAAGGAGCAGTGGATGAGTGAGTTGGTGGGTGGGTAAATGAGAAAGGATCAATCAGAAGAATATCTTACTCTCTATTTGTTTAATATTCTCTCAATGAGTGACCCTTAACTTGGAGCTGAAGAAGCTGCCATTTATCATCCCAGCTTTTTTGTGTAAAGACAAAGAAGGCCCCCTACCCTTACCCTGTCCAATTAAGTTGCAAGCATGGAGCCATTTTGTCTGCAGGCTCAGTCTCAATCAGTTCCAGAGCCAAAATCCGAACAGGTTTTGAGTCTTTCTCATTGTTCTAAATAAAGTACATCTTCGTTGGCCCAGATTGGCATCTGAGTTAACAACTGTTGCCAATTTCTTTTTTTTTCTGCTTTTCTTCTTTTTTTTTTTCTGCTTTTTCTCCCCAAATTCCCCAAGCACATTGTTGTATATTTTAGTTATGAGTCCTCCTAGTTGTGGCATTTGGGATGCCGCCTCAGCATTCCCTGATGAGTGGTGCCATGTCTGCACCCAGGATCCAAACCAGCAAAACCCTGGGCCACCGAAGCAGAGCACGTGAACTTAACCACTTGGCAACAAGGCCGGCCCCCCAAGAAAGATTTTTAAAGAAGAAGCTATAAATGAAATCAAGAGAGAACTTAAGTACTCATAAAATTTACTTTATTTCTCACTAAGGATAAAAAGTAAGAATTAATACCAGAAAAATAGCGAGCCTTTCTTTATCTTATAGATTCTGTAATTCAATAGCCTTTTAGCAAGTTACCTACTCTATCTCAGGCAGTGCCTAGACCTGGTCGTACAGATCTGGCTAAAGACAAGACATCCATGCTAAAGAAGTGAACATTCTATTAGTATGGAGACAGGCAAACTAAAAATATGTGAGAGTATAAAAATGCTTTAATATAATAATACCACTAAGTGTGCTTATTATCATGATTACTCTATGTCAGGCACTGCATTAAAAGCTTTACCTGTATTATGTCTTTTAATCCTCATAAAAATCATATGAAGTATATACTGTTATTATACACATTTTTAAGTTGAGAAAACTGAGGCTTAGAGACAATGACATAAGTATAATAAATGGTAGTAGCACAAGGGAGGATATAGTTAATGCTGCCTGGATATCAGCAGAAGTTTTACAGGGCTCTGAAGCTGAGTGTTGAAGAATTCTCAGAATTATGACACATAATGGGAGAAACAGCAGTCTAGGCAGGTCTAGGCAGAGGGAACAGAATGAACCAGAACATTGAAATAGCATGGTAAGTACAGGGAAATGTAAAAGAGAGTGGTGTCACTAAAGCATATGTATGTATGAGTTGAGGAAGCATCAAGAAGTAAGTCTAAATAGGCAGACAAAGACTATACTGTGAAGGGGCTAGGGTACACTCTTAAGGAGTTTAGATGTTGCAAGTGAGGGGGTACCATCAGCTGGGGGTGGGGTGCAGTAGGAACTAGGCCTGGGGAAAGTTATTTTTGTGTTTAAGAAAGATTACTCAAGTGACCACATATGCGTAATGGGTTGGAGAGCCTGGAGACGGGCTCAATTAGAAAGTCATTGAACGTCCAAGTAAAAGATAATGTGTGCCTGAAAGAAGACAATGGCAAAAGGATAGAGAAGAGAATAGCTCTGAAGGTGGACTAGAGAGATCTTGGTAACTGATGAGTAATTGATAGGAAGTAGAAAGGTATTGGTAATTGATGGAAAGTAGGTGGGAGAATGAAAGATTGTTCTTGATTTCTGGCTCTGTGAACTGATATTTAGAACAATATGGAAAACTAGGCACTTTGAATAAATTTGATAGGTTTGACAGTCTTAAGGAAGTAAGGAAACAAGTTTCTGACAACCTGATTTTTAAAAAATGGTTCCGGGGCCAGCCCAGTGGTGCAGCAATTAAGTGCACATGTTCTGTTTCGGCAGCCTGGGGTTCCCCGGTTCGGATCCCTGGTGCAGACATGGCACCGCTTGGCATGCCATCCTGTGGTAGGCATCCCACGTATAAAGTAGAGGAAGATGGGCATGAATGTTAGCTCAGGGCCAGTCTTCCTCAGAAAAAAGAGGAGGATTGGCAGCAGTTAGCTCAGGGCTAATTTTCCTAAAAAAAAAAAAAAAAATGGTTCCAAGCAAGAGGAAGGCAAATTCCCTAAATAGACAAGGGGCACCAGGAAGCTCTTCATCACCCCCCTGCACTGATTCTAATTATAAATACATTGTACTCACATACAGTACAGAAATGCAGAGATTTATAAATAATTTGTACTTCAGTGTGAATTATTTTAATGCCAACATCATAAAAGCCTTAGCTGAAATGGGTAACCTTCAAGGAACAGAAGTTTGAACTTACAGATTGGCGGTGGGTTTAATAGGATGAATTAAGGGAGGAACAAATTAGGAACTTTGAATACAGTGATAACTATTTTGGCTGGATGGAATCTAAGAATGTTAGACTAGTGAACAGTGATGGACAACAGTGTACTTTGGTGGATCTTTGTACACCCTGTGCTGACCTAATTCCCAAATGCCACAGAAAAATATTGTTACTATACGTATTTGGGGAATATTGGGAAAACAAAAATGGACACCCACTCTCATCTCCTAGTCTGCTTGGACCTGTGAGAAAGAATTTAAATACAGTCCCAGACAGGGTTCAATCATGTACTGTACTGCTGATGTATTCAGATTCCCTTTGGGTCAGAATCTAGAAGCAAACTGGAAGGCCATCTAGAGAAAGCACCACATAGAGAAACCATCAAGTAAGGCTGATTGGGCCAGGTTGAGTGTCAACTTCAAGATATCAGAGGGGACAAGGATTGCAGGTATGGTACGAGACTGTATCCAGTAATCTCACATCTCAGCCTTCCTCATGTCCATGAACTGCATCATCAGGGGCCTTAAAACTCTGCCCAGGGACCCTCTCCTGAAAGAGTTGATCAGGAGAAGTACAAGATATTTCCTTGCCAGTTCAAAGGACTAAAGCAAGCCAGAGGTTAGTGGCTCAGAGGAGACTGTCAGTGGTCCATCATCTGTAGAACAGTAGATAGTGGAATGAAAGGAGAGTTTCAGACTAAGGAGATGAGAGAAGAGGACTCCAGGGATGCAACTAGCTCCTGACCTGATTGTATGAGAACACTCTCCTCACTCTATTAAAGGACTCCTAGAGAGAATATCTGGAAAGGAGATCTAGAGAGAAGACCAGAAGAAGTCCCACTCCACGTCATCAAAAACATAGATTCCTAAAGTACTAAGATGTGGCATGCTGCTCAAAATGATTCACATTTGTACTCAAAATGCTCAAGCCTGGGACAGTTTGATTCCATGAAAGATGTTCAATAATTATTTGTCAAAAAATATAGGAATGGTGAAACATTTTTAGATATTGAGTCTGAGAAACAACCTGCATTAGGGAGGCGGTTTTAGGCAGCCAGTGGACACTTGTTCATACTAGAAGGATGTGAGGAATCAAAAAGTATACGGCCCTTATTTTTTTAAGAATAATATTTTTTTTATATTTATAAGAGTCTTGGAGGCAGAAAAAAACATATATACCTTTAAACATATTTTTTCTCTCTCAGCAAGTAATTTAAGCTGCTATTTCCCCTTTTAGATCTGAAGGCAAATAAGAAGAGAGTTGCAGTGTTCACACTTACTAGTCACACAAAGGATGTTGGCATTAAACATTTCTCACCAGCACAGGAAAAACGTGGCATGAGGAGCTCTAACATCTTTCCTGGTGAAATCTTTGCAAACCTTGGGAAATGGGGCAACGAGCATGGAAATATAAAGATTGAATTCCAATCTTCTGATGGGGAACTCTTGACCTATTCTTCACCTCCAGAGATGTAACCTCCATCCTTTATTTCTTTTTTATTAATCTCCATTTAGTGCTATGAAATGGACAGAAGCTCTCCAATTTTTATGACTGACTAATAGTCTAGAATGAAAATGTCATGAAAATGGGGACTTTGTGTTGTTCAGTGCTCTATCCCCAGAACTTATAACAGCTCCCAGCACACAGGAGGTGTCAGGTAAATATTTTCTGAAAGAATGAAACTCAGAGAAAAGATTTTTAGTCTTTTTTAATGGGAGAAGAGATGAAGAGTAACAACAGTAATAATAATAATAGCTATCATTCATTGGAAACCTACTATTACTGCCACGCACTGCTTAATGACAGAGATATGTCTGAGAAATTCATTACTGGGCAATTTTGTCCTTGTGTGAACATCATAAAGTGTCCTTACACAAACTTAGATGGTGTAGCCTACTACACACCTAGGCCACATGTTACTAATCTTATGGGACTACCGTCATATATGGGATCCACCATTGACCGAAACATCATTGTGTGGTGCACGACTATATTAGCCACTATACCAGATGCATTCCATAGTTTATCTCAATTAATCCTCTAAGTCACTTTGTTAGATAGAGATTATTATCTCCACTTTATAGATGAGAAGTCTAAGGCTCTAAGAGGTTAATTAACAGGACTACAACCTTATGGCTAGTATGTGGGAGACACACAACCATTGCCAAGCCTGTCTGACTGTAAGGCTATGTCTTTTCATTAAAAGTTGCTATCATTGTATCTAAGAGGAAAAAATTTTCCTGCGACTGAGGAGCCTCTTAATGGCCCCCTTCATGTCCTTGTTCCTTAGGCTATAGATAAATGGATTCAACATGGGGGTCACCACTGCGTACATGGCAGCTGCAACAATGTCCTTCTTTTCAGAGGCAAGAGAGGGAGGGCACAGATAGGCACTGAAGAGGGTCCCATAGAACACACAGACAACACAGAGATGGGAACTGCAAGTGGAAAAAGCCTTGCCTCCCCCACCAGGGGTTCGGACCCTCAGAATGGCTGATACAATGTGGATGTAGGAGATGACAATGCATATAAAGGGAATGATGAGTACTGTGCCTCCTAATGCAAAAAGCATCAACTCGTTGATGTGAGTGTCAGAACATGACAGCCTCAGGACAGGAGTTATGTCACAGGAAAAATGAGTGATTTCCCCAACAACACAGAAGGACAGCCGAGCCATGAGGAGGGTGTGAGTCAGGGCAACAGTGTGAGTGAGGACCCAGCACAATGCCAGCAGCATGGCACAGACTCGGGGGCTCATGACTATGGAGTAGTGGAGAGGGTGGCAAATGGCCACATAGCGGTCATAGGCCATTACAGCTAGGAAGAAGCTGTCCAGGTAACCAAACATCAGAAAGAAATACATTTGCGTGAGGCAACCAGCATAGGAAATGGTATGCTGCTGAGTTTGTACATTTACAAGCATCTTGGTAACTGTAGAAGATGTTAAACCTATATCAACAAAAGATAGGTTGGCCAAAAAGAAATACATGGGCATGTGGAGATGCGGGTCAGAGCCAATGGCCAGAATGATGAGCACA